>NC_042620.1:167339357-167991862 GCF_901001135.1 Rhinatrema bivittatum
ATAAATAATAGAGAGGAGAATTTTCAAAGCAATTGACATCAGTAAAATGCATTCTACCCCATGCTAATCAGCTGCCTGAAAATAGTTCTCCCCTCAGTGTGGCTACAATAAGTGTAGTATATACATTGTCCCATAGTATGCATACTTTTAAACACATTGGGGCAGATTTTAAACGCCCTACGTGCGTCGAGCCTATTTTGCATAGGCCCGGTGACATGCGCAAGCCCTGGGACGCGCGTATGTCCCGGGGCTTTGTGAAACGGGCAGGGGTCGGGACTGAAGCCTCTGCACAGCGGCAGTGCTGGGGGATCTGCACCAGCACTTGGCCGGCGCGCGCAACCTACACCTGTGCGCGCATGTTATAAAATTGGGCGTAGATTTGTGCGCGCTGGGTTGCACACTCAAATCTACGCCCGCGAGTAGGTATTAAAATCCGGCCCATTGAGAGGAGATCTTTCTGGGGGCTTGTTTAGATTGGGGTGGAAAAGAACTCATGTGGATGGCATTTTGAAATCCTTGAATTGAATTTTCAAAAGTTTTAGTGCATAAATGGGATTTAGATTTTATTTATTTTAAAAAATTTATAACCCACAAAATCTCCATAGTTCAGTACTGGTAACAATGTACATACAAAATTAAAACTTCAAAATATTAAAACATTCAATTAAAATACAAAACATACACAACAGCATGAACATAATATCCTAATCTTATGTGACTGGACCCCCCAGTTCGTCACCATACACCTTGGATCCATTTCCGTTTCTCTTAAACATCCTGAGCTATCCATCCCCTTCCCTCCTGCCACTTAGGAGAGACAAGATTGTTGCTTACGCCCTTTATAATCAGCCATTTTGTGGTAAGAGGTGTGGCTAGAGTCAGGGTAGAACAGACACCAGAGAGACAAGATGTAGATTTTTTTCCCTCCCAGCCTCCCTCCAAGCCTCACCAGTTTCCCTTTTTGGAGGGGGATTCACTGTGCACAGCCTGCCAGTGGATTCTAGGTATTTAGTTACAGTAAGGATATCTTTTTGGCCTAAATCTTTTGGAACTTGCACTCCATGACTGGAAGACCAGTGAGCCCATTCACTCCCTGAATGTGGCAAGCACCTGTGACAGGCTTGGCTGTATGAGGTGCATGAAGACTGGAAACACTCAACCACAGAAGGGACTCTGTTCCTTTGATGAAGGTCAACTTCGCTGGCTAGATTCAGAGTTCAGGGGCTGAAGACAGTGTGCCCATTCTCCCCATGAATGTAGCAAGCACCTGTGACAGCAGAAGTCCAGTCTAGGAATGTTTTATCGAAGAAATTGTATCTCTTTTGTTGTGGGGAGGTTTTCTGGCCATTCTTCCTCACTGAGAACTTGGCTGGATTAGCAGGTTCCCACCCTCAGGCTTTTCTTCCCAAGGAGTCACCTTTCAGAAGAACTAAAGGAATCAAGTAAGAACCAGGAGACCCCATCCGGATCTCCAACAGCATGGGACCCGAACACAGGGCTGGGTATTCAGGAAGATAACTGGAGTATAAGGCCTGGATTCATCATTCTTCGCAGAATAATGAATCCTGCAAAAACGGGGGGGCAAACGGGGAGGCGGGCCTGCGAAAGCCCGCAGCCTTCACTCCACAGCGGTGCACCGGCTGCCGGCTTTCGCACCAAATAGCACCACCGTGAAAGGTGGTGCTATTCGGCGCGCTAATGCCGACGATAATGTTAGTAACATTATCGCCGACAGCGAAACCACCGCTGAATCCGCCCCCTCCCTGCCCCGACTCCTCCCCTCCCCCTAATTTGCATTATATCGCATGCAAAAAGGCCCTTTTCGCATGCGATATGGCCTTATCGCATGCATTAGGGCCCTAACGCACGCGATAAAGCTTTAGAAAATAACCCCCTAAATTAGGATTTTTGTTATGTTAGAAGGGGACCCCTGACCTAGGAATCCTGGATAAGCCTCTGGGAGAGATTTAGTGCACACTTTACGTCACCAATTGGGAAGCTCGACCAATTTGCTGAAGGAAAGGAATCCTACCCCAAGTGAGACTCCTTACCTTAATAAATTCAGCTGTAACTGCACAAGTATTTAAAGACGGACTTTATTTTGCCTTGAATCAATCAGTAAATTATTATTTAACACCCAGTACTTGGTCCTGCCTGTTCTTTCACAGCATCTCTCTCCTGGGGAGGCCACAGCTACCAACACACACACACACAGAGTCACTCACCCCTGTCAGGGCCATAGATGAGAATCTCCCCCAATAAAAAGAAACCCCCTCCCCCCCCCCCAAAAAAAAGACATTAAGCTTGGGAAGGAGTCAACTAGCCATAGCAGCCCCAAAAAAGGGGTTAAATATATTATTGTAGCCGTAGCTCATTCTGGATAAACCTGCATGAAAAGAAGAATTTTTAATTTCTTCCTAAAAGCCTTGTTGTCATTTTCCATAATGCAATTCCAAGGGAAGCTTGTTCCACATCTCTGGTCTATTAATTGAGAAAGCTTTCCTTCTAGTACATACCAGTCAAATCTTTCATAGTAGGAACATAAAGCAATTTCTGAGCCTCCAATCACAATGATCTCCTTGGTACATAGCCAAACATTCTCTCTGCTAGACAATTATCTTCCTCATAAACAGCTTTATTCTTAAGTGTATATTTTTACACACAAAAAGAGGCTTTCTGGGTAGCAGAGTAGAGGTGGAGGAAATTATGGGGTAGATTTTGAAAAACTGCGCGATCGCGTACTTTTGTTTGCGCAGCAGGCGCAAACAAAAGTACACTAGATTTTATAAGATACGCGCGTAGCCACGCGTATCTTCTAAAATCCTGGATCGGCGCGCGCAAGGCTGCCTATTTTGGGCGGGCGCCGAGCCGCACAGCCTGCCTCCGTTCCCTCCGAGGCCGCTCCGAAATCAGAGCGGCCTTGGAGAGAACGCTCTTTCGCCCTCCCCTCACCTTCCCCTCCCTTCCTCTACCTAACCCACCCCCCCGGCCCTATCTAAACCCCCCCCTACCTTTATCCATGGATTTACACCTCCCGGAGGGAGACGTAAATCCACGCACGCCAGCGGGCTGCTGGCGCGCCGAGACTGGACCCGGGGGCGGTTCTGGAGGGCGCGGCGACACCCCGGGCCCGCCCCCGAAACGCCGCGCCCCGCCCCCAAACCGCTGCGTCGTTCGTCCCCGCCCCCCCCAAACACGCCCCCGACATGCCCCCTTCCGAAAACCCCGGGACCTATGCGCGTCCCAGGGTTCTGCACGCGCCGGCGGCCTATAGAAAATAGGTGCGCCGGCGCGCAAGGCCCTGCTCGCATAAATCCGGGCGGATTTACGCGAGCAGGACTTTGAAAATCCGCCCGTCTATGCGTAATGTTGATTTTCAAAAGTATGATAACTTTCAAAGCAGCATGCAGAAACACATTAATGCATGTGCGTTGGCGCACACCAAGGGATTTGGCGATTTAATAACTTGCTCGTACATATGTGCGCAAGGTAGAAAATAGCCTGAGATTGCACACATGTATGCCTAATTTTAAGTGGACACCTGCCTAACTGCTTAAATCCCATTTCTACTGCATAAGTCATGGTAATTTATAACAGGTGCACAGTTTCACCAGTTCATCCACCAGTTCGCCCAATTAAAAGCTAGGTCCTTCAGACCCCTCTAGTTTAATAGGCTGCACGACTCCAGTTACCTCAGACCCTTGAAACCCATCAGAAATGGCATTTTTAAAAAAATTAAGTTACATCTCTTCCATAGCAGAAGTAAGCGTACACAGCACTGGACCTGGGTGCACGACCAGGTGTATAAGTGTGCGTGCATATTTCTTGGCGCTGTCCCACAATGCTCGTGTTCCTTTTTGAATCAGCATTTATTTATTTATGAGATGTGTGTGCCGTAGGAGACACACATGAATCTGGACAGCTTTTAAAATTCGGTGCTTGCACACAAAGTCGACTTGTGTGCGCATCTCCTGATTTTGGCATGTGCCAGGCTTTTAAAATCTACCTCTAAGCTTGTGAATGTGTGCACACACATTTACATTGATACCTGTACTACAGGTGTGTATGCATCCATTTAATTGTGTACTTTTGAAAACTGAGGTTTTGCACATAAGCCTGCCCTAATTTTTACAGCCCTAATTTACAATGCACAGTTACTCTTGTAAGTCCACTTTGAAAATTCTGGCTAAAGTACATGAGTACTTTTTATTCATATATTTTAGCCCTATCCTCACAGTTATAAAATAACCCTGTTTCTGTTTACTCTTCCAGCAAAAAAATCTATCAGCAGAAAATCAGGTGCAATTGACTACGTATCCATGACAAATTTCAAGGCTTTTAAGAATGGTTTTAAAGCATGCATATAAAATCTATGCATGGCCATTTACCCTAATGTGGACAGTTTGAATATTGCCCCATAATAAATCACATATGCATAAGGGTTAGTTAAAGCATTCACTATATATGATATATACTGAAATTAAGCTTTTGTATGATGTAACGCTAAACCTTATTTCTCAGAGAAACTATAAATTTTGCTCAGGAGTTCTAATAGTGTATTGGCTGAATTACAAAGTTTATTATTTATTTTTTCTGAGTTATCACATAGAGACATAAGCAAAAATGAAAGTCACTCTTTCCATTAGTATGTCACAGTTTATAGATTTCCTAATCCATAAAACCTAGCAAGGTATCCTATTCAAGGACTATTTATTTTTATTACTTTTTGCAATGTCATTTATGGATAAGTGATCCATTTTGATGTGGTCCCTCAGAAATTTTTTTGACATGCTCAGGCTTTGCCATTCGTATAACTAAAATTCTTAAGTAAATTTCAAAGACTAATTTTGATGATTTACTAGTTTGTGCCTAAAATATTTTTAAATAAATGTTATATATAAATATATAAATCTTGTTAAAGAAACTAGGACATAAATGTAGCTTATAGAATAACAAATAAGAATTGCAATATGATGAATTTTTTTGCTTTAGAATACAAAATAAAACCTATAAAAAATTTCAAAATGGCAAAGTTTCAAGGAATAAAATGACTAAATGAATCTTAGGTATTTAAATACATTTGTAGAAAAAATTTAAAAAAAGATATTTTGTATTTGAAATCAGTTTTGTTGTATGTGTCTGAATATTGTTGATCCACAGTATGCTTGAAATCACCAGCTTTTACCACATAAATTTCTTTCTGTAAATGATATAAAGCAAAATAAATCTGACATCTGAATTTTTTTACATAAGTTCTTTTTAACCAGCTACTTCAATAATAGGTGAATTTTAAAAGCCCTACTTGCACCATAGCTGGGAGATATGCGCACAAGTGGGGCCAGTGCATGCTACATGGATTTTAAAAGGCACCCATGTATGCACAAATCTCCTTCTATGCGTAAAAGTAAAAAAATCAGAAAAAGGGTGGTACCTGATCAGGGCTTGGTGTGGGAATGTCATGGGAAGGCCAAGAGATGTCATGTAAATGCTTACGTGCATAGGCACACATTGGCATGTAAGTAAAAAACAAAAAAAAATCTAGGCTAGTCAGTGGAGTTTTAAGATTTGGGGATAACAGGGGAAAAGTGAGGCTAATAAATTAGGGGGGTTTGGAATTGCTATCCTTTAGCTGGGCGAACTGGGAAAACAGGGTATGGCATCCATTTAAAATTATGGGCACATGTATGTGCATTCAGCCTATTTTATAATGTGTACATATACGCATTTTGAAATGGCCGAGTCTCTGGATCCACATGGCTGTTTCAGTCTCTTTGAGATCAACATCCATTCATGTATCATTTTCTCATGCCAAATATTTCAAGCAAGTGTAGACATTCTATATACTCAGTACTTGCAATACTGACACACTTGCACTATTACAAATGAAACTGCTTGACATGCAATGCAAGTAGATGTTGGGGCAGTTTCTATTCTGGTTACATTACCATATAAAAAAGTCATGGAAGAATTTGAAGCAAATATTTATAGAACCTTTAATCACACTTTGCAGTGAGTTTCTACTGTTAAAAGACTTATTTTGGAAGAATATTTTGTATTTTGCTATTGAGTTGTAGCCACCTTAGATAATTAGTAAGCTAAAGGAAAACAAATACACAGATCCATCCTACTGCTAATGGAATACTTCCATTGTAAGGGGCTCACTCCATTCATTCATTCTTGAAAAGGTTGTTCAAAATGGTGTACAATAACAAAAAACAGAAAATACAAAATAAAATAACTCACAAAAGATAAAAGCATCATAAATTTGGCAGCAAAAGTGTTATGCTTAGGCTTGTGAACCCTTGGGCCAACGGGAGGATGGTATACCTTTGGAGAAGATCCGTAGGTTCTCCCGTCGGGAGGCGAGGCAGGAACAGAAGATGTGAACAGCTGACCCTCTGCACTGTAGACAGAGACGACTGTGGAGGCGAACGAAGAGTCGTGACGTTGGGAACGGAAGTGTGTCTTCGCCACTGGAAGTCCGCGGTCCCCCCAGGAGGAGCCCGTAGGGACCCGGACTGCTGGGACTTAGGTGGACCTTTGAGAGGTCAAGGAAACGGACGTTTGGTAGGGATGTGCAGACAAAATGTTTATGTTCATAAGTCCATAAGTCGAAGGTGAGGGTCAATTTCGGTCAATATGGACATATGTAGAATTCCATAAGTTGAGGCTATGTCCATACGTGCACCAGTTCCCTAAATAAGAATTTAAACCCCTCACCCTCCTTAATCCCCCCCCAAGACTTACCAAAACTCCCTGGTGGTCCAGCGGGGAGTCAGGAAGCCATTCCTGTATTCATTTGCGAGGAGCACGTGACGTCCGCGTCACTCCGACATGACGCCGATGTCACATGGTCCACCGCGGTTCCGCTCCCGGACCCCTCGTTGGACCCAACCGGAACTTTTGGCCAGCTTGGGGGGGCGTGGCCACATCCCCGGAACGCCATGGCCTGAAACCACGCCCCCTTCCAAAAACCCCGGGACCTACGCGTGTCCCGGGGTTCTGCGCGCGCCGGCGGCCTATGGAAAATAGGCGCGCAAGGCCCTGCTCGCGTAAATCCGCCCGGATTTACGCGAGCAGGGCTTTTAAAATCCGCCCATTAGGGAATAGCCACTGCTATTAATTGCATCAGTAGCATGGGATTTTCTTAGTGTTTGGGTACATGCCAGGCTCTTGTGGCCTGGTTTGGGCTCTGTTGGAAACAGGATGCTGGGCTTGATGGACCCTTGGTCTGACCCAGCATGGCAATTTCTTATGTTCTTATGTTCTTAATTTTACAATGGATATTTCTGAATATGTCTGTAATACTACCCCCCTAATCCCAACCCATATCCTGAAAACTCACCCCGAATCTAAGTGCCCCCTTATAATGGTCCATATATATGGTATCAAACTGAGCCTCATAAAGAGTCTCTCTCTCTTTCTCTCTTTCTCTCAGAATAATCAGCATGTAATATGTAATCATAAATACCTCACTCGATCAAGGCAACTTCCCAGAAGCCCTGAAATGGGCCATTATCAAACCAATCCTTAAAAAGCCACATCTCGACCCCTCCGACCTCTCCAACTACAGACCTATCTCAAACCTCTCATTCATATCCAAGATCATCGAGAAACACATCAACCCCCAACTCTCTGAACACCTTGAAAATCATAACATCCTTTACCCCACCCAACATGGCTTCAGAAAATCCCTCAGCACCAAGACCCTCCTTCTATCACTCACAGACACAGCATTAAGAGGCTTTGATGCCGGACAATCCTACCTTCTCATATTACTGGACATTCCTTTGATACTGTAAATCATAACATACTGATGACACAACTGATGGAGATTGGCCTAAGCGAAACAACCCTCAACTGGTTTCAATCTTACCTATCCATCAGATTCTACAAAGTTCACATCAACAACAACGAGTCAGAACAATTTCCTCTCCATCACGGAGTCCCACAAGGCTCATCCCTCTCATCTACTCTTTTCAACGTATACATGCTCCCTTTCTGTAAACTTTTCTCTAGCATGGACCTCATATTCTTCATCTACGCAAACGACGTCCAGATTCTTCTCCCTGTCAAAGAAAGCTTACCTAACACCATCTCCTTCTGGAATTCCCTCTCCACCCAAATATCAAATCTCCTCATGCAGATGTCCCTCACCCTCAACCACAAAAACCCCGTAATCCTTTATATCAAACAAAAGCACAACCAAAACCAGCAAAGTCAGCACCTCCAGCCAGCCACATACCACGCTCACCAATGAGGTCAGAGACCTAGGCATCTACCTTGACTCAAACCTCAACATGAAAAAACACATCAACTCGACAATCAAAGAAGGTTTTTACAAACTAAAAATCCTCAAACTCAAACCTCTGCTATTCCACCATGACTACCGCACAGTACTCCAAACCCTCATACTATCCAAGCTGGACTACTGTAACTCCCTCCTCCTCGGACTGCCCGCCTCCACCACAAAACCATTTCAGCTACTACAAAATGCCGCAGCCAGAACCCTTACAAACACCAACCGTACCTCACACATCACCCCAATTCTAAAAGAACTACACTGGCTCCCCATAGCATACCGATCTCAATACAAAACCCTCACCATACTACACAAAACCATCAACAACCAAAAAATCAAATGGCCCAAAGACCCTCCCCATCTACAACATAGCTAGCAAAACCTGTGTTCCCAAAATACAGGCCTCCTTATCATACCACATACAAAACTTGCTCACCTGACCTCCACCAGACAACGCACCTTCTCTGTAGCTGGTCCATCCCTCTGGAACCAGCTTCCTTCCCACCTCTGACTGGAACCCTCCCCCCAAACATTCAAAAAGCAATTGAAAAAATGGCTATTCCAGAAAGCCTACCAACTCGTCACCTAACTCCACCCCTCCCTCCCTCTCTCCCTTCCTCCCTTTCTTTCCAACTAAGTCCGGTTCATGTCCCCGTGTACATACTCCTTCTGTTGTCTCTTCCTTGCTTCTGCTGATTCCATTCCCGCCCATCAGATACCCCATCCCAGTTCTACAACTTAAACCTTCAACACCCATCCTCACTCCCATCATTACCGTTGTATAATCTGCTCTATCAACAAGGCTTTATTGCCAAATGGTTATTGCTTCCCTCTAAAGTCAAAGTTAATCATACAACTAATAGCAATTCGTTTCACAGTTACAACGGGAATGTTTCAATGTATATATGTTACAATGTATAAATAGTACGACCCCCCGTCATACTATTACTCTGTTATAATGTGAACAGATGTGATGTACCCCAACAAATGTCGGTATATAAAAGCAAATACATAATAATTAATAATATGAAAAATAGCAAGGGTGTGATAAAAGTATTTCAGGAGCAGGGAGATTAGCCTAACCATGCCCTCTTTTTTTTTTTTTTATCACAGGCACTATTTCCACTAGATTTATAGCATTTTAATGAATCTAGGCCTCTGTTAGCAGAATAAGTTGCTTCACCCTGGAATGCCATGCTTTGCCTCCCTCCCACTTAGCTGGATAGCTATTTAGTCAGATAAATAATTACCCAACTAAGTGGAAGCCACTGAATGTTGCTGAATATTGAAACAGTGACGGCCGTATAAATCCAAACTTAGGCCTGGATTTATCAAAATGCACTAAATATCACATGTGATAGGAAAAGGGGTGTGTTTTATGGTAATAGCACACTTTGCGATAAATAGGCTATCATAGCACAGGTATTACTGCAATAACTTTTTCAAATTTTGCAATAAGTACCACAATTGTTGCAATTCCAAGAGAGAGAGAACTTAGCTATAAGGCCCTCATAGTAGTTAGGTATTAATACCTCTATATGAGGCCCACCTAGTTACTCAAGGTGAGGTTTAGGTAGGAGTGTAGGGGTTAGGGGCAACTTTGACATTCAGAGTGAGACATACGAACAGAACAGTACACTCTTGTGAAGATTGATGTCCTTTGGAGTGAGGAAACTCACCCAAAGATTAGATTTGTACAATGTTCTCGCAACCTAGCTTGATGTTACCCAGGTAAAGAGTCGAAAATGCCATATAGCACTTTGGTAAATGACCCCCTTAACTGGCTAAGTGACACTAAATATCGATCTCACTGTGTAAAAGTTACATGTAGACTTTACTCCAACCCATACAGTTATAAAATTACTCTTCCTTCATGGAAGGATGTTCAATCTGTTTGTTGAGTTCTGGTTACTTTTTAAATCAATTTTTAAATATTAAAGACCTGTAGGATCACCATATTGGGGCAGGGAAGCCACAATGTGGGTGACCCTCATTTTCTCCACTGTGGGTCCTGACTAAGGTGGTTGTCACTGATGCCTGGTGGGGACCTCAAACCCATGGTGAACGGGGTAGTGATTGGACTTGGCAGTGCAAGAGGAGTTATCCAAGAGATTATGAAAGGGGACAAATGGTGGGCTGGTGATCACCACTATTTTAGGGCTTCTGGTCCAGCTCCTTAGTTGTCTTTTCCATTGGCTTTTTTCTTCAAGCATATCTCCTTAACCATGATCCATAGAGCTTCCTGGTGGCAAACAATTCTTCTCATTTGACTGTCAGTGACCTCCAGCATGTAGCTCAGCATAGTGCATGTGAAGTGGCAGGCAAGATTAGCACAGCTCAAGGGCATTAGGGCTTTGGCACCAGCTTCCAGGTGCCATCTGCTGATCCTCATCTGGAAGAAGTGAAGGTCTCCACCACCTTTACATACTGCCTCTCAGGCACCTGTTTAATAATTATAATATGTATATATACTGCCATTTCTGTCATTTTAGGAGGAAGAACTTCCTGTTTGCAGATTGAGAAGGTTGGGCTTTCTGCTCCCATTTGTAATCAAGTGGTGCTACAGCTCAAGGCAAGACAGACCTTACTTGCACTCAAGCAAAGTTCTGGGGCAATATTATTTTAGTAGAGTAACAAGGACTATAAAAAGTATCTTAGGAATTGGGAAATCTTCTTGGAAACATTGAATGGCCTGGCATTTTGATCTGACCTGCCCATATACAATCTTGAAATTGAATTATTTTCTGATGCCTCAGATGGTGGGGATTTGGTATATATTTTCAATAGGCCTGATGTGCTCAAACATGACCAGAAGCATAGCAACGGTGTGGGACAACCAGAGACATTATCTTTCTTGAGTTTTTCTAGATAGTTTTAATACTGCAAATTTGGGGTAGGAACTTAAATAACGGACATACAATAACAGATATGACAATAAGGTAGTAGTAAAAGCTATCAAGAGGATGTCTGCCAAGGCACCAGGCAAGACTTCCCTATTGAGAGAAATGGTGTGCAATGCTATCTGTGCAATATTACCTTTCACATTTTGCATGTGCCAGGAGAGAATAAAATGCCATACAAAGCTGATTCACTTTCTCATTTAAGTGTTCCCATTTCAGATCTCTTGCACCATTCACTGACACAGAAGAAATCCTATCCCCTTAGCTAGTATGGTGTTTTTACTCACCAATACATGGCATCTGATGCTGAGATCCTTATCTCTGAATACCCAGAAGTACTACATTAGCCACTTAGATCTGTTACCCATTGTATAGGCAGAATACAAATATTTTTAAATAAAATTAATACATTAGAACAATAGATTTCCAAGCATTTTCCAGAAAAGAGGGCTTTAAACATTTTATACTTTTCAAGAGCAGCTCAATTGTACAATTTGTCTTACAGTGCAAGTGGGAGGGCATGTCCACAGCAGTGGTAGCATCCACATTAGCTGGAATTGGTTTCTTTGCCAGCATATTAGGCAGCAGCAACCTTGCAATCAGCTTTGTGGTTAAAAAGATGCATGCATGGGCAAATGACATGGAACCAAGATAAGATAAATGATCAGATAAATAGATCAGTTTTTCAATAATCCTTGGCTGTCTATTGAATACTGTGCGATGTCACTACTTAGATTAGAGAAGGAAAGTAGTGAGGGAATATAAAACAGGGGGAAAATAGGTTAGCTACAAATGAAAGCTCATGGTGCCATAACCCTAGCTGAGTTTTGTAAAAACTGAAAGCTCAAAGCAGTAATAGGACATTTCATGCATAGCACAAAACCAAAAATAATTACAGAAATGAAGAAAAAATGGTAGGTGACACCAAATATCATAAGCAAAAATTAGTGAGAGAGCAATTTTTAAAAAACCTGTTGCGAGTGGAGTAGTTGACCCTTGGGCCAGCCTGGCAGAGTGAAATAGAAGATGAGAACAGCACTCTGTGGAGAATGAGAAGGCCGGTGGGCGGTGTCAGGTCACACGAAGATCCGCAGTCTTCACCCTGGAAGCCTGCGGATCCCCCGAGAGGAGCTCGTGGGGTCCCAGACCGCTGGGACTTATGAGAAGCTGAGGACCCACTCAGAAGCTTTGCCCTAGATGCCCGTGGACCCCCCGAGAGGAGCTCGTGAGGTCCCGGACCGCTGGGACTTAGGAGGACCAGAACACGGAGGAAGATGATACAGTCCGAGGTCGAGGCAGGCGGCGGAAGCGGAATCAAGAGCAAGCCAGAGTCAGAGCCAGAAGAATCAAGAAGGGGGGATGAAGGCACGGAAGGCAGGAACTGGAGCTGGAGTACCGGGAGCAGGATCAGGACTGGGACGTCTGGAGTAGGAACCAAGGATCAGGATCAGAAGCAGGACTGGAACGTTGGGAGTCAGAGCTGGAACCAAGGAACAGAATCCGAAGCAGGAGCAGGACTGGAACGTCAGGAGTCAGAGCAGGAACCAAGGATCAGGATCAGAAGCAGGGACACGAAGCAACTAGCACTCAGAGAAACCTCGTTGCAAGGCAGGGAAAGGAAGCAGACGCCGGCTTAAATACTAGCCGGCGTCTGACGTCAAAGTTGGTGGGCCGCGGTCTGGCGGGAAAAGCCCTTTAAATTGGGCTTCCCTGCGTGTGCGCGCGCCTAGAGGAGGAGGGGCTGGATTCTGAGCTTCGGCAGCATCTCCCTCATGGAGACGCCGCCACGAGAAGGCCCGAACCGGGCCGGCAAGATGCGGCTCTCGCTGCGGGGCCCCCGGAGACCCTGAGCCGCCCCGAACTGCCTGCTGTGGTCGCCGGAGGACAAGAGGTAAGGGCCCGGTCACAAGTCTTGCGACCGGGGCCGCAACAAAACCAGCATTATAATAATTTTATGATTTTTTTGGTAAAATATATATATTTTTAAATAAATGCTTTGAAAGCAAATATGCTTCAAAGATAAATTACTGTTGAATATTTTCACAATAAAGTTAGCAAGAATAATCAACTTCTACCTTCTAGTTTAAGTAAGTCTTTGTAGAATCAAACCTCTCATGCCTGAAAGTATGCTTGTAGTGGGCTTACAGCCGGTGTCTTCCATTGAATATATTTTTCACAATATTACAAAAATGCTGTTTTAGCATTACATGTCCAAGCATTTGTTTCTGAGTGTCTCCCATAATACCGATAATAATCCACTCTTTACAATTAGATGTCGTTTCGATCTCTAAAATGCTTGAGTGATCATTTTCTTTGGTAATTGAGTTCCCTGTAGAATTCCACTGCTCTGATCACCCGCTCAGAAAACTAAGCATATTAATTTGAAAAGCTGCATGAGCACATGGCCAGGATAATAGCTGCAGAGTAATTGTGAGGAAATCTTCTACAACAGACTTATTTTCATCTAATAAACCTTCCCCAATGGTTACACTGCATGCCATGAATGTGATATGAGATCTAACATGTGCATGTTAAAATATCTTTTGAGCTAGATAAAGCTGATCTGCTCTAGGATATATTTGATACTGTTATTATATTTTAAATCTTTCTTTAATCAAATACTGTTCCATTTTTCCTTAAGTAATTACTTTAGTTCAAAAGGGTAAGAAAAATATAATATTAATATACATGCATGTAACATTTGTAAAACACATTAAAGCCGGCATATATTTCATATTCATGCCAATATACATCTTTTAGGAAAAATGGCATTCACTCCCAAACACAGAATTTAATTATACTTAATGCCATGCGGACAGGTATTTCTATATGGTGGCATTTCATAAAAGTAATTTGTAACTTGGCAAGATTTAAAAAAATGACTTGAGGATCCTTTTCTTTGTGGCATTGGTCTCGATACTGGCAGATATTTATTACACTTTGAGTGGTTGATATAGCATACTGATTTGAAAATATGGATTTTTGCTCTATTCCTCTTTTTATTCCCATAGCATGCACACGTACGAATACGTACACACACATTTAACTTTAATTGAGGTTAGTATGTAAGAAAGCGTTATAAAGAAATTTTATAACGTGCATGCATATATACATGTATGTTATAAAATGACTGTCTCACTGGGTGCGGGCTGATGCACATGTGTGCCGATGCACCAGTTTAAATTTACCGTCTATAGCAATTTTCAAAAGCCATTTGTATGCATAAAGTACACTTACGCGGGTAAATCTTATAGACAATTCAATGATATATATTGTAGCATTTTTCAAAAGCCACTTACACAGGTAGAGCATTTACATGTGTAAAACCCAGTTTTAAGCAAGTAAATGACTTTTAAAATCAGGCCATAATATTTAGTGGGGAGCAATCCTTCTCCATCATTTTCACCTCTCTCCTACCCTACTTTAACTGCACCCCATTGAAATTCAAATTCACTACCATAGAACAAAGTATATGAGCTTTAAAACAATATCCTTCTTTCTCAACAGCACTTTCATTGGCAAAATTGGGGATTGCAGTGAATTTACTTGAAAAATTCCTGAAATTAGCCATTCAATAAGAATGTGATTTCTTGAGTCTTTGTGACATGATGGCAAAAGCAAGATTTTCTGTGAAAACCTTTCACTAGCAAAAATTATTTTGTCATTTTCATTTTTGATGCTGATTTCTTTTGCACATTTTTAGTATTGGCTCTTCCTGATATGAAGGAAAAAGGAAGGGGCAGAGTTAAAATGATAAAGGGGTAGATTTTAAAAGAAGCGCGCATGCCCTACATGTGTGTGCGCTACCCGTTGTGTGGATATGTACGCCCGATTTTATAAAATCAGGGGTCGGCGCACACAAGGGGGTGAACAATAGTGCACCTTGCGTGCACCGAGCTGCGCTGCCTTCCTCTGTTCCCTTCCTCCTAACCTAACCTTCCACCCCTTCCCTAACCTTTCCCCCCCTAGCCCTACTCTAACCCCCCCTGACTCTTGTCTTACCTTTTGCGCCTGCCTCTGGGCAGGCGCAAGTTGCACGCGCCGGCAGCCTGCCAGCACACGATCCTCCGACAGAGCGGCAATGGCCGCTCTGTCGGAGGCCTCTGGCCCCGCCCCCGGATCACCCCTTTTGTAAAGCCCCGGGACTTACATGCGTCCCGAGGCTTTACACACGTCGCCGGGCCTTTTTAAAATCCGTCCTCCGGATTTATGCCTGTAACCTTTTAAAAATCTGGCCCAAAATATTTTACTGAGGGGCAGTGGATGTTTGATATAACTTATCCATGTAGATAGTAGTAACCAAAGAATGACCGAGTTTAAGTACAGTTGGGACAGATACAGTCTACAAGCAAGTGGGAAAGCAGTTCAGGAGTGGCAGGTAAAATAAATGTGAAGTGCGGGGCTTTGGAACCCAAGGGCAGAAGTTGTTTCTCCCTGAGCACCAGGGATATTTTTTTCCTGATCTCATATACTTTTCTTTCCTCACACATCCCAAGACATATTAACAGAGTTATTAACTCACTCCTTCATGTAGAATGTGTGATAAAACTGTTCTGAAGATTAGGAAAAGTTTTTAGATGGTGTTCCTCATAATTCTTTTTGTGGCTTTTTCAGTAGTATGCTAGATTACAGGATTTGGATTATAGATTGGAACTCGTCATGCTGGAAAAATCAAGAAAACAGTATGACTTTCTGATTTCTCCTGAAGAACTTCTACAGCAGAAAAAATGTCTTCCCCTAGAGGTTTCACCACACACATGCCAGGGGTCTCCAGGTTCAACTGCAAGGGCTTAAAAGTATACACATCTTTACAAAACACAGGTACCAGTGCTAGATAATCAGAGAGAACAGTAGAGTTATGAGAATATAAAGTCAGTGTGCTCAAAGCATTGGTACAAATGAGTCCAGCTTCCAAAAAGGGGAAGGTAAGGTCAACCAACATGCAATGGCAACCCCGCTTTGATTCATTCTTAGGTAAAATTGTAGAGGGATGTGGCAAGTTTGCTAACATGGGCTGTAGCCTGATTTGGCTATACTTCCCATATATGGTAAAGGAGAAATAACCTTCAGTTGGTCAAACTTATATGACTGACAGGTAGGAGATATCCTTAGAGCAGTTCATTGAGTGGGAGAAGAGATAATAAAGGATGAATGTGACAGCTAGAACAGGGAAGATGGTCAAGCTTGTACAATTGAAACATGGAATATAAATCAAATAATGAATGACAGCTAATAGATAGCCTCAGCTAAAATAGTATAGGCAGGGGCAATCAAGCAGTGTAGGTGGTCCACCTGGTCCTTGTCTGACATCAATTATGTTTCTCTTTTTAGAATTTCCTTTTAGCGTATATTTTTTCCCACATGATCTAATGAAATGAAGGACAAGAGTTAGAATTAATTGAAAGTGTTTTCCATTATAAAAAGATACAAACTTTGATTACAATATGATGAAGAGAACAGGAAAAGTTATTTGATTGAAAGATATACAGTTTTGTTATGCTGTTCTTAGGCATCAGGAGACAATTCTTGGTGCAGACAACAAACTATCACATAATCCTTAATTAACTTGTTTTCAAACCTGAGTAGAAAATTAATATATTGTAACCTGAGGTAGATGTTAAAGGGTAAAAAATATTTGCAATATATAAATAAGTAAAAACCAAAAAATTAATTCTGGGCATATACAGACAACCTTTGTGTTACAGTTTTGATATATAAGTTGGAGTTATGTGTTATGGGTCTGGCAGTGAACCCTTGGTCCGAGGTAGAGTCAGCGCTACCTAGGAGAGTAAACTCTCTAGGTCCCTACCGTCGGAAGGTGAGGCCTGGTAGTGTAGATGTGGAAATGAAGACTTCACTCTAGAAGCTTGTGATTCCCCCAGGAGGAGCCCGTAGGAACCCGGCCGCTGGGACTTAGGAGTCTCCCTGGAGACTGAAGATCTGGATGCAGGCGCCTCCTGCAGGTCGTATAGTCCAGATGGCTGGCGCCTCCAGCGGTTCGAAGTAGATTCAAGTGTAGCTCTTCGGAGAAGGGTCCAAAGTCGGTTTGAGGGACTAAGCCAGAAGACTAGTCGGATGTTGGTCCAGGGGTCAAAGCCAGAAGAATGGTCGGAAGCCGGTCCAGGGGTCGGAGCCAGAGAATGGTCGGAAGCTGGTCCAGGGGTCGGAGCCAGACAATGGTCGGAAGCCGGTCCAGGAGTCGAAGCCAGAAGAAATCCGTCCAACGAGGGGAAACCAGGAACAAGGCCCAAGACAAACAGGAACCAGACGAGCAGGCTACCGACCGAGAACTCAAGGCACAGGACCAAGAGTCAAGATACCAAGGCAAGGTCTGAGGAGCAGACCTTGCCTTAAATACAGGGCACCAGGAAACAGTCCCGAAGAGGAGCCATGACCATTTCCTGTCATGGCTCCTTTAAATCACATCAGTGGCCTGGCGGGGGCGGAGTCAGCTGAACGGCGGCCATCTTGGATTTGGCATGCCGTGAAGAAATCTCAGCGACGGCTGCCAGCTCCTGCAGCCATCCCAGGAAGGGCCCGACGCCACGGGTCAGTGGCCGGTCCTGGTTGCGGACCGCTGTGGCCGGCGGCTGTAACATATTTGATACAGTGGCATGGGGCAAATTTTTTTTAGGCAGCTTTCTTCAACTCCTATTAGCTAAGCTTTCTTCATTTATCATCTACATGTGAAAAACAGCTACAGATGTTGTCTCACATTCACCACATAAAAAAAATGTCCCAGGCAAAATTAGAATATATAAAAGAATAAAGAAAAAAAACCAAATTTGTAACATTCATTCTCAATTGTTTCTTACTCTTTTCACATAAATAGAAAGTATAGATTTTATTGGTAAGTCAGTGACTGATGGTTTATTTGTCTGACTCAGACTTTCATAATACAGAATTCCAATGTTTTCTCTTCATATTTTTGGTATTTCTATTTCTGTTCTTAATTTGTCTTGTATATTTATAGTAGAACTTTCCAAATATCCTTGTATGACATCTACTCCCTATTTACATTTTATGTGGAAGTGCACCTGTTTCTTTTAACTCTCTTTTTACTTGCTTTCTTGGTAGTACCTTCTCTACTTATGAATTACTTATTTGATGAGCAAAGACAGTTTAACTTCTCATTTTTGTTTATTGATGCTATCTCCGCCAACTAAGAAACCACAGAGTACCTAAAACTTAATTTGGGGAACTGAGCTCCTTTTTTCTTGCTTATTTTACTACTCTTATCTTATATAAATATCTCCTTACATATTTTGCGGCAGATTTTCAAAACAGCACGTGGGCAAACATGTGCGTGCGCTACCCGGCGCGCACACATGTATGTCCGATTTTATAACTTGCGCGCGCAGGCACGCACAAGTTATAATATTGGGGGTCGGCACATGCAAGGGAATGCACAATTGTGCACCTTGCATGTGCTGAGCCACACTGCCTTCCCCCATTCCCTACTTCCCCACCCTACCTTCCCTTCCCTTCCCCTCTACCTTTTCCTTCTTTTTTCTTTTATTTCCAAACTTATTTCAGCCCTGGGGCTGAAGTAAGTTGTGCGCACCAGCTGACTGCCGGCACGTGATCCCCGGCACAGCGGCAAATGGCCGCTGTGCCAGGAGCCTCTGGTCCCGCCCCACCCACTCCCCGCCCCTTTTTGCAAGCCCCGGGACTTACACGCGACCCGGGGCTTTACGTGCATTGCCGGACCTTTTGAAAATAGGTCCGGCGCGTGTAACCTTTTGAAAATCCGGCCCATTATCCTTCTACCCTTCTGTACCAATCCTTGTTGTTGTTTTGATGCTTCTCTGTCATTTTTATCTCATATTTCTTCTGTAGTGAGGATATTACCACTTAGGGAAAAGACCTTGGAGTTATTGTGCAGCAGCAGTAAAACCACATCTAGAATAATAGGAGTTATTCAGAAAGGATTAAAGAATACAACTGAGAATACCATAATGTCTCTGTATAACCATGCCTTGAGTATTGAGTGAAATTAGTAATGAATTATCCTCAGTTGTTTATATTTGTCTACTAACACCCAAAGAGAATTGTTGAGGTTACTGCCTAATAGTCACATATATAGTAGACTGGGATGGGTAAAGGAACAATCAGATACAACCACACCAGAAAGCAGTTCAACAGGTTTATTGTGGGTAAGTCCAAAAGAAAACTCTGGGGCAGATTTTCAAAGGCTACACATGTAACATACGTGTATAACCCGAGAAAATCTGCCCCTGCGCGCCGCTGGCGTGTGCAAGTTATGCCTGCCTCGGGAGGCATAACTTTTGGAGTAAAGGTGTTGGGGGGGGGGGGATTTTGTTAGGGATGGGGGGTGGGTTAGATAGGGGAAGGGAGGGGAAGGTGGGGGGTCCAGGAAAAAAGTTCCCTCCAAGGCCGCTCTGATTTTGGAGCGGCCTTGGAGGGAACGGGGAAAGCCATTGGGGCTCCCCTTGGGCTCGATGCACGCAAGGTGCACATGTGTGCACCCCCTTGTGCGCGCTGAGCCCGGATTTTATAACATGCGCATGGCAGCTAGGCTAGAATATTCAGACTTGCCTAATTATGAATGTCTGCACTTGGCAAGACTGTTTCCTAGCACTACTACTTACTGTTTCATTTCTAAAGCTTTAATAAATATATATCAGCACCAGGCAGATGCACATAAGAGAAGTCCCTTCTACCTGGAGTTTATGATATAACCAAGACAAACATACATGATAAACAAGAATTTATTATAGAGGTTAAGATTTAAAAGGAGCCTTTAAAGCTTGAGTTCGATTTTGGGCTGCATTTGAATGTGGCTAGAAAGAGAGCATGATGCACTAACTCAGTGTATTCCAGACATATGACACAGCAAAGTGGAAAGTATGTGGTCAGGATTTGGCAGTGAAGGAGAACAGCACAGATAAAAATCTGCTGTTTCAATCCACGCCCCACTCCTGTGCATCAAGAGAGAGGCAAACCATGGCGTAGATGAACCATACTCAGGGGCCGATACAATAAAGTGTGCCCAGCCTAGCACACAGGTTTATGTACGGTTGGATGCACGTTTTGGACGCACTAGACTAGCACCCCATGCGATAAGATTAATGTGTCCAAAACATGCGCCCAAACAAATGTGTAGCCAATAGCACTCATCACATGTAAATTTCCATGTAGATGAGGCTTTTAGCTATTATCCCCCAATAAAAAAATTGCTGGGTCCCCAAAACACACTTTTTAATGCGGCAAATTGAAATCCAGATCCAGAGGTAGCGTTATCAATCCACAAGTCAAGGGCTCATGACAAATTAAAAAATATGGTCCTCTGTGGTTCCTCCTAGTTAGTATCATTGTGACACTTAAATTTACTGCTTGCAGTGTTTAAAAATAAAGTTATATGGGCTTGATTTAAAAAACAAAAAAGTCTGACTCACAATATACAAGGACTATGTGTACATGCACAATTTACAGGCACAATAGCAAGGGGGGTACTTAGCTATGGGTGTCTAGCAATCTCAACAAAATTGACCAAAAGAGGGATAAAAAAGGATGCTCATATTCAGCGCCTATTGCAAACGTCAGCGTCTGATGCATTTGAGCGCTAGGGTCACACAATTCTTCTCTAGAGCATCCTTGTTTATGCAACCCCTCATTTGCATACTGCATCGGGCGCCCAGGGGATGTGGCTGTGCATGTGTTAGAAAAACAGGCGCACAGTACAAGTGCCTGTTCTATCGTATGTCTTATTGCACTGGCCCATCAGTTTCTCTGTAATAATGACTAATTTTAGTGTCTACCCTGTTACAACATGTCAATCCACTGAGCCACTGAACCTCTTTTTATAATTAATGAAGTATGACAAAGCATGGTCAAAGTGTCAATGATCAGTTATTGACTTTTGATGTTCCTCAGTAACTGCAGATGAGGCCCACATACTAAAGTGTGATTAACAATGCCCGAGTACATGTGTTAATGTGTGTTTATCATGTATATTAACAAGTGATGTCAATGACATGCAAATAAGTCTAGACAGAAAGTCTGTAGACTGATTTGTAAAAAAAAAAAAAAAAAAAAAAGTAACTATTTCTCTTTAGTTGAAGTCAATTTTCTTGTAATAATATGTTTGCAAAACAACCTGCATACTTTATTGCATAATTTTGCATCTTTTTTACCTGAGTATGGATTTTGTGTGTAAACTCACAAAAGCTAAAATATATGGGCTGGATTTTAAAAGCCCTATGCACGTAAATCCAGAGGATTTACGCATGTAGGCGGAGTTACGCACACCGGGCCTATTTTATAAAGGCCTGGTGATGCGTGTAAAGCCCCGGGACGCGTCTAAGTCCCGGGGCTTTACAGAAGGGGCGGGGCAGAGGTGGGGCGATGCGGGACTAGAGGCCTCCGGCACAGCGGCCATTTGAAACTGTGTCGGAGGATCGCGGGCCGGCAGGCTGCTGGCATGCACAACTTGCACCTGCCCAGAGCAAGCGCAAAAGGTAAGTTAAAAGAATTAGGGGGGGGGGGGGTTAGGATACGGTTAGGGGGTGGGAGGGCTGGGAAAGGAGTGGGAAGGTTAGTTTAAGGGGAAGGGAATGGGGGAAGGCTGCGAGCGTCGGCGCATGCAAGGTGTACTAGTGTGCACCTCCTTGCACGTGCCGACCCCTGATTTTATAACATGCCCGCGCAAGTGCGCGCATGTTATAAAATCGGCCATACATGTGTGCACGCCAGGTAGTGCTAGCCCAGCGAGTATGTTTCAAAATTTACCCCTATACATTTAAAGTGCTGTTAGCTATTGAAAACCTAGATCAAGCATGATAACAATGCTTTATATGTATGTACTCATGTTTAAGTGCACTTTAGTACATTTATTTATTTTAAGTTTTTTTTATACCGATTTTCCTGCATAAAATACATATCAAACCGGTTTACAATGAAACAGAATGAGCAGGAAGTAAAATTCCTTAGTCTAATACATTTAAACGTCAATAATGAAATAATTTTAAACAAAGCAAAAAGCTAAATAACATTAATAAAAGTTAAATTATTAACATAAACATAAATATAATTATAATAGAAGGAGCACAAAGGTTAGCATGAAGGGGAGCACAAAGGGGAAAACCCCTTTGTCATGCCCGGCACGCGACGCCTGGTGTAATTGCGCCGTTAATCGGGTCGCCGCTGGCTGGTCGTCATGACGTCGGGAGGGGGGGGCGGGTCTTCACATCGCTGATTTTCTCTTTTAACATCTCAGTTCATTTTTACTATTTTTTTGTGTCTTTTTCTCACAAGATGTAGTTTTCTTTAAGTGCCCGATGGTAGTGGGCTGCCCCTCTGTAATCAGGTCGCTGCTCATTGAACTCAAAGTGAACTTTGGAATTTTAGTAACTTCGTTATGGCGCTAATAGCCTGTCATTCCTTGTAACTTAAACTTCAGCTATCACTTTTAAAAGGCAGTTAATATATTAACATATTAAAGTAGTGAAAATGAGACTTGGAATACGGTATAGATATTTCAGGTTTCACTTTGCCACAAGTAAACAAAAGTTTATTTATATGGTAATGAATATATTCTCTGGAATTAGGACAAACCATATAAAATGCTGCATATTTAAGTATCTTAGAATTAGTTCCCAGATTGTAGCAAAGAAGTCCATTTCCCAAGAAAAATTTATGAGCCTCGGTCTAAATTATGATTAGAAAGCTAGATTTAAAATATGAATGCAAATCACAAATTAATATGCTCTCAGGTTGTAAATTACATATTACATAGTAACATAGTAGGTGTGGCAGAAAAGGCCATCTGACTCATCCAGTCTGCCCAGTTATTCTGATGCACAGGAAAGATATATTCCAGCTGCCAGTCACCAAAACTTGACTGATTATAGATCTTCTTCTTTGGTTCTTCACCATTCCATGCCGCTGAGTATACAAGTTTCTTCATTAAGCCCAACACCCACTAAACCCCACCCCCAACTCATCCCTAAGCCCTGCACAAGCCAAACAGCTATAAAAACAATGAGGCCATTCCCCAAAATTCTAGCTGCTTAGGTCCCAGTTGGCCTTGCTAGACATTATCCAGTCACTACCAACCTATTGGCATCAACATGGTTAATTCCTGGGGAATCATGCCATGCTGTATCACCAAGTTTATTCAACTTCTCAATCTTCTCTGCCTTCCATATCAGACCCAAGTATGTCCATATTCCATTCCAAGTTCTGCCGTCTCTCCTGCACCACCAATGGTAGGCTGTTCTAGGCTTACAGTTCCCACAGTTAAATCCGCCCACTTGAGTGAGGTGAGAGACCGCGCCATCTCAATCGCAGGACCAAAACTCTGAAACAGTCTACCACAAAAGCTGAGACTACAACACGATCTGAGAAAATTTTAAAAAGAGTTAAAAACATGGTGTTTTCAACAAGCATATAAGGTTGATCCATAAGACACTGGTTGTGAGTTATATGAGTGTTATTTTACTATTTAATTCTTCAAAGGCAAATATTATAGCTAGCAATTCTTTATTTCCAATTCCATAATTTTTCTCGGAGGGTGAGAATCATCATGAGAAGAAAGAGCAGGGATGGAGAATATTAGCATCACTACATTGGCTTAGTACTGCTCCCATGCTGACATCAGAGGCATCGACTTCAATGATGAAAGGATGCTGAGGATTGGGGTGATGAAGACAAGGCTTAGTTTGGAAGGCTGCAACAGCCTCAGCAGACCATCGAGATTGATCAGCTCCTTTTCTGCTCATGGCCATGACTGGTGCTGTTAAGGGGGAGTAGTGCTTGATGAAGGTACGGTAATAGTTTGTGGAGCTGAGGAAATAGTGTAAGGCTTTTAAACCAGTGGGTTGAGGCCACTCTTGAATGCTTTTCAGGTTTAAGCGTCCATCTGGAAACTATTCTTGGAAACGATGTACCCCAGAAATGGCACTGACTTCTGGTAAAAAGCACACTTCTCGACCTTTGCATAAAGGCGATTGTCACGTAGCCTTTGTGTAGTACCTTTATCACATCAGCCTGGTGAATCTGGAGGTCCTGAGAGAAAATCAGGATGTCATCTAAATATACCACCAATCACTGGTACAGTAAATCTCGCAGAATACCATTCATCATATTCTGGAACACCACTGGTGCATTGCACAATCCAAAAGGCATGACTAAGTATTTGAAGTGTCCATCACGGGTATTAAAAGCTGTCTTCCATTCATCCCCATGATGAATTCGGACCAATTTGTAGATCCCTTTTAAGTCCAGCTTAGTAAACACCTTGGCCCCCTGGAGTCTGTCAACAGTTATCAACAGTAGAGGTTATCAACAGTAGAGGTCTTTCTTTCCAACAAAAAAGAATCCCACGCCAGCCGGGGACTTAGAAGGTCTAATAAACCCCTGCTGCAGGTTTTTTTGGATATAGGCCGACATGGCCTCAGTATCTGCTATTGAGAGGGGATATACCCTTCCCTTGGGAGGCTCCGAATTAGGCTTGAGATTTATCACACAATCAAAGGTCCTATGCGGAGGTAACACGTCTGCTGCTTATTTGGAGAAGACGTCCTGAAAAGACACATATTGCAGAGGTAGACCAGGTAATGAGGGAGTTGTCGTCATGCAGGGCAGTGGTGAAACTTTGGCTAAACAATGATCATGGTAGCCAGGACCCCACTCAGAGAGCTCCATGGTGCTCCACTTGATCTGAGGTGTATGTGCCTGTAGCCATGGTAGGCTGAGTACCACAGGGTGAATAGCCTTCTCAAGGAGCAGGAAAGAGATGTTCTCAGTGTGTAAGGTCCCAGTGCAAAGGCTTATGTGCTGCATTGTAAGTGATACCTCCCCTGGAAGTAGTTCTCTATGTATAGAATACAGCAGTAGAGGGGTAACTATGTGTGTAGTAGGAATTCGCAGATGGTCTTCAATTCTTTTTAGCATAAAGTTTCTTCCTGCACCTGAGTCCACAAGTGAGAGTGTAGAGAATTCAAGGCCTCCAGAGATGAGAGAGCCTGGGAGAGATAATGGAGGAGAAGGTACAGTTAGACCTAGGAGGAGTCCTGCAGCAGATCCTAGGTATGGCCTTTTTCCAGACAGATAGGACAGGTCTGGACAGCATGGCCGGATTGGCTGCAGTACATCAGAGACCTGAGCGTCTGCAAAAAGTCTCTCTTTAGAAGTCAGGTGACTGCATCCTAGCTGCATAGGTTCTTCTTCTTCACTGGGTGCAGAAGATTGGGCTGAAGTCATGTGCATGGCTCGAGGGCGATTACCTCCCGTAGGGTGCTTCTTGTGACACTTGGCTTCTTGATACCGGTCGTGTATCCTGCGATAAACTCTCCCAGCTGGATCAATGAGAGATTCCAGAGTGTCAGGTAAGTCACGAGCTGCTAGTTCATCTTTTATACGAGTGTTGAGGCCCTCTAAAAATATAGCATGTAGACATCCCAAATCCCAATGAGGTTCAGATGCTAGTGTCTTGAATTCAATAACATAGTCTGGTAAAGGCTTGCTTCCTTGTTGAAGGTGAAGAAGAGTAGACCTTGTGATGGTCTGATGTGCTGGATCATCAAAGACAGATTTGAACAGGTTCAAGAAGTCAGTCAAATCATGAAAAACAGGGTCGCTGCTTTCCCAGAGAGGTGAAGTCCAGGCCAGGGTTCTTCCATCGAGTAACGATAGGATATGCGTAGTCTTGGAAACCACATTGGGAACGTAGCTTGGTTGCAACGAGAAGTGCATACAGCACTGGTTAATAAAACCCCTGCGCATCTGGGCATCACCAGAGAAGCATATAGGAGCTGGTAGTGGTACAGTGGTGTGAACTGCAACCACTTGAGGAGAAGAATCTTTCTCTGGAACAGTCGGCGTATTCAGTCGGGCGTTCAACTTGTTGAAAGCAGCAGCTAGTGTCTCCAGAGATTTCTGTTGCTTTGTAATCTGCTGGGCCAGGCCAGGAATGGCCTGTAAGGCTGCGAGCTGTGCCGGGTCCATGGAGTTAGCAATCTGTTGTACTCTGGACAGTGAAGCGTGGGCCCTTGGTTGCTGTAAGAGATGACTCCTCCCACAGGGCTCCACCCTGTGGGGACTTGCAGCGATAGGCTAGCTCTAAGCAGAGATGGACACAGAGATATATCTTTATTGTACTGCAACATAGATGGTAACCCAAGGATCGGGAGAGGATTCCAGCTAGGAGAGGAGAACCAGATGATAATGTTCCATCTGTATGTTGCAGAGTAGAATGGCAGTTCCACAGTCTCACCAGGCCCGCGGTGCAGGGTAGGTCGAGAGTCTATGGAGAGAGAGATGAGACAAAGCAAAGACTGAACTGGAGCAACAGTACTCACTCTGATGCTGGTAAATTGTAGTAGGAGAGAGCCCCGAGGAGCGGAGATCTCAGACGATCAAGGCCCCCAAGGAGCGGGTACCTAAGTCGTCCTGGAGCGAGAGTACACAGAGTGGGAGTGTCTGGTAACAAGGAGAGATCAGCATGGAGGATTCCTTGCTAACTCATAGCTGGAATTGTAAAATGGGTTTAAATATCCTGAGCCTGTGACATCATGCGGTGGGGATGCCCCCGAGGTTCCCGCCATGACGCACATAAAGGACGGGGCTGCACATGTGCGCATGTGCCCTAGGTGATCCCGGGAGAAAGATGGTGAACACAATCGCCCATGTCGGTCTGGGGACGCTGGAGAGGTCGGTGTAAAGAAGCAGAGGCAGCCATCTTCCCAAAATGAATGGAGTCAGGCAGAAAAAAGGTAAGCAACAGAGGGTGTAGCCATCTGCAACTGACGGGCGCAACAGATAGAGAGGGAGGATTTGTCCGCCTGGCACCTATGGTAGAGGCTAGAGTCAAAGGGGAGCTAGAGTGGAAGGAAACAGTGGGTCCCCCTGATCTCAGCAAAAGAGGAGGCAGTAATCCACCCAACACTTTAAGGGAAACCATTGGCTGCATCTAGGTGATTCTACCACTTTTGTGGAATTACAATGTTGCCTTACATACGAGGCCATCTTAATTTTGTATTGACACAGTGTCTGTACATGTATGTGTGTGGTTGTGTGTCTCTGAGCAGTGAATAAAACCTGAATACATGTGTGGGAGAATGACCCCTTTTGTGCCAGTGCAGGAATAGAGCAAAGGGTGAGAATGCAGTGTCTAAAACAATCTATGATGTCTGCATCTGCTCACCTTGAAATCTTTTTGCTAGTCCTGAATATCTTTCATTTTAAAAAGCTGCTATTCAGGAAAACCTGAGTAAGTGCTGCTATTCACGGACTGGAGGCTCAGAATGCAGGTATGTGAATTGACCCCCACCCCCAGCCCCCCCAAAAAACTTTACTTAATTATTAAACTCCTAAGAATTATGAAATATATGTTAAGAAACCATTACATTAATGTACTTTTTTACTGATTTAATTTTAGATTTAAGTATTGCTGTTGAATTGAAGTGTAGTTATGCAGCAGACAGTTCTGATCAACGAAATGAAATGAATATCACAGCACTGGTTTTTTTCAGAGTTGCTGGTTACATCATAAAGGCCTCGATAGTTATTAGTTATATTCAAACTTCATGGCATGAAGTAGCTGAATTCACAGCTAAATTAGCTTCTATTTTAATGCAGTTTAAACAGATAACCTTGCCATAACAAAAAATGCTTAATGGTTGTACACTATATAAAGATTTTCTTTTCACCCATGAATGAAGGGCCTTCTATAATTAAGTCATGTTTTTATCATTTGTGAGTTCTACAGATGACAAGAATGAAACTTTGTTACTGGCAAATAGGAAGGCCTTTAAAAGGAAAAAGACTTAGTCTAAAACTAAGAAAGAAGGGAAAAATGTTGCTTACTGGGAAATATATTTTCCAAAGTCAAAGACCAAGGGAAAAATTACCTCTGAAGGTTCCAATTCCCTGCCTTCTGCCTCCATTATTTAGCTTTGATGTGTGTCTAAATCACATTAAAGATAAAGCTCTCTGGGATACAATGTATTGGATAGCTTCTATGTAAACCCAAATTGCTTTCTATTCCTTCCCTTATAGTATCTCAAAAAATCTCTAATTATAACTTGTTAATGTCCATGTCTCTTACCTAAAAAGAACAACATTTTCCTATTCTGTCTTGTAGGGTTGATGAAGAAATAGAATTTAAAATATGAAATAGAATGAACAAGCAATCTCTCTCTCTCTTTTTTTTTCAATTTGAAAACTATTCCATTTCATGAGGATAGGGATGCTTGCTCAGCGCTTAGCCTGTCAGGCTGCACTGTATACTCCAAACAAGCAATTTCACTCAGCTTTTTATTGACAAACCACTTTTATCAGAATGCCAGGGGCAATCTTGGAGCAGCTCTGTGAAAGAGTGATTTGAAACTTGGATACAATCACCTGGGATTCCAAGGTAAATTCACCTGAAAGCTTATTTAAGTGTGAATGAGAGTTGCCGAGGAGGCTGACATGTGCCATATGAAGAAGATTGATGATGAAGGAAAGGTGGAGGGAGGGAATCATGGTCAAATTATGTGCATCAGCAAGCTCCAAGAACATGTGCAACCTGGTTTGATTTAAACTAACTTGTTAGAAGTTGATGATTTTTAACGGAAGAGAATGTCCAATGATTTCCCATTAAAAATGGAGAGCATACATCTTGTTACAAAAAGCTGTCAATAATATTAAGGAATAACAAAGGAACATACACTTGAAAATGTTTTCTACCCTTTGCATGTCTAGAAAAAGCATTTTAAAACTGGTACCCAGTATGATTTTTTTTCCTCATTTTTCTTTTCTTAGTGGTCTCAGAGTATGTCCGAGTGATTCATGAGATATTCATCAGCCTGAGAGCTAGGGAGATTTCTTCTCCAAGGCATACCCTCAACATTACTTGTTAGCTGGCAGCAGTCATGACAGTGGTAGTCATCTGCTCTCTCTCCCTTGTCCTGAGTATTACGTTATATGCAAAAGTCGCAAATGTGCTCCCTAGTATTATCTTTTTCTTGTGCATAAAAAGTTATACAAGAACAATTTTGTGCATATTTTTTTAATTTATATTTTATTCAGATTTTAAACATATTTTACATTGCAAAAAATCAAGAAAATTATCTTAGATACAAGGTAATATAAATGAAAACATCACAACAGTATTAGTACATAAGATCCTTAGTCCCCTATATTGGGAGGATTAAAAAGGAAATAACCTCATAGTTATAATCATAAGATTTAGTATATTCATACTGAAAAAGAGAAAATTACATTTTCTATGCAGTCCTAAACCTCAGTTCTGCTCCTTATCAGTCAGGAATGTCTCATGATGGGTGGGTTCTTGAAATATATTCTTTTGTAGGACAACTAAACATTTTCACGGAAATTTTAAAAAGAAAAGAGCACTAAGAGATAAAATCCATGGCTTTAATAACAAAAATTATTTCCTCCTTAGTTGAGTACTCAGGAAACAGGAAACATCGGAAACACTTGGATTTTTTTTCCACAGAAGAAAAAATCTTTATTTTTAAAGAATTTCTGTAAATTTAAATTTGTATCCTGTTATCTGCAGAAAGAAACTAATAAAGTTCTCTACTAGGACTGTCATCTATCGAAGCCTCTAAAAATGAGGTCAAATTTGGAGAATCACATTGCACAACATCTAGTTCTTCCACCCCATCTTGAATATGTTTCCTAGACTTTTTTACTCAACGCACAATTAAACTCTGGAATTTGTTGCCAGAGGATGTGGTTAGTGCAGTTAGTATAGCTGTGTTTAAAAAAGGATTGGATAAGTTCTTGGAGGAGAAGTCCATTACCTGCTATTAAGTTCACTTAGGGGCGGATTTTAAGAGCCCTGCTCGCCTAAATCCGCCCAAATCCGGGCGGATTTAGGCGAGCAGGGCCCTGCGCGCCGGTGAGCCTATTTTACATAGGCCTACCGGCGCGCGCAGAGCCCCGGGACTCGCGTAAGTCCCGGGGTTCTCCGAGGGGGGCGTGTCGGGGGTGGGCCCGGTCGTCGCGGCGTTTAGGGGACGTGTCGGCAGCGTTTTGGGGGCGGGTACGGGGGCGTGGTTACGGCCCGGGGCAGTCCGGGGGTGTGGCCGCGCCCTCCATACCTGCCCCCAGATCGCGTCCCGGCGCGCGGGGATTTATGCCTCCCTGCGGGAGGCGTAAATCCCCCGACAAAGGTAAAGATGGGGTTTAGACAGGGCCGGGCGGGTGGGTTAGGTAGGGGAAGGGAGGGGAAGGTGAGGGGAGGGCAAAAGAAAGTTCCCTCCGAGGCCGCTCCGATTTCGGAGCGGCCTCGGACGGAACGGAGGTAGCTGCGCGGTTCGGTGCGCGCCGGCTATACAGAATCCATAGCCTTGCGCGCGCCGATTCCGGATTTTAGCAGATATGCGCGGCTCCGCGCGTATCTACTAAAATCCAGCGTACTTTTGCTTGCGCCTGATGCGCCAGCAAAAGTAGGCCAAATCGCACAGTTTGAAAATCTACCCCTTAGAGAATAGCCACTGCCATTAGCAATGGTTACATGGAATAGACTTAGTTTTTGGGTACTTGCCAGGTTCTTATGGCCTGGATTGGCCACTGTTGGAAACAGGATGCTGGGCTTGATGGACCCTTGGTCTGACCCAGTATGGCATTTTCTTATGTTCTTATGTTCTTATGACTTAGGTATAATACTTTTATCATCAATAGTAGAGATAGATAAAATGTCCAACAAATATTTCTTAAGCAACTCAAAAGCGGATAAGAGTCTAGAAACTGTAAAATTAACAAATCTCAAATTTCTTACATGACTTTCATTTTCCAATAATTCCAGTTGACGATGAATTATTAAACCATCCTTTATAAAGGCGTTATTAGTTGTTTGCAAATATTTAAAGCCTTAGAATTCTCATCTATTTGATTTAATCGACTCTCATGTTTATCTTATTTTTTATCTCTACTATTTCTTTATTAACTTGTAAAATAGAACTTGATAAGTTTTTTCATATCAATGAGTACCCTCCAAACATCCCCCAAAGTAACATTCTGAGGATCTAACAGTTCTGGCACCATATTACCACCTAAGGGCAATTCCTGCAATATCTGTGACTCAGAACTTTTTGTATCCTCACATTTTCAATACTCATCACATTACTAGGTTGTATAGTATTGACTAACCCCGCCCCCACCCCTCCCAGTTACTTGTAACATACTTTGAGGGTTGGAGCTCGAGGTATCCATTGGCATAAGGGGCAACTGCTGCTGGCTTGGACTTTCTGGAGATCCTGATGAAAATGATATTTCCAGAATGGAATTTCTGACAAATTGGCTTACTTTCCTTACCACATGGGAATCATAGGACATCTAGTTGCTGACACTCCTGGTAAAGAAGTTAGGTATTTAGTTTTTCTTTTCCTACCCATAAGGGTTTGACAAAGTTCCTCTTGAGAGGCTTCTAGGAAAAGTAAAAAGTCATGGGATAGGTGGCGATGTCCTTTCATGGATTGCAAACTGGCTAAAAGACAGGAAACAGAGTACTTTTATAAGATCTACCCCATAGTGAATTCACTAATACATTTAAAGGACGTTAATTAGACACATTCCTACTCCCATAGCAACCTAAAACTTAACTAGGAACTGAATAAAATTGAGATGAAGGCAGCAGCCCAGCAGCAAGAGGGGGCTTCCCAGTCTTTTGCATCGAGTGTCACATGTATGATTTTTTACCCGCTGGTGAGAAGTTGTACATGTGCATGTGATGCAAAGAGCTCCTGGCTCTCAGTGAATGAGTCCGATCTCTGGAGGCTAGAGTGGCAGACCTGGAGGAGCTGAGGCAGACAGAGAGGTATATAGATGAGACCCAATATTGACTGGGTAAATGATTCATCAGGACACGCTAGAGAGATAACATTCCTGGATGGAATAAATGATAGCTTTATGGAACAATTGGTTCAGGAACCGACGAGAGAGGGAGGAATTTTAGATCTAATTCTCAGTGGAGCACAGGATTTGGTAAGAGAGGTAACAGTGGTGGGGCCGCTTGGCAATAGTGATCATAATATGATCAAATTTGAATTAATGACTGGAAGAGGAACAGTATGCAAATCCATGGCTCTTATGCTAAATTTTCAAAAAGGAAACTTTGATAAAATGAGAAAAATAGTTAGAATAAAACTGAAAGGATCAGCTACAAAAGTAAAAAGTGTGCAAGAGGCGTGGTCATTGTTAAAAAATACCATTCTAGAAGCACAGTCCAGATGTATTCCACATATTAAGAAAGGTGGAAAGAAGGCAAAACGATTACCGGCATGGTTAAAAGGGGAGGTGAAAGAAGCTATTTTAGCCAAAAGATCTTCATTCAAAAATTGGAAGAAGGATCCAACAGAAGAAAATAGGATAATGCATAAACGTTGGCAATTTAAATGTAAGACATTGATAAGACAGGCTAAGAGAGAATTTGAAAAGAAGTTGGCCATAGAGGCAAAAACTCACAGTAAAAGATTTTTAAATATATCTGAAGCAGAAAGCCTGTGAGGGAGTCAGTTGGACCGTTAGATGATCTAGGGGTTAAAGGGGCACTTAGAGAAGATAAGGCTATCACGGAAAGATTAAATGATTTCTTTGCTTCGGTGTTTACTGAAGAGGATGTTGGGGAGGTACCCATACTGGAGAAGGTTTACATGGGTAATGATTCAGATGGACTGAATCAAATCACGGTGAACCTAGAAGATGTGCTAGACCTGACTGACAAACTGAAGAGTAGTAAATCACCTGGACTGGATGGTATACACCCCAGAGTTCTGAAGGAAATAAAAAATGAAATTTCAGACCTATTAGTAAAAATCTGTAACCTATCATTAAAATCATCCATTGTACCTGAAGACTAGAGGATAGCTAATATAACTCCAATATTTAAAAAGGGCTCCAGAGGCAATCCGGGAAACTACAGAGCAGTTAGCCTGACTTCAGTGCCAGGAAAAATAGTGGAAAGTGTTCTAAGCATCAAAATCACAGAACATAGAGAAGGACATGGTTTAATGGAACAACGTCAGCATGGCTTTACCCAAGGCAAGTCTTGCCTCACAAATCTGTTTCACTTTTTTGAAGGAATTAATAAACATGTGGATAAAGGTGAACTGGTAGATGTAGTATTCTTGGATTTTCAGATGGCGTTTGACAAAGTTCCTCATGAGAGGCTTCTAGGAAAAGTTAAAAGTCATGGGATAGGTGGTGATGTCCTTTCGTGGATTGCAAACTGGCTAAAAGAGAGGAAACAAAGAGACAGTTTTCTCAGTGGAAGGGAGTGGGCAGTGGAGTGCCTCAGGTATCTGTATTGGGACCCTTACTTTTCAATATATATATAAATGATCTGGAAAGAAATACGACGAGTGAGATAATCAAATTTGCAGATGATACAAAATTGTTCAGAGTAGTTAAATCACAAGCAGATTGTGATAAATTGCAGGAAGACCTTGTGAGACTGGAAAATTGGGCATCAAATGGCAAATGAAATTTAATATGGATAAGTGCAAGGTGATGCATATAGGGAAAAATAACCCATGGTATAGTTACACAATGTTAGGTTCCATATTAGGTGCTACAACCCAAGAAAGAGATCTAGGCGTCATAGTGGATAACACATTGAAATCGGTTCAGTGTGCTGTGGCAGTCAAAAAAGCAAACAATGTTGGGAATTATAGAAAGGGAATGGTGAATAAAACAGAAAATGTCATAATGCCTCTGTATCGCTCCATGGTGAGACCGCACCTTGAATACTGTGTACAATTCTGGTCGCCGCATCTCAAAAAAGATATAATTGCGATGGAAAAGGTACAGAGAAGGGCTACCAAAATGATAAGGGGATGGAACAGCTCCCCTATGAGGAAAGACTAAAGAGGTTAGGACTTTTCGGTTTAAAATCATGAGAGGTCTAGAACGGGTAGAAGTGAATCGGTTATTTACTCTTTCGGATAATAGAAAGACTAGGGGGCACTCCATGAAGTTAGCATGTGGCACATCTAAAACTAATCGGAGAAAGTTCTTTTTTACTCAACGAACAAACTCTGGAATTTGTTGCTAGAGGATGTGGTTAGTGCAGTTAGTATAGCTGTGTTTAAAAAAGGATTGGATAAGTTCTTGGAGGAGAAGTCCATTACCTGCTATTAATTGAGTTGACTTAGAAAATAGCCACTGCTATTACTAGCAACAGTAACATGGAATAGACTTAGTTTTTGGGTACTTGCCAGGTTCTTATGGCCAGGATTGGCCACTGTTGGAAACAGGATGCTGGGCTTGATGGACCCTTGGTCTGACCCAGTATGGCATGTTCTTATGTTCTTATGTAGAAGGGGCGTGCCCCTTTGGCACATGGCTTCGGCTGCACTCCACAGCCCTTCCAGCTTTATTGGGTGGGTAATCCCCTGAAGTTGACATCACTGGGGTCAATTAGCAGGTGCGATGTTCCACGATTCCCTGGGCTCTAGCAGGAGCCCCGTCACAGTCCACCTGCCCTCCTCTCTCACAAGAGGCATGTCTCACCGGATTCCTCCGTCTGGGTCTCCGCAGCCCTTCTGGCTTTATCGGGTGGGTAATCCCCGAAAGTTGATGTCACTGTGGTCAATTAACAGGTGCGATGTTCTCATTTCCCTTGGCTCTAGCAGGAGCCCCGTCATAGTCCACCTGCCCTCTCTCACCAGAGGTGTGTCTCACCGGATTCCTCCCTTGTGCATATTTTTAAGCTGCTGAAAATCCATATTGTGTATATATATGGGTAATTTAGGTGGGTAAATCCTTGTTTTCTATAGCTAAGTTCTGATTAAGCTTCTGAAAATTTAATCCATGGAATTATAACATAACCCATTTCTTATAAATATATTCCTGACAAAACTCTATTTCAGCTATTTATTTACTTGATTTATATTCCACTTTTCAGCACTTCAAATCAAATTACATACAGGTACTGTAGGTATTTTCCTATCCCCAGAGGGTTTACAATCTAAGGGCTTTTTTCCCATAGACATAGAATGAGTGAACATCTGTAGTAAAAAAGGCCCCTAAGTTTGTATCTGAGGCAACGGAGAATAAAGTGACATGCCCAAGGTCACAATGAGCGGCAGTGGGAATATTTCCTTGAAAATATGATTGCCCCAAGGAAATATTAATATACTAGCTGCAATCTGTTGAAAAGTCAAAGGAGGATATGTGGACCCCATCACCCCCACCTGATGCTAGTACACTTCTCTGCCTCTCCCCAGTCCAAAACCAACACTTTTTCCCTTCCTGCTTTCTTACTTCTCCATCTCTAGCCATTCGCTTGCTGCCTGTCTGCCTGTCCCATTGCCTCCCTCCAATCCTGTGGTTGTTTGAACTCTGTGCAGCTTTGCTTTGCACATTATTCATATTCTGCAGTGGGACATGCCACCTTGTGGTCAGAGTAGGAGGAACTGCACAAACAGAGAACCTCCTAAGCAGAAGATAGAATTCCTTCATCTTGCAATGCTCTAACATTTTTTCAAAGTAGTTTTGGGAAGCACGGTTAATATAAAGACCTTACATAAAGACCACATGATTGAGAAGTAAAATAATTGACTGAGCATATGAGCCAATTGGTATCCTATCTGTAGATCTACAATTCTTGTCATGGTGAGACTGAAAATACTAAACTCAAAAACACTGAGGAGCAGATTTTAAAAGCCCTGCGCGCGTTGAGCCTATTTTGCATAGGCCTGGCGACACGCTCAAGCCCCGGGATGCACGTATGTCCTGGGGGTTTGAAAAAGGGACGAGAAGAGGGCGGGGGCAGGGCTGAGGTGTCCAGCTCAGTGGCCATGCTGGCGTGCAAGTTACGCCTGCCAGAGGCAGGCATAAATAACAAAATAAAGGTGGGGGAGAATTTAGGTAGGGCTGGGGGCGGGTTAGATAGGGGAAGGGAGGGGAAAGTGGGTGGGGAGCGCCTGGTTGTTGCACACAGAAATCTACGCCCGCGCATAGCTATTAAAATCCAGCCCTAATTGTTTCAGATCTTCTTTTCAACTGCCCATAAAAATGGATGTCAATATCTATATTGAGTCTGGCTCATACCAGTATGTTCAATTAAAATGTCAAGCTTTGTTCAGACTGAGATTAAGAAACAAACAAAATAAACAAAAAAACCATTCCAATACCCTTCTCCTCAGTCTAACTTAGGCCTGGATTCATCATTCTTCATAGAATGATGAATCTTGTGAAAACGGGGGGAAGGGGGTGAAGGGGTGGGCCTGCGAATGTCCGCAGCCTTCGCACCATGGTGTTGTGTTGACTGCCGGCTTTCGCACCGAATAGCACCGCCGTGAAAGGTGGTGCTATTCAGTGCGCTACTGCCGACGATAATGTTAGTAACATTATCACTGGCAGCGAAGCCGCCGACTCCTCCCCTCCCCGCCCCGACTCCTCCCCCCTAATTTGCATTATATCGCATGTGAAAAGGCCCTTTTTGCATCCAGTATGGTCTTATCATGTGCGTTAGGGCCCTAACGCATTCGATAAAGCTTTAGAAAATAACCCCCTTAATTCTATATTTATATAAAAATTCTTTAAACTACCGCATTTCAATACAATAATTGATAAGGGGTGTGTGTGTCTCTGTTTTAACTATACAAATGCAACTCCAGTGTTGGGGAGGAGATAGGCCTTACATGCATAATTTTCAATTTTAAAAAGTACATTTTAGGTGTAAGTGTGTGTGGTTAGATTTGGTGGGATAATTTTCAAAGCAGACATGTGCAAAACTGTAGTTTGAAAACTGATGAACTTATGTGCATATTTGCTGGCTAATTTATGTACAATGTTACAAAATAGCTCCCATGTTTTAATGCTTACTCTTCATTCTTTCCTTACTCTGCAGAACAGCAATTTTTCAGTGATTTGTTAACATCATGTGATCCATAATTGAAACTGTAGGCCAAGATATTTCCAGTAGGAATCTGTGATAGTGTACTCTTGTAATAATTTCTCCTTTTATAATGCAGGAGCATGTTTCCTAATTGCCTGCATGGCTAACTAACTTCCATGACAAATCTGAGTCCATAGGGGTATCTCAAGCCTTAAGTAACCTCTTTTTACAAATTGGCTGAGATTTCCCAACAAATTTAAGTTCATTAATTAATTCAATCTCTGCTTCCATTATACAATTAGAAATATTGCTTGTGTTCAGAGGCATGTTTGCTACATCTGTTAGGAAAAGGAAGGAACAAAAGAATTAGTGTTGATGATATTTATGCTGGCATTCCAAGAGGAGTGAACAGGGGAAATCACTGTTGCCTTTGATCTAACCAAGGATCACAACTAAATAGTCAGAGCACTTTAATGACGAGACATTTTCACCCTTTTTTCATTCCCCTAGTGGCCTAAAAAGTTTAATACATTGATAAAATAATTAGTTCACACTATAGTGTTGAAATATTAAAATAAAGAACTATTAATAAGCTGTCATAGAAGCAAGTTTTTATACACTTTCCTTTAGTACATTAGCTTGAGACTAAATAAAATTGCTATTATAAAAAGAATGGTCTCATAACAGCTCTGTTAATGGGGAGAAACATGTTGGGAGAATGGATGTATGAACTTTTATGAAACAGGTTTTTAAACGAATTTACCAAACCTGTGGAAATTCAGCAAGTTTGTTGAAATGACTTATGAATCAAAAGAAACAAAGTTATATTTGGTTAAACCAAAATCAGTTCCACATGAATCTACTGGCAGATCCTAGCACAATCCTTTGTACAGTCTGTTAGATTTGTTTTCATAATAGATAAGATTCACTAAGATTTTTGCCATCCAAGTGACAACACCGAAATGGTTGTACCATGGGGAAATGTTACATGGTTACAATACATTAGGTCATCTCCAAAGGCATAGATTCAGGTGTTTTGTTTTTTTCATGGTCCTTCTCTTCTATGAATGCTAATATTGTGTAATACAGTCACGATACTTCAGACTGGTATATAAGTTGAAAGTCTTATTTATTCACAAATCGGCAACTCCAATGTTATACAGCGCAATTTTTCATGCACACGGGGTCCCCCGACACGGTCCCGTGTTTCGCCAGCGGCTGCGTCGGGAGGGATGCCCACAAATTCAAAGAGGAAAATCTAAAAATTAACAAAAGGACTGTATAAGAAATAGTAGTGGTACAGAGTCAATACAGGTAGATGCACACATACATTTTACCTTTAGACGGATTTCTTAAGTTCCAGGCATGGAGTGCGTTCGAGCGAGGTTCAAGGACAGCTTAAAAGCTGTCAAAACTCGCGCCAACCAGATTTCAAAGACCAATCAGAAAAGAGAAAGAGCCAACCTATCGCAGCTGAGGTGGTATCAGCTGCAGCCTATCAAGATTATGTAAAATGAAACCATTCGATTTCTTTATTAAGGCCCTTGGGAATCACACAGTCTAACCGGTGTATCCACCTTTGTTCACAACGCGTCAGTAAAAGATCAAAATCACCACCACGTAATGGAGGTGTCACAATTTCTAAAACAAAAAAGAATAAATCAGAAATTGTGTGTGAGCGTGATAACCAATGATCCACTAGGGGGGCCAAGTTACGGGAATGTTTAATATTCGATCTATGTTCGATCACTCGGGTACGTATCTGTCTTGTGGTTTTTCCTACGTATAGCATATCACAAGGGCAGCGGATAATGTAAACCACGCCTATGGAGGCACAGTCCGAATCTTGACGTAGAGTATAACGTCTTGAGGAAAGGGGTTCGATGAAATCAGAAAGAGTAGTTGTGTGTTTGCAAACTGAGCAGTTTCCACAGGGTCTGTGAGTACCAATCTGTGTGGCAATAGAACGGTTAGATAGGAAGTCTGAGTTAGTCAGAATATCACGAAAATTTTTTCCTCTACGATACGTAAACCTTAAAGAGCTATGAAACAGAGTAGAGAGTGCTAAGGAAGACCAGTGTTTTCTAAGAATGCAGGATATCGCGTGGCTCGATGGTGAGAACGGCAAAATGCAATTTAAAGAGGAACTATCATCCTTACGAGACGGTAAAAATAACCAATCCCTGTTGACATATAAGGCTCTTTTATAGGCAGCTCTAAGAACTTTGTAAGGGTACCCTCTCAGCCTAAACCGGGAGAGCATCTCCTTAGCTTTTTGAACGTAGTCAGACGTAGAGGAACACAATCTACGTAACCTCAGGAACTGTCCGGTCGGGATGTTGGTTTTTAAGTGTTTGGGGTGACAGCTGTCAAACTTAAGGATTGTATTACGGTCGGTATCCTTGCGAAAAATAGTGGTGGAAAAACTGGAACCGGTATTTAGTATTAGCACATCCAAAAAGGGTATTTGCGAATAATGTAAACAAAAACTAAACTGCATATGGTGATTACATTGGTTTAACCAATCAAAAAAAAAATAAAACTGTATTTCAGTTCCCATCCAAATCAGTAAAATGTCGTCAATATAACGATACCAGGAGTGCACAAAATGCCACCAATGTGAAGGGTATATATATGTGTCCTCAAATTGAGCGACAAATAAACATGCTAAACTGGGTGCCATGGTGGCACCCATTGCTGTCCCTTTGATCTGCTGAAAAAAAGAAGACTCAAAACGAAAATAGTTTTTTGTAAGTGTCTTCTTTTTTTCAGCAGATCAAAGGGACAGCAATGGGTGCCACCATGGCACCCAGTTTAGCATGTTTATTTGTCGCTCAATTTGAGGACACATATATATACCCTTCACATTGGTGGCATTTTGTGCACTCCTGGTATCGTTATATTGACGACATTTTACTGATTTGGATGGGAACTGAAATACAGTTTTATTTATTTTTTGATTGGTTAAACCAATGTAATCACCATATGCAGTTTAGTTTTTGTTTACATTATTCGCAAATACCCTTTTTGGATGTGCTAATACTAAATACCGGTTCCAGTTTTTCCACCACTATTTTTCGCAAGGATACCGACCGTAATACAATCCTTAAGTTTGACAGCTGTCACCCCAAACACTTAAAAACCAACATCCCGACCGGACAGTTCCTGAGGTTACGTAGATTGTGTTCCTCTACGTCTGACTACGTTCAAAAAGCTAAGGAGATGCTCTCCCGGTTTAGGCTGAGAGGGTACCCTTACAAAGTTCTTAGAGCTGCCTATAAAAGAGCCTTATATGTCAACAGGGATTGGTTATTTTTACCGTCTCGTAAGGATGATAGTTCCTCTTTAAATTGCATTTTGCCGTTCTCACCATCGAGCCACGCGATATCCTGCATTCTTAGAAAACACTGGTCTTCCTTAGCACTCTCTACTCTGTTTCATAGCTCTTTAAGGTTTACGTATCGTAGAGGAAAAAATTTTCGTGATATTCTGACTAACTCAGACTTCCTATCTAACCGTTCTATTGCCACACAGATTGGTACTCACAGACCCTGTGGAAACTGCTCAGTTTGCAAACACACAACTACTCTTTCTGATTTTATCGAACCCCTTTCCTCAAGACGTTATACTCTACGTCAAGATTCGGACTGTGCCTCCATAGGCGTGGTTTACATTATCCGCTGCCCTTGTGATATGCTATACGTAGGAAAAACCACAAGACAGATACGTACCCGAGTGATCGAACATAGATCGAATATTAAACATTCCCGTAACTTGGCCCCCCTAGTGGATCATTGGTTATCACGCTCACACACAATTTCTGATTTATTCTTTTTTGTTTTAGAAATTGTGACACCTCCATTACGTGGTGGTGATTTTGATCTTTTACTGACGCGTTGTGAACAAAGGTGGATACACCGGTTAGACTGTGTGATTCCCAAGGGCCTTAATAAAGAAATCGAATGGTTTCATTTTACATAATCTTGATAGGCTGCAGCTGATACCACCTCAGCTGCGATAGGTTGGCTCTTTCTCTTTTCTGATTGGTCTTTGAAATCTGGTTGGCGCGAGTTTTGACAGCTTTTAAGCTGTCCTTGAACCTCGCTCGAACGCACTCCATGCCTGGAACTTAAGAAATCCGTCTAAAGGTAAAATGTATGTGTGCATCTACCTGTATTGACTCTGTACCACTACTATTTCTTATACAGTCCTTTTGTTAATTTTTAGATTTTCCTCTTTGAATTTGTGGGCATCCCTCCCGACGCAGCCGCTGGCGAAACACGGGACCGTGTCGGGGGACCCCGTGTGCATGAAAAATTGCGCTGTATAACATTGGAGTTGCCGATTTGTGAATAAATAAGACTTTCAACTTATATACCAGTCTGAAGTATCGTGACTGTATTACACAATATTAGCATTCGTGGTGGATTTTTACATAACTATTTTGAATGCTATCCATATGCTCGGTTTGCTTGTGGTTTGTTCTCCCTTCTCTTCTTTGGCCATGCAAAACTTCCATGCTATGGATATGATTATTCTAAGGAGGTTAACTTTCAAACAAGTCCGCATGGCTCCACATACTCACATTTATGAGTCAGCGCCAACTTGCATTTACTTTAGAATCTATATGGGTATATCTGTGCAGCTTCTAAAATACATGTATCAACAGCCCCAAAAGTAGGCACGTACGTTTTAGGTTCATGCACAAAAAAATCACATACTTTGAAATGTTCGCGCATACCCAAAAACTTGTAAGAATGTATGTTTTTACATGCATGTGTGTACATTTCCTGTTTTCCCAGGGTGGGCTCATTCCAGGATGCCCCCTCCCTCCCCCCTGGCAAGGCAGATACACTTCACCTCTAGGGAAAATCTAGGATTGTGTCCCTGGTGGGGAGGAATGAAGGCCTCCAGTTCCCCATCCCTGGGATCAAGAGAAACAACTGTAGGATGCAGCAGGCCCGGAGAGGCCTGCATGCAGAATTTAATCATGGAGCTTCTTACCCCTGCAGGGTAAATACATTGTAAAAATAAGGAAGGTGTTGGGGGTACGGGGAGTTTGGGGGGCATTGAGATGGGGGAGTTGGGGGATGAAGTGGGTGGGTTTCACAGGCCTAGAAGTCTGACTGTTGGGTGGGAGACCAGATGTTCAACAATGTTCCAGCAGAGAGAAGTGAGAGTACAATAAGGATATGCAGAGGAAAATGTTTTTGTTTTGTTTGTTCATTCATTTCATAGGGTACCTCTATTTGTTTCATTAGTTTCAAGCTCCCCCCCCCCCCAAAAAAAAAAAAAATGTTTCGCATTATAGTTAATACGGAAAGCAACTCAGCCTGCATTAGGTTCACAAATTGGGATTTTCTAATCATTTTTAATGAAATCAGTCCTGCCAATGAAACAGGAGGTCTCAAAGACACATCAACATGGCATCAAAGAGGCATAAAGAGCCCAAGGATCTACAATGAGGCAAACCAGTACCAGCTGTGGCAGGCGATTTCCAAGATTTCATTAGAGGAACAAAATAGCAGCAAGGCTGGCCAGATTATACCCACGCTGCAAAAGTGGGGAAAAAGGCACCAGCAACAGTGGCATGAAACACCCCTCCCTCCCAAGCTGTATGAGAGTGGCAGAAATTAATGCATGAATAGCTCAAAGTACCATGAAGGGGGAACAAAGCACCAGTAGAGGCATAAACACCCCAAGGCAGTGACAGAGGTTTCAAGCAACTGAAAGAGTGGCATGAAGACACCAAAGCATCAAGAAAGGTGCAAAGCAGCTACCGAGAGTGGCAAGAGCACCCTAAAGTTCAAAATGAGGGGCAAAGGTCACAAACCAAATTGGTAGAAATCCCTAGGCAGAGAAGCCAGAGGACATCCCTGACATCATTTATAAAGGAACTGGCTGTTTGGGCATAGAGTTGGTCTTCAATGGAGGTGAAGATAATGCTGATTGGAGGTACCAAATGTTCTTCAGCTACTAGCTGTTTAATATGTTGTGATTCATGGACTACAGGACTCAATTCTTTTTCTGAATCAGTTTTTACAACTACTGCCTCCATTACCACAGAAGCAGTAATCATGGAGGAGCATAGTCCTGGTTCTGGGTGCTGCACTTCTGCAGTCCTTGTATTTTAATATGGTATAATCCATTGAAAGTTGAATACTTAGGAGACAAATAACTGCAAGAACTATAAGATAATGGAGTTTGAAGAAAATGTCTAAGACAGCATGAAACCATTAAAGATAATTGGATAGGTCAAGCCTGTGAAAAGCAAGGAATGGCCAGGGTAGGATAAAGAGTCAACAAGTATGGTAGGGAAAGGGAATTTGGAATGCACTAAGAAGACATCCAGATCAGTGGGAGAAGCACCCTAAGGTTCCAAGACTGACTTGGATTGGCAGTGGCAGCCAAGGTGCTGGTGATAAAGAACTGAAATAGTAGGAGCAGAGCAATGCAGCAAGAAGAGTAGCCATGAAACTCTAAAAGTGTATCTTGAGGGCTGAGGTAGAGGAAGAATGGTGGCAAAAGCCTGAGGAGTGGTGCAGTAGGCATGCCAAGTAACGGATGGCAGAACAAGAGCATAGTTGGTAACTACCTTAGGGAAAGGGGATTTGGAAATAACCTCATAATCAGCTAGAGCAGTGGAGAAAGTACCCTAAGATGCCAAGACTGGCTTGGAGCGGTAGGAGCAATGGTAGGAGCAGAGCAATACAGTGAGAAGAGTAGCTATAAAAGCCTCAGATACACCTCAAGATTTGAGGCAGTGGCAGAATGGTAGCAAATGCCCCATGAGTTGTGCAGCAGATTTGTAAAGCAGTGGATAGCCAGGGAAGACCAAGAGTTGGCAACTACCATAAGGGAAGAGGAATTTGACAGAAGCTCAAAGATAGCTAGAGTGGGGAATGCTTATCGCAGTAGGAGTAGTAATTGAACCTATCAGTAGCATATGCTTCTGTTATACTGTAAAGATTGAGGGGTACATGAAGTGGCATGAAGGGCTGGTGCAGTAGGTGTGAAAATTAATGGATAGTCAAGGCAAGATCAAGAATCATTAAATCAGTTATTGTTCCATCTGTTACTTGCATAACTGTGGTGAATATAGAGCTTATAAATGCTGATAATCATATAAAATTCTTTTTCACTCAATACACAGTTAAGCTGTGGAATTTGTTGCCAGAGGATGTGGTTAGTGCAATTAGTGTAGCTGGCTTTAAAAAAGGTTTGGATAAGTTCTTGGAGGAGAAGTCCATTAACTGCTATTAATCAAGCTGATTTAGGGAATAGCCACTGCTATTAGTGGCATCAGTAGCATGAGATCTACTTAGTGTTTGGGTACTTGCTAGGAACTTGTAGCATGGATTGGCCACTGTTGGAAACAGGATGAAGGACTTGATGGATACTTGGTCTGATCCAGTATGGCAATTTCTTATGTTCTTACTGCGGAAAGAATAACTTGGCAATCTAAATAGGCCTTTTTCTGCGATAATTTACTAGGCTACTCTGTTATTATATAAATATTTAAAAATGCAAAATGCCAGGTCTTCTAAGGCCTCTTGCTTTGGTAATTTTCTGAGAAAAAGGACCACCTTATTAGTCAAGGCAAGCATCTTTTAATGATTATTAGCCTAATAAAGATTATAATCTATCTGGCTACTTTGTTGGTTTTCTTTAAATTAATTTCATGAATATCAATTTATTATGGGGTAATTTTGTAAAAACATGCATAAAAATTTAGCAAATACATGCATGAGGTATATCAGTTTTCATAATAGAATTATGTGCATAAGTCCACTTTGAAAATTACCTTTCCATATCGCACCTTTTATACCTGCTAAATTATCTGTACAATTTTCATAGAAATTTACATTCATAGGGACTGATTTTTGAAAGCATTTACACACTTAAAACTGGGTTTTACACATGTAAATGCACTTTATCCATGTAAGTGGGTTTTTGAAAATGATTACAGATATGCCATGTAATTGTCAATAGATTTTATCCATGTTAAATGTACTTAATGCTGGTAAATACCTTTTGAAATAGTATGTTACATTAATATGCGTAATTCCTTTGAAAATTCATTTCATACATATTTTTAAATGCAAAAGTATGTGTGTAAGGCCCAACCTCTCACCAACTCATCCCCTAGGAATACCTCTGCTCTGTCTGGTTAAACTTGCATGAAGCATGACATATGTAAATTTACCCACATACAGGGCAAGAATTTTATAGAAACCCATAGCTGCACATAAAATGCTGTTTTACCTGCAGAAGTTCCTTTGAAAATTACCACGTCCTTAGGCTCCAGAATCCTTACATAATAATACAGCATTTGCTTACATTTGGCAAAATTTAGCTACGGAAATCAAAGTGGGTGTTAAAAAAAAAAGACAGATTTGAATCTTTTCTGCTGGGCTTTTATGTTTTTAATTTAAATGTTTTGCCATAGTTTTTTTTTGCTGTTCATTTTAGGGCTGTGTTCTGTAAACCTGAAACATACCTTGAAACACTTATTAATTATTACAGGTCCATATGTTTTGAGCATGGTGCTAGGAAGTGTATCCCAGTCATCCAACTACTTAACAACAAAATCTCTCATAACATGGACATCTAATCCACATTAAGAAAATATATCAGTATGATTAATGCTTTGCTTTCTAATCTTTAGTGAAACTGAACTTTCTATACCACTCCATTTTTATTATTACTGTAGATTGTTGCTGTTTTACTTGAACATTCAAATTTAACTTCCAAAATAATTATGATCAGTGTTTGTTATGACTTTTTATCCTTGTCTTAGACAATCAACAGTGGATGAAAATATTGTTTAATTGCCTGGCAAGCTTAGTTCTCTGGTATTAAATACTGAAATGGGAGGGGGGTGGGCAGTAATGGGAGACTGGCTGACTTTTCTGCAAGAAACATCCATCATTCCCCAGCTTCCTGCCAGATTTGTATTAAAGTACCAGTTTATTTTTGTTTTATTCTAGTTTTTTCCCCCTTTACTCTAAAAAAGATGATTTCCCACATGAATAGATATCGACATTTGTTGTATTGAAATTGCCAGGTTCAATTATATTTTTTTATTTTATAACAAAAAACTTTAGGGACCTAAAGTGATGCACCAAAACCTGAAATTAAAATAACTATTAATAGCTAGCAGCTGTCACTTACTCCTTTGTCCATCGTCCTTTTGAATTTACCTTACCAATACCTTAACAACCCTTTTGGTCATTTATCCGCTATAATAGTAATCACACATACTCTGTCTTTGGTATAAAATGGCCGCAGCTTTAATTTTAAACCAAACATGATAACTTTTTGGGATACTTGAGCCCGTAGTATGTTTATCACCGCTGCCTGCCACATGAGCCAAGCAAGGCAGCCTGACTCCGTGGGGACACTGCCTTGTTCCCGAGCAAGGGGGGCATTGCCTTTTTCGTCTCCTGGTGCTGACGGCTACCCCACCATCATGTGATGTCACCAGCACCACTTGTAATCCGGCCCAACTGGCCCGGGTACCCGCCCCCCCCTTTCAGCTGCGACATAACTCCAAACATTGTTATACATTAAACTGTGCTTACTAACATAGGTAGTCTCACTGTTTCCATATTGTAACACATTGTGCAATTTCATAGTATTATAACCTTATCCTTGCCATCGGGGCAGGTGGGTGGGTTTCCTCTTGCTTGAGCGATCCGAAAAGGATCGCTTAGAATGCGCCGTGGCCCTTTAAGAGGCCGCAAGTGTCATCACAGGGCGCCGCCAGCGCCACCCGGGGCGGGGCCATGATGTTGTTTCATCTCCACCCTCTCTGGACCTGCTGAAAACAGCTAGGAAGGGCAGGGGGGATCTGGTCGCCCTGTTCTTCCTTTGCCCCCCACCCCCTCCGTCCTCGTGCACGCTGCTGTCAAGGGTGGGCTCCGGCCATGCGGCAAAGGGCCCACCTATTAATGCTTGAAGCTGCCACTTACTCCTTTGTCTGTTTGAATTTATCTTACCGATAACTTAACAACCCTTTTGGTCATTTATCCGCTATAATAGTAATCATACATACTCTTCTTTGGTATAAAATGGCCGCAGCTTTTATTTAAAAAAAAAACATGATAACTTTTTGGGATACCCGAGCCGGTAGTATGTTTTTCACCACTGCCCGCCGCATGAACCAAGCAAGGCAGCCTGACTCCGTGGGCCCCCCGCCTTGTTCCCCAGCAAGGGGGCCATTGCCTCTTTCGCCTCCCGGCGCTGACTGCTACCCCGCCATCATGTGAAGTCACCAGCACCACTTGAAATCCGGCAAAACCGGCCCGGGTACCCGCCAAGGTAGGGAGGTAGGGAGGACCCTTGCCTCGTGTCCCCCCACTAATATATAAGCTGTAGCCTTTTTACCTTATTGTCTTGTGCCTCAATGGCATCTTGTAGGGTATTATTGAATATGTCATATCCAATATCCGATAAGTGTATTTTGTCAGATCTGAACAGCCCTGGGGACATATCATCAACCCATTGATGTCTTATCTGCTGCCCCCCCATTTTTTGTATCCATATACTGATTTGTAGATTTAACTTCTTCCTCCCACCCCCCATAATTTTGATTATTTCCATTTTGATCTGGGTATTATATCCGACCAGCATACAATGGCACTTGGGTATAGCTCCAGTATCCTGGCCAGGTCACGTTTTACCTTTCTTATCAAGTGCTTACATGTCCATGAACCCATGTGGTCCGCTCCACCGGATGTTCCACACGTCCCCTGTGCTGCTGGATGCCCAAGCAGAGGTGAGCACGCTGCCGGTTCTGGATAGGGGAGGAGCCTTACTGAGGTACTGGCTGGGTGCCCAATCTCGTGGTAGCGCAGCCTTGCCCACCGGGCACTGCCTGTTTGCCCCAGGAGGGATCGGGGCCTCAGCTGTGCTGGCTGGTCTTCCGAGCCCTCTCAGTTGTCCCTTCGAAAAGCTGCTCCACCGATCGATGCCCCTGCCGGTACGCCGCCTGATCCTCGTCGCTTCGAAGCTGTCTGATGCGCCGAAGATGTCTGCTGCTTGCCGTGCTTTCCTCTTGCTTGAGCGATCCAAAAAGGATCGTGTAGAGCGTACCACGGCCCTTTAAGGGCCGCGAGCGTCATCAGAGGGTGCCGCCAGTGCCCCCCTTTCGACGTCATAGCCCCGGGGCGGGGTCATGATGTCGCTTCATCTCCACCCTCTCTGGACCCACTGAAAACAGGTAGGAAGGGTGAGGGGGGGAGGTTTCTCGCGGCCCCGTTCTTCCTTTGCCGCCCCCCCAATCCTCCGTCCCCATGCACGCTGCTGTCAAGGGTGGGCTCTGGCCATGCGGCACAGGGCCCACCTATAAAATAAAGGAGAATTTGGACAAAATGCTTCTCAACAGAAATAATCATAGTTAGGGTAATTATATAACTGTGAGTAGGGATAAAATCTATTTATGCAGATTTTAGCTAGCATTTTCAGACTCAAACTTATGTGCAAATGCTCAGGTAATTGGCCCGGATATATGCATAGATTAACTTATATAAAGTTACATCACCTCTTTAGAGGGCATAACTTTTGTAGGTTAAATTATGTGCATACTTCTTAAAATCAAAATTATGGGCCAGATTTTCAAGCTGACGTGCATAAAGGCCCGGGGTTTATGCATGTGGCCAGGCCTTATGCGTACCGGGCCAATTTTCAAAGGGCCCGGCCATGTGTGTAAAACCCCAGGATGCGTGTAAGTCCTGGGGCTAGAAAAAGGGGCAGTCCGGGGAGGGGCGGGGTTAGAGGCACCAGGCACAGCGGCCATTTGCTGCTGAGCTGGTGCGTACAACTTGCTCCTGCTCAGAAGCAGGAGCAAAAGGTAAAATTAGAAATTGGGGATATTTAGGATAGGGATAGGGGAAGGGCAGGATAGAGGAAGGGGAAGGGAGTTTAGGCTAGGGGGTTGGGAAGTTTCCTCCCAGCCTGCTCCTTAATTGGAGTGGACTGGGAGTGAACAAGGGAAGGCCCCGATGCGTTGCTGCACCTAATTGCAATAGTTGACCCCCCCCCCTTGCGAGCGCCGATCCAAAATTTTATAACATGCACACGCCAGCATGTAACGTTTTATAACATGGATGCATACATGTAACGTTTGAAAATCTACCCCTATATGTGGCATTTCCAACTCCACACCTTCCCTCCACCACATCTGTAGTTCATGTAAAACTATGCTGCTGAGTCACAGGCTATTTTATGATTGTTATTTATGCATATTAAACAAGGACTAATGCACAACAATGGCTATGAAAATTATCCCCTTCCTGATAAACTTATAAAGGAATCTATCTGATTAATTTAGGAATTAGCCAGCTGAATCCCCTGAGGGAAAATTGCCCCACTCAGAGTGGCTTAATATTCTGTCTGCTTTCACTAGGTAGCTGTATTTAACTGCTTTAAGGATCCTATTTATTAGGATGTGTATACAAATTCTAAATGTTTAATTTGGTGCTTAATGCATGTTAAAAAACACATTAATGTACATTATCAACAATGTCAACTTATGTATTACCAATGATACATAAAATAAACCACTTTAATGTGAGCAAAATATTAATGAGTTGATTTATGTACAAATGTATGTTACACTGCCCATTAATATTAAAAAGCTTACCATAAATTATGTTTAACTAGAAAAGTTAAAGACTACTACTTTGACATATTTATTATGTATAGTGTGCTTTTAGACATATGCAGCACTATACAAATACAGGAGGTGCAGTTAACTTAAAGCCCCTCCTCTCTCCTTAAAGTGCCAAATGTGGGCCAAAGTAGTCTCCCCAGCATCACCACCCATGCATAACTCCAGAGCATTACCCTCCACCCAAGCATATTCCTTTATTCTCTCTCTCTCACACTCTCACACTCTCACACTCTCACACTCTCACACTCTCACACTCTCACAAACTAGCTGGGCTTGATGGACCCTTGGTCTGACCCAGAATGGCAACTTCATATGAAACTCAAGGAAACCTCCTTTTAAGCAGAAGCCCCTCCAGGCAAAAGGGGCATCTGTTCTGGGCCCTACATAGCCGGGAGCCCACTGCATAAGCACACAAAGATCTGCCCTAATGACTTTATTGGCAAATGTCCCTAATCTCAAGCAACAAAGAACAGCTGTCTTTTTCCTGCTCCAGCACTTCTCCTCCAAGCCCCAGGCAGCTTGCTTGGAACAGGAGGAGAAGAGTAAACCTGGAACAGACATAGTGTACAGCAAAAAAGATCTGCTTTGCTCCTTAATCCAGCCCCTAACCTCATGCCATTCAGGGACAGGAGGAAAGGGGATGAGCCTGAAACAGACACAGCAAAGCAAGGATTTAACATTCTAATCCAGCCCCTCCTATTCTCTTGTCCCCATCTCCTCTCCTATCTTCAGAGAACCAGGGTGGGGTGGGAAGGGTTAAGCTGGACTGCAAAGCAAAGAAGAATTCAGTCTTTGTAGGCATTTTTCTATTTCCAATTTGTGGCCATTTATTCTGTATTTGATGAGGGTCTGTGTTCTGCATGTGTGACCAAGATAAGGTAGTTTGCTAGAGTATAGGTTCTGTGTAGGCATATGTAGCAATCCAGTTTGTTCTCCTTTCCTAATAACAGGTTAATTGGTATTTTAAGGTCTAGTGGAATATGTGCAGTGTTGCCTTTTCATATAAAGTTATTGTTTGAGTTCTGGGTGTTAATACTGTTTTGTTATGGTAGGAATGCTGTATGAGTTCCAAGTGACAATTTTTGCAGGAATCTGAATGACTTCACAAAGTGTCTGGTAATGGAAGGAGATTATGTTACTTTTACTAGGTTTCAAGTCCAAACTTAAAAAAGCAGTGAAGTCAATAAATGAGAAATAAGAAAAAAAACCCTCCACTTATAAGTTAATGAACACCCCTGGAAAATATGATGTATAAAAATAATAAAAGGAAGAAAAGACTTTATAAAAGCCCCCCCCCCCAAAAAAAAATAAAAATTGCTGATCGCTTTAGGGTTTCAGACAATCACCATTCAGAAAAACCTTCTTTATGTGACAAAAGAGCTTATTGTGCAAAGAAAGTGTTGCACCTGGAGGTGGACCCTTGTCCTGAGGCAGTGAGGAATGGCTCCCTGGTCAGGCCCAAGAAGCACCGGCCACCAGGAGGAGGAGCACAGAAGGAGACAGAGACTAGCTGGAGCTTCACTACTGGAAGCCTGAGGTCCCCCCGGGTGGAGTCCTTGGGGACCTGGCCGCTTGGACTTAGGTGGGCCTTGCAGGGTCTCCTGGAAAGGAAGTAAAGAGGTGTGCCCACCAGGATCAAGGGTGCGTGGTCAACGTCAAAACTGGCTTTAGAAATCAACGAAGGCCAGAACAGTGTCTGCGATGACAAGGCTAGGAGCAGGGCCAGGCTCAAGAAGGCATGGTCAGTAGAGATGTGAATCGGAACTGAAATCCGAACCGATTCTTGTTCCGATTCACATCTATAGAGATGTGAATCGAAACTGAAATCCGAACCGATTCTGGTTCCGATTCACATCTCTAATGGTCAGTGATAGCAAAGGTCAAGTTCCAAAGGTCAGTCCAAGAGTAGTCAGCCAAAGCAGGGGTCAGGTTCCAGAGGTCAGATGTGGTCAAGGATGCAGGCAAAGGTCAGGATCCGGGCAGCGATCAGCGTGGTCAGGGACAGACAGAGGTCATTACCAGAGAGACAGTCCAAGAGGAACTACCTGGGGGAATGCTGGAACAGGAGGGTGCTGGAACAGAAGGACGCTGGAACAAGCAATGAGACACGGAGGCAAACTAGTACACACACGGTGTCGACCCGATTGCCAAGGCAAGGAAGTGACGGCAGGAACTTCCTGATATACTGTGTTCCATCAGGGCATGCCGTGGAGCCTAGACCCGCCCCTGGCCCTGTAAGGGGCTACGCGGTCCGCGCGCACACGCCTAGGGGCGGTGACGATGCCACGGAGGATACTGAGCTCCGAAGAGAGGCCTACTGCATTGAGGAAGGCCTGGTGACCGCCGCTGCAGGACACCGAGGCCTCGAGGAGCTAGTTGCAGCTGCGGGAGAGGCCAACCCGGAACCTGCTGAGGAGTTGTAAAGGTAAGCAGGCCCGTGCGCGGGCCGAGTGCGGACGGGGTGTGCAACAAAAGTGTAATGAACTTATATTTAAATAAGGAACAAAGACAATTCAACAATAGTGAAAATTTGAAAGACCTGGAAGGTGATAAAGCAGTGGTCTGATGTGGCCAATGTTTCACCCAAGTAGCTACATCAGGGCATCTTAAGATTTTGAACAACAAATGTCCATTTTCCAAATTTAAATATGTTGAAAGCTGGTTGTTGGTTCACATAACAAACATTTATGGTGGCATTCAGCCTATTCCACGATTGTAAATGAAAGAGCAAAGAATTGTGCTTCAAAGTAGGTAGGGTAAGAGAGATGATAGGGATTAAGTCTGAGGAGGGGGAGATAACAAGGTGGGGGATGGAACCTGCAATGGGGTGGAACCTGAGGGGGGAGGAAGAGAGCAGGAGTGATAAGAACATAAGAACATAAGAAAATGCCATACTGGGTCAGACCAAGGGTCCATCAAGCCCAGCATCCTGTTTCCAACAGTGGCCAATCCAGGCCATAAGAACCTGGCAAGTACCCAAAAACTAAGTCTATTCCATGTAACCATTGCTAATGGCAGTGGCTATTCTCTAAGTGAAATTAATAGCAGGTAATGGACTTCTCCTCCAAGAACTTATCCAATCCTTTTTTAAACACAGCTATACTAACTGCACGAACCACATTCTCTGGCAACAAATTCCAGAGTTTAATTGTGCGTTGAGTAAAAAAGAACTTTCTCCGATTAGTTTTAAATGTGCCCCATGCTAACTTCATGGAGTGTCCCCTAGTCTTTCTACTATCCGAAAGATAGTTGAGATGAGAGGCAATGAACTTGAGTCTTAGTGAGAGATGGAGAACGGTGAGAGGGATCAAAGTAGGGAGAAAGAACTGGGCAATGGTGGGGCTTGAGTATGGGAAGAGAGAAAACCTGGTAGCTGGGAGGGGTTGAGGGCGGGATTAGAGAGACCTGAGGAGAAGGATGAATGAGCTGAAGGAGAGAAAACTGGACAAGGTCAAGTCTTGGGAGATGTGGAGAAAAAGAGAAAGCTATGGGGGTTGAGTCTGGGTTGGGGAAGAGAGTTGAGGCATCAATGCTGTGGGGGCGGGGAGAGATCAGGGGTGGCTGAGCCTGAGAGAGAGAGAGAACTGGGGACAGGGGGTGTTTCAAGCCTGGAGAACCATTGCAGTACTCCTGGAAAGATATTACAGTATTCCTATGAAAATTCTGCACAAGAAAATTAACTCTTGAATTTCGGCAAAGTAATATTTTTTTTGTATTGTATTTTAAATTATCATTCAAAATCAATGATTATATTATGTCATTTTGACAAAGTATGCAGTATTTTGTAGAATTTTAAAATATTATATGTAGAATTTTCTATTTTGTCCAGAATTTGTAACTTTTTGGAACATAATTCCCATAGGGTTTGTTTTTACAGCAGTGTTCTGGGAGAGGTGGGGTGAAGGTCATAATGAATGAGTTTAATTATCAAAATCTCAGGGGCAAGGTGTCCTATGGACCTTAAAGTTAATTTGTTAGGGGGTCATACTGAAAGTTCATGTAGGGTATGTGTTCACAAACTTGTCCTGGGGGAACTTTAGCCAGACAGGTTTTCAGAATATCAGTAATGAATATGCATGATATTGATTTTCATGCTCTTCCTCCACTACATGCTACAAATTTCTCAGTCGGGCTGATTCAGTAAAGTCCGCGGGAGAGCGGGCGAATGCCCGCTCTCCTGGCGTGCGCACAGGCCACTCGCCTGTGCATGTGATACAGTATTTAAATGAGGCCCGGCGGTAGAAATGGGCAAAAGGAGGCGCTAGGGACACTAGAGTGTCCCTAGCGCCTCCTTTTTGACAGGAGCGGCGGCTGTCAGCGGGTTTGACAGCTGACGCTCAATTTTGTCGGCGTCGGTTCTCGAGCCCGCTGATAGCCACGGGCGCTAATTTCTGAAAGTAAAATGTGTGGCTTGGCCGTACATTTTACTTACTGAATCGCGCGGGAAACCTAATAGGGCCATCAACATGCATTTGTTGATGGCCCTATTAGGTTTGGCGGGTTGGACGCGCATTTTCTGCACCTTACTGAATAAGGGGTAAGGGAAAACGCGTGTCCAATGGCAGGTTAACACTGCGCTCCTTTGGAGCACACTGTACTGTATCGGCCCGAATGTTGGAACAAGTTTACCTTCATACGATGCATATAATGGCTATCATGACGGTGAGTCTAAAAAGACTTCTAAATCATTAGGTAACTTGTTATTTGCACATTTCCTGTAATATGGTATCACTCTTATTGGAGTCCGGTGAAAAAGATTTTTTTTATAATTAATGCCTTTGATTTAGCTCACGCTATCACACTTATCTTATTGCAGAACACATGAAAGCCGACATCACGATGTTTCGGAGTTAAAACACTCCTTCTTCAAGGGCTTGACATTAGAGATAGAAAAATGTGAGGGACTGCCGATTTAGTGCTACTGCCGGTGATTTTAGCGAGCGGAAGGCTTTCGCTGATATGCAGAATTGTCAAACCGTCTCACTGTCCGTGTGAGGACGGCACGGCACTGTGGCAGTCTGTCACTGCTAGCAAGGCTGCTTAGCAGTGATGATAGCAATGCTGAAGGCTATCACTGCAGGTATTAGAAGATTTGGCGGCTCTCAAACCAGGGTTAGTGCTGTACCTTTAATTGTACCTTTAATAGGTACAGCACTAACCCTGGTTTGAGAGCCGCCAAATCTTCTAATACCTTTGGGCTTTTCTAAGTTGAAGGAAGACCAGAATGTCATCGAATACATCCACTTTTAAATGCTTAACAAATATCTGTGTGATGTAATCTAGATAGTGATTAAAATGATCTTGTATTTATAGACAGTTCTGTGACACAATAAAAAAAACAACTTTCTTCTATAACAGAAATAATTTTGTTTAAGTCTCTGGATTAGTAGTTATCTCCAGAGTCTAATCCAAAATGTGTCTAATTTTCAAATGTCATATTCAGTGAAACAATGAATTCTGTTTCATTATTTCTTACAAAACAATATCTTTCACATAGAAAATTATCATTTGAGTTAATAAATGTAGGCTCTCGGAAACAATACATTCATATTTCTCAGACTTATCATGCAGTCTTAAGCAATAATCAAGAGTGAATATAAATGTGACTGTGATCATGCTTGATGTTTCAGTAGCACTCCATTTATTTTCCTTCTACATATTTCCTCCATTCGAATGGCCATAGCATCAACTGGATGATTGTAAAACTACTAAGTCTGCAAACTGTTTATATCTTTTCTTTCATAAGTAAAGATGGATTTTCACTTACTGTAAAATACCGACACTGGAAAAACTGAAGTTGGTATGATCCTGTTATAAATCATAATGTAGGGTGCCATCTATTTAAGTGATGGGCACCCATAGGCACTCCAGATGTCGAGTGCAAATGTGAGCCTTTTGTGCTCATACTCATGGGTGATTGCCACTTTAAATGGATGATTACTGTATCATGAATAAATACCATTATATTTAATATATTTATTTCAGTAACATAATGATTTTAAGTTTGTGATAATCCAGTCTGTGTGTATGTCTAACTACTTACTTTGCCATTCAGTGTTCTATCAACACCAAATTTTAGGGAATGTCAGGGGATCCAAGAGATGTGAGATGATGGTATTTTTTTCTGGATCCACATATTCCATATAGATATGCACACAATTCTCTCTCCCTAAACTTATTGTTTCTACATCTGATCCACACAAAATTTGTATCACATGTAAGGATCATGACTGTTGATTTTGGGGAAATCCACATAATCCACAAATACACATAAGCAGTTAAACTGATAATTTTTTAGGCTAATATACCACCTAATAATGTTGGGGTTTTCTATCCAGTCTACATTATGTTTGCAGGACATGTCAGGAAGGACATGACCATTTTGACAGGGATATTTTTTTGGATCCATATTTTCTACAAAAATATACACCATCTAATAACATTTAGTTTTCCATCCAATCCATACCAAGTTTTTTTTTTCCCAGGTCAGGGAGTCTACAACAGTCATATAAGGGGTATTTAGGGGAATCCACAAATTTCATCAATATAGAAACATAGAAATGACAGCAGAAGAAGACCAAACGGCCCATTCTGTCTGTCCAACAAGCTTTCACACTTTTTTCTTGTTTTTTCTCATACTTATCAGTTACTCTTGGCCCTTAGTAACCTTTTGGTTCTATTTGCCTTCCACCCCTGCCATTAATGTAGAGAACAATGTTGGAGCTGCATCTAAGTGAAATAGCTTAATTAGTTAGGGGTATTAACTGCCACAATAAGCAAGCTACACCCATGCTTATTTGTTTACCCAGACTATGTAATTCAGTCCTTAGTTGTTGTCTGTATATAAATCCCCTTCTCTTCATTCCCTCCTGCCGTTGAAGCAGAGAGCTATGCTGGATATGCATTGAAAGTGAAGTATCAGTCTTTCTCCCCTGCCACTGAAGCAGAGAGCTATGCTGGATATATGCAAAGTATCAGTCTTTTTCCCCTGCCATTGAAGCAGAGAGCTATGCTGGATATGCATTGAAAGTGAAGTATCAGGATTATTTGGTTTGGGGTAGTAACCACCGTAACAAGCAAGCTACTTCCCGCTTTTTTGTGAATGCAAATCCTTTTTTCCACATTTCCTCATTGCCGTTGAAGCTTAGAGCAATGTTGGAGTCGCATTAACCGTGTGTATGTTTATTGAATAAGGGTATTATCTCCAGGTAGTAGCCGTCATTCCCACGAGCCACCCACTCTTCATTTACATCCTCTAGACTTTATGGATCCACAGTGTTTATCCCACGCCTCTTTGAAGTCCTTCACAATTCTGGTCTTCACCACTTCCTCCAGAAGGGCATTCCAGGCATCTACCACCCTCTCCGTGAAGAAATACTTCCTGACATTGGTTCTGAGTCTTCCTCCCTGGAGTTTTAAATCGTGACCCCTGGCTCTGCTGATTTTTTGTGGAAAAGGTTTATCATTATCTTTGGATCATTAAAACCTTTCAAGTATCTGAAAGTCTGTATCATATCATCTCTGCTCCTCCTTTCCTCCAGGGTGTACATATTTAGATTCTTCAATCTCTCCTCATAAGTCATTCAATGAAGACCATCCACCTTTTTGGTCACCCTTCTCTTGACCGCCTCCATCCTCTCTCTGTCCCTTCAGAGATACGGTCTCTAGAACTGAGCATAGTACTCCAGGTGAGGCCTCACCAAGGATCTGTACAAGGGGATAATCACTTCCCTTTTCTTACTCAATATTCCTCTCTCTATGCAGCCTAGCATTCTTCTGGCTTTAGCTATTGCATTGTCACATTGTTTTGCCGACTTTAGATCATTAGATCTGTGCAATTATGCCACCTAATAAGTATTTAGTTTTGCATCTGATGCATACTACATTATCAAAAGATGTTGAGGAAGGAGCAAGAAGAGTCAGACATGGATATTTTTCCCTGGATCAATAAAAGCATGTGCATACAAGTATGTACACTAGGGATGTGAATCGTGTGCCCAATCGTTTTAACGATCGGGTTCGGCTGGGGGGGGGGGGGGGGAAATCTGATCGTTACGACCCCTATGACATAGTGAGGGCAAAGGTAGCGCCGGTGCCATTTTGAATACTGGCAATACGGCCGGAGTGCAGGAGGTCGCTCCCGAACCCCCACTGGACTTTTGACAAATGAAACTAGTTTTAAATATTTTTTATTTATTTATTTAACAACTTTTCTATACCGATATTAGTAGACACATCAAACAATAGATAGAAAGTACAATGAACATGGAAGGCGGGGGGGGGGGGGGGGGGCAACATAAAACATATAGAAAAATCAGTTTTAAATGTTTTAGAGAGAAAAAATATTAATATAGAGCAGAAAGTGATCAAGTTCAATAGCAATTTAGATTTTAAATTAGCTGATACAACGAGGAACTTAGGTGTGTTTATAGATAATGAGATACATTTTAAATCACACATTACAAAAAAAGTGAAAGAAGATTTTGCAAAATTAATGATGTTAAGACGCCTTAAACCATTTTTGTCATGTGAAAATTTTAGATCTGTGCTTAGTCAATGTTATTTATGGGATTAGATTATTGTAACTCCACAATGTTAGGCCTGCCAAAAGCTACAATCCGTCCTTTACAGGTACTCCAAAATACTGCAGCTCGCATCTTAACCAATACAATAAAGAAAGACCATATTACTCCAATCTTGTGAGAATTACATTGGTTGCCTATAGAATATAGAATAATAGAATAGAATAATGCATAAAACTTTATGCATTATACTCAAGATTCTTTATGGCGAAATGACAGAATGGCTAAACTCAACAATCAGGTTGTATATCCCTCAACATTGTATATCCCTCAACAATCCTCTCTCCAACTCACCTTCCCTCTGGAACTACTTACATCTTCAAGACCAATAAGAACTGCCTACAAAAGTAAGCTCAAGGCCCCTCCCAACAAATCATCAGTTCACAACTCCATCCACAAGCGAGCTTTTTCAACAGCAGGTCCCCTACATTGGAATTCGCTTCCTCAAGACTTACGCCAGGAACAATGCCATTTAACCTTCAGAAAAAAACTTAAAACCTGGCTGTTCACACAAGCCTATCGTTGAAGGATTCCATATTAACCAACTCTCTCTCACCCTCCAACCCACCCTTCTCCCTCCCCGCACTCCCAAACTTTTTTCTCTTTTTTCCCTTTTCCACTCGCAACCTCAACCCACCCTTTTCCCTCACCCCCGCCACTCCTCCCATCTGACATAACATGTATATTCCAGCTGTATATATTCCATATATATATATTTCCATGTATATTTCCGCTGATTATAATCCATGTTTTCTGTATTATTAATTTATTGTTTTATGTTAATTTATAGTTTGTAATTTTGTTAACTTATTGTTCAATTACTTAATTCTGTCCTATCTTCCGACATCCATGTTTTTACTCTCCCTGTTTTAATGTAACTTCTCTTTTCCACTTATACGTTAATTGATTTTTCCCCTTGTTCTAATGTAAACCGGTACGATAAGACCTGGTCTTGAGTGTCGGTATAGTAAAAGAAGTTAAATAAATAAATAAAAATAAAACATGAATTAAAGTAATCCAATAAAGGACTTTTGTCAATACCCACGTTAAGATCCGCTCATTTGTGTGAAGTAAGGGACCATTCAATTTCAATTGCTGGGCCTAAACATTGGAATAAATTACCACCTGAACTAAGGCTCCAACACAATATGAAGAGTTTTAAAAAAGATCTAAAGACCTGGCTATTCCAACAGACATACAAGAATGAACCCCAAGCCAATAGCTGAGACCCACATACTGTTTTTCACTTTTTATCTTTTTACTGATATTCTTATCTTTGAATTTTTTTAAGGGATTTTATTTGCTCTTATCTAATTTGTTTATAATAATTTTATATTGATGATTTAATTGTAAATTTGTATTTGTGCTATATGTATTTATTTTTAATTTGTCATATTGTAAATGGAAAGTTGCATGGAAAGTTTTTTCCATGCAACGGTATATAAAAACTGCATAAATAAATAAATATCTAAAAATAGATCACAATATATCCTACAGCATATTTTCATATCAACTCCAGTCAGCATTTTAAAATTCATGTTGCTTTCAATTCTTTTAAGTGTTGTTGTTCTGCTCTTTACAGCATGTCTTAATATTTTTGATTTTATACTCTAAAAAGGCAATTTTCAAACAGCCTGCCTACATACAAAGTCCACAGACAATTTGTATTTGCTGATATTGTACCTAATTTTCTAAAGGAAAACATGAATGATGTTTCCCTAAGAAAACTGCCCATAGGTACAAAGGATCTAAAGACTTTACACCTAACTATTTTGGCAGATACATTTTTTTGCTCTAAAACAATAGATTAGAAAATCCAGTCATGTCATATTGTCAGTCCTACCTGAAACATGACTGCAGGTCTGCCTCCCTTCAATCTGGTCAAATGTATATGTGCTGTGGAACCCCGCACATTCCTTAGTTGGATTGAATGAGGGTAATTTTCAGACAGCCATTTTACCCAGGTAAATGGCTTTGAAAATTGTCCTCAAAATCTATTGTGAAAGACAATTAGGGTCACTTTCAGACCCATGAACGATTGATGATTTTATTTTAATTATTTGTGGGTTAATTCTACTTATCAACCAAAATGTTTCTTTACTTTACAAATTATAGAAACATTATATAAAAAGTCAGAGCCTCCTTCCTGTTGCATGGTTAGCTTTAGAATAGAAGTAGTAAGAGTGGTGACCCTTATTAGAGATGCTATCAAGTCCAAGTAAATTATCATAGGCTATAGTGTTGAATAGTGCATCAGCCATATTAACTAGAGATGAGCTTTGTTTTTTTCTTCCAGGTCGTTTTTTGAGTTGGACCCTTCGGGGTAAAGTTCATTTTTCCTCTGTTAGTTTTTTGGAAAAACAAACAAAAACTAAACGGGGAAAAACGAAACCGGCCCAAAAAACAATGTGGGAAAACGAAGCTCAAAAAACCCCACCCCAAGCATTAAAATTCACTTTAATACATTAAATAAAACCCCCCCTCCCACCATCCCGATCCCTCCCCAAGACTTACTAACATACCTGGTGGTCCAGCGGGGTCCCACGAGGGATTTCTTTCTCCGTGCCGTCTGACTTTCAGGCCTGCCTTGATCAAAATGGCGCCGATAGCCTTTGCCCATACTATGTCACAGGGGCTACCGGTGCCATTGGTCAGCCCTGTCACATGGTAGCACAAGATGGGACCCCGCTGGACCTCCAAGGATGTTAGTAAGTCTTGGGGAGGGATCGGGATGATGGGGGGTTGTATTACAGTGAATTTTAATGCTTGGGGTGGTTTTTATTTAAAAAAATAAAATGTGCCCCTCCCCCTGTACAAACCCGAAAAACTAATTTTCCTCGTAGTTTGGGGAAAATCAGTTTCAGGGTTCGGGGCCCCCGACCCACGACGAATAAGGGAATTTTGTTGAAATTGCCTAATTCGTGATAAATGAACCACATCTCTAATATTAACATTTGGATTTAGGATAAATTCACTACCTCCAGGAAGCAAGTAGCAGCTGAATATTGGGTCTACCTAAATATTTTAATGTGGTAAATAATGATATTAAACCACAATTTTATATGTTTTCACTCTCAAAATATTAATTACAAGGGCCATAACTGAGATATCTGGAGCAATCGAGAGGCAGAACCTACCTGAACTTGACATTATCGTACTGTTTTTCATGTGGTACTGTTTTTTTTCATGTCCATTTCCACCCCAATGCTCATTTACTTACCTATAAACACGACATTTATTAGCCTCACTGGGGCCTCTCTCCCAAATATATTTACTCCAACTCACAGCATGAGTATGTCTGGTTGGTATCCAGTCCCATTAGGAATTGTTTTTTGGTTGCTATCTGTTGAAAATCAGCTTTTCTAGCTAATACTGTACAAGCACCTACCAACTGCACTATCTATAAATGTCTGATCCTCTATCTTTCTCATAATCACTCTGTAAGAAAATAGGCATATGCCTTTCCTGAAGCCGTAAAGGGTTTAATGAAAGTCAGAGAAGAAATGAAGTAATACCTTGCCTCTCCTATATTGCTTTTTTGAATTGTCAAGCTCCACTGTCCTCATTCCTTCCCTCTTTCTATAGCTTTTAATTTGTTGTTCATTTTATTTAAGAATATATTGTCTTTATTTTTTAAGTTTCTCAAAGTCTTTTACCTTGCATTAAATTTAACTTTGTGATTTTATGTATATTATATTGTAAACCGTTTTGATTACATAGAGTATAAAAAATGGCATATAAAATATTTTAAATAGATAAATAAATAATGCTTGTGAAGAACCTACTGGGATCTTTAATCTTCAAGGATTCTAAGCTGAGAAGTTAGCTGGAAGCAATTAAGGAAATTGCAACTGTTTTAGAAAGAGACTACTAGAGAAGAAAAAAATGAAAGAGAGAAGGGGACCTCTAAACATCGGGAAGACAGTGTTCTGAATATGGTTAAGAACCCAAAAGTCAAACACACCAGTAAGATCTCAATCAAAAAAAAAAATTAGGAGACAGTCAGCTGCTTAGAAAATGGCATTGGATAGGTAAAAGTCAAAAGGTCACATTCTTCAGTGCAAGAAACCAGGTTGCCTATCTTTAACTCTCTTAATTGCCAACTGAATTAAGCCACAGAAAGAATCTTAAACTGGGAAGCATAGGCTTTAAGTGAAAACAAACTGTGAAGATTAGCTATGTCACTGTTCCTAAATACTCCAGACTGGCCCAAATCCATAAGCATGCCTTCTTCCTTTTCATCCCTACTCTCTGGAACTGTCTCCCAACAGAGGCCAGACTCACCACCAAAATGCTACCATTCTGTTGTATGGTTAAAATCTGGCTCTCTCATCCTGCCTACCTTTCCTAACTGACCTCATACCCATGGACACCCCCCCCCCCCCCCAGCGAATTCATCCTCTCTTTATCAGCCCTTCTACCCTCCCATGACCCTCCTCATCCTCTTGCTCTTCCTTTAGATCTCCACTGTTACCAGGGTTGGCTTCCTAGCACATAGACCAAACCTAGTATGTTACATAATGGGGCAGATTTTTAAAGTTACGCGCACGGGGTACATTTGTGTGCGCTACACGGTGCGCACAAATGTACACCCAATTTTATAACATGCGTGCGCTGCAGCACGCATGTTATAAAATCTAGGGTTGGCGCCTTGTGCGCGCTAAGCCCGAGAGGAGCCCCGATGGCTTTCCCCGTTCCCTTAGAGGGAACTTTTTTTTCGGCTCCCCCTATCTAACCCACCCCGCCAGCCTTAACTAAATCCCCCCCTACCTTTGTTACAAAAGTTACGCCTGCTGGCTGGCTGCCAACACACCATGCCCCGGCACAGGCCGCTTTGCCGGAGCACTCGGCCCCACCCCCAAACCGCCCCTGGACCACGGCCACGCCTACGGCCCTGCCCACGGACAGCCCCTTTTTCGAAGCCCCAGGACATAAGCGCATTCTGGGGCTTACACGCACCATCAAGCCTATGCAAAATAGGCTCGGCACGCACTGGGGTAGATTTTTGGGGGTTACACGTGTATTTTACGTGCATAACCCTTTGAAAATCTACCGCTATATTTCCATGTTATGTATAACATGTAAAGCAATGTTTCCTTTATTTGTAAGTTATGCCTCCTGCCTCCCTATTTTCATTTCAGAATATTGTATTGTTTATTTTGTTCTCTCTGTCCCACAAATGTAAACCACTCATCTATATTATGTTTTGCAATGCTTTGATAATCATATTTATCACATCTTCTTGGTCTTATGGCTGCAAACCATTCAGTTCTGCACTTTGTTCTGAGTACCCTTCCAATAAATGAATAATAAAATAGAGTAAAGGCTACAAATTGTACTTATATGCCCTGCCTTGCCTTTGTACCTAGGGCTGAGATTAATTTTCCCTTTATGCATCACTTTGTAATTTTCCACATTCTATTTCATCTACCATTCAGATGGCCAATCTCTCACACTTGCAGGATTCTTCTGTAGTTCTTCACAAACCAGTCTTGAATAATTTAGTATCATCTACAAATATGATCACCTCACCTCACGCGCTCTCTTTTCTGTTTATGAATATGTTAAACACAGTTCCCAGTATAGAACCCTGTGGTACTCCATTAATAACCACCCTCAAAACAATTGAACCTACCATATCTAAAACCATCACCAAAATCGTCAATTTATCTTTAATCGAAGGCAACTACCCCAAATGCCTCAAATCTGCTGTTATCAAACCAATCCTGAAAAAGAACAACCTTGATCCAGAAATCCTCACCAACTACTACCGCCCCATATCAAACCTTTCATTCCTAGCCGAAACCATTGAAAAAGTCATCCACACCCAACTAGATGAGTATCTGGAGACAAACAACATCCTACCTCCATCCCAATATGGATTTAGAAAAAACCTAAACACTGAATCTCTCCTCATCTCCCTAAATGACATTATCATTAGAGGCTTTGACAAAGGTGAAAAATACCTGCTCATACTCCTCAATCTCTCAGCTGCCTTCGACACAGTAAACCACAATATACTGTTAGAATGACTATCCCAAATTGGCTTAACTGGTACTACATTACACTGGTTCTCTTCCTACCTTTCTGAACGAACATACCAGGTATTGATCAACAACATCCCATCAAAAATGATCGACCTCAACACTGGAGTCCCTCAAGGTTCAGCCTTATCTGCTACCCTCTTCAACATATACCTTCTACCCATCTGCCAACTATTTAAAGATCATGGAATCCCACACTTCCTCTATGCTGATGACATTCAGCTTCTAATTCCCATACAAAACTCAATTGAAGACACCTACAAAAAAACATCAAACCTACTTATCTCAATAAAGCATCTACTAAATTCCCTGAAACTCATAATCAACTTCAACAAAACTGAAATAATACTCATGGATAAAAAACCCAATCCAACTCCGCCACCCCTGACAATACTAGATAAACAAATGATATCTATACTCCTTACCACCCACACCAGGAACCTTGGAGTTACCATCAATGCTGAACTCTCTTTCAAGACCCACATAGCAAATAAAATGAAAGATACCACAAGCTACTAACCCTAAGACATATAAAACCATTTCTCAACCTTGTGACTTCAGAACTGTCCTGCAACTACTTATTTTCTCCACCTTCAACTACTGCAACTCCTTACTAATTGGAATACCTTCATCATCCCTCAAACCACTCCAAATACTGCAGAACTCAGCTGCCAGAATCCTTACAGGAACAAAAAGAAATGAGCATATAACACCCATTTTGACCTCACTTCACTGGCTACCTATTACTGCACGTATTACCTAAAAAGCAATGACCATCATTCAAAAAATCCTAAACAATGATCATCAAGGACTAAACGGCTTAAACATAACCTCCCAAAATCCACAAAGAAACCTACGCTTTAACAACTCAGGATACTTAAACATCCCCACCATCAGAAACGCTCATCTGTCAATTACACGAAAAAAAGCCTTTTCCATTGCTTCCCCCAAACTTTGGAACACCCTACCTAAAGCCCTGAGAACCCAGCACAACCTGAAAACATTCAAAAAAGGCCTAAAAACATTTATTTTCTGCAAATTCTATACTAACTCTTAGATGTCTGATCATCCCAGCTCTCAACCGAACTCGCATCTATAATCCTCTTATTTCCTGCTCTCCTTATGAACCTCCTTACCCTCCCCATTCAACCCCTCCTTGCTCTCTGACTTGATGTTTTATATTTGAAAATGTTCACCTTACTCTACTGTTACACATCTTCTATGAAAAATGTATATTGTTCACAAGGTTTTACTGTGCTCAACTACTATGATAATTGCATAATCTGTAAACCGTTATGATGGCTCTACCGAATAACGGTATATAAAACTCAACAAATAAATAAATAACGATCTTTTTCCATTTGGAAAATCTAACCATTTAGTCCTACCATCTATTTTCTGCCTTATACAATAGCATACTGCCACCTATCCCATGACTTTTTAATTTCCTGAGGAGTCTTTTTTGGGGTACTTTGTCAAATGTCAAATGGCTCACCTTTATCTATATGTTTATTTACACATTAAAAAAATATTAGATGTGTAAGACAAAACTTCCCTTTGCTAAAACCATATTCCCCATGAAGCCATATATATCTCTAAAGGCAGAAATTTTGTTTTTACAAATAGCTTCTACCATTTTGCTTGGATTTGATATCAGGCATACTTGTCTATAATTTTCTAGATTATTCTTGGATTTATTTTAAGATTCGTGTTACATTGGCCACCCTCCAGCTTTCAAGTATTGTGACTATTTTAAATGATAGGTTTTCAGTTTCATGTTGAGTTCTCTAAGGACTCCGGGGTGGATACCATATGGTGCCTTAGATTTCTTACTCTAGCTTGTCAATTTAATCTATTGAATTCTTCATTATCAGAGAGATTTTTTTTTAGTTCTCAGAATCACCACCATTAAATACTATTTTTGGCATGAGTATGTTCCCAACATCTTCCTAAATACTGAGGAAAAGAATTCATTCAGTTTTTCTGTTGTTTCTTTGTCTTCCCTGAGCTACCCTTTTTACCTCTTGGTCATCTAGGAGACCAACTGACTCCCTTACAGGCTTTTTGCTTTGAATGCACTTGAAAACATTTTTATTACTTTTTACTCCTATGGCAAGCTTCTTCTAAAATTCTCTCTTGGTCTGTCTTACTACTATTTTATATCTAACTTGCCAATATTTGTAATGTACACTAGCTTATTTTCTTCATTTAGATCTGCTTTCCATTTTTTGATAGATGTCCTTTTGACTTTGCCTTTTATATCTCACCAATTGCCTCTTCTAACTTTCCTTCTCCTGGTGACATAGCATGCACATAGCCAAGCAAGGCAAAAAGACAGTCACTCAGGATGCCTCAGAGACAACATGGAAAGCAGTAGATAAGAAAAAGGCAACACATACAACTATAATTACAATAAGATATATTTCTTCACCTCTAGGACAAACTGCAGGAAATACCTGCATACATCCACTAATGACATACTAGATCTGCAATACATTGGCCCTTTAGCCAGAGCATGCAATAGCATCTCTAGTCTGGGTAAAAGAAGAAGTAGGAAGAAACTCAGATACAAAGAGACAGAAACACAAAGAAGAATGAATAATGAAGGCAAAGGAAGGATTTTTTTTTTTTTTTTTTTTTTACAAAAGAGAGACCTTCAGTGTAACTAGAAAAAGCAAAAGGCAAGTAACATGGAGATCACTTCTTGGGGAAAGGAGGAATAGCATATGCTTTTTTATTACATGCAACAGAGGTTTGCTTCAAAATCACAGAAATCAACCACTACCACCACACCATTCACACAAAGGAACAACATAGAGAGAGACATAGAAGAGGAGCATGCACTGTAGAAAAGTTGGGCCAAATAAACAAACATAAACAAGACAATGGAATGCAGCTTGTGCCACATCTGCATGCTAGATACAGCCATATCTCCTATGAAATGATACTTGCAAACACCCACCAGACTCCATGATGAAAATGATAAACATGTACCAAAATATTCAAAAGGTGGTTCTTCTCTACTAACCACAACTGGTCCTTCAAACTGTTATAACCTTGAAGAGTTTTGATAACATACAGAGGCAAACTTGCCTCCTCCATGTCTGCCTCCTAGGATTCTAGAGGCAGGGAGTGCCACTCTGACCCTCAGATAAGGAACAACCATATTAAGGGGTTCAAGTTGGTATAAAATTAAAAAAATAGAAGAGATTCATTAATTGACCGAGTTTAAGAAATGTAAAGCATATTATTTTAGAAAAAACTGTCTAGTAGCACACAATGTATCCATTAACAATGTGTGCAGATATAACCTTTCTCATACAGAAAGAAAGAAGACAAGACATGCCAGACTTACCAGAGTTAACAGGAGCTCTCACAGAAAGTAATCCTCCTTGCACAAGTATCAGTCTTGGAGGACCGTCTGCAAGAATGTGGGGTTACAGTAATGGGTTCAAGGCAGAAGTGCTAGTTTCTTTCTTCCCTGCTCAATCAGGCAATGAGCATACATAAAATACTGTATGTGATGCCTGCATTTTTTGTATTATGCCCAGTGCTACTATTAGGACAACACATTATCAGCATTAAAATTGCCCACATCAGTTTATGCTACTTTGGCACAATTGAGAGTCATCCTGTGGGTTTTTTTTTCCTAATTATAAACATTAGGCTTTCAAGAAGGAACAAAGTTAATGGCAACAATTACTTTTTAGCCTATAGATGAGTAAATTTTTTGTAAATGGCAAGGTTACCTCAGTGAATAATGGTTTGTATCACTGTTCAATGCAGTGTCAGCAAGATATTTGTAAGGCATCCTAGCCTAGAAAGTACCAAACTGGTCAATATTATGATGGTTATGTTACAGAAGGCATCAGGATGCTTGCAGTACTGAGATGTATAAAGGGCAGCATCCCCTCTATTATAGCATAACTGCAAGGGATGCAAGGTAGATGTTGCATTAATGGATACCTTCTATATGATAAATGCACCAGTGGCCAGTGCCCCAGGATTGCTGACTTATATGAAAGGGGTTATGATATTGTGAGACATGAGAGTTTTATGCAGGATTTGAGGATTATCTTATATTTTAAGCAGTTATGTGGTTAGTGTCCTGTGAATGCTGAACATTCATGGAAAGGACAACTGTGAGAGAAGGATACAGAATAAAGATTGTATTGGCATGGTTGAATAGCTATTCACTTCAATTGTTTTTTCTGGTCTCCTAATAGATGAATTAACTTTTTATTCTTTTTGTTTTTTATGCTCAAATGAAACAGGTACAAGTCAAAGAATCAATTTTCCCAAATATATTCACCCAGATTGGGATACTCAAGTCAATCAAAACATTGCTGGATTAAGATGTTAATATAGCAATACAATAGGTAGAAGTGGACAGTAATGAGAATGAGAAAAAAATGCACTTGAATAATATATCTTTGTCACCTAGTTGAAACTACAGCAGGAAGTGATTCTATTGTGTGGCAGGAAGCGGTTCTCATGAAATCTGAACAGCAGCAGTGTATATTGATTTGATCTAATTTGCTTATTGATGGACACCAAACACTGCAAAAGACAACATAAATCTTTTCCTTCTTGAATTAAAAGTACCTGAATAGTGTAAATTAACCCAATACTTTCTATTGTATTCTATTTTGTAATTAATATCCCTTCTTTACATTATTTATGGATTTGACAAAACAGTTTACAACAATTAAAATACATTTCCTACAGTTCATAAAATACAAATACAATTCAGAACATACTGAAAACCAAAGTAAAATTCATAAACCAATTCATAAAATATAATTCATAATAGATTTACAAAATAATGCTGCTCTATTGAAGAGAGGGTTTTGTTTAGAGCTAGAAAAACTTCCTGGATTTAAGGGTACTAGATCAAGGGTTCTCATCGCAGTCTTTCATATTTACCTAACCATTCAGGTTTTCAGGATATCCACAATGAGTATGCACACATGATTTGCTGTCTCAGAGTAGAGACAGTCCACGTCGGTCTATCTCTTGCATATTCATTGTGAATATTCCAAAAATATGACTGGTTAGGTGTGTTCTGAGGATTCAGATGAGAACATATTGGATGCTAAACAAATACAGTCCACAAAACTGAGCCCCCTGGCCAAGTCCGAGAGAATCTGGTTGTAGGTAGCTGGCAGCAATGATTTCTATTGACTGGGTATAATACGCCAAAGTGAACTTAATTTTTAATATGTCCATACCTTTGCTTTAACAAGGTGTGGAACATTGAGCAAACACACTAAATATTAATCAATCCAGCAGGTGTGTTGCGACAAGGTAGAAAAGGTCCAAAAATAAGTTTCAAACAATCAATTAAATAGCAGAGAAACATTAATTCCAAGTGGTCAAATATTTATTGAAACATTAGTCCCCGCCTTTGTTTTGTCATATCAGGTAAGAGTGCACGTGTGTATGACAGGATAATGTGATGGAAAGGCTGTTTATGAAAACAGTGATTTCAAATCTTATTTTTATTTATTTTTAGTTAGACATTTATCTTCTCTGACCAGTATAATCTAAGAAACTCTATAAAATGGTGCTGAGATGGGAACCCTTGAATTCCATGTCATATGTTTGATGTTATAGTAAGTATTTATGACATTAAAAGGCAATAATTGAAAACAACATCATTAATAAGAAGTGGCATCTCTTTGCTCTTTCTGCTTTTTAAACACATTATCAATTACAGGTAGGGCAGAAAAGTATAAAAAATGTACATTGGTAGCATGGCTAATAAAGAAAGTGGAAGCATTTCCATTTTTTTTTCTAGTTCATCACTTTTTTCTAGTTCATCTTTAATACCATAATTTCAAAGTGGCTAAAGTGCAGATATACTAGTCTTGAAAATGTTGAATTCATGGACCCTTAGGCCAAGGAGGAGTTGATGCAATCTGCAAAGAGGAGCCCTGATGGACCCCACCATCAGCAGGCAGATCCGGATGAGAAAGAGGCAAAACTGGAGCTTCACCTTTACCAGCCCATGTTCCTTCTCAGGATGATCCTTTGAGTGCTGGGGCTAGCAGGTCTTAGGTGTAGGGGCCTCTGCTGATCATAGGGAGATCCGCTTGGGTCACCAGGGAGGAGTGAATGTGATACAGGTGAATCCGGAACCAGCTATTGTCAGTGGCAGTTAGATTTGAGAATGTCCAGGAAACAGGCAGTGATCAGTGGCAGGCAGCATTCAGGAATGTCCAGGAGGTAGGCCAAGGTCAATACCAAGTATCCATCTGAAGGTAAAAGCAGGACAGATAGGCTGTTCATGAAAGCAAGAAGCAGGACAGGTGGGCAGACAAATAGATGAAGAAGAAATGAAGAGCTGAAGACCTGAAGACAATGGTGCTGGAACTGAAGACATGAAGATGAAGATGCTGGAATTGAGGAACAATGGACCCAGGAACTGAAGTTGAGAGGAGAGGAAGATAAAGACCATAGGAATTGGAGATGAAGAACACTAAAGCTACTCCTACTACAAATAATAGAGAGACCTGTTGCTGAGGCAAAGAAAAGTTGAGCAAGAGGGCCTTATATAGGCCTAAGCCTGTGAAGTCATCAGTGAGTGCCACAGGGATTTCCCATCATGGGCCCTTTAAGATTTGTGCCATCGGGCGAACATACATCTAGGAGAAGCCCAGCAGGAAAGCAGTGGCAACCGTGGAGAGAGGTGGTGGTGTCCTGCTTCATTGAAGCGCGGCAATTTGGCAGCATCTGGAGAAGCTGGCTTGGACCCTTGGGTGAGTGTGGTACATTGCAGGAGGAGTCCACAGACCGCCAAAACACAACAAAAAATGTATATGGTATAGAAATTCTGAAACCTGTTATGTTAGTACATTTATTGTATTGCCTTAAACAAATTGCTTTATTTCTTTGTGTATCTTAGATTAACAATTGTCTGTTGGATTATAATTATAATATCTGTAAGGCATTTCGTCTTCTCTCCTCACTCCTATTATAGCTATTTTACAATAGTAATAGGCTTTCAAGATTTTTTGTTTTCAAGCATGATTCTTAGGTACTATAATTGTTATGCATTTTGGGATCCTGCTTTGATAAAGCACACCATGTTTTCATTTCAAATCTTGGGGACCTGAAAGAATTCCTAAGGTAGAAGGGACTCATTTATTGGAAGAGGCTGAATCAATCAATCAAATTTGATGAATTGTGCCCTTTCAGGCACACATTTTACTTTTTTTTTTGAGAAAATGTATCAGAGCTGAACTTTAATTGTATAATACATTAATATAAATTAATATTGATATGAGAACCTCATGAAAATATGATGAAGGCCTCTGATTATAATGATAAAAGCATACTCCAATATATTACTGTGATAAATGAGGTAAGATAAAAGATATGGACAGTTTGTAAGAAGTTATTGAACAGTTTCAATAATCAGCTTAAAGCAATATCCACTGTTTCTTCAAATAATCTGTGCTTGTCAGTGTAACAACCTGAAAGTCTATTATTTATCCTTCAGGCTACATATTATGAACCATAAACTCTTTTTATTTATCTTGGCCTCAGTTGGATACAAATTACAGTTGTAAATAAAATTGAATTTCTACTGCAGTCTAAATAGTTTCTCTAGTTTTATTTAAAGAATCTTTCCACCTTGGGCTTTGTAGACTGCATTTAGTAATGCAAACAAGAAAAAAAAAAGATGATGCAACCATTTAATACTTCAAATGGGATAAAATCTTTTCTTGTTCAAGAACGTGTCTTGTGGAAATATACAATATGCTGATATGAAGTAGTTCATGTCATTCAACAATACTTCTGGATGACCTGGTGTGGAAACTAGTTTTAATAGGCTTTATTAAAAATGTATTTTCTTTGATATTTTGCTTATAAAGAGGGGTTGAATTTACCTTCCTAATGATATTGGTTCGGCCTAATGAAGAACAGTGGTTTATCAAGACCAACCTTTTTCTCATTGCCTACCCAATAGACTGTCTCTTCATGCTGATCAAGAAAAAGAGAAAAAAATACTCTCTATCAGCAATCAGTTCTGAAACAGTAGAAATTCTTACCAGTCCCAAATATGACAAGCAGTTCAGAATTGCTAGATCATCACTCTTCTCTAGCATATAGCTATATTCTTATTCCCATCAATATCTTTTGCCTCTAAATGCTTGCCCAACTTACATTTTTTGACCCAGTAGTTTCTCCTTTGTTTTTCTTCCTGTTCCATCTAAACTAATACTGGAATCCTGACATCACGAGTCTTTATTCACAACCACCTGGGGATGTCTCCTCTGTTGTAATAGATCTTCCCATTGTTTCTAGTGTGGATACTGCAGCAACAATTCTGAGATTGGGAGCCATGCACCAGGGCTCCTTGTGAAAACCTGCATGATGGGCTTTAACTCCAGCCACCAGATGTTGACCTTCTTTATGACCAAAAAAACAAAGCGGAAGTCTGTCTAGAGTAGCCACGGATCAGAAAAAAACAAAAGCAAGACCGATGCCTTGGAAAGTAAATGTATTCAATACAATAATGCTCGCCTGACTCCGGCCAAGTTTCGCCCTTTTGGCTGCATCAGGAGCTCTAAAAAAATAACAAATATAATAATAAATGTATATATTACGTATATATAAAACTAAAATCAATCAACCCCAAAGTATAAATAAAACTTACATAAAGATCAAGCAAAATGTATACAATCCATTCATTCCAACTGAGTATTACACATACATAAAATTCCACAATATAAAGGAGGGAGACAACATATCACATGTATTTGATAAGAACAGAGAAAAATATGCCACACATCTACTTTAGCAATCGTTCTGAATTGATCAAAATGTAAAAATATGAGGGAAACTGTTACCTTATAATTGCATACTTTACAAAGTGTGTTGTCAAACACACTTGGATAATGTTGTAAATCTCAACTAAAAAATGAATAAGAAGGACAAACAAGTTAATTATTTAGTCCTAAATAATTAGTTTATTCTAAATATGTTTGCACGACACACAAATAAGGCAAAGTGTTTGAACTCACTATTGTCATGCTGTAATCTAAAATCGCTACTAATGTTTAAATAGAGTTGGATAATTACCTGCTCAGAATGGTTATAACTTGATTTTGGTAACCACTTTAAATTTGTGTCTTGGTGATTATTCAAAGATTCTATGAGATAAAAAAAACCAGACCATACGTTTATTTGGTTAATTAGATATACAGTCATGCATTTCATATTGGTGATAGCCCAAAAATCCAATAATCTTATACTAGGATTAAGAAAAGACCTAGGTCCTCCACACCATATGCATTAACTTCCTATTTTACCTTTGTGTGAGGAGGGAAGGGTACCAGGGCCAGGTGTGAAGTCTGTCTCTAAACAAATATACTCTCTCTCACACACACATATTTGTGAACACAGTCTTTACACTTTTTCTACTCTTTATCCCAGTAATCCTTGTCCCCAGACATCGCCAGTGCTCAACCCCTAGCCATTTTTCACCCATCAATGTTCAGCACTGGTGGGTAAGGACAACTGGGGCGTGAACAATATTTTGGGCTGCGGATGGAGGGAAAAGAGAGGAGGAAGAGGAGCATAGAAAGAATGGGACCCTTTTTGTCTCCCCTCCTCCTCATCTCTGCCCTGGTAATTTTGGTTTTTCACCCCCCTCCCCCCACCAAAAAAAAAATTTCTCCATTGGTTCTCATCTCCACCCAGTGGTCCTAGAGCTCACAAACTTAATCTCTAATACCTGATGGTTCTTGAGCCCACCTTCCACCCCCCAATGGTCACTAATTCCTCCTTCCTGGCAAATTATCTTCTGCAGCATCTTACCTCCTCTTTGAGCCACAATCAGCTGGCTATGCTCTGCTTTGGGGTTGGGGGTGAGGGTAGAATAGTAGGGGTGTGCATTCATTCCCTACGAATTGGGAATCCACAACGTATAGGGCCATATTCGTTGTATTCATGGGGAAGCGAAATATATCGCGATTCCCCACAAATATAACAAATCTTCGCCAAATTATTCGGCCACCTAAAGGAGCAAATTTAAACAAACTCCCCACCCTCATGACCCCCCCCAAGACTTACCAAAACTCCCTGGTGGTCCAGCGGGGGGTCCGGGAGCTATCCCCTGCACTCACACCCTCGGCTGCCGGTTTCAAAATGGCACCGATAGCCTTTGACCTACTATGTCACAGGGGCTACCGGTGCAATTGGTCAGCCCCTGTCATATGGTATGAGCACAAGATGGTGCCGATGGCCAAATAGCTCTCATTTTTCTTACTGACGAGCAACCCCAATGTGCTATGCTTACTTGTATACCCTTAGAAAGCCAGCAGGGCAAGTCATAAGAGAAAGACTGCTACAAATGCTTAGTTTAGCCTGTTTGCACTTTTTAGATTCCTCTCAGTAAGTAACATGGCATGCTGTTTAAATAATACATTTTTGGGTTTTCATGCAGTAGAATAATGTGATCACATTACTGGGAAATGTTTTTCACCATGGCCAAATGAAATCTTTTTGCATCATTTTAGTGCTTTTTAAAGTGCATAGTAAATATTTTTGGTAGGTGACACTAAACTGTTTTTCAGAATGAGTTTCATGGCATAAATCCCAGGTAGGGTAATTCTGAAAGGGACATCTGTGGTTAAAACAGTGTTTTATGTGCGGAAATGACCTTTTACAACATTTCCTGCCTGATACAAGATAAACTTACATGTGTATCTCATGTTCACGTATAAATATACCCAGATTAAGAAGAGGAAATCCTGGAGGTGGAGTTGGGGATGAATTTGGATTACCATGTTTATTTTTTTGATTTTAAAAAGTACAATATGTGTAAATTTCCATGAAAAATTTGGATTTATTGGGTGTAACTTTTGTGAGTAGATTTGGTGGGTAAAATTTTAAAGTGGAATTATGTGTATAAGTTTCCTTTGAAAATTGATATAACATGTATTTGCTGACATTTTTATGTGCAGTGTCACACAATTACCCCTTTAATATCTTTTTAAATGGAACATTATTCATTCTTTGTGGCACATATAAAGATGCACTGGCATAGTCCTACAGTGCACAAAGGATAAGTAATGCATTATGACAGTATAAACCAATGGGTTTACATATTAAGAGTATAACTTTCAAATAATTGCATGTGGTGGCATATACATATATGTATGTGGCTGCGCAGTTTTACCATAGTATTTTATAATATGTGCATATCACATGTGCACTTATTATAAGACCCGCATACGTAGGCCAAAATGCAAATACATGTAATGCATTGAAACAATGTATTTTACTCACCTATTTTAAAAATAGATGCTCATATATTTTACATGTGAAAACAAAGTAGGACTTGCGTTAAATCGGAGTATTGTAAAACATACAAATCTGAATCAAATTACCTGTTTAACTAATTAGTCCACCAGTTTGCCCAGTCCTTCTCTAGATCATAGAGACCATCCTGGTTCTTCAGCCTGAATTCTCTCCAGTTCACCCAGATCTCCCACCCAGTCAGTTCTACACCATAAACACATTTAATAACGCTTATGTCAAATAATTAAAAGGTATAAATATATGCAAATAAGTTGGAAAATATATGAGTATATCTTTTAAAATGACAACTTACATGCATAATTGTGGCCTACCCAGTAATGCCCCAGATCGCCCCTTTTTTTATATACATATATGTGTGTGTGAAAGTGAAAATGTGTGCATATTTTTACTTTTATAAAATACGGAATTCATGAATAGAGACTACTTGTTGCCTGCAGATGGGAGAGAGCACCAGGGGACGCTCTCCAGCGCGGGACGAGATGTGTGCCCTTGCAGTGAAACATCCTTACCCTGAGCCTCGACCAGACCTGCACACTTCCTTGGGACCACCAGCACAATGGTGGTCTCTGAATGGTCCTCCGACCATTCCAAGCCCTTTTGGACTGCCGCTAGGGAGCAGCAGGAAGCAGCAGGCCGGACAGAGGACAAGGCAGACAAAGACTCAGCTATGGCAGGGCAAACAAAGACTCTAGGGCCAATGCCGAAGGGCAGCTTCCACAGCCAACTAAGGCCAAGTGCGGACCACACCTTGGACAGGCAAGACAGAGTTCATTCGAGGACAGAGGCAAGGGCAGAAGCAGGGACAAGAACTCCGAAGACCCGGATAGAACCCCAGGCTTCCCAGGCTCGGCGTACAGAACTCAGAGCGGAGGCTTGGAAACGGACCAGAACCGAGGTTGGAACCAGGAGCAGAAAAAGGTCCCGGAGGCTTGCGTTGCCAATCAGGAAACAGGTCAGGCAAGGCAAGGCATCAACACGGAAGACATCAGGACATCAGGAACAAGGCAGGTCAGACAAAGGATGAGATGACTCCATGGCACCGACAAATGGAAAGACCCACCAGCACCCTACACACCCCAGCCGGGATGGTCATGGACCACTGGGCCACTACGCACCCTACTCAACCCAGCTGGGCTGGTCGTGGACCACGAGGGTCAGGTCAGAACGGAGCTGAAGACATCAAGACATCAGGAACAGACGGACATCAGGACATCAAGGAACATCAAAGACATCTGAGCAGAGACCTGAACATGGAAAGAAGAGAGACACAAAAATGCCAGCAGGAGCAGAGACGAGGGGTCACCAGGAGACCAGCTCCAAGAGGACAAATTCCAGGAAGGAACTTACTGCTTGTGAAGGCGAAGCTGGAATGACTGTGGAAGCCTTTTGTAGGCTGCAGCAGGAAACACCCAGGGAGGAGCTTACAGGTGGGGCCAGAGGGGCCACTCCCTCCTGGCCCTTTAACTCTGGAGGAGAGACGCAGACCCGCCCCTAGTAGGGCAGGAATAGGAATTCTGCAGGACCCTGGACAGCGGCCCTGCAGACGCCGACGTCGAGGAGGAAGGAAGAACTGATGCAGGAGCTGGGCCTTGCAGGCCCCGACACTGAGGCGACGGCTTCCTGTGACTTAGGAGAAGGTCTGGGGGTGGCTCCTGCCACAAGAAGACCTTGGGGACTGCAGCCTATGGGCTGCATCGAAGAAGAGGATGTCAGCGCCGTGCAGGCTGAAGTCTGCGGTGCAGACCGAAGTCCTTGGCTCCCTGCCGCGGCGAAGAAAACCGGCACAGCCTCAGGCAACCGCAGGAGCAGCAAGATGGCGGCCACAGGACTGCGGAGGCAGGACCGGAGCGGCTCCATGCCGCGAGGAAGATCTCCAGCGTGGCTCCTGCTGTGCTGGCATGATGGCGGCCTCCTGCCGCTGCAGAAATTCGCGGCACGGCTCCTACCGTGCCGGCAAGATGACGTTGGGGAGAGGGCTGGGCTGGCTGAAGAGAAGGTATATGCTACTTTTTACGTACATAACATTTTGAAAATTCATCTTTAAGAGTTTTAATTTGTTTTATGCTGCTGTAAAATGCCCCACCACACTGAAATATGAAAAGCAATGTAATTTCATGCTAAGTATGTCTCTCCAATGTTTCTATCTCCTAGAAAATAGAATTTATGTAGACCATTTCTTGAACTAGATAAGTACACATTGCTATGCACACTTTGAAATAAAATAATGAATATAATGTAACATACCATAGACCAATGGCTCTCATGTTTTTTAGGAATAGTATGAATTTATTAAGTTATTCAGTTGTTTGAAATAAATATAACCCCAAATTATCAACCAGGGCAGCTCGTTGTTCATTAAACTATGCTGGTATCTATGTGTACCTTGTGAGTTACTTAGAATCCAATGTGTTTTCTTACCAACTAAACATCCAGTCTCTATGGATATATATATGGGGTGCTAAAAGCATTTTATAGAGATTTCTTGTAAAATTGATTGCCTTTAGATTGACTATAAGTATTGCAGCATCTTAGCTTTCTGCCCTTTAATACTAATCTTTTTTTGGCAAGGGTACCTCTACATATCATCAGAAGGTTAAAAGGCAATTGAGTATCTAGGGCATTCAGTAAATGAGGGTTATAACTGAAAATACAAGATCTACTTGGGTGATTTATTGCCAATGAAATGACTTGGAGTTTATACTCTACCAAACCATTGGTGTTATGCTTTAGGTACAGATGGTATATGAACCTCGAACAGCTGGTTCTGTCTTTGCTGCTGCCTCATCGGACCATCCAGGCTAATGCTATAACAGATGACACCAATCACTGGGTAACTAAGGGAGTTTTTCATGCATGACTTTGCTTCAGCCCCGAGGCACATGAATCTGAGAGAGACTGGACCAGCAGAGCTTGTAAGACTTAACACCCTAGCAGTTCCACATGCTCCCTCACTCCCTGACCTAACTTTTCTTGGCTTTAGTACATGTGGCCATAGGTTTAGATATTTATTGAGATAGTGATAAGCTTCCTTGCCATGTCTGGCATTTTTTTTTTTTTTGTTTAAAGCATCTTTTATATCAGGGATATTTCAAAATAGGTCTAAAAAAAGTTCAAAACCCAAATGTCAAATTATCTGTTAAAATGCCCCATCATAAACTGTTCAAGTAAAAAATGCAAATGGTGATGTGCTTATTTCAATAGATAAGGGTATGTTTGGGAGAAAAATTGTAATCATTATGCACAAAAATCCACTTGTGTAAAAATCGAAATCTCTTGTTATAAACCAAAGGTATTGCAATGTTTGATCACAGTGAAAAACACAAGAGTTGACTGCAAAACATTTAAGATGAACTAAAAGTAATAAATGTATTACAAAACATATTCCCTTCAAACCTAAAATGAGATTTACTTATACATCCTCATTTTTTCAGTCCTCTGACATGGACCACATTTCATCTGATGGCTATTTCAAGGAGATTCAATAAAAATCTTGAAATACAGAGCAGATTATCATTTGTATGACTCAAATTACAAACTGTTTTCCTATAAAATAAGGGTCCTCAAACTATGGTCCATAGGTTGAATCTGGCCCTCAGAGCTCATTCTTCCAGTCCATGGTTGGGTTTTACTTTTTTTTATTTATAACAAAACAAAACACTTGAATGACCTCCGTGGAGGTAAGTCTCTTCTCCCTTCTCTGACTCTTGCAGAGAGAGGTTGGCATTGCACATGTGCATAGCTAGGATGGGAAAATGAAGCAGCTGAAGCATGAAGTGGGTCACAAAAAAAAGCAAACTTCAGATTTGGCCACCGGTCACACCATCAAGGAGAAGTGGCTGCACAGAAACCAAGTCAGAAAATAAATCCTTCAGCCATATTGTCTCCTTCCTACTGCCGCTCCCACCTTCACTGCAGCACTGCAGGGCAGATGAAAAGTGGCATTAGGAGTGACTGGACCAGGAATAAAAGAAAAAAAAAACCCTTCAGCCATGTTGACTCCTTCCCATCGCCAGCCACAACCCTATTCCAGTGCTGCAGGAGCTAAGCAGAAGCGGCTATAGATGTAAGATTTCAAAACAAAAAAATAGGTGTGCTCAAGGAAGTGAAAGGTAGAGGGGAGATGTAGGCTAGTGTGGGAAATGGGAGGCAGGAAGTAGGCTGGTAGAGGAAAGGAGAGGCAGGGGAGGAATGTGGGTTGTGGGGGGTGTTATGGTTAAGCGGTGTTTGGGTGGATTCTTTGGTACTGTGGCAGATGACCACGCCCACGGGGAGGAGCCCCGTGAGGAGCCACAGTACTGAGCTAGACTTAGGGCACACAAACACAGCTTGAAGTATACCACCAGAGGTGGCAGTAGTGAGGTAGTCTGGATGTAGCAGTCTCAGGACTTTCGGCAGAGGGGACCCTTCTCACCCTGTTGGTGTAGGGGGATTCCGGTGTAGGTTTCCCAGCAAGGCAGTACTGTGGATGAGATAGACTGAGAGTTAGATTACTCACTAGATGGTTGCTGTAGGAATACGATTCCACCAGGTTGGAGTAGATGGTACAGGCACTGAGGCAGGGAGAGCAGGCCCTCGAGGAGTGAGTACCTGAGCCCTGTAAGACACCTAAAATAAAGCAGAGGGCCCCCGAGGAACGGGTACCCAGATTAGCAATTACCCTGAAGGGCAGAGAGAGAGCTTCCAGCGGCAGCACAGAAGCAGCAGAGTAGCTTAGATCGGCTGAGACCAATCCTTGCTAACTCAATGAGCTAGCAAAACAGTACAGGCTATATACCCGGATGGTGTGACGTCAGTAGAGGGGGACGCCACCGAGATTCGCGCCAATGCGGGAATAAAGACATGGGTGGTGCGCACCCAAGTAGGTCCTTGGGAGGAGCATGGAGGGAAGCAGCACCATAGCCATTCCAGGGATGCCGGAGAGAGCGGCTTGTAGACATGGCGGTAGCCATTTTCCCAAGGTAAGCGGGAGGAGCCGTGAACAAGGTGAGGCAAATGGGGAGAAGCTGTCTAGCACCGAAGGACGCAACAGTACCCCCTTCAAAGGGCGCCCTCCAGGCTTCCTACCTGGTCTTGATTTCTGAGGATGTATTTTGTGGAAGTCTTGAAGCATCTCTTTATCCAATATATTAGCCAAAGGTGTCCAAGAGTTATCTTCAGGTCCATAACCTTCCCATGACAGGAGGTATTCCCATACTCTGCCTCTTTTTCTTACATGAAGGATAGCATCTACCTTGTATTCGATGTCTTCTTCTGCATCTATTGGTGTAGGTTCAGCTGTCTTGTTAGAGAACTCACTAAGGATCAATGGCTTCAATAGTGAGACGTGGAACGCAGTATGAATCTTCAATGTTGGTGGTAGCTTTAGACTATAAGTGAGATTGCCTAATCATCGGAGAATGGGTAAGTGTCCAACAAAATGTGGAGTGAAAGGAGCTGAAGGTAGTTTAAGTCTTAAGTGCTTAGTGGATAGCTAGTCTTGTCACCAGGCTGGAAATCTGGAGCCTTGCAGTGATGAGCATCGTATCCTTTCTTAGCTAGTAGTCCTGCTTTGAGAAGCATCTCTTTGGTCTGAGTCCAAAGTTGTTGAATATCTTTGGCAGTAGATTGAGCTGCTGGGGATGACACTTTTAGTGGAAGTGGCAGTGGTGGCAATGGTAGTCGTCCTTAAACCACTTCAAATGGTGTTGATCCAGTGGAAGTTGCTGGAAGAGAGTTGATGGCGAATTCAGCCCAGGGCAAAAGTTCAGCCCAATCATTCTGGCTAGTGTTCACGTTGTCATGAATGAACTGCTTGAGTGTCCTATTCATTCTCTCTGTTTGCTCGTTAGACTGTGGATGATATGCTGAGGTGAAGTCGAGGGACATATCAAGTTTCTTGCACAATGCCTTCCAGAACTTAGCTGTGAATTGGGCTCCTTGATCGGAGACTATGTGCTTAGGCATGCTTTGTAGGCGGAAGATGTGCGTGATGAAGAGCTTAGCAAGCTCCGTAGCTGTGGGTAAGCCAGGGAGAACCACGAAGTGAGCCATCTTTGAGAACCGATCTACAGTTACCCAAATCGTGTTGTTTCCTCCTGAAAGTGGTAAGCCTACCAAAAATTCTGTAGCAATGTGTGTCCATGGCTCATCTGGTACTGGCAAGGGTTGAAGTAGGCCCCAAGGATGACCGGGTAGCGTCTTATGTCTGGCACAATTAGCGCAGGAAGCAATGTAGGAGAATGTGTCTTCACTCATGGTGGGCCACCAGTAGAACTTTTGCAGTTTAGAAAGAGTTCTGTGTTGACCAGTGTGTCCAGCCAGTTTGGGGTCGTGAGCCCATGCTAGCAGCTTTTTTCTGAGGTTCTTGGGTACGATGGTTTTGCCCGCAGGTACTGAGTGAGTAGCTGCCAAAATAACTCTTTTCAGGTCAATGATATGTTGCGGTTCTTCTGGGATGTCCTCAGAGAGGAATAAGCGAGATAGGGCATCTTCTCTGATGTTCTTATCTCCAGGGCGATATTTCAGCACAAAGTGAAATCTGTTGAAAAACAGAGACCATCTCGCTTGCCTATGGTTTAGGTGCTGTGCATGGTGGAAGTACTCCAGATTCTTATGGTCTGTAAAGACTGTGACCCGATGTTGTGCTCCTTCGAGCCAAGGGTGCCACTCCTTGAATGCCATCTTTATAGCCAGGAGCTCTTTATCTCCTATTCCATAATTTTTCTCTGCCGGTGAGAAGCGACGGGAGAAAAATGATCATGGGTGTAAGGCCTTGGAATCACCGGCCTGGATTAGCACAGCCCCTATGTCGATGTCTGAGGCATCGACCTCAACGATGAAGGGCTGAGTGGGATCCGGATGTCGAAGACACGGCTTGCTCGAGAATGTATCTTTTAATTTCTGGAATGCAGTTATTGCATCCGTAGACCAATTAGCAACATTGGCACCTTTCTTCGTCATAGCTGTAAGTGGAACAGTGAGTGAGGAGTAGTTCTTTATGAAAGTTCTGTAATAGTTGGTGAAACCTTAGAAATGTCTGAGAGCCTTTAGACCAGTGGGTTGTGCCCAATTCTTAATGCTCTCCAGTTTCTGTGGAAACAATGTAGCCCAAGAAAAGCACTGATTCCTTGTGAAATTTGCACTTAGACAACTTGGCATATAGATGATTCTCACGGAGTCTTTGCCTCTTTTGACATCCTCCAGATGAGTGGTCATGTCTTGGGAGAATATCAAGATGTCATCTAAGTATATAACGACACATTTATAGAGGAGGTCCCGGAAAATGTTGTTCATTAAATTTTGGAAGACAGCCGGGGCGTTGCACAGGCCAAAGGGCATCACTAAATATTCAAAATGACCATCCAGGGTATTGAAGGCTGTCTTCCATTCATCACCAGAGCGAATACGAAGTAAGTTGTAGGCTCCCTTAAGATCAAGCTTGGAGAATATCTTGGCTCCCTGTAATCTGTCAAATAGCTCTGAGATGAGAGGTAAGGGGTAATGATCTTTCACAGTTATCTCGTTGAGACCCCTGCAATCTATACATGGATGCAATGTTCCGTCCTTCTTCCCCACAAAGAAGAAGCCTGCACGAGCAGGAGACTTGGAGGGTCTTATGAAGCCTTTTTGGAGGTTTTCCTGAATATATTCGGACATGGCTTTATTTTCTGATACGGAGAGAGGGTAAACCCATCCCTTGGGTGGTTCAGTGTTAGGTTTCAGATTAATAGCACAGTCATAGGATCTGTGAGGGAGTAGTACATCTACAGCTTCTTTAGAAAAGACATCTTGAAATGATGCATATTGAGGCGGCAACCCTGGCATCACTGGGGTAGTTGGCATGCAGGGTATAGGAGCGACCTCCTTCAGGCATTTACCATGGCAGTCTGGGCCCCAATGTGAAAGTTCCAAAGTAGCCCAATTGAATTGAGGCATATGCTGCTGCAGCCAAGGTAGCCCCAGTACTATAGAGTGCATGGCCTTCTCTAAAACAAAGAAGGAGATAGTTTCAGAATTGAGAGCACTGGTCCGTAGACATACTGGTTTGGTGAGCTGGGTTACTTCATCCGATAAGGGATCTCCATGAATTGAAGATAGGAGTAGCGGAGACGTCATAGTGGTAGTGGGAATCCTCAAGTGCTCCACTAATCATTGTAGAATGAAATTGCCTCCTGCCCCTGAGTCATTTCATTTTTTCATTTTTTTTTTCATTTTTTAAAAATGTATTAATCGCTTAACACACTTGGCCTAAGCGATATACATGATTACATACACTAGGGCAAGAGTCTGATACTCTAAAGGTCTGCAGATCAAGGATACAGGAAGAGAGAGCGGAGGAGAGGGTGCAGTAAGACCTAAGAAGAGTCCTCCTGCAGGACCTAGGTCTGCCAGTTTCCCGGATATATAGGGCATGTTTGAACAGCATGGCCAGCTTGTCTACATTACATGCACAGCCCCGATTTCTTCCATGTTCTTCTCTCTTTTGATGTCAGATGGCTGTGGCCTAATTGCATTGGTTCTTCTTCACAAGCAACTGGACTCGAGGGAACAGGCCTGGGTGTGGACTTAACTCGAGCTTAACCCTGAAAGGGTCTTCTAGGAGTCTTGGTCTTTTGAACCTTGTCACGAAGTCGGTGCTCAATCTTTGTTGCCAACTTCATTAGTTCAGCCAAGGTCTCAGGCATTTCACGAGCAGCAAGCTCGTCCTTCAAACGAGAGTTCAGTCCTTGAAAGAAGAGGGTCCTTAGGCATTTAGGGTCCCAATGCAAGTCAGACACCAGTGTCTTGAATTCAATAGCGAAGTCAGCTAAAGGTTTAGTACCTTGCTTCAGGTGAACCAATGAAGATCCTGCAGTGGTATACCGGGCAAGGTCATCAAAAATTGATTTGAACAGCTCGAGGAATCCTTCAAGGTCATGTAGAATAGGATCCTCATACTCCCACAGTGAAGAGGCTCGTCAACGCTCTTCCGTCCAGATAAGACAAGATATAGGTGGTCTTGGCATAAGCTGTGGAAAAATGGCTAGGTTGCAGGGAAAGGTGCATGCAACACTGGTTAATAAAAACTCTGCATCTCCAAACTCCCCCCAAGAAGTGTGTAGGAGCAGATAGAGGTACAAAAGTCTTGACCGTCACTTCAGGCAGTGTAGCTTCTTTACCTGTGGTGGTGGGTAAGTTCATCTGTGTGTGCAGCAAGTTGAATGCAGCAGTCAAACTCTCCAGCACATTCTGCTGTTGTCCGAATCCATGGAGTTAGCAATCTGTTATGGTTAAACTGTGTTTGGGTGGATTCTTGGGTACTGTGGCAGATGACCACACCCACAGGGAGGAGCCCCGTGGGGAGCCACAGTTCCTGGCTAGACTCAGGACGCACAAACACAGAGTTAGTTCTCTTATTATACAGCTTGAAGTATACCACCAGAGGTGGCAGTAGTGAGGTAGTCTGGATGTAGCAGTCTCAGGACCCTCGGCAGAGGGGACCCTTCTCATCCAGTTGGTATAGGGGGATTCTGGTGTAGGTTTCCCAGCAAGGCAGTACTGTGGATTAGATAGATTGAGAGTTGGATTACTCACTAGATGGTTGCTGTAGGTATGTGATTCCACCAGATTGAAGTAGATGGTACAGGCACCAAGGAGCATGTACCAAGTTTAGCAATTACCCCGAAAGGCAGAGAGAGAGCTTCCAGCAGCAGCACAGAAGCAGCAGAGTAGCTTAGACCAGCCGAGATCAATCCTTGCTAACTCAATGAGCTAGCAAAACAGTACAGGCTATATACCCGGATGGCTTGTTGTCAGTAGAGGGGGACGCCCCCGAGGTTCGCGCCAATGCTGGAATAAAGAAGTGGGTGGCGCGTGCACACCCTAGTAGGTCCTTAGGAGGAGCATGGCAGGAGGCAGCACCATAGGCATTCAGGGGAGGCATGAGAGAGTGGCTTGTAGACACGGCGGTAGCCATTTTCCCAAGGTAAACGGGAGGAGCCGTGAACAAGGTGTAGCAAACGGGGCGAAGCCGTCTAGCACCGACAGATGCAACAGGGGGTATGCTGAAAGGGGGAAGTTGGGGGGGATCATGGGGTTGAGAGGATATGCTGGTGTTTTCAGGATTTCCACAATGAATGTTCACGAGGTACGTTTCCGTGCAATGGAGGCAGTGCATGCTAATTGCCTTATGCATATTAATTGTGGAAATTCTGAAAACCACACTGGTCTGTAGCCTTTGAGAGCCAAACTATGATGAAGGCTGATAGCTCTGCTTTATTGTTTGGATTCTGTTTGTGCTTTATGTCTAATTATCAATGGAAAATGAAGTGTAACCAGAGGACGAATATTTCTGTGGAGTTTACTGAGATTTCAAAAGAAAAAAATTGTAAGCTACCAAATGAGCTGCAACAGGAGACATTTACAGTAACTTTCAAATCAGTATGAATGAGCACATTTGCGTGCATACGTCGGCCTGCACCCAGGGGCCCGGCCATTATATAACAAATACATGCATTGCATATAATACAATAGCCTGGCCATGCACACATGTGTGCAACATTTTAAGTGGGCATGCACATAGTGCACAAATTCTGCTTCTACTGCATAAATCAGGGGATTTTAAAGGGGGCATGTGCCAATGCTATTTACAGGTTTACCAGTTTATCCCCAGTTTGCCCAGTTAAGAGATAAGTCCTCCAAACCTCTCTAGTTTAAGAGCTTTCACTGACCTCATTTATCCTCGACCCTTAAAACCCCACAGATCTGCCTGGTTTTCTTTAAATTTTAACTTATACGGCATCCATAGCAGAAGTAAGGTTATGAGGCGGGGGAGCTTGGTGCACGCCGGGTCGCGTAAGTCTTTATGCACACATCTCAGGTTCATGCCTTGAAACGCTATGGCCTGCCCCTGCCACACCCATACCCCACCCATTTTCGAAAACTTTCTAAATGTGTGCGCTGCGGGAGATACATGCGTATCACGCTAGGTTTTAAAATCCGCTCAGTGCATACAAGCCCGAATTATTCATTCATCCCTCTATAGATGCACGCGTCGGGTTTTTAAAATTCACCTTTAATTGTGTTATGTGAGCGTGAAGCTTGTTTTATGTACAGAAGACTACCTGTGTGCACAAAATGTTTTCTGTGCAGAAAACATTTTGTGCACATAAATCATATTTTATGTTTGCTAAGCATGGCCTCTGCACATATTTTCAGGATAGTTTGCTTTTTTTTTTTTTTTTTAACTCCTGATGCATTAATATACCATTAGCTTATTGCATTGGGAGTTAGCTCAATTTTTGCTGCATAAATAAAGGAAATGTTTGCTGAAATGTAGCTCACATATGTTACTTGCATTTTATTACTTTGGCTCCTTTGGAAGCCAGTGCATACATTTCACTGGGTAGAGAAGGGCAATTATCAAACAAGAAAATTGATTCAGGCAAATGCTTTTAAATAATGATCCCTGAATGCTTTTTTTTTCTCCAGTAAACTGAGCCAGTATAAAGAAGATCTCCTCATTCCTCTGCTATATATACAGTATCTGAGATATTTTACTATAAAGAGTGCACTTATCTACAGAACAAATCAGTAGATTTCAGGTTGACGTGAAGAAAGCAAAGTTTTGAGATTTTGCTCCTTGAAAGGATAATTATATGACATTGCAGTGACCTATGCAACATCTACTCTACTATCTCACTGTTAATGTTTTTCTATCGCTTTCTTTCCATTCCAAGTTGCATTATGTCCCTGTTTTATTGTAACTGCTACTTCTTCTTACATCACATGATATTGTTCTAAGTTCTTATCCTTTTGTTCACATCCTGTTAATTGTAAACCAACATGATGCGACTCCCATCGCGAATGCCGGTATATAAAAAAATCAAATAAATAAATAAATAAAATCTATGCACATAGGGGCGGATTTTCAAAGGGTTTTGAATGGGTTACGCGCAAATGCATGTTGATGAGCCTATTAGTCCCGTGCGATCCAGAAAGTAAAATGGGAAGCCAAGCTGCACATTTTACTCTCAGAAATTAACTCCTACCAAAGGCAGGAGTTAATTTTGGCCGGCACCGGGAAAGTGTACAGAAAAGCAGAAAAAATTGCTTTGCTGTACACCCTCCGACTTAATATCATCTCTCTCTCTCCCCCTTCCCCCATGTGTTGCCTTTCCAAAATTTCTGACCCATAACCTGCTCCTTATTCTGGAAAATAAAAAAAATATTCCTAAAACTCTATCATCAGAATGCTTCTTTTAGAGCACTTAAAAGTATGCACAAAAACAGATTAAGGGGAATTTTAAAAGCCTGACGTGTGCCAAAACAGGAAGATACGTGAATATGTCAGGCCGGAGGTGAACCGAGTGGATTTTAAAAGCTGCCAGGTACCCGCATATCTCCCTCTGCGTGCACAAATGTTTTTTTCAAACATAGGGACAGGGAATGGGCATGGTCTGGGCATTCCTGGATTTCACATTGAAACCAGCATGTAAATACTTACACATACAAGTACGTGCCAGGGTATCCTGCCACATAACTACTTTTGGATGGCGTGTAAGTAATAAAATAAGAAATCTAGTCATGTCAGCAGGTTTTTAAGGGTCAGGGCTAACAGGAGGGAAGGGAGGCTATTAAACGAGGGGGGTTTGGAAGTTCTATCCCTTAACTGGGTGAACTGAGAATGAACTGGGAAATGGCCAATGACGTCAGTCTGCATGGCTTTTAAAATCCCTCCAGTTTTGCGGTAGAAAAGGAATTTGTGTCAATAGGTGCACGCCCACTTAAAATTGCACACACATGTGCAGGCTTTCAGCCTATTTTATAATATATGAGCATATATTCCCTTATGTTATAAAATAGCCTCATCCCTTGGTGCGAGCCGACAAACACGTGCTCATGCATGCCCATGCATCTGTTTAAAAGTTACTTTCATTAGATGCATACTTTTATGCACACATACCTTGGGCAATTTTATAATGATCCATTTACACACAAACTCCTTTATTTTATGGGCATACATTTACCACTAAAATAATCTTTTCTTTACTGTTTTATCATGAAATTTCATATACATGAAGGTATTTATTTTACATAGGATCATACTGAGTACCTCCTTGTGCTATATCACAGGAATGTGAAAGGCAAATGTCACGTTATATAAATATTAATAAATGCAGCTGGAACAAAGCTTTAAACAATAATCCTCCAAGGATATACCTGTAATACTGACTACTGTTCATCGTATGCCAACCATTGTTTACCTATAGACTGAGCTATAGGAATGCCTAGCAGCAGTTTAGTTTCTCATTCTTTCTTTGCAATAGATAAGATTATTTTGTTGGCTATGCCACTGGCAACTTGTCTCTCATCTTTCCAAGTTTTCTCTCCACAGGCCTAGCAGGTGAAGTTTTCCATCATTCACAATTACTGACAATAGTAAGACACCTTTTAACCACAGTTCCATGTACAGAAACACAGTACTGTATCTTTGTGGAAAGCAGAATACCTGTCACTACACACTATCATCACATACAAAACCATAGATATGCTCTTTCTGAAGATAATATTAAGGAGGTAGTTTTCAAAAGGTTTTATGCATAAATGGACTTTACATGTGCAAATGTGTTTCTGAAAATTGCTACTTTTATGTGAGTAACTCCTTAAACATGTTAATGAATTTTCAAAAGGTTTTACACATATAAATTGACATAATGCATATGTGTGCTTTTGAAAACTGCTATGATATAAGCTACTTTTACATGCGTACATTCTTTTGTAAATTACCTATCAAATGATTACTGTTTAAATTAAGGGCTTGTATTACAAGAAGGCAGCTTTTTAAAATAAACAAAAAGCCCCATACATAGGAATTGTTTTCAACATTTCTGCACTCAATTATAAAGTATACTTCTCTCAACAGTCATGCCCAAACTTCCTTCAAACTTCTGTCTATTTGCTAACCTAACCTTCCTTCACAATGGGTATATCACTTTCCTACTATTCTGCTATTAGGCATCATTAAGATGAGATTTAATAATTTGCTAAACCCTGGCCTAAGAAAGCACTCTTGTAACTTTGAAACAAATATCTCTCTTTAGAAGAACTCAGTTTGTTAATCTGTAATTTTATATATTGTGCAGTAGAGATGGGTCAAATCACTTACTATTAATCAACTCCTTCAAACTATTACCTGTGATCCATGAATCACTGGGCGATAAAACAAAGTAAAATGAATCATGGATGGCTGGTTCAGAGGTTTATGAATTATAAACCACAGATCACAAATTTTGCCTTTACATTTTAAATGACCAACTGCCACTTGGTCAGAATGAGTAGCATTGAGAGCCTCCAGCTTTGCACTGTCTATCTTATCTATTTTAAATGAGTCATGCATCTGGGGTGCAGTAAGCCAAAAGAGCGATATGTGATGGAGGATATAAGACTGATGTGCATGGACCAGGAGAGAGACCTTGGGGTAATAGTGTCTGGAGATCTGAAGATGGCGAAACAATGTGACAAGGCGATAGCTAAAGTCAGAAGAATGCTGAGCTGCTTAGAGAGAGGAATAACCAGTAAGAAAAAAGGAGATGATAATGCTCTTGTACAGGTCTTTGGTGAGGCCTCATTTGGAGTACTGTATTCAATTCTGGAGTCTGTATCTGAAGGGTGATAAAACAGGATAGAGGCAGTCCAGAGAAGAGCGACCAAAATGGTGTGTGGTCTGTATCAGAAGACCTGTGAGGAGCGGCTGAAGGATTTGAATATGTATACCCTGGAAGAGAGGAGGTGCAGGGGAGATATGATACAGACCTTCAGATACCTGAAAGGTTTTAATGATGTACTATCATCAGAACTGTTCCACTGGAAACAAATCAGTAGTACTAGGGGTCACAAAATGAAGCTTCAGGGAGGATGACTCAGAACCAACCTCAGGAAATATTTCTTCATGGAGAGGGTGGTGGTGGATGCCTGGAATGCACTTCCGGAGGAGGTGGTGAAGATGAAATCAGTGAAAGAATTCAAAGGGGCATGGGATAAACACTATGGATCCCTAAAACTAGAGGATGGAAATGAAGAAAAGAGTGCATGGAGGTAACTTGCTGGTACAGTGGTAAGTAACTACACTTAGCCAATAAGCCTACATACTGTTGATGTAACTCCATCATCGCTCTCTGCTTCAATGGCAGGGGGAAAAGGGGAACTGGATTTATACAATGACTGAAGGTCCCGATTTTTACAGTCTCGGGAAACAAACAAACATGGGGGTAACTTGCTGGTGCAGCAGTTATTACCCTTAACTAATGAGCCTATATACTGTCAACACAACTCCACCATTGCTCTCTGCTTCAACAGCAAGGAGTTACAGGGAACTGGATTCAGACAGTAACCAACGAAGGTCCTGACTTTTATGGTTTGGGAAACTAAGCATTGGTTTAACCTGTACAGCCCGACAGATACTACTATAAGCTTGCCAGGCAGATTGGATGGACCATTTGGTCCTTTTCTGCTGTCATTTTTATGTTTATATATGTATGTTTCTATGTAAGTAGCATGTTGGCACATGTATGCTATTTAATACATGTCGAATACATGCATATTTTGGGTTTCACACATACTTTTTACTGAGAGAAAAAGGGGAAGTTTAGGGATATTCTGGTTTGAGATTCAAAAGTACTCATGGTAGCTGCTATTTTCTAAGAGATATACACACATACATTACCAAATGTATTATGCACTTTTACATCTGCTAATTGACTTGTGCAAGTGAAATCGAACATATATGTGGTCTGCAGTTTTTGGGTGGAAGGTCTGAGTAAATCAGTGGGGGTTTAGAGGGAACTGCTAGAGAGTCTAAGTGAACTAGAGAAGAATTTGATGAACTAGTGAAAGTATTGGTGAACTGGTGATTCTAATTATGAGCACAAGTATTTTCAAAATGGCATGGGGTGAATTTTCAAAACTTTACATTTATAAAAATTAGCATATATGTGTGCAAGTAGACTCTACTCATGTATTCCGTATTTTATAAACGTCAATAATTCATACATGTTTTCACTTTTGCGCGCACATATATATACGTAAAAAAGACAGTTTAAGGGCATTCTGGGTGGGATCAACAGTTACGTGCATAAGTTGCTATTTTAAAAGACACGTGCATTTGCCAACTTACTTGCATAATTTTACGTCTGCTGTTTATCTGTGCATATATGGCCATGTGCTGATTTATGATAGTATTTTATAACCTGCGTGTATTGGATATGTGGGCATTATAAAATACACATATCTTTACCCCGCAACATACTTTCTTGTATATACTATGTGCAAATACATGCATTGCATTGAAACCACATACATCAATACATTGAATGCGTGTATTTTTCTTACCTATTTAAAAAATATACATGTGTATATTTTATATGCAAAATTTATAGTAGGACTTACTTGTATATACTGGGATTTATGCACGTAAGTTGGTATATTGTAAAATATGCGCGCCTCAAGGAAATTGCCAGTTTTACCAATTAGTCCACCAGTTCTCCCAGTCCTCCTCCAAGCCATAAAGACCTTCCTGATCCTTTAGCCGGAAGGAAGGTTAACCCAGTCCTCCCACCCTGCTAATAGTAAACAATAAGTATGTATAATACACTAAGCCAGATAATTAGCAGATATAAAAATACATGTGTTAAGTTGGAAATATACATGTGTAAGTGTCTTTTAAAATAGAAAATTTATGCATTTAACTGTTGGCCCAGCCCTGAAATGCCCCTAGATTGCCCCTTTTTTACATGCATATATGTATGCCTGAAAGTGAAAATATGTGCATATTATTGACTTTTATAAAATACAGTATACTAGGCTACTTATGTGCATATATACTAATTCTTAAATGCATAAAGGTTTGAAAATTCATTCCATATGCCCCTACTTTATAAAACACCTGTCTCCATGTTTAATTCTAGCAATTTATTTACGTAGTGTCATGATTATTTCATTTGTAAAATATACACACAAATGTTTATTAAATGGGTAAATCAAATCCCAGATCTCGGCCTGCCTGTCTGACATTGCTGCCTGGATGTCCTGCCACCATCTTAAACTCAACATGGCCAAGATGGAGCTCCTTATCTTTTCCCCCAAGCCCACCTTCCCTCTTACTCCTTTCTCTATTTCTGTGGATAACATGGTCGTCGTCTCTGTCTCATCAACTTGTAACCTTGGAGTCCTCTTCAACTCCTCTCTCTCCTTCTCTACGCATATCCAAAACACTGCTAAAACATGTTGTTTCTTTCTTTATAACATTGCCAAAATCTGTTCTTTCCTTTCTAAACACTACCAGAACCCTTATCCACTCTCTCATCTACTCCCACTTAGATCATTGCAACCTGCTCCTCACAGGTCTCCCAGCAAGCCATCTCTCACTGCAATCTGTCCTAAATTCAGCTGCATGACTTATCTTTTGCCAAAGTCGCTATGCTCACATAACCCCTCTTCTAAAATCACTGCTTGATTGTTTGCTTTCAGTCTTGACTAACTTTCTTTTCTTTTAACCAAATCTCTTGTCCTGTATGTTTGTCTTATTAGATTGTAGCTGTATTGAGCAGGGACTGTCTTTTTGTATGTTTTTTAGGGATGTGCAGCAGGGACGGATTTGTCCCATTCGGTATTCGTATTTGTGGGGAGCCAAATCCGTTGCATCCGTTCTCGGGGGACCTCGATCCATTCATTAGTTACGTATGTATTTGTTTCCCAAAAAAACCCATTCCAACCCTTTAAATTTAATTAACTACAACCCCCCACCCTCCTGACCCCCCCAAGACTTACCAAAAGTCCCTGGTAGTCCAGCAGGGGTCCTGCCGCGATCTTCTGCACTCGGGCTGTCGGCTGCCAGTTTTCAAAATGGCGCCGATAGCCTTTGCCCTTACTATGTCACAGGGGCTACCGGTGCCAGTGGTCGGCCCCTGTCACATGGTAGGAGCAATGGATGGCCGGTGCCATCTTGTGCTCCTACCATGTGACAGGGGCTGACCAATGGCACCGGTAGCCCCTGTGACATAGTAAGGGCAAAGGCTATCGGCGCCATTTTGAATACTGTCAGCAGAAGGCCCAAGTGCAGGAGATCGCTCCAGGACCCCCGCTGGACCACCAGGGACTTTTGGCAAGTCTTGGGGGGACTCCTGACCTGGTCCTAGAAGGTTAGCCTTCCCCCCATAGAAAGGATACACATTTTGGGACAAGCAGAGAAGGGAAAATATGCCTATGAAGACAGTCCGAAGAAACACATTCTTTTATGGCCCTTTGAGAGACAGTACTCCCATTGAAAAAGGGTCACATATATATATCCAGGAAGAAAGGAATGAGAAAGAGGCAACAATAGAAACTTTCAGATATCTCAAAATAAATACACAGGAGGCTGGTCCTAAGCAGTTTCAAAAGAAGGGAAGTTGAATTAAAAAAAGGGCACGGGAATGAGGATGAACGGAGGAAGACTCAAACAACATGAGAAACACCTAAAAAAATATTTCTTCACAAAAAGAGTGCTGGATCTATTAAACAATCTTCCATTGGAAGTAATGGAAACAAAAAAAGTGAGCCACATTTCAAGATAGCATAGGACAAGCAAAGGGATTACTGAAGGTTTGGAAAAAAATGGAAATGCCAATGATCAATTATGGTGTGCTCTAAGCAGGACAGGACATGGATATAAGTAGCCTATATGGGCCTAATCTAGGATAGTGGTTCCCAACCTTGGATCCATGGATCCCCAGGGGTCCGTGAGACCATCCCAGGGGGTCCTCCGGAATGGACTGAAGAAAGTTTAACTAGGGAGAAAATGAGTAGGCTGCTACTAACTGTGATTAGTGGAGCTGCTGCCACAGGCCAGGAGAGTGAGAGTGGGGTCTATTATGGCCCTGAAAACGTCACCCCACATTGCTGCAGCCAGGAAGGAGGAGGGAGAGAGAGGGGCTGCTCACACCCATTAGAAACTCAGACTGCACTGCTGCATGTTTAGTGGAGGTGGGGAAGAAAGCGACCAGTTATAAACCCCGCTGCTGCATTTCATGAGGATGTGAGGAAGAGAGGGGCTGATGGTGGATGTCAGAACCTTTTCAGCTTCTGCTGCACAGTGAGGAAAGCAGAGGAAAGCTGGATTATCACAGCGGTGAGAAACGTTTCCCAGTACTGTCACATGCTCTGCCACTGACCTGACAGAGACGAGAGGAGAGCTGCACCAGGAAAGTGGGTAAAATGGCTCAAAGGAAGAAAGGAGGAAATAGATCTGGGGTTGACAGTACAAGGAGAAAGACAGAAGGAAGAAAAGGAGGATAAATAGAGAGACAGTAATCTATGATTGACATAGTTAAGGGGAGTGAAAGGGGATGGCAGCCTATCAAGGGACAGAAGGAGAGGATGCCCAGGAATCATACTAGACAGAGGTGGAGAGAGGGAGACGGTTAGAGGGTGACCATGGTCCAAGAGAGAAGAAGGGAGAGGTGACTGCCAAGGATCAAGGAGGAGGGAGGACCAGACAACAGTTAGGTTTGGGTGTGACATTAAACATAAAAGTTATTTAGGGACACACACACACACACACAAGGATATCTTATTAGCCTCCTTACCACTGAAAAGCAAGCTGCTATTTTGTTTTTTCTAAACTATAAATTATTTTGTGTCTATCATTTTCTTTATATGTGTGTAAGAACCATGAAGGAAAATATGTAAAAACCAGGCTATTCAGGGAGAGTAAATTCCTCTGACTTAATGTTATCGCAATATTAAGTTAGAGGAACCACAGAAAGCAGCAACATGGAAAAACATTTTTTTTAAAGTCTTCAAGGTAGTCAGGTTCAGAAAACGGACACTCAATTTATGAGCATTCTTCTTTCTAACCCGTGGCTGTGCACAGTTTGGGAAAAAAGAAACTTGTAAAATTGAGCATTCTTTTTCCTAACCCACACACAGCCACTTCTCCTGGGTGCCCAATACCAAGGAGGAACTAGAGATGCACAGTTTCTACTAGTTCTTCCTTTCTAATGCAGCAGCTCCTTAGCATACTGAATTATGTGCCAGGAAAGGTAGATGGGTGTGTATTAGGACAGCAGGAGCTCAATCATGAGCACCGGTTTTTCACACGCCCATATTGCATTGGCCTGATAGGTGTGAAACAAGACCATTTCCTAGCTTCTTTGAATTGTTCCTCATGTTTTCTGTGCCTTCCAGCATAGTCTTTCTGCAATATCCCTTATGTAAATGGTGAATAATAACAGACTCAGGACCAATTTCATTTCTACAGGGTGAATTCCGTCAATCACCATCCTTTGTTGTTTACCTTTCAACCAATTTCTAACCCAGTTAACCACTTCTGGACCCACATCTAAGACACTTGTTTATAAGTCATTTATGTAGAACCGTATCAAAGGCCTTTGTCTACAATTGAATTCCTTGGTCAATCAATGAAAGAAATTAATTAATTTTTTTGATAAGACCTATCTCTGCTCAAACCATGCTGTCTTGGATCCTGTAGTGCCCAGGAACTATTCTCTGTTTCATTAGTCATTACACTAAGGGATAGATTTTCAAAGGGTTACGCACGTAAAATACACACGTAACCCTCGAAAACCTACCCCTACACGCGCCGAGCCTATTTTGCATAGGCTTGGCGGTGCGCGCAAGCTCCAGGACGCGTGTATGTCCTGGGGCTTTGAAAAATGGGCGGTCTGAGGCGAGGCCATGGGCAGGGCTGCTGTCTGGGGGCAGGTCCGGGGGTGTGACAGCGGTCCGGGGATGGTCCGGGGCGTGGCTGAGTGCCCCGACACAGTGACCTGTGTAGGGGCCTGGTGCACCGGCAATGAGCCGGCGCGCACAAGTTACGCCTGCCAGAGTCAGGCGTAACTCTACAAAACAAGGTAGGGGGGGATTTAGGTAGGGCTTGGGGGAGGATTAGATAGGGAAGGGAGGGAAAGGTGGGGGGGACCAAAAAAAAAGTTCCCTCCAAGGCCGCTCTGATTTTGGAGCGGTCTTGAAGGGAATGGGGAAAGCCATTGGGCCTCCCCTAGGGCTAGGTGCGTGTAAGGTGTGCACCCCCTTGTGTGCGCCGATCCAGGATTTTATAAAATGAGCACGGCAGCGTGCGCATGTTATAAAATTGGGTGTACATTTGTGTGCGCCAGGTAACACGCACAAATGTACCCTGTGCATGCAAAATTTAAAATCGGCCCCTTATTTTCTCACCACTGATGTCAAACTAACTGATCTATACTTCTCTGACTTTTCTTTATTTCCACTTATGTAGAAGGGGACCATGTCTGCCTGTCTCCAGTGCGTAGGAGCCACACCTGACTCCAATAAGGGTTGAAAAAGTTAAGCAGTAGGGCTGCTATAACTTCTCTGTTATTATGATTAATGATTGATATTGTTTTCTTGTATGCTTTGTATTTTGATTATTATTTACCTGTATTTTTACTTTTATTGTAAACTGTTTAGCATAGATTGTCTGATATAGGCAGTATAAAAAAAGCAGCAAATAAATAAAATATATGGTATCACATCTGGCCCTATAGCTTTATCATTTTTCTGTTTTGCTAGCTATATGCAAATTGAATAAAGTCCAAATTGTTCATATCCTTAGCTTTCTTAACTTTGTTTTTAAAAGCCCTGAATGTCATCTCATTTCTGTTAAACTTCATTGTCTGGAGGTCACAGGAAGCAAATGACATCTGTAAGAACAGTAAGGAGCTTCTTTTTTTTTTTCCCTGAATTTCCATTGCATTTATTTACCCTTTATTTATGAATAGGGAGAGACAGACAGACTTTTGCCAGATTTAAATGCTACATTCTGCAGTGCCTTATTTGTTTGTTACATTTGACTCCCCTCTTATGTGCAGCTGACTCATTATTTATGTTGGTGGAATTCTTAAATGACCTCCGTTGTTCTCAAACAAATCTTAATTTGAGAAGGCTTCAGATAATTTGTCATGTTAGACATCTTGAGGGTGTAATTGTACTAAACTTCATAAATACCAAATCAATGACATTTGACAGTCTGCTTTAAAAGACAATAAGACTGAGCTAGCAGAGAAACTGATTTTCTCCTCTGTTTTAAAGATGAGGGCATAGGTCGGGGTTGATATGTTTCATAAAACAGTTGAACTGTCACACTGTGCACTGCAGAATACCTTACAATAAAAATGAAGGGGTTATTAACTTTCAAAGTGGTCTTTGTTGCCAGTGCTTTGAACTTTCCACTACACTCAGAAAAATCACCATCATGTTTTGTTCCATATTAATAAATAGGGCTTATGGGATTTGTTTGAGAATTTAATTTTGGAAATCTCAAAACTGGAAAGGTCTCATAGCTTCTGGCATCTCCAACTTCCTCCTGTTGTCTGGAACTGCAGCTGCAAGGCAGTTTTGGATGTCATAGCTTGCAAAATGAATATCCTCCTACTCCCAAAAAATTATCCTATTGATAAAGTGGGATGTAGAGTTGGAATCTCTATTTCTTCATTCTGGTTCTGTTATTATACTCAGCTGGATTGATCAGTTTAGAAAAAATGCGAACTATTGAAGTTGCAGTCATTCTCTCAGAGATTTAATATAATTATTTAGCACTGACTTGCTTGATAGAATACTTCTGGACATAATTCCAGTGACAGAGTTTTGTGTAAGCTTTCTTCCCACATACGCACAGCTTTGCAGATTCTACAGATTATTTCTCACCCATCATCACTGATGATTTTGGCAGGAAAATATGACAAGTACCTCTTATTTTCTGTTGCATGTCCCGTCCACGCTAGGCCCGTGCCCGGGCCTGCTCACCTTGCTCCTGCATTGTCGGGCCCTGGGTCGTCCTCTCCCACTGCCGCTGCCAGTGCCTCCCATCTGTGGCGCTCCACGGCGGTGTCTCCCAGGCCCTCCACTTTGAGCCTAGCTCCATGCCAGGGCGCGGCGTCCTCTCCGGTGCTGGCCCTGCCCCTAGGCGCGTGTGTGCACGGACCACCTAGCCCTTTAAAGGGCCAAGGGCGAGAACCAGCTCCGTGGCGCAGCCTGATGATGTCACGTAGACTTCTTATAAAAGCGAGGCCCTGTCCCCCAGGACCTCGCCTTGGCAATCGGGTCGACACTATGGTGTTCTTAGTTTGCCTAAATCTGTGTTCCAGTATCTCCTTGTTCCATCGTCTCCTGGTTTCAGCATCTCCCTGTTCCTGAGTCTCTGTGTGTTCCTGCATCCTTCCCAGGTAGTACCCCTATGGACTGATCTCTGGTACTGACCTCTGTCTGCTTGACCATCCTCTTATCTGCTGCCTGGAACTGACCTCTGCCTGCCTGACCATTCTCTTGTCTGCTGCCTGGAACTGACCCTCGCTTGCCTTGACTATGCTCGGACTGACCTTGGTATTGACCCCTGCTTTGGCTGACCACTTCTGGACTGATAGTCTGGCTCTGACACTTGCGCTTCACTCGGACACACTCTTCTGGCCTACTGTGACTACCAAACCAACCTACTGGGAATCCACTCGCGGCTTCCACCCGACTAGATCTGCAGGCACTGCTTGTCTCGCCAGGAGAACCTTCCTGAACTAGGGGTGTGCATTCGTTTGCAACGTATTAGCAATCCGCAACGTATATGCCATATTAGTTGTATTCGTGGGGGTCACGAAATGTATGGCGAACCCCCACGAATACAATGTATCACTAATGAATAAACCCCGCCGGTGCCATCTTGTGCTCCTACCATGTGACAGGGGCTGACCAAAGGCACCAGTAGCCTCTGTGACATAGTAAGGGCAAAGGCTATCAGCGCCATTTTGAATACCGGCAGCCGATGGCTTGAGTGCAGGACATCACTCCAGGACCCCTGCTGGACCACCAGGGACTTTTGGCAAGTCTTGGGGGGGGGGGGTGTCAGGAGGGGGGGTAATAGTTAATTAAATGTAAAGGTTTGGGATGGGTTTTTTGGGGAAACAAATACATATGTAACTAATGAATGGATCGGGGTCCTCCAAGAACAGATGCAATGGATTTGGGTCCTGACAAATATGAATTCCGAATGGGATGAATCCGTCCCTGCTGCACATCCCTATCCTGAACTGTGACCTCCCTGAGGTCTCCAGAGCTTCCAGTTTGGGTTTAGTCCCTCCTATCTGTGTCAGCCGTGCACCCTTGCTCATGGTTGGCACACCCCTCCACTACCTCTCTGGGAGACTATCTGATGACCACCTAAGTCCAGGCGGTCTGGGTACCCAAGGGCTCAACCTGCAGAAACTCTGGACTGTTATTGGTGAAGCTCCAGCTAGCCTCTGTAACCTCTTGTGCTCCGCCTCCTGGTGGCAGGCGCTCTCTGGGTCTGACTAGAGGGCCATACCAATCCTGCAGCAGGCCAAGGGTCTACCTCCAGCGCAACATTTTCCTATCCCTACGATGATTTTACTACTACTGCTGAACATTCCTTTAGCACTACATAACATACAGTTCTCTTGCATTTGTTGGCCATTTTTGACAGTAGTTTCTGCTATGCAAAACAAAGACAGGTTTGTAACCTGTTAAAATGAGTGTTCATTGGAATGAGGCATTTTACTACATGTGGTTCAACTGCATTGCCACAGCATGATTGTTTATTGCTGGGTCTGCACTCAACCAGGCACATGAGTTCATACCATCTGCCAACTAAGAATTTGCTTCATGTATGTTCAATCTGTGGCTCAGGAACCTTCATTATAGTTCTGTTGCACAGTAACACTTTTAAAACTTCCCAGAATACAATAGTGCTAAATGTTAACCATAAATAGAACACAACATTTACATAAGATTTGCTAGAACAGGTCAGACTAAAGTTCCATCAAGCTCATTATCCTGTTTCCAACAGTGGTAAATCCAGGTCACAAGAACCTGGTAGGATCCCAAAAGGCCAATAGATTCCATGTTGCTTATCCCAAGAATAAGCAGTGGATTTCCTCAAGTCCACCTTAATAATTCAGAGTTGTTAAATCAGAAAAGGATTGTGATAAATTGCAAGACTTTTCTTCTAGGAACTTGTTTAAATCTAGCTACACTAACATCTTTCATCACATCCTCTGGCAAAAAATTCCAAGGTTTAATCATCTGATGGTACAACTGACTCCCTTGCAGGCTTTTTGATTCAAATGTACCTGAAAAAGTTTTTTTTTAAATGAGTTTTTGCTTCCACAGCAAGCTACTTTTCATATTCTGTCTTTGCCTTTCTTGTCACTACTTTGCTAGCTGTCAAAGTGGGTCACTGAAGGACAGGGGTTGCATTTCTCTTATCTATATAACTTATTCACTTACATTTTCACCATTGCTATTATTAGCTTGCATTTTATTTTTATCCCTAAGGATCTTAAATTAAGGCACTCAAAAGAGGCAAAATGATAATTACATTAGTAATGTTCAAAGTACATTAGTACTGATTATTTACAAAGTAGTACTAGTGAAAAACAACTAATTCCAGACATGCAATTTGGAATTTTTTTAGCAAGGTATTTCAACTCTGAATAATAATGTTGATATTCTTTCTGAAATAGCATTAAAATTTAGCACCATCCAACCTGAAACTGAATAAATATATTTATAAGAGGCTTCTTAGATTGTTTCTATGTGCCACAACCATGGATGTGTTTTAATAACCTATGTACTATCTAGGGATCCACTAAAGAATCTGCTGGTCTTTGATTAGCTCCATAGATATCAAAATGCCTCTCTAAGGGCCTGATTCATCAAGGCATTTTCCCATATACGCAGAATGGGAGAAATGCCTTAGTGAATCATGCCCTAATTTGGTTCTGACAGAAAATTGAGGACAGTTCTAGTGCCAAAGGGTATTGTCAGAAACATAGTACTTGAAAACAGCTCATGAAGACTTTGTCACAAATTTGGTACTGTAGAAAAAGCTGGAGTTTACAGGGAACAAGTAACCTAGCCCAGAGCTTTGCAATTAATAATGAATAGATAGAAGTTTAAAATTGTGATTGTTGATCAATATTTGACTAATCACTAATACAGGGAAACTGGGAAGCTAACCAAATTGGTAATGCCGTAATAATGGGAGATTTGAATTACTCCAATATTGACCTGGTAAGGGTAACATCAGGGCATGCTAGGGATAGAATAAATGACAGTTTTATGGAGCAATTGGTTCAGGAACCAACAAGAGAGGGAGCAAATTTAGATCTAATTCTCAGTGTGGTGCAGGATTTGATGAGCACGGTAATGGTGGTGGGGTTACTTGGCAATAGTGATCATAATATGATCAAATTTGAATTAATGACTGGAAGGGGGACAGTAAGTAAATCTATGGCTCTAGCACTAAACTTTCAAAAGGGAAACTGATAAAATAAGAAAAATAGCTTAAAAAAACTGAAAGGTGCAGCTACAAAGGTTAATAGTATGCAATAGGCATGGACATTGTTTAACAAAAAACATATTAGAAGCACAATCTGTTATGCTCAGGCTTGTGGACCCTTGGCCGACGAGAGGATGGTATACCTTTCGGAGGGTCCGTAGGCTCTCTCGTCGGGTGGTGAGGCAGAACAGGAGGCAGGACCCACTGACCCTTGGCACTGGAGACTGAGGCGAACACCGAGACGATGAAGAGACGAGATAAGGCGCTGTGTCTTCACCACTGGTGGTCTGCGGTCCCCCCGGGAGGAGCCCATAGGGACCCAACCGCTGGGACTTAGGTGGACCTAGGGAGGTCAGGATAACGGTGCAAAGGCCAACTGGAGCTTCACCCTGGAAGCCCGCGGTCCCCCCAGGAGGAGCCTGTAGGGACCCGGGCCACTGGGACTTAGGTGGGCCCTTGGAGAAGGAGTCTTGAAGGAGTCCTAGGTTGAGTGCCAGAGGGTCGTCGCTCACCAGTCCGAAGTCATGTACCAGAGAATCACCGCTTGCCAATCCGAAGTCAGGAACCAGAGAATCACCGTAAGCCAATCCGAAGTCAGGAACCAGGAACACCAAGACGGAACAGGATCCAAAGCTCAAGGACTCACTGAAGCAAGCAGACTGGATAGCACTGGAGGACCTTGCCAAGTCACTGGATGAGCAGAGGAAGCTGCCTTTTATACTTCCGCTGCCCTGGCTGATAGAGAACATAAGAACATAAGAAAATGCCATACTGGGTCAGACCAAGGGTCCATCAAGCCCAGCATCCTGTTTCCAACAGTGGCCAATCCAGGCCATAAGAACCTGGCAAGTACCCAAAAACTAAGTCTATTCCATGTAACCATTGCTAATGGCAGTGGCTATTCTCTAAGTGAACTTAATAGCAGGTAATGGACTTCTCCTCCAAGAACTTATCCAATCCTTTTTTAAACACAGCTATGCTAACTGCACTAACCACATGCTCTGGCAACAAATTCCAGAGTTTAATTGTGCATTGAGTAAAGAACTTTCTCCGATTAGTTTTAAATGTGCCCCATGCTAACTTCATGGAGTGCCCCCTAGTCTTTCTACTATACGAAAGAGTAAATAACCGATTCACATCTACCCGTTCTAGACCTCTCATGATTTTAAACACCTCTATCATATCCCCCCTCAGTCGTCTCTTCTCCAAGCTGAAAAGTCCTAACCTCTTTAGTCTTTCCTCATAGGGGAGTTGTTCCATTCCCCTTATCATTTTGGTAGCCCTTCTCTGTACCTTCTCCATCACAATTATATCTTTTTTGAGATGTGGCGACCAGGATTGTACACAGTATTCAAGGTGCGGTCTCACCATGGAGCGATACAGAGGCAGAGGCATTATGACATGCTCAGGCCATTTAAAGGGATGGGTCCCTTTAATTCTGTGGAGGGGGCGTGGCCATGGGCTTAAGCATGGTGGTGGCCATTTTGGATTTCCCCCGCGGAGGGGAGATGCCGCTGTGGGGAAGCAGGACGGCTTCCCCTGCAACGGGCAGCACAGGAGGCCACGTGGGCACGATGGCCCGAGTCAGAGCCCTCCCCCGAGGCTCCCGCGGCGAGGGAACGCCGCAAATCAGGTAGGGGGCTGCGGTCGTGGGGCGCCATGGCCGTGGAGCACAACACAATCCAGATGTATTTCATGCATTAAGAAAGGTGGAAGGAAGGCCAAACAATTGCATGCATGGATAAAAAGTGAGGTGAAAGAGGCTATTTTAGTCAAAAGATCTTCATTCAAAAATTGGATGAAGGATCCATCAGAAGAAAATAGGATAAAGCATAAGCATTGGCAAATTAAATGTAAGACATTGATAAGACAGGCTAAGAGACAATTTTAAAAGAAGTTGGCTGTAGAGGCAAAAACTCATAATGAAAAGTTTTTAAAATCTATCAGAAGCAGAAAGCCTGTGAGGGAGTCAGTTGGACTGTTTGATGATCGAGAAGTTAAAGGAACACTTAGGGAAGATAAGGCCACAGCAGAAATGCTAAACAAATTCTTTGCTTTGGTGTTTACTGAAGAGGATGTTGGTGAGATATATGTTCTGGAGATAGTTTTCAAGGGTGACGATTCAGATGAACTGAACCAAATCACAGTGAACCTGGAAGATATAGTAGGCCATATAGACAAACTGAAGAGTAGTAAATTACCTGGACCAGATGATATACACCCCGGGGTTCTGAAAGAACTAAAAAATGAAATTTCAGACCACCACAATTAATGTGTAACCTATCATTATCATCATCCATTGTGCCTGAAGACTGGAAGATGAGCAATGTAACTTTGATATTTATAAAGGGCTCCAGGGGTAATCCTGGAAACTATAGACCAGTGAGTCTGACTTCAGTGCCGGGAAAAATCATGGAAACTGTTATAAAGAATAAAATCACAAGACATTTAAATAGACATGGTTTAATGGGACACAGGCAGCATGTATTTACCCAAGGGAAGTCTTGCCTCACAAATCTACATTTTTTTGAAGGGGTGAATAAACATGTGGCAAATGTGAACCAATTGATGTAGTGCTTTTGATTTTTCAGAAGGCGTTCGACAAAGTTCTTCATGAGATGCTTCTAAGAAAACTAAAAAGTCATGGGATAGGAGTCAATGTCCTTTTTTGGATTGCAAACTGGCTAAAAGGAAACAGAGAATAGAATGAAATGGTCTGTTTTCACAGTGGAAAAATGTAAACAGTAGAATGCCTCAGTGAACTGTACTTGGACCGATGATTTTTAATATATTTATAAATGATCTGGAAAGGGATACGACAAGTGAGGTGATCAAATTTGTGGATGACACAAAATTATGCAGAGTAGTTAAATCTCAAGAGGATTGTGATAAATTGCAGGAGGACCTTGTGAGACTGGAAGATTTGGCTTCTAAATGATAGATGAAATATAATGTGGACAATTGCAAGGTGATGCAAATAGGGAAAAATAACCCTTGCTGTAGTTACATGATGTTAGGTTCCATCTTAGGATTTACAACCCAGGAAAGAGATTTAAGCATCATAGTGGATAATACATTGAAATTGTCGACCCATTGTGCTATGGCAGTCAAAAAACCAAACAATGTTAGGAATTATTAGGAAGGGAATGGCAAATAAAACAGTGGATGTTGTAATGCCTCTGTATCACTCCATGGTGAGATTGCACCTTGAATACTGTATGCAATTCTGGTCACCGCATCTCAAAAAAGATATAGTTGCACTGGAAAAAGTACAGAGAAGAGCGACCAAAATGATAATGAGCATGGAATGACTCCTCTATGAGATAAGGCTAAAGAGGTTAGGGCTGTTCAGCTTGGGGAAGAGTCAGCTGAGGCGGGATAATGATAGAGGTCTACAAAATCATGAAAGGTCTTGAACAGGTTAATGTAAATCAGCTATTTACTATCTCAGATAATAGAAGGACTAGAGGACACTCCATGAAGTTATCAAGTAGCTCATTTAAAACAAATTGGAGAAAATTCTTTTTCACTCAACGCTTAGTTAAGCTCTGGAATTCATTGCCAGATGATGTTACAGCAATTAATGTAACTGGGTTTAAAAAAGTTTGGATAAGTTTCTAAAGAAGTCTATAAATTAGGGATGTGAATCGTGTCCTCGATCGTCTTAACGATCGATTTCGGCTGGGAGGGGGAGGGAATCGTATTGTTGCCGTTTGGGGGGGTAAAATATCGTGAAAAATCGTGAAAAATCAAAAAATCAAAAAATCGCAAAACCGGCACATTAAAACCCCCTAAAACCCACCCCCGACCCTTTAAATTAAATCCCCCACCCTCCCGAACCCCCCCCAAATGACTTAAATAACCTGCGGGTCCAGCAGCGGTCCGGAACGGGCTCCTGCTCCTGAATCTTGTTGTCTTCAGCCGGCGCCATTTTCCAAAATGGCGCCGAAAAATGGCGGCGGCCATAGACGAACACGATTGGACGGCAGGAGGTCCTTCCGGACCCCCGCTGGACTTTTGGCAAGTCTCGTGGGGGTCAGGAGGCCCCCCACAAGCTGGCCAAAAGTTCCTGGAGGTCCAGCGGGGGTCAGGGAGTGATTTCCCGCCGCGAATCGTTTTCGTACGGAAAATGGCGCCGGCAGGAGATCGACTGCAGGAGGTCGTTCAGCGAGGGTTCCGGCGCCTCGCTGAACAACCTCCTGCAGTCGATCTCCTGCCGGTGCCATTTTCCGTACGAAAACGATTCGCGGCGGGAAATCGCTCCCTGACCCCCGCTGGACCTCCAGGAACTTTTGGCCAGCTTGTGGGGGGCCTCCTGACCCCCACGAGACTTGCCAAAAGTCCAGCGGGGGTCCGGAAGGACCTCCTGCCGTCCAATCGTGTTCGTCTATGGCCGCCGCCATTTTTCGGCGCCATTTTGGAAAATGGCGCCGGCTGAAGACAACAAGATTCAGGAGCAGGAGCCCGTTCCGGACCGCTGCCGTTCCGGACCGCCGCTGGACCCGCAGGTTATTTAAGTCATTTGGGGGGGGTTCGGGAGGGTGGGGGATTTAATTTAAAGGGTCGGGGGTGGGTTTTAGGGGGTTTTAGTGTGCCGGCTCACGATTCTAACGATTTATAACGATAAATCGTTAGAATCTCTATTGTATTGTGTTCCATAACGGTTTAAGACGATATTAAAATTATTGGACGATAATTTTAATCGTCCTAAAACGATTCACATCCCTACTATAAATTGCTATTAATCAATAAGGAATAGTAGCTTGAGATCTATAATGTTTGGGTACTTGCCAGGTACTTGTGTCTTAGATTAGTCACTGTAGGACACAAGATGTTGGGCTTCATAGACCCTTGGTCTGACCCAGTATGGCATATCTACAGGTAGTTGAAGATAAACCACAGCCCTTGGATTACTTGAAATTTTGGAATGGACCGTTGGTAAGTAAATCAGGAACTATAACAAGAATACCAGGTTCTTGGTGAATGGAAAACACATTGGACACGCTGGTATTCTTGTTATAGTTCCATATCTACAGGTAGAACAGTGGCTGTCTGCCCTGTCCTAGTGACCCCCAATGTTTTCAGGATAGCCAGAATGAAAATGCATGATAAACATGTAAACACTGATCTCCAGTATTTGAAAATGTATCTCGTGAATATTCTTTGTGAATTCCCTGAAAACCTCACTGGCTGTGGGGCCGTTAGAGCAGGTTTCGAGCCAATGGAGTAGAAATGAGCTCAGCTTTAAATGGTAATTGTGCAGACATTTCAAGGGCAATATTTAAAAGACATGTCTCCAGGTATATGCAAAGGTTTCTGAAATTTGCCCACCCTGTATGCAGGTAAAAGTACACATAGTATTCCTGTGTACTTTTCCTGTGGGAAAAGTAGGTATGATAAGAGGCAGGGTTAGTTTGAGAGAGGCAACCCCTGCATAGTTTGCATTTTCAAAAGTTTGCACATTTATCAAGAGAAATGAATCTGCAGAAAAAGAAGGTGCATGTATTTGTGGGTACATTTTCAAAGGGGAAGTACACATTTATTTTCCCTCTGAGAAAGGGAGCAATATCCATGGGGAAAAGTACTCACAGATTTGCAACAATCTGCATAGTTTTGAAATTGCCCCCTTTAACAGACAGAGACAAAACTTAGTATTCTTGTTTTCCTTAAATGAGATATGTTGTAATAGAAACAAAGAATAGATAATAGAAAGACTAGAGGGCACTTCATGAAGTTAGCATGTGGCACATTTAAAACTTGTTCATTGTAAGACATTATTCTATATACTGTCAATCTATTGTTGTAATGTAAACCGAAGTGATTAGTAACTTTGTTACCAGAACTTCAGTATATAAAACTGTTAAATAAATAAATAAATAATCGGAGAAAGTTCTTCTTCACTTAACGCGCAATTAAACTCTGGAATTTGTTGCCAGAGGATGTGGTTAGTGCAGTTAGTAAAGCTGTGTTTAAAAAAGAATTGGATAAGTTCTAGGAAGAGAAGTCCATTACCTGCTATTATTTTTATTTTATTTATTTATTTGGGTGTTTTTGTATACCGGGATACGTTGGGAACATCATCTCAGTTCACAGATAACTTAAAAATAGCAACAAGCTTTACAAAGAACAAGGAATAGTTAAGTTGAATTAGAAAATAGCCACTGTTATTACTAGCAACGGTAACATGGAATAAGTTTTTGGGTACTTGCCGGGTTCTTATGGCCTGGATTGGCCACTGTTAGAAACAGGATGCTGGTTTGATGGACCCTTGGTCTGACCCAGTATGGCATATTCTTATAACAGCAGATGAAGCCTGAAAGGCCCATTCAGTCTGTACATTTACCCTTTCCACTGCAGTACTTCACCCTACTTCCCACTTTATCTTCACTTCCTTGCAACTAAGGTTCCCCTATATTTATTCCATGGCTCTTGAATTCTGATATTGCTTTTTTCCCCTCACCATATCCCCTAGGAGATTGTACCATTTATGTGAAGAAATATTTCCTTATTTTGCTCCTCAGTCTTAACTTTCAGAACCTCGTTTAAGCTAAAAATAAAAATAAAATGCTTGCTGCTTGTGCCTTACATATAGCCTTGGTCTATTTGAATGTCTCCTTAAACTTCATTTCTTAGCATTTATAGTTCAGTCCCTGCACCATTTTGGTAGGTCTTTTATTCTATGTGTTAATAGAAGTACAATTAACAGAATTATGTCAGCTGTTTCAAATGAGGTCACCAATTTACAGAGAAACATTATCACCTCCTTTTTTCTATTGGTGATGCATCTCCCTAATATTCCTCTGACTCTTGCATCTGTCATGTCACATTAGTTTATGACCTTGAGATCATAAACTATGTCAACACAAAGATTTGTATCCAATTTGATACATCTTCTATCATTCACTGCTCTCTTGGATTGCTTTGACCCAAATGCATGACACTAAACTTTAGGAGCTGATGCAATATCATGCCCGTTTTTTCAATGCACGTGCATCCATGTCTCCTGGGTACGTGATGCTATTGTGGATGACACAAAATTATGCAGAGTAGTTAAATCTATAGACCTGTGAGTCTAGCTTGATGGACTCTCTACCAGTGTACTATCAAGCTAGGGCGAGAGAACATTGAAGTAATCTTTTCTTAGTCTGATTTTCCTCACGCCAAATGACATCAAATCATCACTGCGGTGTACTGTGCTGTTCGAACGTCTCTCTCTGCATGTAAAACTGCCCCCCAAACCCTACACCATCACCAAAACCTCACCTCGAGTTACTAGCTTACCCTCCTATAGTTATATAAATAGTTGACTACTATGAAGGCTTTATAAAGAATCTCTCTCTCTCTCATCACAGGTGTTATCCATGCAAAAATTATAGCATTTTGATGAATCTAGGTAATAATTTGCTAAATGGCCATTTCTGCAAGAAAAGCAATACATACTCCCTGACATCCCTTTGAAAATTGACCTCCCTGTGTATCCTCCTTTGATCCCAATCTCTTGCTAAACAATCATTGCTTGTACCAGTTGCTAAGCAATTGCTCTTCTCTTGAAGTTGCAGAAATGAGCAAATGTGCACACATAGAGACAACAACATAGACACAAGAGAGCAGATATACACACACAAACAGAGACAGAAAGAGATAGAGAGACATACCATACCCAAATATTATTAAATCATAGTCTGCTAATTACTGGAGCACAGTTGGCCACCTACTTGTGACATTAAAAATATTTTCCACATTTTTAAGTACCAGGTCCTGTACCTTTTTTTTATTTTTTCTTTTACTACTAGTACTAACAACAGAATTCATAAGACAAAAGTTCATTTGACTTCAGACATAGCTACTGTATACAGGGATTGTGCTTTCTCCCAAAACTTTCATTTCAGGTAAGCTTGCTGGCCCTTTGCAGTTTCTGTCTTTGTTCTTGTTATATGGCTGTCATTTTTTTTTTAAGAAATAAATTCTGACTTTAAAACAATTCTTAATGAGAGCTGTTAAAGGGTAGGGTTTATTCAACCATTCTTCTTTTGGGATAGGATTTTTGCTTAGTAAATCTTGAATATTTGTTCTAACAATAAGTTGTTGCTCTTCTTAATGTGGAAATCCTCTAGTGTCATTAGAAGTTATTAGAGGCAGGAGGGAGCCAAGGAGCCCGTTGCGAACACTGCTTCAGGAGAGCGGGTAGCGTCGCTGGAGGAGGCATCCCTCAGCCCCGACCTTCGTGCACCCCCGGCGCAGTGTGATTGCACAGGGGAGCTGCTCAGTCGCAGCCAGGTGACGCTTCTGGAGCACCAAAGCTGGAGGGGGCATACCCTGGAGGAGCACTGGGAGAGGAGCAGAGACCAGCGAGTATGGATCCCAGAGTTGTTGGAGAGAAGCCCAGTACATCAGGGGAGCCCTTTGAGTTGGAGGAGGAGGTTCCCAGGGCCGAAGAGGATGTTGAATCAATGAGTGCTTTGGGTGAGTTGGCGTTGGTGCCAACGGGACCGGCGGCTGTGACTCTTGAGGCTATTTTGGACCTTGTTGCAGGTCAAGGACTCTCTTTAACTCAGTTGGAAAAGAAAGTTGACTCCCCAAATTACAATCTTCAAGAGAGAGTATTGGGAATTCAGGAACAAGGAACTGTTTTGACAAACAGGTTAAATGAAGTGGAAAAAAAGGTTCAAACCATTTCAACAGTAAATACTGCGATTATAAAAGAACAACTGTCTTCTTCAAGATGTTTAGAAATATTAGAAAATGGTTTGAGACAGTTAAACGTGAGAATCTTAAACTTTCCTAAAATTATGGGAGAAATTCCATATATTACCTTAAAAAGGTTTCTAACCGGAGCTCTAGGTTTTTTTGAACAAAATATTCCCTCGATAAATTCATGTAGATTTTTGTCTAATAGGGCAACTGTTAGGATCGAAAATGTTAATGTAGACATACCAACTAACCTGACTAGTTTTCTTGAGAGTTCCAATATAGAAATTATTGATAGAAAGGTTTTACTAGTTTCCATTATAGCAACCCAAGATGTCAGTATGTTGATGCGTAAATATTTAAAAAAAAATTCCTGTAACTTTTTATGATCAGGAAGTCAGGATTTATCCTGATATGGCCCCTGTTATGCAACTTAGAAGAAAATAATTTTTGCCATATAGACAAAATGTCATCACCATGGGGTTTTCCTTTTCTCTACGATACAGTTACGGCAGTTTGTAAATGCCCGGAAACCTGTAATATCATCTCCCAATCCTTAAGAGGAAGAAAGTATATTTATGAAAATAGCACAGAAAATCGATACATAGCCCATACCTAAATTTTTACGTTCTTTAGAAACTCATGGATTTATAAAAATGTTTGCCTCTTTTATATTTCTTTAAGGGTTTAGTTAAATGTCCTTAGTAAAATGATTGCTCCCCAATTGATTATTTTTGTTAAGTGGGTAATTTGTTATAATGTTATAAAATTTAATTTAGAAATTGATGTATAAAATAATCCGATGTGAAAAAGGATACTTAAAAATTGTAAAATGGAAAATGATAAATAACTTCTTTTTTTTTTTTATTATTTATTAGAGGTTTGATGAATTAGTATTTTTGGAACATATGCAATTTTATGAAATTCTAGTACTTCAGAAATGCTTGTTATTTTTAAATTGGGTCTTATGTTACCAGTATTACTAAGAAGGATTTTTGGAGTTTATAATGGCACAGACTAATAGGTGCATAGTGACTGCTTGATGGAATTTGCATTCATTCAAACAAAATTAGGCTGGTAAAAGACAATGCAACATGCCGTAATATAAATGGGACTGACGGCAGAATTAAATGTTTGTGGAAACAGGGCAGAAGATCTATCAAGAGCTAATTAGACGGAGAGTTTAGAGACAGGCTAGGGAGTAAACAATAGCAACAAAGTGAGGAATGAAAGCAAGAAAGGGAGGGAAAATGCCTTTGCGCAGTGATAAAATGGAACTGTAGGCAAGGTTCTTTGATTAGAGAGTACAGCAGAGTCCACCTCATGAGAAGAACTTGTGCTTTTGTCTCAAGTTCTTTGATTAGAGTCAGTTGAGTCACAACTTTGATGACCTCTTTCATGTGCAAATGTAGTTCTGTTTTTGTAACAATTTACAACCCACCATATCTTGCTTTGATAAATAAAAATTGTTTTGAAAAGTGTGATATAACAGTTCACCCTTTCCAGGGACTTCGAGTTTCAAAGATCATTTTGCCTGTAAAACCTCCCTGCACTTGCAGGCCAGTGCAGAAAGATGCATTTATTCGCACTTCAAAGCACAGTATCTATGCTCAAAACTTACTCCCTATGTAAAAAGGAATTTTGCCTTTAGAAAATGCTGCTAATCAGGAGTACTACTTAGTGCACTCCTATGGAAGTCCCATGTAAATTTATTTATTTTATTTATTTAATATATTTCTATACCGGACTTCATGAATGGGATTCAAATCAGGCCGGTTTACATGGAACTTGGGGGATTAACAAGTGTAACCAAACAAGAAGGCCGAAACAAGCAAAGTTACATATAACAAGGGGATTGAACTTGGGGGCAAAGGTAGCCAGGAAGGAGACAGAGAGGAATTAACTACATATAAATAATATATAACTACATATAAATAAATATGCGTCTGTGCTCTAAGTGACAGAACAGCAGGGAGGCAAATGTGGTCCTTATCCACTCCCATTTCTAAATTTTTATACATTACATTTATACATGAAGGAGCTGGTGCTGATGCAAGAGCTGGTGAGAGCAGGATGTTCCACGGGCTAAAAACTGGGTTTGGTAGAACTTGTTAAACTGTTTGGGAGTGTGATAGAGCTGTTTTGGGGATTTGTTGTTGTGTATGTCCAAGGACCGTTGCAGACGGAATGCCTTGTTTGATGTACCATTGGTCTGATCAGGCATAGCTTCCAGATTCAGAACTGGGTTCTCCCTTGATCTGAATTACTCTTCCGAACGTCATTTTTTCTTGCTAGCCCTATTGAACCTCTGACGACCTGTGGTGGCTTGAGGCCCTGCTTTAGGAAACCTCAGTTAACTTGCACTGAAACCAACAGAGCTGCAAAGGGCTGCCCAGCAAATAAGCACTGAAATGAGAGCATTAAGCAGTACCCTCTGATGCAGAGAGACTGATTCGAGCCAGCACATATTTTTTAGCGCTGGAAATTTAACTCCAGGTCAGAACTGGAGTTAAGTTTCCAGAGCTACTGCACTGGCACTTAAACCCTTAAAAAAGGGGAAAAACATTTTAAACAGTTTAAAAATGGTGGCAGCTTACTTATGTAGGTAAGTTACTGCCTCTACTTACCTGCATAAATCTGTACTTATCTCGCTAAGTAGTTGCTGCCACCACTTACCTGCATAAGTACCAACTTAACCGTTTATCTGGCAATGGGAAGCAGCTGTTAGATAGCCGGATAAACAAATACTTACCCATCTATTGATGTGGGCCAGCACTAGTTAGCTGGATAAAGTACTTATCTGGCTAATTAGTGGTTGCCCGTGCCAGATAGCCGGATAAGTACTGAAATCCGGCTATCTGGCTGTTGCTTCCCACCGCCAGATAGACAGATAAATTGGTATTTATCCAGCTAAATGCAGACACAGCTGTCACGGATGGCTCCCCCTCCCTTCCTGAGTTAAAATGTCAGTTCACCGTGTGCCGAATGCACATTTTCAAGTTTTTGCACATTTTTAAACTCCCGATGCATTAGCATATCATTAGCTTACTAAATCGGAAGTTAAAAAAGAAATTAACCAGAGCGTTAGAAATGTGTGTTGGAAAGCAGCCTACAGTTTTATAATGCTCAGACTATTGCATTGGCCCCCTTGGTGGGCAAGCAACCCCAGGATATTTTCATCAAGCCTTGACTTTTACTAACATTCAAAAAGACTGTGGCATTCTCTGACTTGCCTTTCCTATTGAAAACACAGGGCTAAAGCTGTCTGATACGTAAGGATAAGCGATGCAGCAAAACAAAGAACAGAGAGGCCAAAGCACAGTTTTTTACCTGCAGTTCTACTACATACATTGGTTCAGATTCATTAAAGCTTTTCTCCCGTTTTGTGTCTCTTGGAAAGACCCTCAGTAACGTAGTTTGTGCTCAAACTTTACTGCCTATAATTTGGTTCCTGGGGCAACTGAGAACCAGGTGACTTGCCCAGGGTTAGGAGGGAAGTGAGATTAGAACCCTGGCCTCCCAGTGCACTGCTCTAACCACCAGGCCACTCTACCATGCAAAAGAAGTGGGACCCAGGACACCCAATACTTCAGCTTTCTCTCTAAATAATATTAAGCATATTTCCTATTAATGAAATTTATAGCAATAAAAATATTCACTGCAAACCGTTTAGGTACTATTCTCTGCTCCTACATAGATAGGACAGGACAAGGTTATATAGATTATCATCACAGCACAAATTATTCACATGATTTTTACTCACTAAATTGTCAGCAAACAAATTCATATGCTAGAATTACTTACTCCACAGACTTCCACTACAGAAGATTTTGGATGTTAAAATATATTTGATCATTGCAGCAGCAGCTACATGCTCCAAAATTGTCTCTACACTTCTCCCTAATATCGCTTTCTTTTCTAGCTTTCAAAGTAAAGTATAGGAACTATCCTGGATTTAGGATTAGCTTCCTTCACTCCAGTCTGTCTACTCCATCTTCTTTGGTATTCTGATCTCAACTGCTTTCTTACCGCTTTTTGAAAAATGACTTCTAAACTGCTTTCTTTCTCTAGCAAAGACAGTTTCAGACTGACTATTTTTCCTCTTAGAAATTTCTGCTCAGCCACTCACTGACCGTAATCACTAACTTCATCCTCCATCCTAGCACATTCTGTATACCAGGAAATGTAATTACTCCTTATTATAGTAAGTTCAGGTCTGAATTTAGCGATAGGCAATGTAGGCAATTGCCTCTGGTGCCAAATTTTATAGGAACTAGGGGGTTGTTGTCAATGCCAGGGCCAGATTTAAGGGTTGAAGAGAGGGAGGTGGGAGACTTTAGAGATGAAAAGTGGGGGGTGAGTCCCTCCCCATCCCCATCACCCCCTAAAGTGCCAGAGTGCCATAGCAGCACACCTTTGAAGTGGATTGCTGGAGCAGGCTCCTTCTTAGCACAGTTGCACTCCATTTTGGTTTTGGGTATTTGGTGTCTTCAAAATTTGACACCCTAGACAATTGCCTATGTTGCTATGCCTAAATCTGGGCCTGGTCCCTGCTATGCCTAAAATTGAACCTGCTGCTGGGGCACTATTTCTCTCCTCTAGTGGCACATGCTCCCAGGTAAGCAGCACCAACTGAAGATTACAAAAATACATTGCAGGACCCTCTACAGCCCTCGCATGCTAATGGACCCTACAGCACTCTGCCCTCTCCTACTGTATGAGCTTCCTGTTACTATGCAAAGTGTGGGAGGAGAGGAACCCCACAGGGTCTGTCAGCACATGAATGCTGTAGGAAGTCTCATGCTGAATTTTCTTAATCTTGAGTTGCTACTGCTACCTTGGAGCTAATGACTGTGACTTGGAGTGAGGGGGAGGGATGGACCCCCTAAGAGGAGGATTTGGGAAGGAAGGATCATCTTACCCTCCATCCATGGAGGGAGGACAAGAAGGAAAATGTCTTCTCCCCCATTGCTTATGGGCACACACTACTTTAATCTACCCCTGAGCAAGTATCTTTGTAGTAGGCACAAGGGGTCCACAGACCCAAGCCATGCACTGGGCTTTATCTTCTGGATGATACAGACTGCTTGGATGCAGAGGGACAGGTGACTAGTCTGTCTCCCACCCAGGAGATGGATGCATGTAATACAGTTATAACAGCCCTCAGGGAGCCTTCTAATGAAGTACACCAAGAAGCTCCTTAAACCAGTAGGTTATGTTATTGGCTATAGTAGGGACTCTTGGGGAGGGGGCATCTTCTAGCTCATGCAAAGAATGTGTATTTCTGCTAATGTATGAGCATATATCTACATATAGATGTAAATACAGTGTGTAATCATTCTTAATGCATTGCATTTGTTTTAATCTCTCTTCCATCATTTTCCAAGTTAGTGATGAGGTACTATGCAGCAGAATTCACAAGAATCTGACAGGAGCTGTGATGTGAATGCTGCTACTATGGTCCTTGGAACTGGAATGAGAACACCATTTCATCTCACATATAATATCTGTTTGGATTTGAACCAGTGTCCTAAGGATGAAAGACTCAGCGGTACTGTGACCTTTCTCCTGAGCCATCCAGTCCTCTTTCTTTTGCATATCAAACTACAGTGTTAATGCTACAGAAAAATGAATTGTTTTAATACAATATGACTTACTTGAAGGTGCAAAATGGTTGCCCTATTCTATATGAAGTTTGCAGTTTTCTTTTTGAAAATGTTACTTAATGGCAGAAAACAGCTTTAGTCCAATGGCCTTTTGTATTCTTCCTAACTCATTTCTAATATACCCTCTCCCCCATCAATCCCCCCCTCCCCAACTGGTTCCCTCACGTGATAAATAATACTGTCTTATCAAGGTCAGAAAGAAAGGCCCTTTCTACATATCTCATAAATTTTAGCCAGGTGCCACTGATGTGAGATTAATGTAATGGCACCGCAGCAAGCATTCAGGCTTGTCTTAATTATGCTAAGGTTGCCGGTTCACCGTTTCTCTTCATCTGTCTCGTGCTTTAGGGAACACTAAACACTATGTCATTTGATTGTCTGTTCCACAACATTGGCCCTTTTGCATTTACAAAGTCATTGGATGGCTTATGACCTAGCTTTTCTAAGAAACTAAATTAAATAAATAGGAACAAAATAAACAAGAAAGTAAGCAATATACTCTTATGAAAAGGAAAAGAAATACATACTGAATCTCTTTTATTGCATATGAATTAGCAATGACTTCAATGACTCATATTACCATGATTCTATATTCATGCAAGACTTTCTCAGATCAGTGCTGAAAGTTGTGTTTATATATATCCAGAGAAACTAATAGAGTGGCATATACTAAATGCATTAGACATTTACCATGAAATAAATTGCCTAACACAGTGATAATGTGTGGAATTTGAAATACCATGCATTATATCACTGGCACTACAAATATGGTAATGAGATGATTAGCATGCAAATGCATGCTAATCAGCTCAATATTAGTTAAAACATGCAAATCAAATAAAATAGCTTGCCTCAAAATTACATGCTGCATTATTTAGTTTAAAGTTATCTATAAAACTTGAATTGTAGCTAACTTTCCCCAGGAGCATGGGATGCTAATGCAACCCCAAGGCTCTTGGGGCCACACCATGAAAGGGTTGATCAGCCCAACGTGCCCCCACAAGTGTCCCAAAGAACCTGTGAGTCTTTGGAGCCCCATGTTCACTACTTCGCTGCACCTTGAGATAGCCAAATTCAACAAATAACATTTTTACCGAGGTAAGTAATGATGCAAACCCTGCTCCAATGCCTTTCATTTCTTTTTCTAAAAATACCCCTGGACAACACTGGCCAGCCCAATTTTCCCAACTACTTCAAGCCTTACCAAAGTTTCCCTGGTAGTGTATAGTAGGGGGAGGGGGGGTGTCAGTGTGCCCCCTAGGCTCCTGACCTATCGCAGCCATTTTCCAAAATGGTGCCAGTCAGCCGGTATTTTGACTTTGTCCCACTCATATGACAGGTGGAGTTAGAGCAGAGTCATCACGGGCAGAGCAGGGTGGGAGGGGGGATTTTATGTTAGGGTCCAAATTGTCTTGACAGCAAAGATTAAAAAAAAAAAATGTATCCTTTTTGTTTAGTGATCTGTATTTATTTATTTATCTATTTATTTTTTTTATTTATTTATGCTTTTTATATACTGTCATTCCAGCGAATGATCACAACGGTTTACATAAATTGCATATAAGTACAGTGTAATATCACAAGATTTACATATTCCTTAAAGAAGAAATAATTGTTAAACAGTTATAATGTTAATATGTTCAATAATATTAGTTAGAAGATGCAAAACAATTCATTAGGTAAGAGTTTTTGTTAAAGTGTTCAAAAAGGATGTGAAGAGATTCTGATGCATTAGAGTATAAATCTTTAACCAGGGTAAAGATAAAAGATTTATGTTAGCTCGTAAGCTTTTTTGAAAAGCCAGGTTTTCAGTTCTTGTTTGAATTTCTTATTTTCTGTTAAAATTCTTAAAGGACCAGGTAGTGTGTTCCAAAGATTTGGTCCTGCAAAAGAGAATAGACTATCTCTTATATGAGGTGGCTGAATGATTTGATTGGAGGAAATTCTTAGAATGCCTTTATTTTTTGATCTTAGACTTCTTGGTGGATTATATTGTTGAATAGAAATTCTAGGAGGAGATGGATCAATATTATTGATGATGTTGTAGATGAGTGATAATACTTTGTATTGTGTTCTATAAGTTATAGGAAGCCAGTGAAGATCAATTAATGAGGGAGTAATATGATCAAATTTTCTTTCTCCAATGAGGAGTCTGGCAGATGCATTTTGGAGTAGTTGTAGAGGTTTAGTGGTATTTGCAGGGATGCCAAGTAATAGGGAGTTGCAATAGTCTATGTTTGAAAAAAAGTAGTTTGTAGTAATACTGTCTGGAAGTCTTGTAGGGTAAGTGGTGGTTTCAGTCTGTGAAGTAATCTGAGCAGAGTATCCAGATTTTATAATTTTATTTATATGCTTTTTCATACTGAAGTTTTCATCTATTTGGATTCCGAGGTCTCTTACTTCTGATGGTCAAATATTTGCTATTCCAAGGTTTAGAAGTGGAGATTTAAGGGAGTATTGTTTCTTCTTAACCATATTATTTCAGTTTTGTTCATGTTAAGGGTTAGTTTTAGATTAGAAAGTTCTTTGTGTATTAATGTCAAGTGTTTTGTTAAGGTTTCTGTAGTTTTTTCAAAGGTTTTATCAAAGGGAATGTTAAATCAGATGTCATCAGCATACATAAAGACGTTAGTATCAAGATTTTCTAGAAGTGAGCATAATGGAAGGAGGTAGATGTTGAAGAGAGTTGCTGATGATGCTGAGCCCTGTGGAACCCCTGTATTTATCTCAAATATATCTAATATTGTGTTGCCTAAGTTTATGCTTCAGAAATGTGAATGTGGTGTATCTATGTATTTTGCATAGTACATAAAAATCATTTCTGCTTTTATTTCTTCAATGCATGCAGAGTCTGGTTTCTTGGGGTTTCCAGTTAAGTTTTTTGTCCACATATTTCTATTTATAATCTATGGTCACTTATTCTGTATTTGGCTTAGGTATTCTGCTACTGTATAGTTTGTGTGTAGTGATCTTTAACAGTCCAGCTTGCTTTGTTTTCCTTGTAGGGGTATATTGGTGTTGTAATGTTGGGTAAAATATTTGCAATGTTGACATTTCATAGGCTCTGTAGCCAGGTGCAGGGGGCAAAGCTCTGGATGTTTTCCCCTTCCGATCCCACCCCCAAGGAGGGGGACCTACATGTGAGTGCTGGCACCTTTTTTTTTTTTTTTTTTTTTTCCAAAAAACATTTCTTATAATATAGTGCTTGGTATTATTTACTCTCTTTGTATGACCTGAAGTAATGGACTATATTGTCTGATTAAAACTAGTGGAGAATCTCATCTGTGGAAGATATTTAGATTTAAATAGGGTAATGAGGTTTTTTTTATATAAGTTTACAGTGTTTTGAATTGGACTAGTGAAATGTGGTAAGTAGGTGATGTATTCTTGTTTGGCAGTACGTTTATATGATAGTATAGATGGCAGTGCTTGATACCACTCAAATACAATAAGTGAGAGTCAAACAATTCTCACTATACGTTATCACATTTATTAATCAACATATCATATAGAACATATAAAATTAGACAAAATTCACTCCACACTCATACCGTAAAATAGTCTCATATGACTAAACTGCAAAAGTATTGCTTACATATGATAATAACACACAACAATGATGTCCATTAAATATACATTAATAAAGACCAGCAAATATATCGTGCTTTTCATAGCTATATAAATATCTAATGATTATATGTGTTTCTTTTCATGATGTTCAGAATCTCATTTATCATTAGGCGTCACTACTTCTTCTTTGATCTTCCCAAACTCTTTTTCACGTTTCCCCTCAAGTTCTTGTATGTTTCTCTTTATTCAATATACACATGCCCATTTTCATCACAGCTCACTCTTCAGTACTCATACCCACATTTTCATATTTCCACATTTTCATATTCCCTAGAAGGGACCCTCATTTTGAATACTGGCAGCTGACGGCCCAAGTGCAGGAGATCGCTTCCAGACCCCCGCTGGACTTTTGGCAAGTCTTGTGGGGGTCAGGAGGGTCCCCCAAGACTTTCCAAAAGTCCCTGGTGGTCCAGCGGGGGGGAGGGGGGGGTCTGGGAGCCATCTCCTGCACTCACACCCTCGGCTGCCGGTATTCAAAATGGCACCGATAGCCTTTGACCTTCTATGCCACAGAGGCTACCGATGCCATTGGTCAGCCCCTGTCACATGGTAGGAGCAATGGATGGCCGGTGCCAACTTGCGGCCAAGTTCCCGATGGTCGGCCCCTATGACATAGTGAGGGCAAAGGCTATCGGCGCCATTTTGAAAACTGGCAGCTGACAGCCCGAGTGCAGGAGATCGCTCCGGCCATCCATTGCTCCTACCATGTGACAGGGGCTGACCAATGGCATCGGTAGCCCCTGTGACATAGTAGGTCAAAGGCTATTGGCACCATTTTGAATACCGGCAGCCGAGGGTGTGAGTGCAGGAGATGGCTCCAGGACCCCCCGCTGGACCACCAGGGACTTTTGGAAAGTCTTGGGGGACCCTCCAGACCCCCACAAGACTTTCCAAAAGTCCAGCGGGGGTCCAGAAGCGATCTCCTGCACTCGGGCCGTCGGCTGCCAGTATTCAAAATGAGGGTCCCTTCTAGGGAATATGAAAATGTGGGAATATGAAAATGTGGGTATGAGTACTGAAGAGTGAGCTGTGATGAAAATGGGCATGTGTATATTGAATAAAGAGAAACCCACCACTGGACCACCAGGGAGTTTTGGTAAGTCTTGGGGGGGTGAGGAGGGTTGGGGGTTTGTTTAAATTGGCTCCTTTAGACGGCCGAATAATTCAGCGAAGATTCATTGTATTCGTGGGGAATCGCGATACGTTTCGGTTCCTCACGAATACAACGAATATGGCCCTATACGTTGCGGATTACAAATACATAGGAAACGAATGCACACCCCTAGAACCAACTTCTCTCACTAATCTACCTCGAGGCCCACCTAAGTCCTGCCGGCCCCGGCACCCAAAGGCTCAACCCGCGGGGAACGAGAGCTGGTATAGGTGAAGCGCCAGCAGCCTCTACCTTTAGCCCACTCCACCTGCCGATGGTGGGGACCCATAGGTCTTCACCTATGGGTTGCATCAACCCCACCTCGGCCCAAGGGTCCACCTCCGAAGCAACAATAACTCCACATGACTTCCGTACCATGTAGCCTTTAATGTTATGACACTTGGCACTGACCCCACACAAAAAATGTATCCTAATGAACCACTTTTACTGACATAAACCAGCACCTCTAACACTTACACCCTCCATATTTCTTAAGTCCCGATGACTCCAAATCTTTTAGGCCAAACACAAGGCACCCATATCTCCCAGGATTGTTTTAAATGAAAATGATTTACCTGAAATTTTACCCATATGAAGCACTCTCACAGAATGGTTTTACTATTATGGGATTAGTATTCAAGCCATTTAATCAGATAACTTACAAGAACAGGTCTAAAGTTATCTCATCTTTTGTGGCTAGATAACTTGCCACATAACTGGATATCTTCAAATTATATCTTGTTAAATGGAACTGTTTTTTGAGGGAAGGAGGGAAGTAAAGAGTGGGCCTGTGACACAATTTCCCTCCCCCAGTATTTAAAAAATGGCTTTGTTGGGCCAAGCACCAAATCTCTCCAAACTCTTCCAAATACATATTTAAAATTGTGTAGTCTACCAATTAGCCAATTACCTTCCCCCTCCTCCCTTCCTGTTCCTCAGAAAAATTGCCTCTCCTTTTCCTCCATCCTCCCCCGCCCCATTCCCCACTCTGTACTCCTACCCTATGCCCCAACCTCATGAAACTTTTAAAAGTTAAATCTCCCAGGAGAAGTCACTCTAGGTCCTCTGAATCTTTGGCTTTCAGCAACTGAGATATTTGCTGTCTCATAGTAATCAGGGATGCTGCTCAATGACATGTTGTTGGCACCCATGTTGGGGGGAGCTTATGGAAGATCAGCATTTGAGCAGTCATTACCATCTTCGCTGCTCGAAGTCTCGGGGGGTGACAATCTCACCGCCTGCTTGGCTTCCTTTTCTCCTATGGAGGATTGGGGAGAGATGGCAAAATTGTTGGGATTGGCATTGTTTGGTGTTTCAGGACTTGTACATCGAGAGGCCCCTGGTGAGTCCTTTTACTTACCGTCCAAGGCCTGGATTTATCAAAATTCACTAAATATCGCATGCAATAGGAAAAGGGGCGTGTTTATAGTAATAGGCTGTTTATTGCAAAGTGTGCTTTCTTAGCGCTTTGCATAGGTAATACCACAGACTGCGATAACTTTTTCGCACTTTGCGGTAAGTACCACAATTGTTGCAATTCCTACCTACAACCATTGGAGGGGGAGAGAGAGAGAGAAGAGAGAGAAGAGAGAGAGAGAGAGAGACTAGCTATAAGGCCCTCCTACTAGGTAGACATTTATACCTCTATAGGAGGCCCATCTTCTACTCAAGGTATACTTGGAATACATATCCAGTCCTGCTCACTGCTTCAACGACAGGGGGGAATGAAGTAAAGAGGATTTATATTCAGACAACCAACAAGGACTGAATTTCACAGGCAGGGTAAACAAACAGGAGTAGCTTGCTTATTACGGCAGTTACTACCCCAAACCAATTAGCTAGATACTTCACTTAGATGCAGCTCCAGCACAGCTGTCTGCATCGATGGTGGGGGTGGAAGGGAATTGGAACCAAAAAGTTACCAATAATGGCCCTGACCTCAGCAGTCAGAGTAACAGATAAGTATGAAAACAAATAGGTGTGAAAGTTTGCTGGGCAGACTGGATGGGCCATTTGGTCGTCTTCTGCAGTCACTTCTATGTTTCTATGTTTAGGTATTAGTGTAGGGGTTAGGGGCCACTTTGACATGCAGAGTGCGACGTATGAATGGAACAGTGCACTCTTGTGAAGATTTGATTACATTCGGAGTGAGGAAACTCACCCAAAATATGAGAATTGTGCAATGTTCTCTCAACCTAGTTTGATGTTACCCAGGTAGAGAGTCCATCAAGCTAGGTTGAGAGAACATTGCACAAATCTTTGGGTGAGTTTCCTCACTCTGAAGGTCATCAAATCTTCACAAGAGTGCACTGTTCTGTTCGTACATCGCACTCTGCATGTCCCCCTACACTAATACCTAAACCTCATCTCGAATAGCTAGGTGGGCCTCCTATAGAGGTATAAATACCTACCTAGTAGGAGGGCCTTATAGCTAGTCTCTCTCTCTCTCTCTCTCTCTCTCTCTCTCTCTCTCTCTCTCTCTCTCTCCCAGCAGCTTAAAATACTGAAAACACTATATGCGAAAATATCACAAAGTGTGTTAAAGCCATATCGCACAGCTTAACGCAAATGAAAAACGTGTAGTTAAAGCTGTGTGATATGGCTTCGCAAATTGCAAAGCCAGCCCACTTGGCGAGAAATCCCACCCCAAACTCCTCCCCTTTTCCTAATTTGCATCGCACCATGCGTCATGGTGTTTTCACATGCGTTAAAGGCATTTTCACATGTGTTAAAGGTGCTTTTTGCATGCGAAAACACAATAGAGCACTTTGATAAATGACCCCCTAAGTCAGCAGTCATCATGCTAGATGTCCTATGGGACTTGTTGGCAGGCTTTGGTTGCTTACTGAAGGCTTGTAATACGAAGATAGATCTTCTGTCTAATAAGGTGGAATATATGGGGACCATCTATGACTCTAAGCTTGCTGAAAATAAATTCAAGATATTACATATGGAGACTGTTATTAAAGATATGCAGACTTTCAATTCCTCTATGGTCAAAGACTGGAATAACCTCTCTCATAGTGTTGAACTTCTTGAGAACCACATTAGGCATCTGAATCTTCAATTCTTGAAATTCCCCAAAGTGGTAGGAGAGACTCCCTACCATATCCTGAGGAAATATCTTCTTGAGACTTTTAATTTTGATCCTGAGAAGGTTCCCTTTATAAATAAAACTTATTTTCTTCCATCTATTAATATAACAAATACTCAGCAGTCTTAGCCTGCTCAATTTCATATTGTTATTGATAACCTGACAGATTTTCTTGAAAATTCAGGTGCTGAGATTATTGAGCATTCTATGCTGCTTGTTTCATGTATTTCTGAGCAGAATGTTAATGAAGTGATGAAAAGATTTTTCAGGACTATTTTATTTCTATTTTATGGATACATGAGTCATAGTCTTCCTGATTTTGCTTGGTACCATGCAAAAGAAGATGAAAGACTTTCTTGCTCTTAGGTCTAAAGCAATTTCTATAGGGTGTTCTTTTGTGCTTAGATATCCATGTAAACGTGTTATCAGATATTGTAATGATTGCTTTGTTTTGTTTTTCTTCTTGAGCAACTCAAGTCTTTTATAAATTTCAGAGTGTTTTAACTTCCTCTCTTGGACCCCAGTAGACCTAGCTTATTGATCCATATTGAATTTCATGTCACACTAGTTTTCGTTGTTTTTGTATATTTCCTTTAGTCTCCTAATTTTTCTGTCCTCTTTCTATTAAGTGTTATTTTTGGAGATGAATGACTATGATATGTTGTTTGCTTAATTATGAATTTCTCCTTTTCCTTTTGGGTGATATTGTATAATAATTTATCTTTTTTTCTGTAAGCAAGGTTTATTGTTTTGTATAGCTTCTAAATTTAATAAATATAAAGTTTTAAAGCTAAATCTTAAACCTGGATTATGGTACGCTTCTTCTGTGACCAGAGTCTGGCACATTTAGCATTTCTATGTGAGTATAAACTACCAGTGTTGCTATTCATAGCAAGAGCCACAGAGGGCAAAGTTTTGAAAAGAAACCCAAAAAACATTTACCTGGATAAATTGGCTGTCTGAAAATACCCCATCCTTTCCACAAGTACAAGTAAGCATAGGGACCAACAAAATGGATACTTTTACCTTTGGAAAAAGTAGGCAGGTTTGGAAGCAAGTAGGGGGAGGTAATAAAACACACAGTACTGCATTTTCAAAATTACACACTTTATTATGAAGGGAAAAGTTACCCACAGAAAACGCAGGTGTAAATCTGTGTGAGCACTTGTTCCCTAGACATTGTTAAAGGCAATCTACGCTTTTGCTTTCCCTTTGATAACTGGTGGAAAGGCCACAGGTAGAAATACTCTCAGGCACGTCAACTACATTTTCTTTTGAAAATTGCCCCCACAATGCTTAGTTTTCATACTATCTGGGATTTTGCTGTTTCTTAGAAGGTTTTATATTTATTTTGTTACAACATTTTTAAGGGCTCAAAGTCTAGGGACTGCCAATGACTCTAAAAGCTTGTTGCTTTGTTTTAAAATCTATCACCTAGTTGCCCTATAGCTGTGTACTGATATTCCTTTTTTAGCAATAGTTCCTTTTTGCCCTTTTTAACAAGATGTAAACACTGCTATCTATGCTTTGTTACCAAGTTATTGCATGGTGCTAAAACATGAACTTGAACATTAGCTATCTCCCTATAACTCTATAACAGTAAAAATGTAAATGCATTCATTAGTCATCTCCTAGCTACTGTATTTCTACAACTCTTTAGTGAATTCTCCCTTTGACCTTCCTGGCCAAGCTGTAAAGACTACTACCAATTCCCTGTTATCAAGTTATTCTTTAGTTTAAAATGTGAATGTAAACATCAGCCATCACCCTATAAACTTGTAACTTTTATTGTTTTATTTTATTATATGTATAGAAAGTTTATATCTTTCTATTTCTATAACACTGTGACTTTTAGTGCGCTGTGAGGGGTAAACATTAACCATTATTCTAAATTCTAACCTTTTATTATTTTATTCCATATTATATATGTTTATAACTTTGTATTATTTGTATAACTGTGAATATGAATTTTAGCCAGATGTAACACACTTTGAAATCTTTATAAGCATGAAAGAAATAAAGGATAATGATAATAACAACAATTCATGCCTTCATTTAATGTTATACCCACATGCAGCAAATAAGGCAAAAAAAAAAAAAATCAGATTTATATACCACATATACTTCAACAACAGCTAAACATATATTTTTTCTTGGTTTTGAAATGAGCAGGATAATGTTGATATTTCACCACTTACTTATTTTCCCCCCTCTGAGTCACTTTCTTAGAGAAGAGCTGTTTTTCTTTGCCAATGTATGTGCTTATCTGCTTGGTAGCTGAGAAACTCCCACAATAAACTGCTATTGCGTTGTTATTATTATGATTATTATTTTATTGTATGACAGGAAGTTTGAGATTGCATGAGAAGGAACAAATAAGCTGTTATGCCTTACCTTAGCTCAGTCCTGGCCATCTCCCTTTTCTTTACAAATAAACAAAAGCAATCCCATAGCAAAAGGTTAAAAAAAAGCAAAAAGGGAGAGTGGATGAAAGGCACAGGCTGTGAATTACTCACTCCAATTATAATTATTTTGTAGAGCCAGCATTCCCTTGGAGCATGTTGGAGTTTAGCAATGGAAATTGCTTATGTAGCAGAAGTTCCCCATCAAGTCTGTTGGGAGCGATTAGCTCAGTGGTTCCATGTATCCTATATCCAGTAAGCTGTTTCCGTGGTCACTGTGTCAGAGGACACAGAGCAGAGAAACATTCATTCATTGAATCTTCAGCATTTTTCAAGTCATTTTCTGTTCAAATTTGTTTTTTTGTGAATTCCACTGAAAAGGGAGTACATAATAAAAAAAAATAATAATTTGATGCTATGCTTTCTAACAGCCCTAATGCAAAATTCAGATGGTTTTTCAGCATCAGATAGAGCTTTTATATCTCTGGTTAAAGCAATTTCTTACAATAAAATCCTAGTCTATCAAAGAGAAATTCACAGTGGCAACAAACTTGATGGGGTGTATTCTGTTAGCTCCCAAATCCAGTACTCGGGTATCCCAATCAGGTCTGGATCTCAGGTAACACAGAAATTCTGAATCCCTGTTCCCCAGCCCTCCCTTCATTGAACAGGAATCACGCCAGACACAGCAGTCTAGATTTCAACCAGGCTACAGTTTTTTTGCCAAAAAACCTGAGCCCAAATGCTTCTAACCAAATAACCAAAACAATTTATATAACTCTTTGCACCCTTCCCCTCCCTGATTAACCCCAGCCCAGCCTAGGGATGGTACTGCCACAATCCCAGCAACTACTACCAGCAGCCATCCCTGGCTTTCTAGGCCTTTTTAGCGGTTTACTGTCATCCCCCCTCCCCCCACACCTTTCCAGGATGTCACTGGTATGGCCCAACAGGATGCCCAGCCTAATGCACAGTTGGCGAGTGCTTAGGCCCATGCTGTCATGCACTAGCAGCCCCTCTAAACCACATCGGTTACAGATCATTGAACAGAGAAACCTTTTAACAGCACAGATGATTAATAAGGGTTTGGGTTGCTGCCACTGTGACAAATGCCATCAAGGAACATCACAAACAAAAGGCAAAGAAGGGAATGAGGGTGTGAAAAAGGAACACAAAAGATAAGGGGCAAGAAAAAGAGCAGTCCCTTAGGAAGGACTTAAATAATGGCCAGGGGACCCATCACCAGATCCTTGTGGGGAATAGGGTTGCCAATTGGTCCAGATTTTCAGGACAGGTCAATCCAGTTATGGTTTTGCTTCCCTGCATGCAAGTATTTATAGTCTTTGATTTTCTTAGGGAATGCAATAGGGAAATCAGAATAAGTCCCAGCATGCAATGGAGTAAAACCAGGACTGGACCAGACTGTCCTAAAAATCTGGAGCCAGTTGGCAACCCTAGTGGGGAAGGACCAATACGGGTATATTTCCACCCCCTGCATAGTTTGAATTTGTATGAGGACGGAAGAAGGAAAGGGGAAAACTGGCCAACTTCCAAGAAAGGAAGTTTGATCTACAGCCCACACCACAAAAGGCTTAGGAGGAAGGGAAACAAGAAGGAAGGGAACTAGGCAGGATAGTCAATCCAAAGGTCATGTTATCCTTGGCAGGCCTGGACTTTGCCCAGACCTACCTTCCATATATGTATAGCCAATATTATTGAGATATATTAACATGTATTTGTTCAAAGAATCAAGTACTTTGCATAGTTTGGTTATCCTGAAAAATAGAAATTGTTAGGCAATGAGTTAACTTCTTTTTTGGTGTGCATTGTTTGTCTGTTATGCAGGGTGAACTGCTGCTGATTCTCTATGTATTTATTTATTTGCTATTTTAAATATTTGTAGCCCGCTGTATCATCAGCTCTAAGCGGGTAACCATATTGCAATCATAAAAGTTACAAGAAAATAATAAAATATACCCTTAGTCAGGAGATGGTGGGAAAATAAGGGGAAGATGATTCACAAGGTACTTGTGATAGAGTAGAAAAGGCCAAAAAATCCTGATGGCTAAAGAAAGCTGTAATAACACAGATTCTTATGAAGGGTAACTTAAACAGGGACCTCCCAGAATACTACCGTCTGGTCTCAAGCCTGCTGTTTTTGAGCAGTGTTATTGAAAATATACTGTTTAATAAGTTAGGTTATTCGGTTGAAGCTTATATTCTGCAGCCTTCACAGGCAGGCTTCCATCATGGATATGGGACAGATGCAGCATTTTTCAGTCTGATGAGTAGTGTCAGGCTGCAAGGGACAAATGTGAAGATTCTTTCATGTTTGACACTTCTGATCACAAACTACTCCTGGCACAATTGGCATGACTTGGGCTAGCTTGCAGCATCCTTGAGAGGTTTGATTCCTTTTTGAATGGTAAGGAGAAATGTGTATATTGGAAACAGCAATTTTTGGGTCTTGGGGTTAAATTAAATGCACAGTTAAACATGTTTGCTCAGACATTCAGCAATAGTGTGAGGGGTGTTTGTACATTTTAGAAAAATTCTCCAATCAATTCCTTTTCTACCAAAGAGGAAATTATAACACTGTTAACCACTGTTAGCCCTGGCATTCAAACATTTGGATTATTTCAATTGTCTATATTAGGGTTTGCAAATTATACTCTTAAACATCTCCATTTGTTCCAGAATATTGCAGTAAGGCTGTTAGTTGGGAAATTTCAGTGAGATCATGTGACTCCAATCCTTGGAGAGATCCATTGGCTTCCCATTGTGGGAAGAGAGCAACATAAGGTTTTAAACTTGGTTTTCTATTGTTTCAAAAGAGCTGGTCTGACTTATCAATCAACAGTAATTTAAGTATTAAACACCTAACAGGACCTTGTGATGATCACATCAGCAACTGCTTGAATTTCTGGTTTGGTCATCAGCTAAACTAGTTTTGACCAACAGATAAACCTACTCTTGCTATATCTTATATATTATTATTATAATTATATTATTATAATTATTATATTATATATATATTATAATTATATAATTATATTATTATAATATATAATATAATATATTATATTATATATTTATATATTATAAATCTGTTATCAGCTACATTTATGTTCCTCTTATATTGTTTAACTATTGTTTTCTAAGCTCCATCTGCACTATCCTTTCCTTTCTGCTAGTGCCCTTACCCCCCTCTCACCCCCCTTCTCGCCTGCTCCTTCTACCCTTCCCCGTTATATTGTAATTTCCGCCTGCCTCAGTTTATTGTAAACCGGTGTGATGTGCCCTACGAATGTCGGTATAGTAAAAGTTCTTAAATAAATAAATAAATAAAATCTCTGAAATGTTGACAATTGTACCACATTAGCTTTAAATGGATAAGAACTATTTGATGTTTCATAAGCAGTTAAAGGAGTGTCTCTTTGAGTGATCTATACTTTAGGCAGATTGTTTGTGATGGAATTATGGGATGGAAGTAGCAAAAGGAGCCTAATTCTTCTGATTTAGAAGGACATTTGTTTGATAATAGGGGTAGGGTAGCAGCTGTCATCTATGGGCTGTCACAGGAACTTGTGGCCTAATATCTGCAGAGATGAATCCAGGCCAAAGACAGCAAAAGCAGGAAACCAGGGTGTCTTCTGCCTATTAAAAGAGTCTAATAAAAATCTCCACTACAGAGTGACAAAATATATTCAAACATACACCGTATTTTATAACCATATAAACAAAAAACAGGACTGACAATACAAAATATAATATATATAGTGGAAGGGTTAGTTTCATAAAAACTTCCAAACTGACTGAGTACCATCCAGGTTACTGTGGACAAATGCTATAATCATCAACACCCACCAAACCACTTAAAATGTGTTTTGTTATAACAGTCCAATAGAAAACATCTTGTTTTAGTTTATTTTTTGCAATTAAAAATATTATGTTATTAAAAAATTAATATAACTCCAATGTTTTAACATTCATCAAAGTTCTATCAGTATGTCAAAAAAATTTAGAATTAGATATCTCTCACCACAATATGATTCTGTTTTGGATGCAAATCCTTCCTCAGGGAATGGTGATGAGTCAACAATGACTTCAAACTTTTTATGTTTGGACCAGATCTCACACCTTGGTGTCTCCTTCTTACACCTCATTCAAATGATCTTACGATGTCCATTTAAAAATACCTATGTGACTAGAAGCAACCTATCAGAGTCAATAATTTATTTATTATTTATTTATTTGTGGCTTTTATATACCGAACTTCATAAGGAACATCAGATCGGTTTACAGTAAAAACTTCAAATCAGCAAACAAGGCTTTACATAGAACTTATAAGTAAACAGTGATGATAACTTCAAATTAGCAATGAGGCTTAACATACACATAGCCAGCTCTGTGGGGGTCATACTGTCCAGATGGTTGTCATCTGTGGGTTGCCCCAGTAACAAGCAGTCTAATATTTTTAGTGGTGAATCTAGGCTGAGAACAGTGAAAGAAGGAAATTTGTTTGTTTTCAGCTTATGCTGACTATACCTCCCCATCAGGTTGAGCCTCAGGTTCTGGTGGCTGTTGTGGAATGAGAAACAGGGGTAACCACTGATACCAGTATGACACTTGGAATAAGAGTGAGAGACTGAAGCTCACTGGGAATCCAGGAAGAAGAACAGGTAAGGGGGCTGAAGGTAAAATCGTGAGACGAAGAAGTCTTCTGGATACAGGAATGAAACTAGAGTATAAGGGCCGGAATGTAGGACCAAGTTCTGGCAACTCAAGGATAAAAGTGGATCAGTATAAATACAAGTCTATACAGGAAACAAGATGGCTCTGGGGGAAGCGAGGAACTGGATAGATAGTCCAAGCAGCTCACAACCACCCCTAGGCTGAAGGAGAATTCAGCAACAAATTTTTACAGTTAGAGTGTGGGGAGTTATAGTTTTTTGGTTGTGATATGGGGGTTTGGAGATTGATTTGTGGGTTGGTTAGTAATGAGTATAGGAAAAGGAAACTAGGATGGGATAGAAGGTAAGGGGCTTGTGAATTGGGTGGTAAAGGAAGGGGGATGAGATAAGAGAGGAGGAAAGGGGTTTTAACAGATATTTAATGTATGTTTAATGTGAGTTTTATGATAGTGTTATATTACAATGAAATTACTATTGCATATTGTGTATAATGTTTCTGTAGGCCACTTCAGGTGGATAGATGGGATAGCAAATAAAAATAAATAGAGGGTGGTACCTGAGAACTGGATTTGAGAATTAATTTTCTTTATATAAGTGATGGACGATAGTATGAAGCTGTTGCTTAATTTGATGGTGAAATTAATTTAGTAATGTAACAGCTTGGGCCTCAAATTGTTTTCTGGTCTCTTGCTTTGATTCACATTTGGTAATTCTGGAATTCTAGAATTAAGTTTTCTGTATGTAAATTAAGTGATTTAAAAACAATTCTGCTATAAAGACATGCATACTTTTTATGTAACTAACCATTTCTGAAGGTTTGCTGTTTTTTTTGTCTGTCTTCCATACTAAAACGCTTTTTTTCACTGACAAAAATACATTCATATCTACATTAACTTTAAACTAATTAAGAAATACTAATTAAGCAGTAAAACATGTTATCTATATGATAAGTACAAAAAAAGTTGGAAATAACTAGAGGTAAAGTCAAGAGTGTTTACTATTCTGGGTCTTTATCTTGCTGATAAGGACTGTATAGCCTATTTTGGTTCTTTATCTTTCTGATAAGGATTGTATGGCCATTAGAAACCTACTAGTCAATTACCTGACATGAATGTATGCATAATGACAAAATAATTTCAGTTTTAAAATATATTTAGATATGGGACCCATATCATTTAATTTCATTGTGGCATGTGATTGGTATGTTCTATCATACTATTCTTGGTAAGATAAAGTCCATAACAGTAATTAAAATGTAATATCTTCACTGCCAACATTTCATGATGCTTGTTTAACAATAACATTTAAAATGGTCTGAATTTTTAATATTTCTTCTTATTTACTTGTTCCCAGCCATTCAAACTGCTATGAATATTCCGCAAGTTTTGTGCTATGTGAGAAAGCCCCCTAACACTCAGCCTGTTAACAGAGGCCAATGTTATAAAATGTGAGCTAAATTTTAACATCCATTTTCATGACGGATGTACATTAAAATGAGATAACTACAATTCAGTAAGCTAATGCTATGCAAATGCATCATGTGTTATAAAAAAAACCATGCTAACCAAATTATGTGCACATGCACGAAGAAAAATGTGTTCTCTTCCTTGTTCAACTTTAAACATCAGGTTAAAACAATGAACAGCATGTTTAAAACCTGATTAATGCATATAAAATATGCTTTGTGTGCATAGAACATAATTTGATTCCAGTCTTCCCAGACCACAGGGTTTATCATGATTTTAGCACATAAAAGTAGTAAGTAAGTATATACCCATGGAAATGGATGTCACAATTGTGCCAATCTCTGCTCCAAACATATGCACATAGATCTTTCCCATTTCTGAAACAGTAGGGAAATACCTTTCTCTTCCTTGAGGGCGCGTTAGGGCCTTAAATATCGCAATGCAAATGCTAACGCAAATTCTACATTGAGTATGCAAGTTGGAGGAGTTAATGGAAATGAGGATCTGCTGGCGTGAGGAGAGAAGGGGAGGATGGAGGAGAAGAGGAGGGAGGATGAGGGCAGGAGTGCTAGGGGAAGGAGGAGTAGGAGTAGGGACAGGGCCAGCAGTAGAGATAGGTAGGAGGGAAGGGATAGGAGGAGGTGAGAAGGGGAAGGGGATAGGCAGGTGAGGACAGAGGGAGGAGAACAGAAGGCTAGGGATAGAGAGAGTGGGCAGAGAGGAAGGGAGTTTACAGGCCAGGGACAAGAGGGGGGTAGGAAGGGAGGGGAGATGGGAGTGGGAGTAAAAGCAAGGAAAGGAAGGATACCTCTCCAGAAGGGGAAGTGTCACTCCATTCTGGCAGCCAGGCAGCAGGACGCCCTCGGCTGAGGGCTCTCAAATTCAGCATCGAGGACAATGAGATGATTATTGCATGTCCTCGAGCAATATCCCTTCCTGTTTGAAAACTGTGCATCCAGGATCTCCAAAGCATTGAAGGGCCAGATCTGGTGCAATATTGCACTGGCAATATTCAGGGTGAACAATGTCGAGCGCAGTGTTGAGCAGGTGACCCACAGGTACCGGGACATAAAGGCACAGTTAAAGATGAAGGTCAGCAGCTGCAACAAGTACTTCCGGCAGACCGGTGGAAGAGCCCTGTGCCCAATAGTGCTTATGCCCATGGAGGAACCCCTTATCCAGCGGCTGGGACAGGACGTGTTTGAGGGCATGGCTGAGCAGCTAGACTCAACGCATGCCAGAGCTGGTAAGTTAACCTCAACTGTTAATGGCAAGGCTGCTACATTTGAGTAGAGATGTGCATTCGTTTTTGCCGAATTGGAAAATTGCAACGAAATTGTCCAATTTGGCATGTTTCAGGGAGCCCGAAAAAAATCAGGATTTTCCCATTTTTTCGCAAAAATGTGTTTTTCCGATTAGTGCGCGCTAACGGGAGTCAGTGCGCGCTAACTCCCCGTTAGCGCGCGCTAACTCCCCGTTAGCGCGCACTAACAAAAAGTAACAAAAAGCTACAAAATCTAACGGTTTTTGTTAGTGCGCACTAACTAAAAATCAATTTTTCGTGAAAAAAAAGACCCAAACCGAAAAAAAACAACATTTTCCATGGCGGCCGAAAAACGAAGAACGACACAAACACAAAAAACGATGCACATCTCTACATTTGAGCACATTATTTGGCATAACGTGCTCACATTGCTTGAGATGCTAAGTGCACATGTCATGCCAAATGTTCCATGAGTGTACCTCTTACGTTTGGTACTTATGTTTTCTTTGTTTCCACAGCTTTCTCCCAAGCCTCTGCCAGTCCCAGCCATCAAGCCCCAGGGACCAGCAGTAAAGCCCCAGGAACCAGCGGCACAACTGCAATGTTAACTGCACCCTTGCTTATGGACGCAAAGATTCAGTTCAGTGAGGAGGAGGAGCAACAGCAGCATCACAGCCCACTCCTAGATACCCTGGGCTCAGCAAACCTGCTAAATGTCAGTCTCAAACTCTCTGGCTTAATGGATGAACCCAGCCTGCAATGGGACACAGTGTAGGCAAGACAACCTTGGTTGAGCACACCATATCACCAGCAAGAGGCAGCAGGCACTGAGGTGGACCAGACCAACAGCCCCCTTATGCCCCTTCTGGAGGCCGAACCCTCATCTGCCAACATGAGCATAGCACCAGCTGTGCCCCCACCACTAGCAATGCCACCAGTACTAGTTCTGCCACCAGTACTCCCAATAGCACCATCCATCACACTGGCCTCCATACAGGAGCAGCTGTTTTTGTTGGAAAGGAGCCATTGTGTGCAGCTACACCAAATTTAGGCAGAGCTAATACATCTGAGGAGGGCTGTCAATGGGCAAGCCCAGGCCATGCATGCACAGATGTCAGTGCAGGCACAGGCTTTCACTAAAGTGGCAACATCAATAAACAATCTTATTGCTGTCATGACACAGATTCTGCAAAGAATGCTGGAGCCAGCACCTGTGTCCCTCCACAGTATTGCAAAACTCAACTCCATGCAGCAGCCCCCATTTAAAGAGGCAACTGAGGGGAGGCCCTCCAAGGACATGCCACCCCTAAGTAGCAAGCCATGGAATGGCAAAGGCCCAGGAACCCACCCAATCACCTGGCCTCTATGGCTGAAGAACAAGACTTATAGGACAAGCCTAGTCAGACCTCAATATAGAGTTCCTGTGCCAGCTAGATGATGGTGATGGTCTAAAGCATGTCACTATAGTCATGCAGTCTACTTCTAATGTGCTCTGTCATGTCACTATAGTCATGCAGTCTACTTCTTTGTGCTCTGCCCATACTTCAGCATCCATGAGACTGTCTCCAGTCATGGTTTAGCTGCTGCTGCTGCCTCTTCATATTTCATGTGCTGCTCCTGATGCTAGTGTCTAATCTCATCTCAGCTTGCTGCTGCCTTGTGTCTCATGTGCTGCTCCTTATGCTGGTTCTCATCTCATCTCAGTCTCCTCCTGCCTCATCATGTCTCATCTGCTGCTCCTGATTCTGGTGTCTCATCTCATCTCAGTCTGATGCCACGTCCATGCTGCTATGTCTTCTCCTGAGTCTCATTCATCCATACTGCTGTGTCTTCTCCTGGGGCTCCTGCCTCCATGCTACTGGTCTTCTCCTGGGTCTCATGTGTCCATACTGCTGTGTCTTCTCCTGGGGCTCCTGCCTCCATGATGCTGTGTCTTCTCCTGGGGCTTCTGCCTCCATTGTGATGTGCTGTTTGGTCCTGGTCATCTGCTTCCATGCTGTGCTCTGCTGCCTTGGCCCTTAGGCTGTCCCCCTGAGTACACTCTTTCAACATTGACTGTCTGAGCCTTCACTTGAACTCTCCTGCCTTGGCCCTTAGACTGTCCTCTTGAGTGCACTCTTTCAGCATGGACTGTCTGGAGCCTTTTGGTTAACTGCACATAGTTGTGCTGTTATTAGCTCTAACTTAGAGCTTTACTGTAGCTATCGAGGTGCCACTTTTACTTTCTAAGTTCTTTGCTATAATCATGATTGTGTAAAAATCCTGCTGGAAGCAGGATGCTGGGCTTGATGGACCCTTGGTCTGACCCAGTATGGCATTTTCTTACAAAGCCCGTATTTGTAATGATGCCATATCTAACAATGGAGCCGATGCAATATGGTGCGCTGAGCCGAGCGCACACTTAACTAGGGCTGTGAATCTGGTCCGGAATCGTAATCATACACGAATCGTGGGAAATTTTTGTTCCTGCGATTTGTAGCATACCGTTTCATAGTGTTTTACTCGGCTGCATTTTAATCGGCTGCGCCTGAGCCCCGACCCTTAATCAAATTCTTTAGAATCCCCCACCTTCCCGACCCCCTTAAAACTTTCTTTAAGTAACTGGTGGTCCGGCAGCCCTCCCGACCCCCAAAAAACTTTCTTAAAATACCTGGTGGTCCAGTGGGGTTCCTGGGAGTTTTCTCCCGCTCTCGGGCCATCGGCTGCCAGTAAAAAAAAATGACGTTGATGGCCCTTTGCCCTTACCATGTGACAGGGCTACCGGTGCCATTGGCTGGCCCCTGTCACATGGTCAGAACAATGGAAGGCCCACGCCATGTTTAAAGATGGCGCCAGCTGTCCATTTCTCCTATCATGTGACAGGGGCTGACCAATGGCACCGGTAGCCCCTGACACATGGTATGGGCAAAGGGCCACTGGCACCATTTTTTTTAACTGGCAGCTGATGGCCCGAGAGTGGGAGATCACTCCTGGGACCCCCGCTGGACCACCAGATATTTTAAGAAAGTTTTTTGGGGGGTCGGCAGGGTGGGGGATTCTAAAGAATTATATTTAAAGGGTCAGGGTGAGTTTGGGGGTGGGGGTTCAGGGGGGTGTGGATATGTTCCCTTTCTCCCCTACCCCAAAATGATAAGAAAACCACACGGACCATTCATGGCATTTTCCTATCGGTTTCGGGGGGGCTACAAAATCTGACGAATTTTGAAATATCATACAATATTTCAAATTGTCAGAAAAACGATTCACATCCCTACTCTTAACATGCAGTTGGACGCAGGTAGAATAGGCGCTAATCAATCCCCTAATGCAATAAGGCGATTAGCGCCTATTCAACACACGTCTAACATGGAGTGAATGCAATAGCACACTTCACATGCAAATGCATGTGAATGAGGCTATTGGGCATTCTCTCCCGATGCAAAAAGAAAAATGTGTGTCTCCGACGCACATTTAACTGTCATCTATTAACGCCTGCCAGGAGCAGGCGTTAATAGATGTGTGCATCAAAAAAAGAAGAAAATTAAAAAATAAAAGAAAAAAAAATTGATCAGGCCCATCACAAAAAACGACACCGAGTTTAACGGCATCAGTTTTCGTTACCGGAGGACAGCCACGAAAACAGATGCCGATAAACCCGGCATTGGTTTTCGTGACTAGATAGTTGAAAACCAATGCCAATTTTATCAGCGTTGGTTTTTGTGGCTGTCCGCCACTAAGGAAAACCGACGCTGATAAACTCAGCGCTGGTTTTCAGTGAAAAACCCACTAGCGATCAAACGTTCTCCTCTCTCTCTGGGACCATCGCGCAGCCAGCCCAGCTTGTTCTCCACCTCCTCCATGGTGTGCGAGACCCCGGCAACCTTCACGGTGCAATCCAATCCTTCCCTGGTAGTCCGAGTGGTGGATAAACTTCCTCCAGTCCCGATGTGCTGGGGCACTGCAGGAGGAGAGTTCAGTCCCTCCCTCTGCCTCTTCTTCCCAAGCTGGGGGGGGGGGGGGGTTTGAATAGGTGCTGCTGCGGCTCCCCTTCAGCTTCACAGCGAGTGAGCGTACACCCCCACCTGTCCGGCCGTCTGTGTGGGACACTTGCTGGGATTATTGGCGTCAGTTTTCGTGACTGCCATACGACAGTAAGGGAAACCGACGCTGATAAACCCGGCATTGGTTTTTAGCGACTAATACCAACCCAAGTTTATCAGCGTCGGTTTCACTTTCTGCTGTACGGTGGTCACGAAAACCAACGCTGAGTTTATTGGTGTCTGTTTTTGTGACCGGCATACGGCAGTCACGAAAACCGTCTGGGTTCACGACATCCTAATTTAAATATTGCATGGTGCCCCCCTTTGGGGCGCCATGCACGCATGAAGAGAGTGGGCGCTGACTGTTCAGTGCCCGCTTTCTATGCGACTTTATTGCATCGGCCCCTATGTATGTATAGGTCTACATGCAATGTGCTGTTTGCTTAATTTATAATGTCATGTACTATTTAGTATCTTATCCTTGCAGAATGTGATTACTAAAGACATTGACTTGCTTTAAATATGTTGACTAGATTTATTCAGTAATAAACTGGTGACAGGTTAGAAATATTCATTTTCTGGTTGTCTCTTGTCATTGTGTATTTTTCTTTTAAGAGTGCAGGCGGTCAAAGGTGTGGTCTCCACATGACCTTGCATGCTAGTGTGCCCTTGCACATTACAAGTAGGCACTTATCTGGCAGAAAATACCATATGGCCTATGCCATACAACTGAAAACTCAGTGTATGCTCCCAAAGAAGACAGCAAGAGCTAAACCTAAAGCTGGTTCACTCTTGGCTCCTGTTGCCTTCTTCACTCAGCATACTGTTAGCTAAGTATTGGGTACATTGGCCTGTATGTGAGATGGCCGTTAGGTAGCTGTTGGGTACAATTGGTGTCAAAATGTTTGGCTACAGGTGCAGTAGCTATGTCTTCACTCTCTGGGGCCCAATCGGTGGTGGGGCTATGCAGCCATCATAGTGCAGCTACAACAAATAATTGCCCTCTTCCATTGTCAAGATATATCACCTATGATCTAACAATGGGCCTTTTCTCTGGCTCCTGGCCCAAATGCTTTCATGATATCATTCTTTTCTCAGAGGCCTACTTGAACAGTTGCTAAAGTCTGAGGTTTGGTTCTTCAGTAGTGAGCTGAAAGGTGAAGCTGCAGGGGCCAGGGCCAGAGAGTACATTCTGAACATGTCAGGCTTCTGTGGTGTAAGTTTACCTCAGTACAGTTAAAATGCTATGTATACCCAACCCTTTTTATGGTTCACACTACACCAAATAGGTCATCAACTTGCAGGCTGCTGGAACATGGTGCCATCTGCAATGTGACAACTGAGGAAGAGTATGAATTTGTATCATGTACAGAATGGCCACAGGTGAAGAGGAGATGGTCTAGAGGGCTGCAGCTGCTGCTGTTTGGGACTAGGCAGACTGGAACAGACTGGCTGCCATCCCTGTACTGGCCTCATCTGTGGATCTAATACCTGTTAGCTAAGGATGAAATAACAGAGATTAGACCGATCCACAAAACAGCTACTCCTCTGAGGGGGCCACAAGTCAGGGCTGTCATGTGGACCAGGAAGGGACTCTGGTCACTGCCAAAAAGTTCTATGTTATGACACTGCCAAAAAGTTTTAAGTTATCTGTAAACCGACACGATGTGCAAACGGTTGTCGGTATATAAAAACCTATAAAATAAATAAATAAATAACCCTAAATCATCTGATTGTGCCTTCATCACCCTGGCCTCTGTCCTTTCTGTATGCAGCTCACCCCAGGAATCATACATCTCTGTGCTTTAAGGGTGCCCACAGAAAGCAAACAGAGTGTAACAGTTTGTAGCTATTGCAACTAACACACAAGTTAGCTTTAATTTCAGGTACATTCATACAGCTGCACAAGATGACTAGCCTTCAGCTGTATGGGCCAAGGGTCAAGCAGCACCATCACATCTCCTTAGTAGGCAAAGGCTACTGGAGACCTCTCATGCTAGGCAAATCACTTCAAACACACTTTTGCGATGGGTTCAATTAGGGGAAGCTTTGGCGAGAAGATATTTGGGTGATATTAGTCTTTCCAAACTATACTGTGACCTTGACAATGGGGATGTGACTTTGTTATACAGGTAAAGGCATGCCACCATATGATTCCTTGTCTTGCCTTCACACATTCTGACTTGTATCCTTGTCTTGGCTCCCTGAAAAGTCAACATTACCAACCTGTCATCCCAACTGACAAGGCCCTCACCATCTAGACATAATAGTTTACAGTTAGCCTAGGTTGCTGGAGGCCTGTGCATGTGTGTATGGTTGTACCCAAACCTCACAGGCATGCTGGCTTGCAAACACCTGTGAGCATTGTGGGAATGACACTATCCTTGACATGTTCTTTAGGATAGCCTGTTACTGCACACCTGCTAGATGAGCACTTTGAGGTATGTGGTGGCTCTGCCATAGCTGATGCAGAGCTGCCATCAGTGACTTTTCAGGCCCTTGTGATACTAGGTGTCCATTCTACAGGTGCATATCGCCAGAAGGACACAGATGTTTGTTTTGGAAGGAGCCCATTTAATGTGTCCTCTGAGAATGATATATTTTATGCTCAACCTATGCCTTAAGGTTTCTCAAGTAGCTGGGCTTTACATGATATCTAGAGCTAGTGTTCTCCATGTTCCAGGGACAGTTGGAGACCCAGCATAGCAATCGGGTCTGGCAGGAGGCATTCAGCAAACTAGATGGCCGCCTAGTATGCTGAAAGCAGGCAAGGCACCAAAGCGCCGCAGTGGATGTGAGGGCATCACATGGCGCCCACATAATCTCTCTCTCGCCACAAGATCGACAGAGAGAGAAAGAGAGAGCATATGGTAGGTTGATGTCACCACCTAGGGCAGCTGTACATCCTTGCACTGGCTCTGATAGCTATGCCAATATACCCACAACATGTGAGGTCTAGGACTATGTCCAAAGCCTAGGCCCAACCAGCCTAACGCAGCAAGCTAGGGCAAGCTATGTACACTGTGTTGGTATGCCTACATGAACACTATGTAGAGTCCTGGCTCCTTTATAGTCACAGCCATTCTGAAAACTTTGGGCTGGACACATGTATTAGCAGTCCCCTTTACTTGGCTTACACTTTATCATAGTACAGTGAATTGCAACATTGTCAAGATGAAGCATAACTGGGTCAAAGTGGTTTCTTCACACACGGCACCAGACAGAGGAAGCTTCAGTAAAAGAAAGATTATCAAGAAGAGAGCTGATGCAAACACTTTGCTCGGCTCTCTTACACAGAAGGGGAAGGGGTAGTTGTTTGCTAATAGGCAAAGTGGCATTGAATCAGGCATTGGCAAAGCAGGCAGCCAATTAGTGTGTTGTCTTATGCCTCTGCAGGTGGAAATGATGGATCCCGGGGTAGGTCCTGAAGTATCTCTATTGGTAGACCATGACATAGGGTGAGATTATGGAATTCACAGCTTAGTAGCACTAAATCCACTACTCTGGGTGGCACATGCATTAAAGCTCCATCCATTTTGTCCAAACAGCGAAATCAACTTTTGAGAACTCCGAAGGTGCATTATGTGATACAGAGAGTTGAACATAAGGCCTCATTGTACCTCATCTCAGCCGGCATGTGAGGAATAGCAACAGGTCCAACAACCATATCCAAAATTTCTGGTGGCAAACATAGAATGGCTGTATCACTTACCTCACCGTTAGTTGGACATATGAATGGCAAGGCACGGAATATTATAAGACAGTGTAATATTACTTCTGTGTTAGTTGGGCTCTTCTAATACTGTTTCCCTATCCTAAGGCCATGCCACTGTATTTGTTGACAGTATGGGGTAGATTTTAAAAAAAGCACGTGCAGCCTACATGTGCGCGTGCTACCCGGGCCTTTTTAAAATAGGCCCGGTGTGCATAACTCTTTTAAAATCTGGCCCTTTTGTGAATAGTATAGGACTTGAACATTCTGTGTCAGCTGTTCCCGAATGGCTAACTTCATTGGGGTTCCTACCAACTGTGTGCCTGGTATTCATAAAGAAGGAAATGGTACCATTTTGTAACAGTCATCAAACCATGGTGCTGTACTTCACAGCTGCAAAACATCTCCTAGCCGAAAAGCTTCAGGCCCCTGGGATGATAGTACAAGGCCCCACCTGCTCACTGTATGTCCTCCCTAGATACACATTGTTCTGATGTCACGCAGTTCATATGCTAGTCCAAATAATGTACATGCTGCTGCTTTTGTTTTACCTGTGTCATGGTGAAGACAAAGTGCGTTTGAGCTACTCACTGATTGATGACTAACTGGCCACACAGGATCTAGAAATACTAGCAGTGTGGATAGTAAAAGAATCTGAGAAAGAAAACACATTTCTACTGCTGGAAATGTGAGGCTTGGAAAGGAGAAATGTTTTAAGAGAAGCTTGTGAAACTGTGTAGTGTCTGCCCACTCACAAAGCTTGGGAACAAGTACATTGTGTGACCACACAACATAAGCAGGCCTCTCTAGCATGTGTAGAAAAAGGCATGCCCTGGCACTCTTGTATTTCCACCTAACAGTACAAGCCAATTGGCAGGTAATCAAGGCTGTTATCTCCCCCACAGCCCCCCCCCCCCCTTGTCCCAGCAGGTTGATGCAAACACAGAGCCAGAGAGTAATTAGCAAAAGAAGCATGTGCTTACCTATAAACCAGCTGTCACCATAGAGGCTATCCTCAAAATCTTCAAAGAGGCCTAATTGTCTAAGTATAAAGGAATCGTGTGTGGATCCCGGGTACCTGGCCACTTCGTCGAGGATGCGCAATTGTGTGTCACAGACCACTTGCACATTGATGGAGTGGAGGAGCTTTCTGTTGCAGTTGATCTCCTCCCTGTTATGTGGTGAGATGATAGCTAATTGAGTGCAGTTGATAGCTCCCACAACATTTGAAATATTTGCAATGGCATAAAAGGCTCTCTTGATATCCATCAAGTGCTGCCTGTCCCAAAGGAATACTATGTAGCGATCAAGGCGGTCGGATACAGCTGTTATGACCTGGCCCAAACAGGGGGAAAAAGAGCTTTAGGACATCCCCCCAATTAACCCTACTGTCGTTTGGAAGGAGCCAGATGCCAGGAAATGCAGTGTGGCCAATAGTTTGGTGAGCTCAGGTATAGCGTGAGACCATTCCATGAACAGATCCAGATCCCCTCTGATTTCATCTTATAATTCCATGATAGCCTGAGAGGTGAGGCGAAACCTGCTTACCACATAATCTTCTGGCATGCCCAGTAAAGAAGTTTGTGGAGGGAAGATGCACTCCCTGTATCTTCTGTGTTGTAGTCGCCTCTGTGGCAAACCCTGTCGTGGGCTCCGATATTCTCCCTGTGGGGCCACTGGTTCATGTTTGGATGCTGGGACTTCCTGAGGAGGGGCTGGATATTCCCTTTCATGTTCAGTGTGTTGTGGCTGGTCGTCTTCTTCTTCCTCTTCTTGTTGTTGTCTGTGGTGATCCCCCTTAACCATCCAGTATCCCCTCACAAACTTAATGGATGTAGGAAGGCAGGTCAGGTGGGAACAGCTGGTTTTATTGGCCCAGGAGGGCCTGGTAGGTGTGCTTGCAATAAGCCCCAAAATTATCGCTTGAGGTAATAGCCATGAACCACGGTAATGGCCAAACACGCGCGATAAACAGTTTTTCCTGCATACCACCCAAAATAATAGGTGTCGTTATTTCTGATGTTAATTCCTGCATTACTGTGCATTAATTGGATGCAGGAAGCAGTAGAAGATCCTCTTTTGTATTTACTCCTCCCACTCTCCTCCTACTTGCATATTCAAGTGTATATTTGCATACGCAATTGCATTTCTGTATTTATCACATGCGTTAGGCCATTAGTGAATGTGTTAAGGCCCTATCTTGAAATGATAAATGAAGTCTGTTAATCTTGTTTGTGGAATGCTGTCATAAATCTCACCTGAGACCAGAGAGGCCATATCTACTGCTTTGTGATGCTATCATAGAGCTCATTCACATTTGTGAATCTATGTTTCTTGACTCCTAAAATCAAACTTGTAATTACTGCATTATGTTTCCCACTCTAATGTTGCTTGGAAGTATAAAAGTTAGAGAGATAATTAAATACATACATTAGTACTATTCATTTCATTTGAAGGGTTTCTATAGCTTTGGCCACATGTTGCCATACTTTATATATAATTAATTACTTGCCTTCTCCTTGTTCCCACTTTTTGGCATTAGACCATATCTGCTTTTCTTTGGTTCTCTATCATTTTTGGTTTCTAAAGAAAATCTTAATAGAACTGTGAAGGATGCAGTCAAAATTTCCTTGCGCTCATTCAGTATTCTGGGTTGTACTTCATCAGGTCCCATTGCCATATCTACTCTCATTTATGTAAGTATGTTAAGTACTTCTCCATTATAAATGGCTTTGTATCATGTCGCTATTATTCATGCTCATAGAAATAGATATATATCTATATATCTTTATCTTCATCTATATATAGATATAGTTATATAGATATATATATTCTGAATTAGGTATAGTACTATTCTTTTGTATATACTGAGCAAAAGAACTTGATTAAAATATTGGCTGGTTCCTATAACCCCACATTTTCCTTTAATTTTACTATTTCCCCTTTGGTTTTATATATATTACATCTAATTTGTGTTCTTGTTAGGGTGGTAGTTCACTTAGGGGCGGATTTTAAAAGCCCTGCTCGCGTAAATCTGCCCAGATTTACGCGAGCAGGGCCTTGCGCGCCGGTGCGCCTAAGTTCCATAGGCCTACTGGCGCGCGCAGAGCCCCGGGACTCGCGTAAGTCCCGGGGTTTTTCGAGGGGGGGCGGGTTAGGGGCGTGTCGGGGGGGCGTGTTGGATCGGCACGGTGTTTTGGGGGCGGGATGCGGTGTTTCGGGGGCGGGCCCGGGGGCGTGGATGCGCCCTCCGGAACCGCCCCCAGGTTGCGTCTCGGCGCGCTAGCGGCCCGCTGGCGCGCGGGGATTTACTTCCCCCTCCAGGAGGCGTAAATCCCCCGACAAAGGTAGGGGGGGTCTAGATAGGGCCGGGGGGGGTGGGTTAGATAGAGGAAGGGAGGGGAAGGTGAGGGGAGGGCGATAGCGAGTTCCCTCCCAGGCCGCTCCGATTTCGGAGCGGCCTGGGAGGGAACGGCGGCAGGCTGCGCGGCTCGGCGCGCACCGGCTACACGAAATCGGCAGCCTTGCGCGCGCCGATCCAGGATTTTAGCAGATACGCGCGGCTACGTGCGTATCTACTAAACTCCAGCGTACTTTTGTTTGCGCCTGATGCGCCAATAAAAGTACGCGAAGGCGCACTTTTTGAAAATCTACCCCTCAATGTGCTATGTAGATGCATTATTCTATAGCAAATATGCATAACACTGACAGACTTCAAGCATCCTCTGGACAGATGTAAAGGACAAAAATAGAAACAGTGTTGGGAAGTTACAGTATTGCTTTACAGTATTACTAACAATACACTCTTCTTCCTGAGCAGATGCAAAGGTAATAAGGAAAAAACAAGAGATGTACAAAAAGACCTAGTGAAACCACAGATCACAGGGTAGGCAGCTTGGAAACAGTTGGATACAACTCATCAGAAACCAAAATGAGTTGATGATAGCAGGTGTAATGGCTCACCGCCCGCGCTGCCCGGATCTGCCGCTCCTCTGGGTCCCTGGTTACGTCTTCAACGAGTCACTCTTTGCCCCTGCAGCTGCCAGGTGCTCGTAACTCCCCAGGTTCTGGTCTAAGCAGGTGCTGTCTCTGCTTGGCTTCAGGGTTCTCCTTAGAAGGAGTGGGTGGTAAACCCCCCCCCCCCCCCACCCCGATCAAAAGATAGTGCAAAGAAACAGTTTTCTTCAAAACAGTTTATAAGGCCATTCAAATATTCTTTACATTTACTTCTTCACCTCCCACCTCCACCAGTTCTTGGGAACTCAGTGGCTGAACTTCCAGGTCTGTATCCCAGCTCTCCCGCTCCCCAACGGCGTGTGCTTGACCAGTGTTACTATTTAAGTCAAAACCCCTCTTTTAAACATTTAAACACAATATGCTCTTTAGAGCCCTTCCTCCCACCTTCTTTTAAGGTACCATTTGTAACCCGTCATTTGAAACCCCTCGCTTCCTGGTTACTGGATATCCATTACTGAGCTGGAGGATTCCTCTCCCCCAGAACCTACCTCCATCCCTTCCCCCTCTTGTTCGGAGGAGCTGGCCTTTTCTGGCCATTGCCACCATGCTGGCACGCCCCCTTCCTCCAACTCCATCGATTCAACTGTGTCTGACTCGTTATCCTTTAACTCTGACACCTGTTTCCCCTTTTGCTCTGCCCACGGGTCAGGTGGTGGTTCTACGAACCTGGGAGTTGTAGTTTTTTTGTGCCTTTGGCAACGCCCTCTGCTGTCTGCCTCTGGTATTTTCTGACCTCATCCTATGGTGCCGGGGCTGTGCCTGACCCCGGCAGTGCTGCACTGCATCACACAGGTTACTGGTGGCTGGAAAGTTACTAAGGAGAAAACAAGAGGCAGAAAAAGGAAGCACAATCTAATGGCACATGTAATGTAGTATCTGAGTTGGAACCCACAGAAACCAATTAGATCAATGCTGGAAGGATGGCTGTGGCTGGGTACCATACAGAAGTACCTTGGTGGGGGCATTGCTTAGACAGCTAGATGTTCAGACAGCAACCTTACACATTTTGGTAACAGTTTATATCATTATAAAGCATTGTGGTAAGACATGGGGTGGTAAGCACAAATGAGGATGAAAAAAAATACTGACTGGATAAGGAAAAATATTCTACATGTGATAAAACTTCTACCACTGGTAGTTGGGATATATACTTAGCAGTATGGTCTAGAATAACTGGGCAGACTGGATGATCCAATTGGTCTTTATCTGCCATCATATACTATGTTACTATGTTACTGTTGCACTTTAGACAGAAAACCATTCTCTTTAAGAAACAAAAAAGTTTCAAAATTGGAATAGATAGCCCACATTGTCATCTTCCCCTGTACACTGTATTTTAAATAAATAAAATTGAGAATTCAAGAACAATCAGTGTCATGAACCATTTCAAGACACCACTAGCTGTCTTAGAATATTGCTGCCCTGAGGGGCTTAGTTATTGTCACAATTCTTCAGTAGCACAGACTGAGCCAGCAGAGTCTGGCAAGGTGGAATAAAGTAAGCCAGAAGAAGCACACACAGTAAGAGCAACATAAAGCCATTTATTACTTCTTAAGAAATTACAATTTTAAATATTATTTTTATTTATTTTTAGCTTAACTGCATAAGCAGAATATGTTAAACCTATGTTTCACCTAATCTGTATTAGGTTGATGTATTTATTTAATGACCAGATTGGTGTGAAATCATCCTCTGGGCTCCAGGCAGTAAATACAATAAACAGCAAACTCCTCTCACCTGGAGGGGGATATTATTAATTTTTTATTGCTTTTTTTTTTTTTTTTTTGTTATTGTTGGTGACATGTCATTCAGACAGCAGCTATGGATGTGTAAACTGATTCTCTGCCCCAGTAATATATTTTTCAAAGAAAAACATGAGGCACTGACACTGTAGTCATTAAGGGTGTTCAAAAAGTAACATTTTATCTTTATGAAGATTCATAAAAAATTACATATTCATGAAAATATCGAGTTCTGGAATTTCTGGGAGTATTTCTGATTGAAATGTGATTATGGAAATTTTGCTAATATTTCACTGATTTCCTCATTTAAAAAAAGGAACTTAGATTAGATGCGTGATGACTTGATAAATGTTGAAGTCATACAGCAATGTGTCCAGTAGCTCATCAGTCAACACCACCTACAGATTCTACAAATAATACCTTTTTAATAACATGGTTGTTGCTTCATTCAATTCAAAGCAGGAAAGAAGGATGACCAAATCTGGAAAATAAAAATAATTACTATTCAAAGCTAGAGCCAAAGGATTGAGGGAGAGGAGTGGTACTGGCAGCTAGAGGAGCTGCAACTTTAAATGCAGATTCTGCTATTACTGGAACGCAGAAGGAGGAGATGGGAGGGGGGAAGAGGCAAATGTTTTGGGAGGTGTGGTTCAGGAAACTATAGGTACTCAGAAATTGAGGGAAGTTTAGAGATTGGAGGGAGGGGTCTCAAGGTCAGGGGAAGTGGGAACTCTGGGCTTCAATGGGGATTTGGGGATTGGGGACTAGTGGAGAAGTAGAGATTTGGGAATGATGAGTGGGAAGAGAATGGGGTCTCGGATGGGAGGAAATGAGAAATCTGGGGTGAATGAGTGGGGGGTAGTGGTGACTGAAAGGTGGGAGAATGGGGACCTGGATTGGATGAGAATGGGGATGGAGAAGAGTGGGAATCAGAAATTGAGAAGGGGTGGGGATTTAGGAATTGGGTAAAAAATGGGAATGCAGAGATTGAATAAGAATTGAGGGGATGGTGATGATTTGGGGGAGAGTAGGAACTCAGGGACCTGTGAGAACTCAGAGATTGGATTGGAAACTGAGGGAGAAAGTGAGGACTCTAAGAATGAGAAGAGAACAGGGACTCTGAGACAGAGTAGGGATTGAAGAGACAGTACAGACTTGGCAGTTGGGTGAGAGTTATATATGGGGGTTTGTTAGATGGGTGGGAAGGTATCAGTGAATAGTTTCAGATGGAGCTATGTATGCGAGATGGGTGCAAGAAAAGTGGGACTTAAAGGTTGAGAGGGGTATAAGAAAAGTGGGTATTAAATGGAAGAAGAGTAAAGAAGTGGCACGAATGACTTGGAGGACTGGGAGAGGGGAGAGAGGCAGTTGAAAGGTACGGGTCTGTGAAGTGGGTGAGAGATGATGGAAAATGAGGTTGGAGAGGAGATAAGAGGAGTCATGGGTGTCTGGATAGATGAAGACAGATAGAACAAAAGGCCTGGAGACAGGAAGGAATTAATAACTGGAAAGGAGTTGGAGTTGGTGATGGGATAAGAAGCAGAGATTATGTACTACAGAAACTGTGCAGGCTGCCAGTTAAAGACCATTGGTGGAGGAGACAGAAAATAATGTTGCAACCTTTTCATCACTAAAGTTTACTTTGATGAACTGGTATAAGAGACTTTAGAACAATTTTGAAAACAAAATCAGTTTTTGAATATTGATAGGCAGGGTAATTTTAAAAGCTTTTCCATGGGTAAAACAGTGCTTTACTCTCAGAAATGGCCTTTTTGAAATTTGCCCACCCTATATGCAGGTAAAAGTATACATGTAGAGTCTCTATGTATGCACTTATATCTGCAGAAACAAGAGGAAGGGTTGGAGAAAGTTTTGGATTTACACATACACTTTTTCATTTTCAAAAGCATGCACATAATTTTGTCAGGAAAAACTACCTGCAAACATTTGTAGGTGTGTATGTTTGCAGGTAATTTCTCTGGCATAATTTTTAAAGGGAACTTATGTGTGTGCTTTCCCTTTGAACAAAGTCTGTGGTTAAAAGATACCTGAGAACTTTATGCCAATACTGGCAGTTAAAAAGATTACCCCCATGAGTGGGCCCAGGTATATGTTAAACAGGTCAGTTCAATTGAAGACATTGATATCTATGAAAATACTTTTGCCAAAGTATCCTGTGATCTTTTTGTGGCCAAGGACCTTTATTCGATCCCCATCGTCTCTGATCTATATGCTGCTTTTGACAGCGTATACTTCTCAACACACTGTACTCAACTGGATTTTGGGAGCATGCTCTAGCTTAGTTTTCTTCTTATATCTTCCATCATACTACTTTAACTGTATCCTCTGGTGATTCTTACTCCACTGCTATTCCATTATCAGTCAATGTGCCTCAAGGCTCATTCCTGGCCCTCTACTCTTTTCTAGCTATCCTTTTTCTCTCAGTGCTTTCACCTGCTCCTTTAGCTTTCAGTAACATTTTTATGCTGATGACTCCTAGATCTTCCTGTCTACCCCAGAAATTTCACCACAATTCGAGTCCCAAATTTCAGCCTGCTTGTCTGACTTTGCTGCCTGGATGTCCTGCCACCACTTAAACATGAGATGACCAAGGCAACATTTCTTGTCCCCCCATCCCAGAGTCTGCTCAGAAACTTTAAAAAGTAGTAGAAGCGCAGAGAGGAAGGCACACACCAGAGAGTGTATGAGTATTGTGTGCGTGAGTGTATACAGAGAGTTTTAGTAGTGGTGGAGTCAGTATATTCCAGGTAAGAGCCAGGATAAAAACAATTAATCCTATAAGAGTAATAATTTCCGCTGCAGCGCGCATGATTTTAGCAGCCGTTGACAGAAAATTCAAGTGCTATCTGAACCTGATAAGTGTGATTGTGAAGTGAATTTTGTTCACACAACCAGTTATACCATTGTGTATATCCCTGCTATATCTCTGTTTCTCTGTGCTGTCAAGGGGAACAGGTGAAATTAAAGTCCATGAAAGAAGTTTGTCCTGAGAGAACCTCTGCTATGTGATAAATGGATTTTTGGTGAATGGGGAAACAGACAGCCTTAGTAATCTGGGGCAAACTAATATTGGGTTTAAGGATCAATTCCTCTAAACTGCTAGTCAAGCAGCTGGTAAGGTAAATGAGTAGCAGAACTCTACTGTAAAAGCTGTACTGATAAAAAAAAAAAAATAGAGAGTGGTGTATTTCAAAACAGCATCTCCCACCCAGTGTGAGAACATTACTCTAATATTAGGGATACAAATCAAACACTGGAAACAGATTAGTGCTCAGCATTTAACACTCAGAAAATGAGTGTGCTAAGAAGAAAACAGATATAAGTGCAGTGGTGTGATATCATATCTGTACTGCAGAGCAGAGTGTAAAACTATAATCTATTCCTAAGAGAGTTATAAGAAGTGACTCAGCCTTATATTATTTAAATTCCTGGTCTGGAAAACAGTGATCTGAAGTAAGTGTGTGAGTACCAAGAGAGAGAGTGAAAGTGTGTAATTTCTGTACAATACACTTAAGAAACCGCTGAAGCAATTCATCTGTGCAAAGATAGAAGAAAGGGGAATTCAATTATTTTTTTATTTCGATCACTTAAGGCCTAATTTTAAATCGCTGGCACGTGTAAAAACTGGGAGATATGCGTGTGGCCGGGGCAGGCGTGCGTCGCAGGGATTTTTAAAGGCCCGCAGCCACGCGCATATCTCCCAGTATGCGTCGAAAACAGGCAGCCTAAATAAGGGGTGGGCTGGGGGCGGGGTGTGGGCGGGGCATGGGTGAGACATGGGTGGGATGGGACAGCGCCATTAGGCACTGTCCTGGTGAAGTGTGTGCCGGCAGCTGGCTGGCCCGCGCAACTTACTGCTGCTCTGGAGAGCAGGTAAGTTGCAAAATGTAAAAAATTAGGAGTGGACTGAGAGGGAACTTCCTAAACATCCTAACTAACATTATTCCCTTTTTCCCTTTCCACCCTGACTCCTAACCCCCCCCCTAACTAATCTAATTTCCCCCTTTATTGGAGCGGACTGGGAGGGAACTGGGGAAAGGCCTTGTCGCATTGGTGCATGTTTCTTAAAATATTTTCCCCCTTGTGCGCGTGCACAATTTAAAATCAGGCGTGCAGGTGCACGTGGATATGGGATTTTATAAAATGCACACATGGATGCCCGCAAGCGGTTTTTAAAATATATCCATTAGCTTGCTGAGTTCAGTAAGGCTTCTAGATCACAGCTTGAGGGAACTCAGCTAGAACACTTGCGGAATAGATGCTGGTACCAGTGTAATTAGGAATACACTATTTCTGATATTTAAAGATTAGTTAGGCACAAAGTCAAGCCAGGAGACTATGCTCCCCAGTTGGATCTGGTGACAAGGATCCCTCCAGTTGCAAAAGCTGTGATCCCTAACAGCAATTTAGCCGGCTACGTTATCAAGCATCAGTAAAGGGGACAAAGATTGACTGCAGAGCAAAGGAAACAGCTAAGTGCATGCAACCCAATACTTACACAAGGAGTGTTAGAAAAAAACACTGAGACTATAGTACTTTCTGACCCCAATTCAGATATTATAAAGAAGAGAAAGAAAACACTTACAGAGTTATAGTCTACAGTAGAGAAAAAAAGAGAGTATCACATATATAAGGAAAAACATGAAATAACAAAGGAGAGTAAGAGTTTATACTTACCTTCTTCAGAGACCATGGTTATACTTTATGCCTGTAAAACAAGAAGTAAATACAAAGTCTCCGTTTCTTCAAGGAAAAGCAGTAAAGGAACACACTATTCAAGAGAGTAAAATAGTTTGTTTTAGAGACAAACTTATCTGATAAATATTCTTTTAAATTAAGGAACCAGTTCTTTACATAGATAAAGTTGCAGATAGCTGTAGGAATATAAGAAAAGAAAAGTGTTAATTGTTGATGTTGGCAGTGTGGATGGATTGCACATTTATTTTTGCAAACTTGGTAGAGTGTAAGAAATAAATGTTAACGCTTAAAGTTTGTTTATATATAACTGCAGTCCATCTGAATCCTTACTGTCTAAAGACTCTGTCTTCCTTCTCTACCCCTGGGAGACTGCCTGGGTGGGTTCTGTCCCATATTTCTTTGGAAGAAAACCCAGCAGGAAGAACAGCATCACATTTTTCGTCTCTCAATCTGTACTTTGATAACATCTGTTAGTGGCCCTCTTATTATCCCATTAGTTGAAATTTCTCACTCAGCCACTGAAGCGGGAGAGTCACTTCCACAAAGTGTCTGTGAGACAGCACATAAAATAATACTTTTCTGTCTGTTCTTGCATTTTGGAAAAATAATAGAAAAAAAAAAAGGACAAGGTAGTAACATGTTCCCAGTCAATGTTCTGACATTTTCCATCCTAAATCATAATTCGTGGATAATTGAAATCAGAACGGCCTCGGCGGGAACTTTCCTTCCGCCTCCCCACCTTCCCCTCCCTTCCCTGCCCTAACCCGCCCCCCAGCCCTACCTAACCCCCCCCCAACCTTTATTATGCAAGTTGCGCCTGCCTCCGAGCAGGCGTAGGTTGCGCGATCCCCCGGCACAGACGCTGTGCCGGAGGCCTCGGTCCTGCCCCGGCCCCACCCCTTTCACAAAGCCCTTGGACATACGCGTGTCCCGGGGCTTGCACGCGTCGCTGGGCCCTATGCAAAATAGGCTCAGCACGGAACCCCCCCTACGAGCTTAAATCCAACTGGATTTACGCACGTAGGGCTTTTAAAATCTGCCCCATGAATCTTGAGAGTGTCAGTTAAATAAGCTTGTAATCAATATCCTTTACTAAGTGTTATCTAACACAGAACCCTTGTTGGTTAAGGATTTTGCTCCATATTAGATTTGCTGTACTGCACTGTGAGAAGCCAGCAAAGAGAAGAGGCAGACTTCAATGGTGATTCCATATCACTACTCTGTTGTCCAGTGACAGACCCGCCCTCTGATTATTTTTGTTTTGCTGCTGGCAGGGAAGGAGGCACCGGCAGAGAAAGCCCCCAGATTTTTTTCTTGTGTTTCTTTTGCTGCAGAAAGCAAGGAGGCACCGGGCGGGCTTTTATGCATCTCGGGCTTCATTCCTCCTCAGTGCTGTGTCCAGCACCGGCAGTCAACAAGGATGGAAACCGTGCACTAAAGCATCAGAAGAAAACTGCAGTCCACGCAGCCTTCCACTGATAGCTTGGGATTGCAATCAGAGGGGAAGCTTCAAGCCTGCAGGTGTGTGGGATCCGCGGTCTGCATCCTTCCTGCTCTACTCCTGCTGTTCCAAGGGCGCGTGCAGCAGATAACATGTGCTTCTCTGCTGCATGCCTGTGTCTGCACACACAAGGACCATGACATCGGATGCCGGCTCATGGGGAGGGGGGTTGTGTGTGAATCTGCTTTTCATCTCAGGCAGCATGCAGAAAACAGTGAGGCAACAGCCGGCCCAATCTTTCTGCTGCCCCTGGGATTGTGGCGCCCTAGGCGATTGCCTAGTTTGCCTAGTGCTTCCACCGGCCCTGACCATAGCCCTTTCTGAACCCTGACTGGCATCTATCTAACCCCTTCACTTCTTCCAAATAACTGAATAGCTGTGAACGTACTACCTGCTCAAGTACTTTAGCTAAAAAAGGGCACTTAAATATTAGGTGATAGCTAGCACAACTTAATCTGTCTAATGTAGCCCATTTCAAAATAGGGTTCACCACGAACTGTTTCAGAACACCTGGCAATTTACCCTCCTCCAAGGATGCATTAACCACCAATTATAATCTTGGTAATGAAGCATCTGGCATCGACCTAATCAAGAAAGAAGGACAAGGGTCCAAACCACATGTGGTTACTTTACAATCTCTCAATGCATTCTGTAATTCAAGGGTGCCTACTTATCAAACTGTTTCAAATCCTCCTCTCCCTATTAAACTCTAAACTCACAACTTTCTCTCTTCATCCCTCCCCATCTTTACCCTCCATACTGAACTTTTGCCCAATAACACTACAATTTTCCTAAAATTTCTTATGCCAAAAATGCACACAACTATCCCCAACTAACAAATCAGGTATCTTAGGCCTAGGAAAGCAACCTCCCCCCAAAAGAGATTGTGTGATCCTAAAAAAGTTTTGTGGTCTATTATTTGCTTGCTCAATCTTTTCTCTCAAAAACATTTTTTTCACATTTCTAACATGAAATACATTCCTGATAGTGATCTTACACCAAGCTAACTTATCTTCCCATAAATGAGATTTTATCCAAGTCCTTTCCAATCTACGAACCTCTTGTCATTGCCTGTTTAAATCTGGAGTGAACCAGGGTGCTGAACTCCCCTTTTACCATGCCTCTCTTTTACTGGAGCTATCCTATCCAATACCTCACTCACTGAGTAATTCCACTATTCCACCAAATCCTCCACCTTCCCATTCTCCAATAACACCTTTTCTCCAACCCATTCAGAATAAAATAAATCTGCCTCAATCTTTTCTCGACTAATTCTCAAATCGCCATTCTTCTCCTTCTGACATGCCCCAAAAGCTAAAAAGGAAAAGCAAATTAGATGATGATTAGACCATAACACCTACCTCTCATGCAAAATCCTTAATCTCCCAAATTCCACCAAACCCTTGGAACCAACCACTAGATCCAGGGTACATCCCTGCTGATGTGTAGAGAAATCGACTAATTGAACCAATCCAAAAGAAGATAGCGTGGTCAAAATATCTTGGGCTATCCCACAAGACTCATCTTCCACATGAAGATTAAACTCTCCCACCACAATAAGCTGTGAGAAAGAAAGTGTCTTCACCCCAATACATTTGATCACCTCTTGTATTTTACAAGAGTTTACCCTATAAGCAAATATAACAATAAAAGTCCTATTTGATATTTACCCCAGTTCTAGTAAACACATGCTCACATCCTTCTAACAGTTGTGAAAACACCATTTATAAAGGCCAGCTCTCTTTAAAGAGCACTGGTACCCCTCCCTCTGCCCCACCTCTCTATGATTAAATACATCCTGAAATTCCACCGGACACAATTGTAGAAGAGCAGAGGAATCACCTCGTAACCACATTTCTATAAAAAATACTAAGTTTACACCCTCTGCCAAAATCATATCATGCACTAAAGTAGCCTTATTTCCCACCAACCAAGTGGAGACAACAAACATTTCACCTCCCCCACCATTTCTATCCTCTTCTTCCGCACCACCTTCAATAACCAAACAACCCTACTCTGCTTTTTAGCCACCGTTTTCAAAACATTTCCCTCATATTTACCTTTCCCACACACCAGCGGGATGAAAGACTGACCCAAACATCTTACCACCAATTTCACCCTCCCCCCCAAAAAAAAATAAATTGAGATCTCTAAAAACTTACAAGGAACTCACAAAGGGGCTCACTATGGGATGTTCCCCTTAAGCATGCCCCTTTGGCGTGCCGCAGTGGCATACCGCAACCAGTGGCACAGCACTTCTTATGAGACCTTCTAGCTGACTCAAGAAGGTGGAGTCTCTGATGTCACGGCAGGGGGAGACACTATCAGCCCAAATGTTCTTGGCCATTCCCTGGTCCCAGATAGCCAGTCTGCAGCTTCCACAGCCCTCAAAATGGCTGTTTGGTCTCTTCAGTCTTCTCAGCTGTTAATTCATGGACACTTCTTCTCAGCCTTCTGGCAGCCACAGTCACTGGAGATGGACCTGTTTAATAAACAGTAGTGCTTTTCCTATTGAATCTGTGTTTTCTGTTATAAAACTCCAATTAACATTCCTTTTTCTACAGTCCCTAACTGCAAGAACCTCAAAGGCTTCTCAGGAGATTAGATGCATTTAAGAATGATCCTCTGCTGCTATTTTTTAAATGTACAATTGCCTTGTAAAAGAACTACATTGCTTGTTGCTGCTGAATTACCTGGCATGCTTAGACCTAAATTCATCATTTTGCAATAAATTGAGTGAAAATAGTGCCCATGATAAAAAAAAAAAAAAGGGGGCGTTGTTAGGCTAATTTTCCTAATACCACATTGGTATACCAGCTGAAAAGGATTTTATCATGAATGGTGATGAGAGAGTAAGAGAGAGAGAGAGAGAGAGAGAGAGCAAGCCCCTCTATAGAGACTCACAAAAATGTTATCTATTTGTATCAATTTAAGAGGGGCCACTAGTAACTTGGGTGAGGTTTGTGGGGTGGAGTGGATTCTGGGGGGCAATTTTACATGCACTGTCATACATACAAACAGAACAGTTACCATCAGTGAAGATTTAATGTGATTTGGAGGGATGAAAGGTAAAAGAAGAGTGGATTTGTACACTACTCTCTACCTACTTGATTACAGTTACGTACAGAGAGCATCAAGCTAGGTAGAGAGAACATGATGCAAAACTACTTTTCAATTTTATGAGCATCCATTTTCCTAACCTGTGCACAGCCATGGGTTAGGAAAATGGGTGCTTGTTAATTGAGCATCCGTTTCCCTAACCTGACCGCTGGCAAGACCTTTTTTAAATTTTATTTTTACGTTACTTCTTTTTCTGTTCCTTCGACTTAATATGCCATGATATTATTTCAGAGGAACTACAGAAAAGCACTATTTTTTGCTTTCCTGTTAACTTTTGTGGTTTCTTAAGACTTAATGCCAGCTTTGGGGCTATGTTGATGAGTTAATAGCCTCATCAACATAGCATTTATATGTGATAAGCACTATTAGCTACTCGCTGGTTTGGGCGCATGTTTTGGATGCGCTAATCCCCTTATTGCATAAGAGGTTATGGACACACATCCAACTGCGAGTTAACCTTTGCGCTATCCTGAGCGTATGGTATTGCATCGGCCTGACACTGATTTATTGGTAATTCATGCTATCCATCTGCCTCTGCAGGCTTCAGTACTGACAGTGTCCACAAGGTGTCAGTATTCTCTATTAAAAATTAAAATAGGATATTGCCCCATTTTGGCCACTGTTGATAACAGAGCTAAAAAGTGGTTTTCCCCCACCCTCTATTTTTTACTAGATTCATCCATTTTCTGAAACAATATTAATCAAATTTCTACCTTTTAGATATAGCTACTTATCTTGCTGTAGGCTGAATGGTTCAGGAATTAATGTTTCCACTGACATGTGGTTTATTTTTAAAAAATAAAGTGTCAAAAAGAATTCAAAATAGTAAAAAAAAATACTTTTAGAAGTATTATATGACAGATTAAAATTAATAAGATATTTCAGATAGCTTTCCAAATTTAACAAAAGCATGAACACTTTTTTTAATGTGCCAGAATCATTTCATAGGAAACAATGGGAGTTGCCTGGATGCAGCAGTACTCTGTCATAGACATACATCAGCCAGGATGAGAAGTAAAGATATATGGATTGATGGAGGAGAATTGAAATAATATATGTATTTGGATAACTGGTTGTTGTCAGCATAGAGGATATAGATAGATCATCTATGATGGTTTCTCCTTTGCACTCCAAATTTATTTTCTCAGCCTATGATAAATATATTTTATTCAAAAATATCTTATTTTATGACAATTGCTATTTGATTTTTTCCACAGCTTGCCCTCCAGAGGCCAAAATGATAATGAGTGACTTGAGTCCATATTTTTTAAAAATCATAATTGCTGAAAACAGAATATGTACTTTATGAGTCATATGTTAATATATCACCCCAAATGGAAATATATGAAAATAACATGGTAAATTGAATATAAAGTGAAATACTCTAGGAATATAGCAGAAACAACCCTTTCTGTGCATCATCTGGATAAAACAGAATGAGGTGGAGTTTTTCATGTGATGAAAAAAACAGGAGGAAGGAGGAATGCTTCTGAGAAGACTGATATCAGAGCTGACACTTTGATGTGCTCAGGGTGCCGACTCCTCTGTCTAAATATTTATTTCTTCTGCTGTGCTCAGCCTAATACAATCAGACTATGATGTGGAATGCTGCCATATCCTTTCAGATATGGATTTGACTTACAGCAATGGATAGTCAAACCTGCAACTACATAAAGTAGTAGGTCATCTGAGCTTAAAATAAATTTTAGATAATAATGATTTTAGGCATTATGGGGCCTATGCAATAAAACATGCTTTGAAACAGTTTTAGCATGAGTTTCAGTAAATTTTTAACTTGCACTTTACAATGGGACTTTTAACATGCCAGCAATACATTTTACCAGGGACATGGTAAAACTTGCCTTTAAGAGTATGACCCTGCCTTGGGTTCATTAAAAAAAGTTTTTCGTCAAGGTGTACACCTTCAATCAGAGGAAGGTCATGAAAATTTCAAAGAAATGAGGGTAAACTTCATAAGCTGGTGGGAGAAGTTTTCCCCTTAGAGGATGGGCTTTTTGGGTGTAATTAAGTCCTTCCATGAGATATCAGGCAGTGGAAGAGGAGAAGCAAGAGAAATAGAAGGGAGATTATCAGTGATTTCAGGATAAGGATTCCAGAGTTTGAAAATTTAGAAGTGGAAAAGCTTAGGGGGCTGCTGTTAATTCCTGTCAAGGAGTAGGAATGTTCAAACATAAATTCCCCTGTATATCCAATCAATCTTTAGAATGATATTGCCATATACACCTTTACGTATAAAGTGAATTAATACAAAAACATTTTTAGACATTTTTTTTTAATGGAATGACGTAGTTTCAATTATTATTCAATGGGCTCCATCCAGGATGCCTCACTATATTCTTTTTTATAATCATAAACAAACCTCTTCCATCCTATTTTTTATATGGTGTAAATTCTAGCAATAAAATTCAATTTTTATGTGTTCAAACTTTCTCATATTGTGCAAAACTGCGTCATATACACCGCCAAAATGAAAATACTTAGCTTAGAGAGTGTTTCTTTGTTCCTCACCCAGGAACAAAGAAAGGCTCTAATGGCGTTGAAAAAAATGGAGCAAGTGGTAATAAAGCCCGCTGATAAAGGAAGGGCCATAGTGGTGCAAGATCATATTAAATATGAAAAGGCCTTAAATGATCATCTAACACAGGCAGGTTATTATAGTGTAATGTAGCAAGATCCTACCATAGATCTCCAACCTCATATTGAAGAGTTAATAGAATCAGCAACTTTTTTAACCTCCAAAGAAAAGTTATTTTTGGTGCAGAAACAAGCACGCATGCCTGTAATATATGCAGTGCCTAAAATATACAAAAATATTATAGATCCACCTATCAGACCTATAGTATCCTTGAATGGATCAATATTAGAACCACCTGCCATTTTTGTCGATTATTTTCTTCAACCATTGGTGAAACAAAAACCCTCTTATCTGCAAGATACTCTTCACTTTTTAAATAAGTTGACTGAGGTACAGATAATAGAACGGTCCACGATATTAGTCACCATGGACATACAGTCACTTTAAACACAGATACCTCAGCAAGCAGCATTGGACATAGTGATGAGTGAATTAAGTCATTATGTAGGTTCATGTAAAATACCTGTTCATTTTTTGCCATCATAAACAAAATTAGTGTTGTTTAATAACTACTTTTTTTTAAAGAAACAGTGTACCACCAGGATCATAGGATCCCCATGGGGTCATCACTAGCGCCTTCTGTCGCAAATTTATATGTGGCAAATTTTGAACAAAAATGGATTTATCCTTCAACATGGTGGATGCACTATGGGACAGATTTTATAAGGTGTGTGCACAAATGTACAACTGATTTTATAACATGCGTGCGCAGCCATGGGCATGTTATAAAATCAGGGGTCGGTGCGCGCAAGGGGTTGCACACTAGTGCACCTTGCATGCGCCGAGACCTTGGGGAGACCAGCTGGCTTTCCCCATTCCCTCCCCACTTTCCCCTCCCTTCCCCTACCTGCCCCGCCCCCAGCCTGAAAAAAAAAAAACCCGTACCTTTATTTAACAAGTAATTTGCGCACGCCGGCCAACTGCCGGCATGCGATCCCCCCGGCCCAGTGGCCGTGGAGAGGCCTCTGGCCATGTCCCCACCCCGCCCCCAGACCACCCCGCCTAATCCCTGCCCCCGGGCCACCCATTTTTTCAAGCCCCGGGACTTACACACGTCCCGGGGCTTTACTCGCAACGCCGGGCCTTTTGAAAATAGGCCCGGCACGCATAACCCCCCTTCGCATGTAAATCCTCCTGGATTTATGTGTGTAGGGCTTTGAAAATCTGCCCCATTGTGAATTGGCATAGATATATAGATGATGTGTTTTTTATCTGGAAGGGCATAGAGGAACAGTTGCTCAGTTTATTCACTTGGATCAACACGTTGGATGTGCATTTAAAATTTTCTTATATGTATAGTAAAGACCAGATAACATATTTGGATGTCCGTATCAGCATTAAGGGTAATGCATTATTCACTACGGTGAATAGAAAAGACACAGACTGCAATAATTTATTGCGTTATGAAAGTCATCATCCAACATCATTTAAAGGTTTACCTGTGTCACAGTTTTTTCGAATTAGACGCATTTGCACAACTACAGCCAAATTTGATTATCAGGCAAACATATTATGCCATCGATTCTTGGAGAGGGGGTATCCAAAAAAAGTAAATAAAAGAGCATACAAGCAAGCAAGATACAGTGATTTGAATCATTGTTACAGTACAAACCGAAGAAGGAACAGAATCACCTGGTATGTGTGCTTCCCCAGAGCATGTCCACAGCAGCCATCATTTCTTCAATTAAAAATATTGGCACATCTTGGAGTTGCACAGAATATTTAATGAAGTGCCACTTATTGCCACCAAAAGAGGTCGTATCATCCACAATAATGTGGTTCATTCACAGTGCCATCAGGCAACCACTGAATCGATCGGTATGCACAGGAAGTGTGGCCGGTGTTCTGTGTGTGAGAACACAGTGGAGGGCACATTTTGGGAACATCCATTAACAAAGGAAAAGTGGTGGAGAAAAAATGAGACTGATTGCGCTTCAAAGGCAGTGATTTATACTATAACTTGTCCATGTCCTAAAGTCTTTGTGAGCCGGACAACTAGTGCCATTAGGCAAAGGATCATTGAGCATCGATCTCGTTTAAATACAGGTAACATGACAGCACCAATAGTTCCCCATTGTGTTGAACAGAAACACACTTTTAATCAATTGAAATGGACTATGATAGACAGTGTGGGAGTAAGAAGTGATATTCTAACTACGCTTAATTACAGAGAACAACTATGTATTTTTAGGTTAGGCACCGAACAACCAAGAGGTCTAAATGACCAATTAGATTGGATGTCTCTGACGTAACAAACCATAATAGGTTCTTTCAGAATTCCGTAGGGTCCATAAATAGCTAATGAGAAAGGGAAAGTCTTTCAACCTCTGTTTGGATGCTCAAAAGGAGTCACAATGTACCACTTGGACTACAAAATTTATAGAGAATACTTTGAGTAGTGTTAAAACATTCGATTGAAGATTCTTTTTAGAGAATAACCCCTGAAGAAGGTGCTAAATAAAAACTTGTACAGGTCGGGGCTTTTTTATCACGAAAAAATATCAGACATAAAAAAGAAACACTCTCTAAGCTAAGTATTTTCATTTTGGCGGTGTATATGATGCAGTTTTGCACAATATGAAAAAGTTTTATCACATATAAAAATTGAATTTTATTGCTAGATTTTACACCATATAAAAAATAGGATGGAGGAGGATTGTTTATGATTATAAAAAAGAATATAGTGAGGCATCCTGGATGGAGCCCACTGAATAATATATGAAACTACATCGTTCCATTCAAAAAAATTTTTTCTAAAAAATGTTTTTGTATTAATTCACTTTATAAGTAAAGGTGTATATGTCAATATCATTCTAAAGATTGATTGAATATTCTGGGGAGTTTATGTTTGAATGATCAGTCTCAACCCAGCATAGTGATCTTGATTGAGTAGAAGGAGTAGGAATGTGCAGTGGAAAAATATTCATTTTTGTTTTCAAAAGTTTTTTTCCCCATGAATTTCAGTTCATGAATTGCTTGATTTGTTTAATTCGTGAGGGAAAAAATGAATTAAACAATAAAAAAAAAAAAAAGCTAAAAATGGCCAAAAATAAAAAATGGAAAAATGTCGGGGCCAGGATCACCCCGGCCCCCACTTACTCAGGAGAAGATTTTCCGGGGAGGAGTAGGCCTAAGCCGAAGTCTCGGCCTTGCGTAAGCCGAGGTCATGGTGACTTTCCGCACCCTAGGCCTACACAAGACCAATGCCTCTGCCATATCCAGGCCCGATGCCGGGGCCTGGCCCGGAGATTGGGTCCCAACACCGGGGCCTCATCCAAACCCAGGCATGACACCAAGGCCTGACCTGAAGGCCGGGTACTGAAGCCTGGACCTCGACCAGAGCCCGGACCCAGGCTCGAAGTTAACTTTGGCGCATTCATCCCATTGGAAGGTGCAATCTTGATGTATGGAAATTGTACATCAATGCTGTTCATCAAAATGTTGCTGTCCAGTGGGGTGAATGAGCCGGAGTTAACTAACATGGGACATGTCAGAAGAAAGGAGAGGACAATGAGGAGCAGCGCAAGGCCTGGGATCTGGGCCTGGGCTTGACCCAAGGCTGAGGCCACGGTGTTGGGCCTAGGTCCTGGCCAAGCCCTGGTATCAGGATCCAAGCTCCGGGGTGGGTCACGGCCTTGGGTCTGGGTCTGGGCCATGGCCTAGGCTGAGGCCCAAGCATTCAGTCCTGGCCTCCGGGTTGAGTCGTGGCATCGGGCCTGGGTCCAGGCCGAAGCCCCAGCATTAGGACCCAACCACAAGGCTGGGTTGCGGTATCGGGCCTGGGTTCCAGCCTAGACCCAGACTTCCGGACCCAAGGCTCAGCCTTGCCATCAGATTCCCCCGACAGATCGGGTAAGAGACTAAACTTTAGAAAGATGGATGTATGTTAAATTGTGCAAAGGTACACAAGTGCATTAATGCAAAAATCTTAACTACTCTTCCCGAGGTATAGTTAACTTTTTATGTGCATAGTTTTTGGCATGTTTTGCATATCATTTTGCAAATAGCATATTCATATGGCTATGTATGTGTACATTAAAATCAGGCACTAACACTCTCTATAAATAGACCCCAGTATCAATAATGGAATTCAGGAAAACATGGGATAAGCATGGAGGATCCTTGGTTGTGAAGTAATAAAGGAAATTAAAAGGGCTGGAGGTGAGTTTCATTAATGTTTCCCCCTTCGTGCCTCTTGCTCACCCATCCCATGTGTTGTTTTTCTTAAATAAATTGCTTTCTGGCCCAATAACCAGAATTTTTCAAGCTTTGCCCAATTAAAGTACTGTAGTCTCTTATTTCAATTAAACCTCATATATTAACTTACCTGTGAGACTTTAAATCATATTCCTTGGTTTTTTGTTTGTAGTAGATTGTTTAGAATTGCAGAGAGCCATATTAACCTAGCCTGAAATATAGATCAGTCTAGGTTTAAATTTGGAGTCTCTGAGTATAGTATTATTCAATCTTTTTGCTAAGGACATAGAATCACACCTATCTACCATAATGGCTTTTTCTTATTTTAACTCTTAAGAAGCCTCACAGCTTAATTATTCCTTCTTGAATTATTTCTACCTAGAATTGACCTAAGTAAACCTTTTTCCCAGTCATGGTCTCGCTGTTATCTTAAAGCCTCTTATTTGTTTTTTTGTCTTTGTCTTGTTTGTCTTGACTAGACTGTAGGCTGCATGTAACAGAGATGTCTTTTATGTGTCTCTGTAATGAACTATACATATCTGGTATATGCGATATAAATTATTAATAACAGAAATAATAACAATAAAAGTCTGAGATTAACTTGGTCTGTGGCATTACACCAGGGAGTAACCTGGACAGAGTAGATGGGCCTTATATTCCTCATCTGCTGTCATATTCTGTGTTTTAGCATTAGGGATGTGCATTCGGTTCATATCGGTTTCAAACAAAATGAAATTACTGTTTTTAGTAACATGGGTTAGAGCAGTGGACTATGAACCAGGAGACCAGGATTTGAGTCCTGCTGTCGCTCCTTGTGACCTTGGGCAAGTCACTTTACCCTCCATTGCCTCAGGTATAAAAACAGATTGTAAGCCCTCTGGGGATAGAGAAATACCTACAGTACCTGAATGTAAACTGGTGTGATATCTCGATTGAGATCGAATGTCGATATATAAAAATAATAAATAAAATAAATAAATAGGGGCGGATTTTAAAAGGCGCGCGAATAGCCTACTTTTGTTTGCGCTCCAGGCGCAAACAAAAGTACGCTGGATTTTAGTAGATACGCGCGGAGCCGCGCGTATCTGCTAAAATCCTGGATCGGCGCGCGCAAGGCTATGGATTTTGTATAGCCGGCGCACGCCGAGCCGCGCAGCCTACCCCTGTTCCCTCCAAGGCCGCTCCGAAATCGGAGCGGCCTCGGAGGGAACTTTCCTTTGCCCTCCCCTCACCTTCCCCTCCCTTCCCCTACCTAACCCACCCGCCCGGCCCTGTCTAAACCCCCCCCTTACCTTTGTCGGGGGATTTACGCCTCCCGGAGGGAGGCGTAAATCCCCGCGCGCCAGCGGGCCTCCTGCGCGCCGGGCCGCGACCTGGGGGCGGGTACGGAGGGCGCGGCCACGCCCCCGGACCGCCCCGGGCTGTAGCCACGCCCCCGTACCCGCCCCCAAAACGCTGCCGACACGCCCCCGAAACCCCGCGATGACCGGGCCCGCCCCCGACACGCCCCCCTCGGAGAACCCCGGGACTTACGCGAGTCCCGGGGCTCTGCGCGCGCCGGGAGGCCTATGTAAAATAGGCTTCCCGGCGTGCAGGGCCCTGCTCGCGTAAATCCGCCCGGTTTTGGGCGGATTTACGCGAGCAGGGCTCTGAAAATCCGCCCCATAGTGTTCACTATTCAGAATAGTATGCACTATTTCTGAAACCTAAACAAAAGAAAAAATAATTGGTAGAAAACAGAAATTTTCCACAAAATGATAGGGCACAATTGTTTGATCTGCTCACTCCTAATAGGCATGATTCACTCATATTAACTTTAGATTTCACTATTTTATGCTATCAGTTTTCAATCACTAAAGCTTTTATTAACAATGATTAAAATCCACCTTAACACCAGACACACACAACTTCACTTATTGTTAACCACTCATTATTGTTTAGCTATTCATAGCATTTCATGAAATAGGTCATAAAGAAACTGATATCATTCCCTAGAAATACAACAAACACAAAACATTTTTTACAGGAAAAAAATTGAAAACATAATTCTGTTTTCCCAAACCTCATCTAAAAGGCTTTAATAAAATACCAGAATGTAACATTTTCCATAAAATGAAAAGTTAGAGGATGAGGGATGATGATCATCATCATGAAACTGAAGGGAGGGAAGCTCATAAAGAATATGAGAAAATGCTTTCTCTACTGAAGAAGTAGTGGACTGAAACAGACTACCAGTAGATATTATAAGATCCAAAACAATGGCAGAATTCAAGCAATAAACAACCTTAAAGGCAGAGGGAAGAAGAGCACCACAGATTAAATAAGACCTATGTCAACAGAGTAGACAGGCCTAAATTGGCAGACTGGATCGACAATATGGTACTTTTCTGTTGACATTTATCTGTTTCTCTTAACTGTAGTCTACTTTGGTGAAAAAAGCCAAAGCAGATTGGAAGCCAGGATACTGTTGAAAGAACTTAAACAGTGGCGTGTTTAAAGTTAAAAACAATTCCTATAAGAACATAAGAAAATAAGCAATTGCCATGCTGGGTCAGACCAAGGGTCCATCAAGCCCAGCATCCTGTTTCCAACAGAGGCGAAAACCAGGCCACAAGAACCTGGCAATTACCCAAACACTAAGAAGAACCCATGCTACTGATGCAATTAATAGCAGTGGCTATTCCCTAAGTATAATTGATTAATAACCATTAATGGACTTCTCCTCCAAGAACTTATCCAAACCTTTTTTGAACCCAGCTACACTAACTGCACTAACCATAACCTCTGGCAACAAATTCCAGAGCTTTATTGTGCGTTGAGTGAAAAAGAATTTTCTCCGATTAGTCTTAAATGTGTTACTTGCTAACTTCATGGAATGCCCCCTAGTCCTTCTATTATTCGAAAGTGTAAATAACCAAGTCACATCTACTCGTTCAAGACCTCTCATGATCTTAAAGACCTCTATCATATCCCCCCTCAGCCATCTCTTCTCCAAGCTGAACAGCCCTAACCTCTTCAGCCTTTCCTCATAGGGGAGCTGTTCCATCCCCTTTATCATTTTGGTTGCCCTTCTCTGTACCTTCTCCATCACAACTATATCTTTTTTGAGATGCGGCGACCATTTTTTAAATAATGAGAAAATATTGTTTGCGTGCTTTTTCTATTGTGGGCCCCAGTCTATGGAATGTAATGCTTGACTGTGTGCTTTAGATGATCTTGAGACATTTCAAAAGCAGCTAAAAGCTCTATTTCAAGAGGTGTTTGTGTCTGTTCATATTTTAGGATGATGGGTATTCTGTTTCATTAGTCACTGGGTCATTTTTGTATTGTATGACTATATTGATTTATTTTTGTATTTTATATGTTATTTGTTGTTTTATATTTTAATTTTAATTTGCTTAGCACAGCTGGTTCATTATAAGTGGATGATAAATATTTTAAATGAATGAGTTGGGATGAACTAACTATGATAATTGTATATGTTAGAATTTATTAAATCTTATAATAATGTTTCCTAACCAATATGTCATCACACACTGGTGTGTCTTCAGACCCGATCATGTGTGCCATACAAACGTCATTACTGCCTGAAGCTCAGTTTTAGACCAGCACCCAGCTGTGTTCTCAGCACATCACAGCAACAAAAGTTACTAAGAGTGGCTTTTAAACATGTAGGAACTCCTTTTTGAGAAGATGTGTGATCATGCATGACTCTTCTTCCTAGCTACAGCATGAGATCTGGAAATTGGCAATTAATGGGCAGCAGCAAGGGCATGGGCAGCTGAACCCTGTTTTGTTTGACACATGCAATGCATATAGCATCTCATCATCTTTACCCTCCTCATCCTAACCTATCAAATTCTTCCAGCCTTTGCCCCCAAGCTGAGTGAGAAAGGGAAAGCATGTATCAACAACTAGATGTGAACCATTCTGAGTGTTGGGAGCAGCAGCAGCAGTAGTGAAACAATTTTAGAAGCCACATGCAGCAGCCAAGTTAACTAACTGAGCTGGTTGCCCACATTATACTGTAACGGAGATACCAGATGTTCTACCACTGTATGTAACAAAATATGAATTTTACCTTCAATGAATATTGACCTCAGAGGGACACAGACCTTAAAAGATGCATGCTGACATGACAGGAACCCTGTGCAGAATGATTGTTGCTGGATTTACACTGTTATCCTAAAGACCATAACTCCACCATTTAGTGAGAAATTTGTGTACTTTTTTGTAATTTAGTTTTTCTCACATTTCTAGGTTCTTTTTTGATTTAATATTGTGACATGTAAGTCTCAGCAAAGAAAAACAAGATAAGGAACTTTGACCAGCATGATACCCAGTTTATCAGATCTGCTTAGTTGATTTAAGAACTATAAGCTTCTTCCCTCAAATAATGAAGTAAGCTGAGATAAACAAGTCTGCTTGAAAACAAGAAATAACTAATTCAAAAAGGAGGCTCACATGTGAACTCCAAAAAACAATTTAATCTACCCAGAGCAGAAAAATAGCTTATCAAAGGACAGCATGAGACAGGAGCAGTGACCCCTGATGGGAGAGAGGGGAGCAGCAATCAAATGAAGGGAATTGCTACATGGCAAGACAGCATTGGTCAAGACATGACCAGACACAGTCCAGAGTCACTATCCAGCAGGAGCAGTGACTCCCTGCCATGGAAAAGGGGAAGGTTAGCAATCTGAAATACAGAGACGATACCATCTACCTGCTGCATGACTATGCATGAACGTTTTGCATATTCATCAGCTGTCTCTTATAAGAAAGGGAAAACAAAAAAAGAGGATCAACACCTGATGAGATGGAGGCATCAACCATGCCCCTCCCTGTGTTGAGGAGGTAGAGGATTGGGAGCATCTGGGGAGACTGAGAGAGGAAAGCTCTGCCTGATATCTGGCTACTGGTCATAAAGCCAGAAATTCTGGTCCCAGTGTTGAGAGATGTCTCCTCAGCCCAGCCAGTACCAGGACCAAGAAAACAAGCTCTTTCCCTTGAGAAAATCCCCAAGATCTCCAGTCAGAGACTGCTCTAGAGGTAAACAGAAGGGAATCTCCCAGAGTTAGGTGGGGCTAGCCAGATAGTTACCTTTATTAATACTCTAAGCAGGCCAAGATTTCTGGCACATTTCAATCCACTAATGTTGCAGAGCTTTATTTAATATAAACCGATGCTAAGTAGCAAGGACTTTAGAGACATGTACTGTTTATTTTCTTTTAAATGCTAATCCTACAAAGTCTGACAAATAAATGTCTAATTCTGTGTGTGGCAGATCCTCCCAGTCTGGCTACCAGATGTCACTGTCCCAGACTAAGAACACACTAGTAAGGAGCCATCAGTCCCTTCCACCTGGAGAATCTGGTTTGGATGCCTGAAGACAATCAAGCCCAGCCATTTTAATACACCGGGGGTTCAGTTTGAGAAAGCAAGGGAAGAGTAAATATGTTTAAGTTTTACACTCTGGTGAGACCTCTCAGCTTCACCCAGAAGGAGTTTCTTTTAGAAGTGATACTTCACTGTACATTCCCTGCCAGAGGGTCCTTCTACTAATTTACAGAGAGAGAGATTTTTAAGCCTGATACCCTTTAGGGGCAAAAGGGATCTCACCAGGGGACCAAAGACCTGTGAGCCTACTCTAAACCCTAGGTGGGCAAGCACCAGTGATGGATCCTGCTGCAAAAGATAGTGAAGGCAGAAGATGTATCCAGTTTGTTCAAGTCCAAAAAATACTTTAAAGATTAGAGTGAGGAAGTTTTGGATCCCCCTTCCCCACTGGGATTTCAGTGCTGAGAACTTGCCTGATCCCACTGACTTTCCCCCCAAGAGATGTCCCCCAGAACATCAGGAGACCCCAACCAGATCTCCACAAACACCAAGGGACCAGGACAGGCTGGGTGTCCGAGGAGAAGATGTCCAAAGGTAGGATTTTTACAATAAAATTGGGGACCCCTCCACTAGGATTCCCTAGTGCATTAAAATCACCATGGGACTACCCAGATGCCTAGAAAAAGTATGCCTACCTACCTAACACTACACAAGTATCAACATTCAGATGTAACTTCAATATTATGGATGGATGGACTTTAATTTATGAGTATTAATCAGTAAACGTTTATTTAAAACCCAGACCTGAATCCTGTCTGAAGTCTTACAGCCTCTCACCTCATAGGTAGCACCAATACAGTATACACATACTGGCAAACTTTTAACATCATCTGGGTCATAAGTGAGAGCTTCCCCCCATAAAAAGAATTCTCCCCAGGGATTGAGAGTCAAGCGTGGAATGCCATATGTTAGCCGGAGCGGCCTCTGAAGATATAATTTAGTTATGTGTGCTAAGGAGTAACAATTCTCCAAAATAGGTATTGCATGTTGATAAACACATTTCTTTTCTGAACTATTCAGAAAAGATATATCGGTGCAGCCAGAGATAATAGAACTGTCTATAGCACTGCCAGCCTTGGTAGGTGTGGGGGAGGGGGAAATGAGGTACACAATAGCAACCCAAATCCTTAATACCGCTTATAATACCAAGTTCTCCTGTCTCTTGCAGTTGTACATAGAGGGAAATCGCCCACTGTGGTGAGTTTATGAGTGTCTTTGTCCCAATTCTACCATTTTTTAAAATGTGGAAGAGACTGATAAGAGTTTCAGTGCTTCCTTAGCTCTTCTTTCAACCATACTTGTCCTCTTCACATCTACATTTCCTGCCCCGTGGAGATTGGTGTACTACATACATTTTTGTTACTATAGGTATGTCTTGGGCTTCGAAAGGTTGAGACATTCTGGATTATAAACTACAATAATTTGTAGCCTTGTAGAAAGTTTCATCTACAGATGCAGTAAAGAAGTAAAAAGTGAAATAGCTGGTAGAGGTCATTGGAAAGAAATGTCAAACATTTTAGAATTTGACTTCTTATATCATTGTATGTGTATAAATTTTGCTTAACATGAAAGGTGAAAAACTGAAAATTATATGGCAATTATGAATTACGCCCCTGAGGAAGGGGCGTAATTCATAATTCTTTGAAACATGAGCCGAGTTGGGCTAGGGCAAGACATCTTAAAACGGGTGTTTTTCCGGGCATATTAATCCTGTGTCTACTGGGAAAATGTATTCTAGATAAGTGTTTTTATTGCTTTATAAAGATATTAATACATAAAGAATAAGAAAAGTATGGTTATAAAAATGAAAAAAAAATCTCCAAAAAAAAGACCAATGATTAGAAAAACATCACAGGTATTAATTCACTTGTGGAGACATTAATTTGGTCACTAAAAAACTATACATAAGTGATTTCTATTACCCAAATTTATAAGTTTATATTTGGCAAATAATTATTTCCTGATCTATATGGCTGTTTTTTAATTATAAATTTTGCTTAGCAGCTTTTTTAGTAGAGCTAAATTCAGCCACTGACAGAGCTTTATTTGGCTAGAAAAGTACCTTTTCAACCTCAGCTTTAAGTAGATTTTAAAGAAAATATGCACTGGGTTCAAAATATATATACTATGGGGCTGATGCAATAATGTCTCTTAACGCATGCATGGCACCTACAGGGGGGGCACCATGCAATATGTAAATTAGGGGGTCGCATTGGAAAGAGGCGCTAAGGTCGCTTGTGCGACCTTAGCGCCTCCTTGCTAACATGACCCACCGCAGCTGCCGGTTATGAAGATCGACGCTGGTAAACTCAGCCTCGGTTTTCTTAACCGGCCGTCTGCCAGTAATGAAAATGGCCGCCGATAAACTCGGTAATAAAATTGCCGGTTAGGAAAACCGAGGCTGAGTTTACCATAACCGGCAGCCGCGGTGCGTCGCATTAGCAAGGAGGCACTAAGATCATGTCGGTCGCGCGGCGTTGGTCTTCATAACTCAGCGGTCTGCCGAGTTTTTTTTTTTTTACTTTAAAAAAGAAGTACAGAAAAGCAGTTTTTTCTGCTTTTCTGTACTTCTTTTACCTGCACTCAGCTATTAATGCCTGCTCCAGGCAGGCGTTAATAGCTGAGTGATAAATGTGTGTCTGAGAAGCACATTTATCTTTTTGCATGTGGAGTGAATGAGTAATAGGCTCATTCACATGCATTTGCATGTGATGAGCGCTATTACATTCACTTCGCGTCTGACGTGGGTTAAATAGGCACTAATCCCCTTATTGCATTAGGGGGTGGATTAGCGCATATTAACTCACGTCAGAGTGCGGGTTATACAGTGCGCTCGGCTGAGCGCACTGTATTACATCGGCCCCTATGTTATTGGAATGTCTTCTAATTTGCAACATCACTTTTAACTAGCTACCAGTTTTCTGAGCAACTCCCATCAGTTTACTGAATGTCAAGTGAAATATAAAAGCATTAAGCAAGTCTTTCATTTTGGCAAGTACTAGAGAGTTAATAAAGTGCATTCTGAAGTTGTTATTTTAACAATCTGTCATTTCATTTTGCTATTGTGCAATGGCTAATTAGTGTCACATTCTAGAAAAATAACAAAAGATAATGCCTGCACTTATGTTTTTAACCAATGACTCTTTAAATCACAACAATAAAAATGCTAGCTTGTTTGGTTAGATGGTATGATTTACTTGTCAAAACACAGAACTAAAAGGTAAGACATCTAGGCTATAATCAGAGCTCTGCACCAGAATATCTTTGAATGCTTCAAGCCTGTCTGCCTCTACAAGCTATCTAACCTTGGCCAGGGATTGTATGGTTTTAATATTGCATTTTGTATTATGCATTCTGATTGTATTGATTTGTAGTTATTATGCAATTAATTTGCATTTAATGTTGATATAGTGACCCTTTGGGATCTCCACTAGATGGCCCCAGTAATGAACTTAAATAGAGAGTGTAGGAAAGTAGTGTACTACTTTACAAAACCCCTGTATGGTGGCTGCAGTGGTAGTCTCCTACTTGTGAAGTGCAGGCAGGTTTAGAGATCAATGTGGCATTTTGAGTTAGAGATTGTAGAAGTAGGAGCTATTCTGTTTCTATGTTTTTCCCTTATCCTAGTTTTAGACCTCTGTCCTGATACACAGAGCAAGAAAAAGGTAAAGCCTTTCTAGTACATAACTTGTCTGGTAGAGTTGTTTCAAGTTCTGTGTTAAGTGATTTTCTCACAGGACAAGCAGAATGGTAGTCCTCACATATGGGTGACATCATCAGGATGGAGCCCAATCATGGAACACTTTTGTCAAAGTTTCTAGAACATTGACTGGCACCTACTGGGCATGCCCAGCATAGCACCAACCCTGCATCCAGCAGGGGTCCCCCTTCAGTCTTCTTTTTTCCATGCAGCAGTAGCCACGTGGGTTAAGGAGCTCTTTAGAGATTCCTAACAGGAATTTTTCCTCAGGGAACCTATTCCAAAAATTTAAATAATTATACCCCACAGGTGTCCCCTTAACGATACCTTTGCTCCGTGGTCAAATGGTAAGTTTTATACCGGCTTGCTGTTGATTCCCGTTGAGTTTTTCCCTCGCGGCCTACCCGCCATTGACTGCACTGCGACTACATTTTTACCAAGGCTATGGCATCGGGTTTCCGTCGGTGCCCCAACTTCACTCGAACAATGTCCATCACTGACCCTCACATGGTCTGTGTGATGTGTTTGGGGTCCGACCATAATGTCCTTATTTGCACCAAATGTGCCCAAATGACACCAAAGGGTTGCAAGGCTAGGCTAGAGAAGATGGAACTTCTCTTTCAGTCAAAAACCCCGACTCCATCGATAGTTTCAACATCATTCGAACCAGTACCGTCAACTTCGTGCCAGCACCAGGAAACCACTGCTGGCCGACCGGCTTCGACGACTCCGTGGGTGTCGACCCCCTCTGTTCCTCCTCAGGAAAAAGACCGAGGAGAACATCAAGAAAAACATTAATACCACCATCGGAAAGCTTAGGCCACCGATACAGGCAAGCCCTCAGCATCAAGATCGTCTGAGCCACTGACAAAGAAGTCCCATACAGAAAAGGCCCCATCCTTTTCTGTTTCTGGGTCACTGAGGTGTTCCGCACCTGGACAGGTGCCGGGAGCCGTGACTCCACTTTCACCAGTGGACCCTCTGGCTATGCCAGTGCTGCCACCTACCCCAGAACCGGGTATCCATGCCCAAGGTTTCCATGAGGAATTGGATCGGATGATCCAAGAGGCCATCGGTAAAGCACTCCAGGGGTTCAAACCTCCATCGATGCCAGTGCCGGTTCCTGAAGCCAGCCACCGATCTGATACCCAAGGCACTTGCACCGCTATTGGCAAGAATGGATGCGTTGAACGGTGCCCTTCCACCGGTGGATACGAGGGAACAGATGGCCCCAATTCCTTCCTCACCGATACCCTTGTCATCAGAAGAAGAAGAAGAAACACTGATCTCCATTCCGCCCTCAGGAGTGCTGCCATCGATTTCGCTGATTCCATTGGTGCCTCCCTCGATGCCATCAATGCCGTCGATGTCCCCATCGATGTCTCCATCAATGCCTTCGATTCTGCCTCTGAGGTCATCAATGCCTAGGTCCAGGCCTTCCAGGATAACACCGTTACTCCCTTCTGATGAACATATGGGAGCTGGTAATGAGCCTTACTATCCTTGGTCCAATGGTTCGTCCCAGGGTACTGATGATCTTCCTTCACAGCCCTCTCCTCCTGATGAAAGGTAGCGTTCTCCTCCAGAGGACTTGTCCTTTATCAACTTTGTAAAGGACATGTCTGAAATGGTTCCATTCCAGCTTCAGACAGAAGAGGACTCTAGGATTCAGATGCTGGAGCTTCTCCAGTTTCTCGATGCTCCAAAGGAAATCATGTCTATCCCTATTCATGAAATCCTTCTGGACTTTTGGAAAAATTGGGAGCACCCTGGCTCTGTGGCACCTGTCAACCGTAAGGCAGATGCCATCTACTTAGTTCAGTCAGCCCCTGGCTTCCAGAGAACTCAATTAGATCATCACTCAGTGGTTGTGGAGTCAGTCCAGAAGAGGGCACGACATTCCAAACCTCATTCTTTCATTCCTCCAGGAAAGGAACAAAAATAACTGGATGCATTTGGAAGATGTGTATTTCATGGCTCAATGCTGATCTCTCGCATTGCTTCCTATCAATTGTACATGTCCCAATACAACAGGGCCCTGTTCACGAATGTTCAGGAATTTTCTGAAGTTTTACTTCTGCAATTCCAGGACCAGCTTCATGCCCTAGCACAAAAAGGCCTAGATGCTGCCAGACATGAAGTACGGTCTGCATATGACATCTTCGACACCGCCTCCAGAGTTTTGTTGGGAGGAATTAGTGTGAGGAGATGGGCCTGGCTAAAGTCTTCAGACCTCAGACCAGAAGTACAGGACAGGTTAGCTGACTTGCCCTGTGCTGGGGATAATGTTTTTGGAGAAAAGATTCAAGAAGCAGTGGCGCAGCTCAAGGACCACCAAGAGACTCTGCACCATCTCTCCTTACTGCCTTATGATCACTCTTCCTCTTCCAAAAGATCCTTTAGGAGAGACTCCAAGAGACAAGTCTACCGGCAAAGGAGATACTATCCCCCGGCATCCAGGGGTCAGCCTTCTAAGCCTTACTAAAAAAGCCAACCCAGGCAACCTCAAGTACAGAAATCACAGCCAGTCCCCCAGCCAGGTCCAGCATCTTGATTTTGACTCCTTCCTAGAGAGCAGTACCCAGCCTCCACTTCTGGCTATTCCCGTCAGAGGCCGGTTGTGCCACTTCTCCGCACTTTGACACACGGTCACCACAGATAAGTGGGTACTCGCTTTAGTAACTCAAGGTTACCACCTCAACTTTCTCTCTGTTCCATTGGATTCTCCACCTCGGCTGATGTGGGGAACATCCGACCACTCATTACTCCTGGAGCAGGAGGTCTCCCTCCTTCTCCAGTCCCAAGCAATAAAGCCAGTGCCCCTGTCCTAACAGGGGCAGGGGTTCTATTCCCGGTATTTCCTAATAACAAAAAAGTCAGGTGGTGTTCGCCCAATACAGGATCTTCACACCTTAAAAAATACCTACAAAGAGAAAAGTTCAAGATGGTGACCATGGGTTCTCTTCTTCCCCTTCTCCAAAGGGAAGACTGGCTATTCTCTCTAGACCTCCAGGATGCCTACACACACATTTCAATTACTCCATCACATCGCAGATTCCTACGGTTTCTAGTAGGCCCAAAACACTTCCAATATCGAGAGTTACCATTCGGCCTAGCATCTGCCCCACGAGTCTTCACCAAGTGCCTCATAGTGATAGCTACCTTTCTCAGGAGTCAAAGTGTCCACATCCACCCCTATCTCGATGATTGGTTGATCAGGGCTCCCACTCAGCAAACTACACTGACATCCCTACGTCTCACTTTGCATACCTTGATCTCCCTAGGGTTCCTCATAAACTATCCAAAATCCAGGCTAGTTCCTTCTCAAACCTTGTTGTTCATAGGGGATGTCTTGGACACTCCAAAAGCGAAAGCCTTCCTACCTCGGGATCGAGCTTTCACTCTCGCTTCTCTGACCCATTGACTGCAGTCTCGATAACATTCAACTGCACGTCATTTTCTGGTCTTACTGGGTCAGATGGCATCCTCGGTGCATGTCACTCCCATGGCTCGCCTTGCCATGAGAGTAATGCAGTGGACTCTAAAATTGCAGTGGATTCAGTCTTCTCAGCCAATGTCCACCATTGTCCATATCACCAAACAGCTCCACTTATCGCTGGCCTGGTGGGCAGACCAATTCAATCTGCTACAAGGCCTTCAATTTCAGGTTCCAGGACCTCAAATAACCTTGACAACAGATGCTTCCAGCCTCGGCTGGGGTGCACTTGTTGGAAACCTGCAAACTCAGGGCATTTGGTCTCCAGAGGAAGCCAAACACCAAATAAATTTCCTGAAGCTTTGTGCAATCAGATATGCTCTCAGGGCTTTTCAGGATCACCTTTCCAAACAGGTCATCCTGATTCAAACCGACAACCAGATGGCCATGTGGTACATCAACAAGCAAGGGGGAACGGGCTACTACCTTCTGTGTCAGGAAGCTGCACAGATATGGGCGGAGGCCCTTTCCCACTCGATGTACCTCAGGGCCACCTACTTGCTGGGAGTGGACAATGTGTTGGCAGACAAGCTGAGTTACATTTTTCAACCGTATGAGTGGTCCCTCAACCCCACTGTGGCGGACTCAATATTCCAACTTTGGGGTTACCCTCACATAGACATCTTTGCATCAATTCACATCCGCAAAGTAGGGAACTTCTGCTCTCTCACTCGCAGCCAACACCCGCAGCCAAGAGACGCTTTCTCCCTCTCATGGGCCAGCAGTCTCCTTTATGCATACCCTCCACTTCCACTCATTTCAAAGACTCTTGTGAAGTTGCGAAGGGACAAGGTGCTAATGATTCTGATAGCCTCTCATTGGCCACGCCAGGTCTGGTTTCCAATTCTCCATGACCAATCAGTACACCGGCACGTTCCTCTGGGGAAGGACCCGCTTCTGATCACTCAGAACAATGGCTGCCTTTGACACCCCAACCTCCAGGCCCTCTCCCTGACTGCCTGGATGTTGAAAGTTTAATACTTCAACCTCTTAACCTTTCAGAGCCGGTTTCCTGTTCCTAGTAGCTTCACAAAAGCCTTCCACAAGGCAGTCTTATCATTACAAGTGGAACAGGTTTATGGTATGGTGTACTTCCATGTCCATCGATCCCTTCACTTGTTCTGCACCGAAATTTCTGGACTATCTCTGGCACCTGTCAGAGTCAGGCCTCAAAACTTCATCTATCAGGGTGTACATGTCAGTGCGGTAGCCGCCTTCCATAAAGGTGTCAAGGATTTCAGTACAATCCCTTGTAACACGCTTTTTGAAGGGCTTGCTCCACCTTAAACCTCCACTGCACCCTCCGGCCCCTTCCTGGGACCTCAACATGGTTTTGGGGTGGCTCATGAAACCTAAGTTTGAGCCTCTCCAATCCTGTGATCTCTGCTGTCTCACTTGGAAAGTGATTTTTCTTTTGGCGATCACATCTGCTCACAGAGTTAGTGAGTTACAGGCCTTAGTCACCTACCCACCTTACACTAAACTTGTGCATGAAAGGGTAGTACTCCGCACTCACCTTAAGTTTTTACCTACTGGTAGTATCGGAGTTTCATATCAATCAATCCATTATACTACCCACCTTCTTTCCCAGGCCCCATTCAAATCCAGGAGAACGGGCTCTGCATACCCTTGACTGTAAATGTGCTCTAGCATTCTATCTAGACCATACAGCTGGCCACAGGAAATCCACTCAATTGTTTGTTTCCTTCTATTCCATCAAATTGGGTAAACCTGTGGGTAAGCAGACTCTCTCCTCCTGGTTAGCGGACTGTATTTCCTTTTGCTATCAGCAGGCAGGCATTCCGCTTCAAGACCATGTCAAGGCACACTCTATTAGGGCCATGGCAACATCTGTAGTGCACCTACGCTCAGTGCCGCTGGCTGACATCTGTAAGGCTGCTACCTGTTAGGGGTATGCATTCGCTTTCGACATATTGGCAATCTGCAACGTATATGTCCCTATTCGTTTTATTCATGGGGTCACAAAACGTATGGTGAACTCCCATGAATACGTCTCCAACGAATAACCCCCCCCCTCCTGAACCCCCCCCCCCAAGACTTGGCAAAAGTCCCTGGTGGTCCAGTGGCGGTCCTGGAGCGATCTCCTGCACTAGGGCTGTCGGCTGCCGGTATTCAAAATGGCGCCAATAGCCTTTGCCCTTACTATGTCACGGGGCCAACCAATGGCACCAGTAGCCCCTGTGACAAGTGAGGGCAAAGGCTATTGGCGCCATTTTGAATACCGGCAGCCGACAGCCCGAGTGCAGGAGATGGCTCCAGAACCCCCGCTGGACCACCAGGGACTTTTGGTAAGTCTTGGTGGGGGTCAGGATGGTGGGGGGTTGTAGTTAATTAAATTTAAAGGGTTGGGATGGGGTTTTTTTTGGGAAACGAATACATACGTAACTAATGAATGGATCGGGGTCCCCCGAGAACGGATGCAACAGTTTTGGCTCCCCAGGAATACGAATACCAAATGGGACAAATCCATTCCTGCTGCACATCCCTTCTACCTGGAGCTCTCTCCACACCTTCACAGCCCATTATTGTTTAGACAAGGCTGGCATACAAGATTCCATCTTCGGCCAGACTGTGCTACGCAACTTATTTGCGAACTGAGGTTCCAACATCCTTCTGCCAACCAGTTAGGATTCAGGATGTCTTCTACCAAATTCCACCCCAGTTGTTGTGCCTGTTGCATGTCTTTGGGTACATTTGGTGCATTGCTCAGGCATCCTTAGCTTGGTACTCACCCATATGTGAGGACTACCATCCTGCTTATCCTGTGAGAAAGCAGAGTTGCTTACCTGTAACAGGTGTTCTCACAGGATAGCAGAATATTAGTCCTCACGAAACCCACCCGCCACCCCGCGGTGTTTGGTTTGTTTATGTTTTCTTATTTTATTTTTGCATGTACTTTTTACTATAAGATGAGACTGAAGGGGGACCCCTGCTGGCTGCAGGGTTAGTGCCATGCTGGGCATGCCCAGTAGGTGCCAGTCAAAGTTCTAGAAACTTTGACAAAAGTGTTCTGTGATTGGGCTCCATCCTGATGATGTCACCCATATGTGAGGACTAACATCCTGCTGTCCTGTGAGAACACCTGTTACGGGTAAGCAACCCTACTATTTTTAAAGTCATTTTTAGAGTTTTCTTCTAAATCCATACTCCTGGCTCAGGAAGGGAAAGTCTGAAAACATGAAGCCTTCTTCATATACTGTAAGGATGGGCAAAAATAATATGTGCTGGCCTTTATTTAAAAAAGCTAACACTGGAAAGGATATCATTGGTTTTGATTTATCCAGAAATAAATGTAATCTGATTATATATGAAACATGTATTTCATATTGCTGGGAGAACTCAGAAAAACTCTTATCCTTATTAATAAAGTCTTGAAACCAAAAGTGTCCTCATCGGTTCTGATTGTTAATGATTATAAAAAGATTAATGTGGGTCAAAAATGCCCCCCCCCAACAAAAAAAGAAAAAAAATCAAAATTATCAACACATATAACTTTAAAGAAAGAGAAAATGGTTTGCCATTCTTATATATGCATGTGGTATGTATATATTCATTCATAATCATGCTAGAACTTGATTCTAACCTTTTCTTTTCCAAATAAAGATAATTTGTAAGCCAAAAAACCATAAATTTTCCTCAAGAGTTTCCTGCCTGTTTCCTTTAAAATATACTAGAATGCACTCCCAGAATAAAATCTAAAGGGGAAAGTAGTTTGTTTTATTTTAATCTTTTTATGAACAATCAAGATTGCTTATAAATGTTACATAGTAACTGTAACAATAAAATAAAATGGTCATCAGCCACATAACATGATAAATAATGTCATACTAAAAAGATTTCTGATTTTTTTCATCTTCAATTATCATTTTCAACATTTTCCAAAAGCATAAAATTGCTACAGAAATGCAAGCACATTAAAGGAAATAAAAAAAAATAAAATAAAACAAGAAACAAGAAAGGGGTGTGGGAGAGAGTGGGTGGCTCGCGGGAATGACGGCTACTACCTGGAGATAATACCCTTATTCAATAAACATACACACGGTTAATGCAACTCCAACATTGCTCTAAGACTCCAGCATTGCTCTAAGCTTCAACAGCAAGAGGAAATGTGGAAATAAGTGGAAATAAGGATTTGCATTCACAAAATAGCATGGAGTAGCTTGCTTGTTATCGCGGTTATTACCCCAAACCAAATAAGCCTGATACTTCACTTTCAATGCATATCCAGCATAGCTCTCTGTTTCAATGGCAGGGTAGAAAGACTGATACTTCACACATATCCAGCATAGCAATCTGCTTCAACAGCAGGGGAGAAAGTCTGATACTTCACTTTCAATGCATATCCAGCAGAACTCTCTGCTTCAAAGGCAGGGGGGAATGAAGAAAAGTGGATCTATATACAGACAACAACCAACAAGGACTGAATTACATAGTCTGGTAAACAAGCATGAGTGTAGCATGCTTATTACCCCTAACTAATTAAGGGGGTCATTTTCCAAGGAGTTGGCCGGTAAAGGTTTATCACAGTTCATGAGGGAGAGAGAGAGTTGCTATAGTGTCTCCTCCCTAGACAGGTATTTGTATCCCTATGGGAGGCCCACCTAGTAACTCGAAGTGGGGATTAGGTATGAGTGTAGGGGGTTGGGGGCCACTTTCACATTCAACATGAGACGTACGAACAGAACAGTGGTCTCTTGTGAAGATTTGATGGCCTTCGGAGTGAGGAAACTCACTCCAAGATGAGATTTGGGCAATGTTCTCTCCACCTAGCTTGATGGACACTCTACCTGGACACTCTACCTGGACACTCTAGGCTATACCTATCCTATTAGTATAGTCTTTTTAGAAGAAATCCAGTAGGGTTCTCTACAGATGCAAAATAAGAATGTGCATTTGTTTAAAATGAATGTGCAAATTATGCTAAATGAGGCCAATTCATTTCATGTGAGAGGGATCCCTGAAATGAATCAGGGGCTCCCGAATGAAATTAACATTACTCGTTGCATTTGTTTTAAGTTGATGCATTGGGCCTAGGCTTACAGAGTAAGCATATACAGCAAAAATCCAAGCAGCAAGCAATAAGTTGAAGGTAGCTGTGTGACTGAAAGTGAGTGCAAGCACCTCTGGCGTCCTTACCCCATAAATAAAGGGCAGGAACCCTTGATGATGATGATGATGATGATGATGACAATGTCACAGTGGGGGGAGGGGTTCCGGGGCGGTCGGCAGCAGCTGACAGTGAAAGGAAATACAGAGTAAGTGTATACAGCAAAAATCCAAGCAGCAAGCAATGAGTGGAAGGCAGTTATGTGACTGAGTGCGAGTGCAAGCACCTCCGGCATCCTTACCCCATAGATAAAGGGCAGGAGCCCTTGATGATGATGATGTCACAGTGGAAGGCAGGTTTCTGGGAGAGTCAGCAGCAGCTGAAAGTGAAATACAGAGTAAGCATATTCAGCAAAAATCCAAGCAACAAGCATTGAGTGGAGGGCAGCTGTGTAACTGAGTGAGAGTACAAGCCCCTCCTGCATCCCTACCCCATAGATAAAGGGAAAGAACCCTTGATGATGATGTCACAGTTGATGTGGGGTTCCCTGGGGGTTGGCAGCAGCCCAGAGATAAAAGGCAGGTCCTTTGATGATGATGTCTCAGTGTGGGGCGGGGTTCCACCAGTTGTAATCCATGCCACCACCTTGGCACTCACTCCGAATCTTCTCATTTTATTCACAAGCTTCCTATTTGGGAGCCCCCCAAGCCCTCCAACACATTAATTACCTCTTCTTATGATGCCGGATAACTTTAGGTCTAATCGGTCATATTCAACTAATGACTGGTTAGGGTTTAAATTATCCAGCTTTGTATAGCTGGATAGCTTTAAAAAAGTATATTCAGCGGGATGTTTATACTGTTGAATATACTGGACAAGTTATCTGGCTAACTTTAGCCAGATAACTTAACTACTAAACGGCCAACTGAATATTGGCCTCCTAATGTTCTTAAGTGACTTCTGATTGTGTAGGCTATTAAGGTGTATTGTGAAGCATCCCTAAACAAAGAACACAAATTCCATTTGCCTAGGATAGAAATATTAGGATTTTTTGATGAGGTTATTTTTTCATACCTGCTACTCTCAACATCAAGCTTTGCATTAACAGTGATGGTAGAAAGTATCCCCTGAAAAATACCTTCATTGTGATTTGCAGTAAATCACTGGCAATTGTTGAAGCACCAGGACTGATGAGGTGAGCTTAATAATTCTATACTCCACAGGAGTAGACATTTCTACAGTAACAGTAACTTTAGTGTTACACGTGTCGTCCGCGGCAGACCTGCGGCAAGGCCCCCATCTCCTTTCTACAGGTTCCTTCTCGCTGGCGGCAGTGGGCCATCAGCTCCGTCCTCGGGCCTTCCCCGGTGCCTCCGGCCCTGCCACAGTCCCTGGCATTCCCGGTCCTGCTACCACTTCTCATTGGGCCTCTCTACGTGGCCCATGGAGAGTCGCTGCTACTCGCGCCATGCCCCTCCCTATGCGTGCGCACGCGCACCATTGATCCTTAAGTAGGGACTGTGGCTGGAACCTAGCCGCAGCCCTGGATGATGTCAACTCAGCTATAGTATTTAAGCTCAGGCTCTGCTCCCTAGTGTTGCCTTTGCAATAGGTCTCCTTGTTGTTCGAGTACTCATTGCCTCCTAGAGATTCGTCTCAGCCATGCGTTCCTGTTCCTCGTTGTTCTTGGTTCCTGTCTCCTTGTTCCTACCTTACATCATTCCTCGGATTGACTACATGGATTTGACTTTGCTTTGCCTGACTTCGCCATTGACTCTCTTCAAGCCTGGACCTCCACTTCGCCTGACCACGCCATTGACTCTCTCCACACCTGGACCTTTGCTTCATTTGACTATGCTACTACCTATCTCCAGACCCAGACCTCTGCTTCACCTAACTATGCTACTGCCTATCTCCAGACCCAGACCTCTGCTTCGCCTGATTACGCTACTGCCTATCTCCAGACCCAGACCTCTGCTTTGCCTGACTACGCTCTTGACTATCTCCGCGATCAGACCTCTGCCTTGCTTGACTACGTTCTTGACTATCTCCATAATCAGACCTCAGCCTTGCTTGCCACTGCCTTCGGATTGTCGCCAGCCCTGAATCAAGCCTGCCCTTGGATGCCTCTCCAGCTTAGTATTTTTACTCCTTCAAGAATGTTAAGTTCACAAAACAAAGGCCTCCTGGAAGTCCTAGCACTTCAGCAGGCACATATCAGCGAAGTAAGAGATAGAACTTTCTCTATAGCTGGCCAGGCTCTGTGAAATACTCTTCCAGAGATGTTCAGAATACAGAGTGATACAAAAGGGTTCAAAAAAGGTATAAAGACCTGGTTATAAACAGAAGAATTTGCAACAAAACGTGCAGTCATCTAAGGAAAAAATGGCAAATGAATAACCCTCCAGCAGATGATACTGTTTTGTTGATGATATGTTTTGGTATTCTTTGTTTTATATGTTATTTGGTATATACAAATATATATTTTATTGTGTATGGTATATTTTGTAAACCGCTACAATGTAATAAGTACCAGTATAAAAAGCTCTTTTTAAATAAATTAATTAATTCTATACTTGCCTCTTTCAGGTATACAAGATATTCTTCTTACCTGTACCCCCTTCTTGTTACTTTTTCAGCCACCTCTTTTGATAACCATATCATCTTCCTTTTCCTCCTATTTGTAATCAATTAACATAACATAAGAACATAAGATATGCCATACTGGGTCAGGACCAAGGGTCCAGAATCCTGTCTCTAACAGTGGCCAATCCAAGTCACAAGTTCCTGGCAAGTACCCAAACATTAAATAGATCCCATGCTACTAATGCTGACAACAAGCGGTGGCTATTTCCCTATTGATAATAGCAGTTTATGGAATCCTCCAGCAGGATCTTATCCAAACCTTTTTAAATTCCTGCTATACTAGTTGCCTTAACCACATTCCAGAGCTTAATTGGGCATTGAGTGCCTCCTAGTCCTTGTATTATCCAAAAGAATAAATAACCATTTTACATTAACTGTTCAAGTCCTTTCATGATCATTTAATCCTACTCTTTGTTTCCTGTCTTTTAACCAGTTTGTAATACTCAAAAGGCCAACTCCTCCTATCATATGACTTTTTAGTTTTCTTAAAAGTCTCTTATGAGGGACTTTGTCAGAAGACTTCTGAAAATACACCACATCTTCCCATTCCCTTTTATCCACATGCTTATTTACTCCTTCAAAGAAATGTAGCAGGTTTGTGAGGCAAGACTTCCCTTGGGTAAATTCATGCCAGCTTTGTCCCATTAAATCATGTATGTTCTGTGATTTTATACTTTATAATAGTTTCCATGATTTTTCCCTGCAATGAAGTTGACTCATCGGTTGATATGTGGTAGGACCTCCCCAGAACGCCACTTTTTTGTTGTGGGGAGATTTTTTAAGCCACCCCTCCTCACTAGGAGCCAGGCTGGAAAGGCAGGTTCCTGAACCAGGCTCTTCAACCTGAGGAGGTCACCCTTTAAAAACAACTAAAGGAATCAAGTAAGATCATGTAGACCCCATCCAGATCTCCACCTACAAGGGACTAGCACCCAGGGTTGGGTGATCAGATTTGAACTGGAGATTTAGGTACAATGGTTTTTGCTATGCTAGAAGTGGACCCCTGCCATAGGAATCCCAGGTAGGCCACTGGGAGAACTTTAGTGCAGAATTTACATCACCATGGGAAGCTTTATGAGGTTACTAAGATAGCACACCCTAACTGTAATAATAAATTTAACTGTAACCGCACACGTATTTAAAGATGGACTTTGACTGTAACCAATAACTAAATTATTATTTAACAGCCTATGCCTAGCCCTGTCTGTTTTTGTTACAGCAACTCTCTACAGGAGTTGCCATAGCTACCAACACACACAAGGGATAAATCACACCACTGTCTGGGCCATAGACAAAGGTATCCCCCATAAAAAGAATCCCCCACTGGGACAGAAAGCTTATGATCTGGGAGGAGTGCTAGCTGGAGAAGCTTCAAAGATATAAATTAGTTGTATACCCTGAAAGAAGTTGCCACTTCCAAAAAAGGGGTTACATATAGTTTCCCGGATCACCTCTGGAGCCCTTTTTATATATCGGGGTTACTTGGCCACTTTCCAGTCTTCAGGTACAATGCCTGATTTTAATGAAAGATTACAGGTCTGAAATTTCATTTTTGAGTTCTTTCAGAACTCTGGGATATATATCATCTGGTCCAAGTGATTTACTATTCTTTAGTTTGTCAATCTGGCCTACTACATCTTCCAGGTTCACCATAATTTGGGTCAGTTCATCTGAATCATTGCTCTTGAAAACTGTCTCCATAGTGGGTATCTTCCCAACATCCCCCTCAGTAACACCGAAGCAAAGAATTCTTACCATAAAGGATTTTTGCTTTTTCTATAACTTCTTGTAGTTTAGTCCACTGTTCCTCCACTTTACTAATTTCTGCCTCTCTGCCAAGTCTCGCTTAAGTTGCATCCACAATTTACAAACACTGGTATTTTTGAAATCTAGGACTTGGAATTTTGTATGGCCTGTCTATGCCTTGGCTGTTATATGAAACCATATCATCTGACGATTATTGGTGCTCAGGTGGTTTCCTATCTGGAGTTAGAAACATTTCTTCCATTAGTAAGAACTAGGTTCAATATCTCTATTTCTTTTTGGGTTTCATTACTATTTTTGACAGGAGCTCCTTGAAGGGAGTCTAAGATTTCTCTATTTCTGAAAAATTTTAGGAACAAAGAATTCCATATTCAAAAGCCATTTAGACGGGTAACTCAAAAGTTAGCCATCTAAATGACAAATTTGGCATATTCAGCCATTTATCTGGCTAAATTATAGCCAGATAAGTAGTTATCCGGCTGTCATTTAGCTAGATAAAAAAGGGGTGTTCCTGTGAGTGTTTGAGTTATCTGGTTAACATAGCCAAAATAGCGCTGAAAGTAAAAAAAAAAAAAAAAAAATTATCAATGTGCCCAAGGCTTTCAGTCTTCCTTCCCCTGTTATTAAATATAAAATTGCTCCGTCTGCCCAGTGCCCCAAACATTACCAGTCCCCCTCCTCTCCCTTTCCCCATTGTGCAGTAATAACTTTTACTTTCACCTCCCTCTCCCCCCGCATGCTTAAACAAGTGTGGACCCCCTCCCTCACCCCTGAACCTCCACTCCCATGCCTCAGAGGTGCAAATGACATCCCTGCCAGGAGTGAGGTTCTTCACTTACCTGCTCCCGGTGGCTCCCATGCAGCATCTGATGATAAGCGCTGGATGATAGACGCCAGATGCTGTATGTGTGTGTGGGGGGGGGGGGGGGAGGTGAAAGTAAAAGTTAAATGGCTGGGGTAAGGTGAGGTTGGAGCCATTTTGGAAAATGACACTGACTGGGACAGGTGCATGGGTGCACTCATCCCCGCCACATGATCGTGGAGAAGGTAAGGAGGTCTCTGTAGGGGGGACAGGAGGAGGGGGGCTTAGACTCTCAGGGGGAGGGGGGATTGTGTAAGGGGGAGAGGGGAGGGAGGATTGTTTATCGTGGGGCCACCACATGCATGCTTTTAATTATTTGTATTTTATGGGAGTCAAGGTCACCTCGACTGGTGGTCCCTGGTTGAAATGGTGGGTCAGCAATGACCCCCACTTAACCTCCCCATTTGGCTGTGGGCAATTTTTGGATGGCCAGCAACCCTTTAAGACGATGATGGTCCCATGGGAGAGTAAGGGGGGATCTTTGGCTGATGGCTCTCAGGGGGGTCAGGGGGTAATTGGTATCTTTGAGTGAGGCAATTTGGGGGGTCAGGACAGAGGGGGAGGGAGTATCTTTGTGTGAGGTAATTGGGGGAGTTAGGGGAGGAGGGAGGGGGCTCTTTGGTTGATAGCAATTTGGGGGTCAGGGGGGACAGGGGATCTTTAGGTGAGGCAATTGTGGGGTCAGGGGGAGGGGAAGGGAAACTTTAGCTGATGGAAATTAAAGGGGTCAGGGGCAAGGAGTCATGAGGATCTTTGGCTGAGGCAATTGGGGGGTCAGGGGGAGGGAGGAGGGGGATCTTTGTTTATGGCAATCAAGGGGCTCAGGGTGAAGAGGAAGGAGGGGCGAGGGGGATTTTTGACTGATGTTAATTGGGGGAGTCAGGAGGATGGGATGGGAGATCTTTGGTTGATGGCAATTGGAGGGCCAGGGGGAGGGGGGATTGTATATCAGGGGGGCCGCCTCCACTGCACACTTTCTTTTAACTTTATTTATATTTTGGGGAATTTGGGGCTGCCTTGACTGGCGGCCCTGCATTGAAACAGGAGTCAGCAATGACCCCTGCTCAACCTCCCTGTTTGGCCACAGGTAATTTTTGGGTGGCCAGCGGTCCTTTAAGACAATGATGATCCTATGAGATTGTGGCCGCCATCACATTAAAGGGTCACTCATCGCATTTTTTTGTGTTGCAATGATTGGCTGCAACAGAAAAAAATGCGCCATGGAACTGCAATGTGTTTTGGGGGGCAACGATACCCCCCACAGTAGTATGATGTCTCCTGTGAAGACATAGAATTTCATGAATCTAGGCCTAAATTAGTGGATATGTTTATCTGGCTAACCTCCCTAGCCAAACAACTTGAATATGGACTTCACAATTTCCTTTTCTTTAAGCTTTTTATTAATGCAATAAGATATGAATGGTGTGACATGCCCTTTAATTATAGATTGATTAGTTGAAAGGTGCAAAATCTCTCTTCTTCTTTTTGACAATAGAACACTAAGGCAGACTGTCTCATCACTATAAATCTCATTATTATTTATGTCATTCTGGTGACATAGATTTTTCCGTCAGAACAAGTCTCCCACGGGGAAATATTTTATTCCAGTCAGTAATCCATGGGGTCTGAACCCTTCCTATCTTGTCTACTCTGTGTCATACAAAGCTCCCAAAATGATAAATGGAGACTTCTTTTATAGCTGAGAGTAAGGAAATATTTTTCAGTGACCAGGCTAAAATTCAGTGATCATTGTCATTAAATGTCTCTTTTGGTGTTTAGTTTCTGCAGCATTTTGAATGTTGATAGTCAAAGGCAAGCTTTTGTTTTAATCTTTCCATAAAAAAAATATTTGAACCCATTTCACATATGTGCCAGCTGTTAAGCATTGGTCTTGGGTTGTTTTCAGATACTTTTGGAATTGGGTTTTAATTAAGTTTCAATTTATTTTTAATTGAATACTTTTGTTTTTATTGTATTTTGTATTGTGCATTGCTCTGACCAGGTCTAACATTGAGTGTGTGGTGTATAAACATAGGAAATAAAAAAATCTCTTTTGTATGTTACACATAGACATAAATTGCAAAATAAATAAATAATTGTTTTCAATACATTTCTTCAACCTAAGTTTAAAGGCAATCTTGATGTAGATGTCAGAAAACAAATTATAACTTAATGGAATTAAAACTAAGATTCTTTAGCTGGGAAATTCAGTGATGCTAAAATGGAAGATTTTAACAAGGACTGAAAATACTGACATCACTCCTGAAACCCAGTTTTCTAACCCTGGTGTGATATTAGAGACAGACTTAGCAAAGGAGAACTCCATATCAGCAGTATCTCAGGGAGCTGTTGTAAAACTAAGGTTAATATGTAGTGAAGGCATTATTTAAATAAACGGAATATGAAGACCATGGTACTAGCTCTAGTCATCTCCAAATTTGATTATTGTAATGTCTTGTTTATGAGATTGCCAGTAAAAACAGCTCAGAGGCTCCAAATTATTTAGAATGATGCAGCAAGATTAATATTTGGCTGCCAGAGGAGAGAAACAATTTTCTTTCTGTGTCAGGATCTCCACTGGATTTCAATCATAACCCAAATTCACTTAAAGGTTTTCTTTATTACAGAATTTTGAGGGAATCATATCTCATCTTTTAAGATATTTTTTAGTATGGTATTGTTTAAGGTGTTCATTGAGATCACTGTAGAGGCCTTTTATATTTCCCTATTTTAAAGAAATCAGGTTAGTTAGAATGGGGAGGAGAATCTCCACAGTTCTATCAAATTTTGGAATGGGTTGTTCTGAATATACAGTGAGAATTAGATTACTTCATTTTCAGAAAGAGAAAATTGTTTTTTAGAATTTTTTGGAGAAGGCTATCTACTCTTTGGATAAGCTGTAGACAGTTTTATCTCTGTTTTATTACATCATTTTAGTATTTTTTGCCTACTTTTACATTATTTAATATTATCACTTATTAAAAGGATGTGTCCATATGGGTTATGGTCTTATGGTATGGGTGTGTTGGATCTATGCCCTTGGTTTTTACACTATTATTGATGCAATATGATTTACTTAATATGCTTGTTTTATGTTACTTGTATTGTCTGTTGTTATAATTGTAGGCTAGTTATACTGGTTTATATTTTTACTGTTACTTGCCTTGAGCTACATGAGGAAAGGAAAGATATAAATAAATTAAATATAGTCTATTAATAGAATTCTTTTTGACCTAACAGTTTCTTCCTACTGCTTCGTACTTCCAGCTCAATCAGCACCAGGACTGGAATCTGGTCATATGATCCTTCATTTGCAGCTACCTGGGGATTTTATACCCTTCCAACTCCAACATACCAAGTCTGGTCAAAAAAGTGACAGTCTTGGGCCAGGAGCCATGTACAAGGACTCTTTCTGGACCTCTGCAATTATAGACCTTGAAACTGGTATCACCCTTTAGGAATATAGCACTAAGGAGTTAGGAACCCTTCTGTTCAATAATTAAATAAAGAAAAAGTTAAAAAAAGAAGGGATTCTATATCTTTAGTGCTACACCTCTACACTTTGGGATTTCCTCAGCATGGAGCTTCATGGAGCAATTAGTTCAGGAACCAACAAGAGAGGGAGCTATTTTAGATTTAATTCTTAGTGGAATGCAGAATTTGGTGAGAGAGGTAACGGTGGTGGGGCCACTTGGCAACAGTGATCATAACATGATCAAATTTAAACTAATAACTGGAAGGGGGACAATAAGTAAATCTGCAACTCTAACACTAAACTTTCAAAAGGGAAACTTTGATAAAATGAGGAAAATAGTTAGAAAAAAACCGAAAGGTGCAGCTGCAAAGGTTAAAAGTGTTCAACAGGCATGGACATTGTTTAAAAATACAATTCTAGAGACACAATCCATATGTATTCTACACATTAAGAAAGGTGGAAGGAAGGCAAAACGATTACCATTATGGTTAAAAGGTGAGGTGAAGGAGGCTATTTTAGCCAAAAAACATCCTTCAAAAATTGGAAGAAGGATCCATCTGAAGAAAACAGGACAATACATAAGCATTGCCAAGTTAAGTGTAAAACATTGATAAGACAGGCGAAGAGAGAATTTGAAATGAAGTTGGCCATAGAGGCAAAAACTCATAATAAAAACTTTTTAAAATTTATCCGAAGCAAGAAACCTGTGAGGGAGTCGGTTGGACCATTAGATGACATAGGGGTTAAAGGGGCTTTTTGGGACAATAAGGCCATTGCAGAAAGACTAAATGAATTATTTGCTTGTTTACCAATGAGGATGTTGGGGAGATACCAGTTCCTGAGATGGTTTTTCAGGGGTGATGAGTCAGACGAACTGAACGAAATCACTATGAACCTGGAAGATGTAGTAGGCCAGATTAACAAACTGAAGAGTGGCAAATCACCTGGACCAGATGGTATGCATCCTAGGGTACTGAAGGGACTATAAAATGAAATTTCTGATCTATTAGTTAAAATTTGTAAACTGTCATTAAAACCATCCATTGTACCTGAAGACTGGAGGGTGGCCAATGTAACCCCAATATTTAAAAAAGGCACCAGTGGCAATCCAGGTAACTATAGACCAGTGAGCCTGACTTTAGTGCCCGGAAAAATAGTGGAAACTATTCTCAAGATCAAAATCGTAGAGCATATAGAAAGACATGGTTTAATGGGACACAGTCAACATGGATTTACCCAAGGGAAGTCTTGCCTAACAAATCTGCTTCATTTTTTTGAAGGAGTTACTAAACATATGGATAAAGGTGAACTGGTAGATGTGGTATATTTGGATTTTCAGAAGGCGTTTGACAAAGTCCCTCATGAGAGGCTTCTAAGAAAACTAAAAAGTCATGGGATAGGAGGTGATGTCCTTTCGAGGATTACAAACTGATTAAAAGACAGGAAATAGAGAGTAGGATTAAATGGCCAATTTTCTCATTGGAAAAGGGTAAACAGTGGAGTGCCTCAGGGATATGTACTTGGACCGGTGCTTTTCTATATATATATATATATATATATATATATATATATATATATATATATATATAAATGATCTGGAAAGGAATAAGATGAGTGAGGTTATCAAATTTGCGGATGATACAAAATTATTCAGAGTAGTTAAATCACAAGCGGATTGTGATACATTACAGGAGGACCTTGTAAGACTGGAAGATTGGGCATCCAAATGGCAGAAGAAATTTAATGTGGACAAGTGCAAGGTGTTGCATATAGGGAAAAATAACCCTTGCTGTAGTTACACGATGTTAGTTTCCATATTAGGAACTACCACCCAGGAAAAAGATCTAGGCACCATAGTGGATAATACTTTAAAATTGTCAGCTCAGTGTGCTGCAGCAGTCAAAAAAGCAAACAGAATGTTAGGAATTATTAGAAAGGGAATGGTTAATAAAACGGAAAATGTCATAATGCCTCTATATCGCTCCATGGTGAGACCGCACCTTGAATACTGTGTACAATTCTGGTCGCCGCATCTCAAAAAATATATAGTTGCGATGGAGAAGGTACAGAGAAGGGCAACCAAAATGATAAAGGGGATGGAACAGCTCCCCTATGAGGAAAGGCTGAAGAGGTTAGGACTGTTCAGCTTGGAAAAGAGATGGATGATAGAGGTCTTTAAGATCATGAGGGGTCTTGAACAAGTAGATGTGAATCGGTTATTTACACTTTCAAATAATAGAAGGACTAGGGGGCATTCCATGAAGTTAGCAAGTAACACATTTAAGACTAATCGGAGAAAATTCTTTTTCACTCAACGCACAATAAATCTCTGGAATTTGTTGCCAGATGATGTGGTTAGTGCAGTAAGTGTAGCTGGGTTCAAAAAATGTTTTGATAAGTTCTTGGAGGAGAAGTCCATTAATGGCTATGAATCAAGTTTACTTAGGGAATAGCCACTGCTATTAATTGCATCAGTAGCATGGGATCTTCTTAGTGTTTGGGTAATTGCCAGGTTCTTGTTGCCTAGTTTGGCCTCTTTTGGAAACAGGATGCTGGGCTTGATGGACCCTTGGTCTGACCCAGCATGGCAATTTCTTATGTTCTTATGATCTTATGTACCACTCATCACGTCCACTTTATATTTGCTACCCTTTAGGAATGACCATGACTCCCTCTCCTTGAAAGAATTCTGTCTTTGTAGCATCCCCAGGACCAGCCAATCTGGGGAGCAAAAGACCCAACTTGGGAAGTGAACAGGAGAACTTCCACATCACAGTGTATAGTACTTGTTCAATCCAAGCAAGAGGATCGGTGAGTCTCAAACACATAACCAAAACTCCTCTGATTGTCAGCATTTGTTGTTTAAGTTGCATAGGACCAATATATTTTGAGGTGTAGAGGAGTATACGTTACTTGCTATTTGAGCCACCAGACTAACTCAATAGAATTTTTATTAGGGTTCAATTTGGGAGCTCTTTGATTTTTTAAAATATATTTTCTTCTATTTTTCTCTTAAATGCCCACCTCCCTCAACTATTGAAATAGATGAATTAAGCTCCCCTGTTGGTCAGAGACTGAAATAGTATCCTCTAGGGATGTGAATCATTTTTGAACGATTAAAATTATCGTCAGATAATTTTAAAATCGTCCAAAATCGTTAGAGTGCACGATACAATACAAATGCCCACGATTTATCGTCAGGGGCATTTGTATTGTATCGTTAAATAGGGGGTGGGAAAACCGGCACACCAAAAAAACCCTAACACCCACCCCGAACCTTTAAAACAAACCCCCACCCTCCTGAACCCCCCCAAATGTTTTAAATGACCTGGGGTCCCGGCGCGATGATCCCAGCGCGATGTCCCGCTCTCTGCCCACGGCTGCTGTGAAGAGAAATGGCGCCGGTGGCCCTTTGCCCTTATCATGTGACAGGGCAAAGGTAGCACCGGTGCCATTTTGATTCCTAGCTCCCGACGTCACGCATCCAGGAGATCGCTCCCGGACCCCCGCTGGACCTCCAGGGACTTTTGGCCAGCTTGGGGGGGCCTCCTGACCCCCACAAGACTTGCCAAAAGTCCAGCGGGGGTCCGTGAACAACCTCCTAAACTTGAATCGTTTTGCCGTAAAGCAAAATGGCGCCGACCGTACGGCATGGTCGGCGCCATTTTGCTGTACGGCAAAACGATTCGAGTTTAGGAGGTCATTCCCGGACCCCCGCTGGACTTTTGGCAAGTCTTGTGGGGGTCAGGAGGCCCCCCCAAGCTGGCCAAAAGTCCCTGGGGGTCCAGCGGGGGTCCGGGAGTGATCTCCTACGCTCCTGATGTCGGGGGACAAAAAAACAAAATGGCGACGGTGCTTCCTTTGCCCTGCTGTCATATGACAGGGCAAAGGTAGCGCCGATGCCATTTCTACAACGCACCGGAGGTCCGAGAGTAAAAGATCACACCGGGTCCCTCCCTCTGGACCCCAGGTAATTTAAGGCATTTTGGGGGGGTTTGGGAGGGTGGGGGATTTATTTTAAAGGGTCGGGGTGGGTTTTAGGGATGTTTTAGTGTGCCGGTTTTCCCGCCCTCCCCCGATTTACGATTTACACGATATTTTAAAAAACAAAACCGCGACGATAAGATTCCCTCCCCCCCAGCCGAAATCGATCGTTAAGACGATCGATCACACGATTCACATCTCTAGTATCCTCCCCTGAACTCTTCAAATGCTCCCTTCTACCATGAAAGTCACCTGTGCAGAACTTACAGGGTCATTCATCAAAATGTGTTATGGTGTTAATGCTCAGGATAATGCCATAACGCACATGATAGTTATGGTAGCGCATGGTGCAAATGCAAATTTTTCAAAAGGGTGGGATTGGACCGGGGTTTGGGTGGGATTAATGAAAATGAGGGCCATTATCATACTGTTCAATAGCATAATACATGCTATTGCATGCTGGAAATTACTACACCTTTTTTCCTGGTATTAACCCATGTGAAATGCCAGAAATGCCCATAATGCAATTTGTGATAAAGATTTGTGGGCTAGAGGAGAGGGGGGAGGGAAAGGGAGTGGAAGAGAGGGAGAGAGAGAACCTCTAGTTTGGTACACATAGTAGTCACGTATTTATACTGCTATAGGAGGGCCAGTTATCAAGTTGAGGTGAGGGTTTTGGAGCTAGTTTTACATACAGAGTGAGACGTACGAACAGCACAGTAGACCTCAGTGAAGGTTCGACACCTTTTGGAGTGAGGAAAGTCACAGAAAGATGACATTTCTTCAGTATTCTCTCGCCCTAGCTTGATAGAAGCCTGGTAGAGAGTCCATGGTGTTCTAATTTTAGAATTATCATAACCACACCCCTTTTCCTTATCATGGGCATTATCCATGCAAAATTATAGTATTTTGATGAATCTAGGGGATTAGCTACCAGCCTTCTCTAATGATCCAGGATATGCCAGAATCTATCAGGCTTCAACAGGCATGAAGCCTTCAACCAGTCAGGGTTTTTTTTTATTTTATTTTAAATAAATACCAGTCAACTTGAATTCCTTAAAGTAATTACCGTAAAATATGGAGCTCTAAACATAATTCAAATGTCTTTTCTATTTTGGGGTAAATCAAAGTATCTAACATACCCAGGGGGAATATATCATGAGATGCAATGTCTTCTACCAGAGCTGCTATCTTATGAATATAACTGTTTTGACAGCAAACATTAATACTGCAGCAGCTTTATGCAGGCTTCTTAATGCTTCTTGAATAGAAAAATAAAGAATGTCATCTTAGAAATGAGCAACGGAAGGTACCTTATGTCTGAACACAAAGAAGCTTATATTTAAAAGAACATTCAGCCGGTAACTGAGCTTTCTTCTTGAACACAAGTAGAAAAATGAATGCATTCTAGATCTAAAAAATGAATCTGTTCCTCTCTCTAGGAGGCCTTAAGAAACATCAGACAGCAGTATACCAGCTACATTCAGCTTCACCATATAAGTACATTATCAAAGGGGTTACACACAAAAAAATTAACATAAAAGTGTGCCATTAGCTTGCACTCATGTATATTCTATTTTATAAACATCAAAATTATGTGCATATTGTTTGTTTCAAGCACACATATAACTGCTAAAAAAGGGGCAGACTAGGAGCATTCTGGGATGAGGCCAAGAGGAGCATGTAGAAGTTTCCATTTTATAAAAGATTTACATAAATACATTAGGCAACTTATTCATGCAAAGTTGCATCTGTAATTAACTAACACAATTGTTATCAGACTCTCTGCTATTTTTGGGTGAGTGTTCTGGGTGAACTGGGGGAGTGCAGGGTAAAATACTAGAAGAGTCTCTGTGAACTTGAGATGGACTGGGGGAACCAGCCTAGTTGTCGGCAAACTGGTGATTTCAAGTACATGCACATATTTAAAAATATACCTACTTATTCATATAAATTATTAGGGATGTGAATCGTTTTTTGACGATTTAAAAAAATCGTCAGATATTTTTTAAATCGTCAAAAATCGTTAGAGTCGCGATATAATAGAAATTCCCCCGATTTATCATGAAAAATCGTAAATCGGGGGAGGGCGGGAAAACCGGCACACCAAAACAACCCCTAAACCCACCCTGACCCTTTAAAACAAATCCCCCATGCTCCCAAACCCCCCCAAAATGTTTTAAATTACCTGGTGCTCCAGTGGGGGGGTCCCGGCGCGTTCTCCCGCTCTCGGGCCATCGGCGCCATTTTGGCTGCCACTAATATAAATGGTGCCGATGGCCCGATAAAAAAAAAACCCCACCCGACCCTTTAAAATGACCCCCTTGACCCCCCCAAACCTTTTAAAATTACCTGGTGGTCCAGCGGGGGCGCGATCTCCCGCTCTCTGGCCATCGGCTGCGTTAATAAAAATGGCGCCGATGGCCCTTTGCCCTTACCCTGTGACAGGGCAAAGGTAGCGCCGGCGCCATTTTGAATATTGGCAATATGGCCTGAGTGCAGGAGATCGCTCCCGGACCCCTGCTGGACCCCCAGGGACTTTTGGCCAGCTTGGGGGGGCCTCCTGACCCCCACAAGACTTGCCAAAAGTCCAGCAGGGGTCCGGGAGGGACCTCCTGCACTCGGGCCGTATTGCCAGTATTCAAAATGGCGCCGGCGCTACCTTTGCCCTGTCACAGGGTAAGGGCAATGGGCCATCGGCGCCATTTTTATTAACGCAGCCAATGGCCTGAGAGCCGTTGATCGCTCCCCGCGCTCCTGCTGGACCACCAGGTAATTTTAAAACTTTTTTGGGGGGTTCGGGAGGGTGTTTTGATTATCGGATCGAGCACAGCCGATAATCAGAACTCAAATCGGGCTGGGCGATAAAAATTTTAAGATTTGGATCGGAACCGGAACCGATCAGATTCCGGTTCCAATTCACATCTCTATAAATTATGGTTTTACACATATATATTATATTTTTTTCACATAGAAAATATATGCACGTATGTTTATAAAATAGGTTGAGAAAGTACACACTTTCATTACAGATGTTTATGCATATTGAAACATAAGCATATACTTTTACAGCTGAACTGCACTGCACTGCAGCAACCCTGTTATGAGCAATAGAAAGGGTAGTGAGAAATGGATCAACAAGGAAAACCAAATCAAAACATGTTTATGTTGCAAACAAATATGTTGCTGTGTGGTAAAACTCACTGAAATAATGGCTTGTAATTTGGGGGCATTCTATTTTATTTTATTTTTTGCCCTATAGCTCCAGTGTTCCTTTTCTGGGTTTTTAATTCAATCAAATCCTGCCTTTACTAGGGTACAGTACTATTAACCTGTCATTAACAGCTACCCAGGGCTTTTGCCCATTTCCATTCTTTCTTTCCTTTTTCTCTCTTGCTGAGTTAATGCAGCAACAATCTTCTGAGATGAATGGAACACGGTTCCTTCCTGAACTTATAAATGCAAGTGTGTTCTTAAATTAAATCAGTATCACAATTGCACAATGGCTGGGACTATGTATTCCTCCTGGGTACCATGGAAAGCATCCTATTTACTTCAGTACCTCAAGTATAGTTGAGAGGACTCATCAATTTTCAAAAGGAAGTAAGGCATCTTTAAGCGGAGCTACTGTACTAATTAACTGAGCCACAAACTGGAGGTTTCCTTTTATTAATGTGGAAGTACAATTGTTTTATGTATGAACTTGATGACAGTTAGTAAAAGATTGCACAAAGTGTTCCCCAAATTTTAACAAAATAAATCATTTAAATTGTGAACACTTCATAAAAAATGTTTATGTAATACATTTTAACCCTTTAAAGTCTATGTGATTATTTTATATAGATTGAATATGCACATTTAGAATCTGATGGAAAAACCAGTTCATAGCTTGCTCCAAAACTGGCACAAAGGCAGAAATTGATTTCCAGTCATAACTGGCATAAAAAACATCCAAACAACAAAAATGGTGTTCAAAATAACTTTCACCATAAGCCCTGCAAAGAGTTCAACTTGCAAACTTAAGTTTTTCATGGCTCATATCATGATACCAGGGAAGATAACTTTAAAACATGCATACACGTGCCCTTATACTGTGTACAGGGGCACATGTATTTATATCATGTATACACATGTATTTTATATCAAGCGTGCAAATGTGTGTGCATGATGAAAAATATGTATAAATTTAACCTGCAATATGTTTGCGTATCTTTAAGATATGCAGCATGTAGTTTCAATATAGCCCGATAAGTTTTGATTTATCCAACTGAGTTTCAAAAAAACGCTATATTTTTCAATCTTTTTCACTAAATAGCGCTTTTTAAGACTTATCCAGCTAAGGGCCAGATTCATTAAGGCTTTTCTCCCATTTTGTGTCTATGGGAAAAACCCTTAGTGAATCAGGTAAAAGTAAGATAGCTGCATAGGTGAAAGAAAAATGGTACTTTGCTGGATAAGTAGGATAACCAGATAACTAGCATTTGAAGACTTTTCTGGCTATCTTACTTAGGCCTGGATTTTCTATCTTCACACCGGTTTGTGAATCCTGGTGCTAATGGGGAGCGGGGGGACAAAGTGGGGGATGGGCCTGCGAAAGCCGGCAGCGATCGCACCACCGTGGTGTTATCACTGCCGGATTTTGCACCCAATAGCGCCATCGTAAAAGGTGGTGCTATTGGGCGTGCTACTGGCAGCGATAAGGGGTCTTACCTTATCGCCACCAGCGAAGTTTCCGCAGCTTCTGCACCGATGCTGCCCCGATTCCTCCTCTTCCGGTGCCGACACCTCCCCAACTCCACCCCAATGAAGCTATTGCACGCTTTTCACGTCCGATAGGGATAGAAAATGACCCCCTTAGCCAGATAAGTAGGGGTTTTTTTTCAAGCCGCCACTTTTCTGGAGAAGTTGAAACTTATCCGGATAAGTGAAATGCATCTCCTATTGTGATATATTTGAGCTCCTAATTGTAAACATTTACACATGGTGATTTCACATGCATATTTTCCTTGTTGGCTTTTGTACACACAAGTCATGCATGCATGAAATAATAATGAATAATCATGAGAGCCAATTCACTAAACTATCAACTTAAAGGGACCAGACCAACCTGCTTTTTAAATTCTTCTCAATGGCCTGATTCAAACCATAAGGGTGCACCATTTTCAACAAAAAATGCAGTTCCTGATGTAGATGAAAAGAAAATTGCCCCATCATTTAGATGTGAGCTGTTGAATATCAAAAAATGTGAGCTGGTCAATGTTGTGCTGTAAAATTATTAGGGATGTGCAATAGTTCAGGATGAATTAGGCAATTTCAACGAAATTTCAAAGGCCCAAACCACAGGAAATACAATGTTTCCCACGGTGGGCCGAAAACGAAGACTGAACTAAAAGGTTTGGGCTTTGCACATCCTTAAAAATTTTATATATATTTCTCAAATAATTTTATATCAAATTTTCTATATAACATTGAATATATTGTACTGTAACATAATCCAGTATTTTACTTAGAGGGCTTCCATTTTATGTATGCTAACTCTACTTTTATGTTGAATAATATGACTTTTGACAGGATTTTTTGTATGGCCAACATAAATATTTTGACCGGGGCATATAAGAACATAAGAACATAAGAAAATGCCATACTGGGTCAGACCAAGGGTCCATCAAGCCCAGCATCCTGTTTCCAACAGTGGCCAATCCAGGCCATAAGAACCTGGCAAGTACCCAAAAACTAAGTCTATTCCATGTAACCATTACTAATGGCAGTGGCTATTCTCTAAGTGAACGTAATAGCAGGTAATGGACTTCTCCTCCAAGAACTTATCCAATCCTTTTTTAAACACAGCTATACTAACAGCACTAACCACATTCTCTGGCAACAAATTCCAGAGTTTAATTGTGCATTGAGTAAAAAAGAACTTTCTCCGATTAGTTTTAAATGTGCCCCATGCTAACTTCATGGAATGCCCCCTAGTCTTTCTACTATCCGAAAGAGTAAATAACCGATTCACATCTACCCGTTCTAGACCTCTCATGATTTTAAACACCTCTATCATATCCCCCCTCAGTCGTCTCTTCTCCAAGCTGAAAAGTCCTAACCTCTTTAGTCTTTCCTCATAGGGGAGTTGTTCCATTCCCCTTATCATTTTGGTAGCCCATCTCTGTACCTTCTCCATCGCAATTATATCTTTTTTGAGATGTGGCGACCAGAATTGTACACAGTATTCAAGGTGCGGTCTCACCATGGAGCGATACAGAGGCATTATGACATTTTCCGTTTTATTCACCATTCCTTTTCTAATAATTCCCAACATTCTGTTTGCTTTTTTGACTGCCGCAGCACACTGCACCGACAATTTCAATGTGTTATTCACTATGACACCTAGATCTCTTTCTTGGGTTGTAGCACCTAATATGGAACCCAACATTGTGTAATTATAGCATGGGTTATTTTTCCCTATATGCATCACCTTGCACTTATCCACATTAAATTTCATCTGCCATTTGGATGCCCAATTTTCCAGTCTCACAAGGTCTTCCTGCAATTTATCACAATCTGCTTGTGATTTAACTACTCTGAACAATTTTGTGTCATCTGCAAATTTGATTATCTCACTCGTCGTATTTCTTTCCAGATCATTTATAAATATATTGAACAGTAAGGGTCCCAATACAGATCCCTGAGGCACTCCACTGTCCACTCCCTTCCACTGAGAAAATTGCCCATTTAATCCTACTCTCTGTTTCCTGTCTTTTAGCCAGTTTGCAATCCACGAAAGGACATCGCCACCTATCCCATGACTTTTTACTTTTCCTAGAAGCCTCTCATGAGGAACTTTGTCAAACGCCTTCTGAAAATCCAAGTATACTATATCTACTGGTTCACCTTTATCCACATGTTTATTAACTCCTTCAAAAAAGTGAAGCAGATTTGTGAGGCAAGACTTGCCCTGGGTAAAGCCATGCTGACTTTGTTCCATTAAACCATGTCTTTCTATATGTTCTGTGATTTTGATGTTTAGAACACTTTCCGCTATTTTTCCTGGCACTGAAGTCAGGCTAACCGGTCTGTAGTTTCCCGGATCGCCCCTGGAGCCCTTTTTAAATATTGGGGTTACATTTGCTATCCTCCAGTCTTCAGGTACAATGGATGATTTTAATGATAAGTTACAAATTTTTACTAATAGGTCTGAAATTTCATTTTTTAGTTCCTTCAGAACTCTGGGGTGTATACCATCCGGTCCAGGTGATTTACTACTCTTCAGTTTGTCAATCAGGCCAACCACATCTTCTAGGTTCACCGTGATTTGATTCAGTCCATCTGAATCATTACCCATGAAAACCTTCTCCATTACGGGTACCTCCCCAACATCCTCTTCAGTAAACACCGAAGCAAAGAAATCATTTAATCTTTCCGCGATGGCCTTATCTTCTCTAAGTGCCCCTTTAACCCCTCGATCATCTAACGGTCCAACTGACTCCCTCCCAGGCTTTCTGCTTCGGATATATTTTAAAAAGTTTTTACTGTGAGTTTTTGCCTCTACAGCCAACTTCTTTTCAAATTCTCTCTTAGCCTGTCTTATCAATGTCTTACATTTAACTTGCCAATGTTTATGCTTTATCCTATTTTCTTCTGTTGGATCCTTCTTCCAATTTTTGAATGAAGATCTTTTGGCTAAAATAGCTTCTTGCTTAATTTAACCTGCAAGATCTCACAGTTAAAATGACCTTGAATTTGATAGTGCAATGAAAGTGCTGGATGTTTAAATTCACAAATTTATAACCTGTGCTTACATGGCCAGTAAATTTCAAACTGGCGCATGGGCACACATTGAGGCATGTATGTCGGCCCGCGGCCAGAGATGCGGCCATTATATAACATACTTGCACATAGGCACAAATGTTATAAAATAGGCTTGCCGCATGCACATGGGCATGCTAGGGGTGTGAATTCGTTTTCACCGTATTGGCGATCCGCAACGTATACTGCACTATTCGTAGTATTCGAGGGGAAGCGAAACGTATAGCGATTCCCCACGAATACACGAATATTCGCCAAATTATACGGCCACCTAAATAACAATTTAAACAAACCCCTCACCCTCCTGAACCCCCCCAAGACTTACCAAAACTCCCTGGTGGTCCAGCGTGGGGTCCGGGACCCATCCCCTGCACTTACACCCTCGGTGCCGGTTTCATCATGGGCCGATAGCCTTTGTCACAGGGGCTACCGGTGCCATTGGTCAGCCCCTGTCACATGGCCATCGGCGCCATCTTGTGCTCCTACCATGTGACAGGGGCTGACCAATGGCACCGGTAGCCCCTGTGACATAGTAAGGGCAAGGCTATCGGCGCCATTTTGATTCCTGGCATCCGACGGCACAAGTGCAGGAGATCGCTCCCAGATCCCCACTGGACCCCCAGGGACTTTTGGCCAGCTTGGGGGGGGGGCCTCCTGACCCCCACAAGACTTGCCAAAAGTCCAGCGGGTGTCCGGGAGCGACCTCCTGCAACCGGGCCATTTTGCAAGTATTCAAAATGGCGCCGGCGCTACCTTTGCCCTCACTATGTCACAGGGGCCGATGGTCGGCCCCTGTGACATAGTGAGGGCAAAGGCTAGCGCCGGCGCCATTTTGAGTACTGGCAGCCGCTAGCCTTTGCCCTCACAATGTCACCAACCGTCGGCCCCTGTGACATAGTGAGGGCAAAGGTAGCGCTGGCCCATTTTGAATACTGGCAAAATGGCCCAATTGCAGGAGGTCGCTCCCGGACCCCCGCTGGACTTTTGGCAAGTCTTGTGGGGGTCAGGAGGCCCCCCCAAGCTGGCCAAATGTCCCTGGGGGTCCAGCGGGGGTCCGGGAGCGATCTCCTGCACTTGTGCCGTCGGGTGCCAGGAATCAAAATGGCGCCGATAACCTTGCCCTTACTATGTCACAGGGGCTACCGGTGCCATTGGTCAGCCCCTGTCACATGGTAGGAGCACAAGATGGCGCTGATGGCCATGTGACAGGGGCTGACCAATGGCACCGGTAGCCCCTGTGACATAGTAGGTCAAAGGCTATCCGGCGCCATTATGAACTGGTATCGAGGGTGTGAGAGTGCAGGGGATAGGTCCCAGACCCCCTGCTGGACCACCAGGGAGTTTTGGTAAGTGTTGGGGGGGTCAGGAGGGTGAAGGTTTGTAGTAAATTTTAATTTTAGCCGGGCAGCGAATAGGATTAGACGTATAACCGTATCGGGGCGCCATACGGACGTATGCAACGTATCTGCCCCCCGACAAATATGTATCCCGAATGCAATGTATGGTGTCCCTCTGCACATCCCTAGTGCATGCAAATATTGCTTCTGTCCCGTAAATTGGGAGATTTTAAAAGGGTGCGCACCAACACCATTGCAGTTTTACTAGTTCATTACCAGTTCACCCAGCTAGCCTCGACCCTTAAAACCCCGCAGATCTTCTTAGTTTTCTTTATTTTTTAACTCACACGTCATCCATAGCAGAAGTAAAGTTACTGAACAGGGGCCCTCGGTGCATGCTGGGGTATGTAAGCATTTATGCGCACATCTCTGGATCATGCCTTAAAATACCTAATTCCCATCCAGACCACACCTTGCCTCGCCTCTTTTTAAAATCTTTGGAGATGGGTGCACTACAAAATTTGCTTGGTGTGCACAAGCCCAACTTATTTGCGCATCCCCTAATTAATGTGCACTTCATTGTTTTAAAATTCACCTCAAACTGAATATTTGCCACGTGAACCATGATTCAAAATAGTAGAATCCTGCAAAAAAATGTTTACACTGTGAAAGTGATACCATCATGGCTTCTAAATTATGCCCCCTTGTGCATGCAAAAATAGGTTTCTCTTTGAAGACTTCATGGATTGTAAGAATGGTCCAATGTTGCAAAATGATATGCTGAATTTGGGATGAGCACGGTATAAAGGCAACACATATGCCATGCATTTTAAAGGTTCTTTTTGTTTAATTTGCAGGAGAAGATCTCTGTTAGCATAGATAACTCTCTTATAAGCTCTTTTGATCATTTTCCTAGGATAGCCCTTTAAGGTGAATTTTAAAAGCCTGGTGTGTGCATCAATTAAGGGATACACAAAGAAGTCCGGCTTACACGTGCCGACTGTATTTTAAAAATAAATCCCATATATGCCCATAAATGCTGCAGCGCACACATCTAAAAAATGTCCAAAAGGGGGAGGGGCACGGTATGGGTGGGGCATGGGTATTTCAGAACCTGGCCAAGAGATGCGTGCTTAAATACTTATGCACCCCAACACGCGCCGAGGTCCCTAGCTGTGTAACTTTACTTCTGCTATGGATGACATGTAAGTCATAAAATAAAAGGATCAAGCCATTTCTGAGGGGTGTATAGGGTCTGCGGTAACTGGCGGGAGTGTGGGCTATCAAACCAATGAGGTTGGAGGACCTATGAGTTAACTGGGCAAACTGGTTGACAAACTGGTAAACTGGGAAGGGCATAGGTGCGTGCCTCTTTTAAAATCCTCCAACATATGCGGTAAAAATAGGATTTGCGTACCCACTTAAAATTTGGTGCACATGTGTGTACAGCCAGGCTATTTTATAACACGCATGCATTTACGCATGCAAGTTATAAAATTGCTGTGTCCCTGGGTGCAGGCCGATGCATGTGTGCAAATGTGTGCTTGCGTGCTGGTTTGAAAGTTACCGTCCCTGAATGACTTTCTCACTCACACGTATGGCTTGAACTTTATATTCTTCAACTCTTGTGCAAAGGTGGCATAGTCAGGAAGTTTAGGAACTGACCTGTGGGAATGTTTTTCGGAGCCATCGCGTATGATAACTCGAAAAGTGTAAAAGCATGTTTCTGTCTATCTCCTTTACATAAATAGTAGTACCAAATGTATAGCTGGATTTACATATCAGTTCATCTGAAAAAGAGTGGTTTCTGAAGAAAACTGCAAGTTAAAGACCAAAGAATGTAACAATACCCCAAATGTTTGAAGCAAAGTGTTAAGGTTCAGTCCAAATGAAAAAATACATTGTCTATAAATCATACCCAAATTTTGATGTGTGCCCAAAATACTGAATTGTAGATATATTTATTTTCAAACTGTGCCATGTATAGACATGCTGCCAAGAAGGCCACTGTGGCCCCTATGGCAGTGCCTTTAATATGTTGGTAAAATTGGACTTTAAAGACAAAAAAAAAATGTTGTTAAGTGCAACATGAGCAAGATCACAAATTACATTTATATAATCCTGTGATAAACTGTAGATTACAAATTCGTTGCTATTTAACCTGTTTTATACAACTTTTCTGAGAAGGAAGGGCTGGTTAAAACCCATCAAGGCAGCACAATATCAGCCATGACAAATTGAGGTTTGAATGTGGAACTGTTTGCATACTTAATGATACTACATAGCTCCTTATGGGACAAGTTTTATGGTGAAGGTTCTTTTGATCACCATTTTTGTTGTTAAGATATTTTTTATACCAGTTATTATTGGAAATACATTTCTGCCTTAGTGGCAGTATTAGAGCAGGCTATGAACTGGCTTTTCATCCAATTTTATGTATGTATTTTATTTTACTTTACTTTTATTTTTATTTTTTCTTCAGCAGAGAATGACATATACTTACAATTTTTTAGCACTCTGTTCACCAGTTTTGGTTTGCATACTGAGGTAGATTAAGATTTCTGAGCTCATTACACTTAAGGTCTTTACCAGATATCACAAGGCTACAAATAAAGCACAGTGTCCAGAAAACAACTCTTCATCTCCTCCTATTCACCCTGTTTCCTTTAAAAAAGAAAAGCATCATTAATCGATCTGCATCTTATTCAAACCAGTGCACAGGTCAGCGATCCATCACTGCCACCTTTCATTATCCTTTCTTAAACTATAGCCTGTCCGCCACGGTCATTGCTTCTGCCTCTATTCAACGTTGAGTTTTAATTGTCCCCTTACAGTCATTTGCCACTGATCTAGCAGGACAGCAAGATTTAATATCCTATTTTTTCATCTCCCTTTTTATTCTCCTTCCCTTTGTTCTTTTTTTCTTTTTTTTTTTTTACTTGTATCAGACTAATGTACTAGTCTCCCCTCTTGGCCTATTTCTGCTGAGTTGACAACAGAAGATAATTGTTTCATTTTTATTTATGCCTGCAACCTTGGCTTTATTATCATCTCTCCTTACCACCCCACCCCCATAAAATGTAGTGTGCTTCTCCTCATTCCACAGAACTTACCTGCCAGTCTGTCAAACTCATTTCGCCCCCAAAATGATTTTTTTTAAAGTAATACCTATTACAAGATATGTGCTCAGTTGTAAAGAAAGGGAAATGTTTCATTCTTTATAAGACTGTTGCTTAGATCCAAGAAAATGTGTTGCACAAGAATACTGAGAATAATTTTTAAAGGAATTCTGCAAGTAAAGCAGTGTGCCAAGTACAGAAATGGTCTTGCAAAATTGCCTGCCTGATAAACAGGTAAACTTATGCGCATATGTTACGTTTGAGCATAGGTTTAGTCAGATTTAGTGGAGGTGTTCCAAAGAGTAGGGTTGGGGAGGTGTTTTCACTTAGGTGCATACTTTTGCATTTTCAAAACTATTCATGTTACACTCCCCCCAAAATGTATGTGCAGGTTAGCAGTTGTAATAGTGTGACAAAACATAGTGCATGAGTAATAATGGTTAGAGTACACCCCTTTCTTATATTTAATATTAAAAAAAACAACAAGGGACTGGAGGAGAGCGGATGTACTTCAATGTCACAAAATTAGGAGTAAGGTTGCAGGCAACCTCAGATCTGTCAGACTTAAATTCAGGGGGGCTGATGCAATGCAGTGCACTCAGCCGAGTGCACTGTATAACCCACAGTCAGACGTGGGATAAATAGGCGCTAATCTATCCCCTAATGCAGTAGGATTAGTAGGGGTGTGCATTTGTTCCCTACAAATTGGCAATCCGCAACGTACAGGGACATATTTGTTTTATTAGTGGGGAAGCGAAACGTATCGCGATTCCCCACAAATACAACAAATCTTTGCCAAATTATTTGGCCATCTAAAGGAGCAAGTTTAAACAAACCCTCCACACTCCTGACCCCCCCAAGACTTACGAAAACCACCTGGTGGTCCAGCGGGAGGTCCGGAAGCCATCTCCTGCCCACACACCCTCGGCTGCCGGTTTCAAAATGGCGCCAATAGCCTTTGACCTACTATGTCACAGGGGCTACCGGTGCCATTGGTCAGCCCCTGTCACATGGTAGGAGCAGTGGATGGCCGGCACTATTTTGAATACTGGCAGCCGATAGCCTTTGCCCTCACTGTGTCACAGGGGCCGACGGTCAGCCCCTGTGACATAGTGCCCCCAGGTCCAGCCTTGTGGGCCTGGGGGCACTTTTTCAGACTCACATATATATTATATTATTGGGACAGCAGTGCTCTCTGAAGCCAAATCCCCATTGGGCCTCTTTTGTACTTACAAGCTTGGTGTGTGCACACATACTGCGTTCCCAGTTTTAGTGTACATCCAGGCCCAGCCTCGTGGGCCTGGGACAATTTTGCAGACTCACGTATATATTATTGGGACAGCAGTGCTCTGAAGCCAAATCCCCAGTGGGCCTCTTTTGGAAATAATTCTTTTAATTGAAACCCCTAGTAGGCAGGGTCATTAAATCCATAATGTCAGGTAAAGTTAGACGTGGTTGAGTGATTGGGACTGGCATAGGAGGCACTTCAAATGGCAGTGCCAGTCCCCCATTAAGGTTAAAAAGGGACCTTTTCCAATCTAAAATCTCTGGAGGGGCAGGCAGTTCCATCCGGAAAAAAACAAAATTTAAAGATGATGCATCACCACCACCTGTTTATGATCCTATAGTTTTGGAGGTGAGGGAAGGGGAGGCGAAGTCATGCCAGACAAAATGGCAACACCCAAAAGCAGCAGTGTGACAGCAGGCTCGACTTAGCATTGACAATGTAGCGCAGGCACTGTTTGCTTCTGATTCAGATTAAGAATCATCTTGTGTGGGATTCTCATCATCAGAAATGGAAGAAGTAATAGCTGAAGAAGGTTTAGGAGGATTAGTTAGTCCTGTCTTAGCCTCCACTTCAGTGCAGCAGGGGAGAGATGAAACTGATGATGATGAGGAAGAACAGTCAGCGCAGGCACAGAGTGTGACTGATGCCCCTGGCATTGCTTCTAAGGTTGCACCCACTACTTCAGCTCCACTGCCAGCATCCACCCGAAGGCTATAAAGAGGGGATCACGAAAGAAATCTGCAATCTGGAGCCACTTTAAAGTGACAGAGGACCTGTGTTTTGCTCAGTGTAATTACTGTGGCAGGGCTATTCGCAGAGGCAAGCAAATGGGACATCTATCTAATGTTGGCATGATGCATCATATGAAGAGGCAACACCCAACAACAGTACTGCCATCTTGGGATGGTGGCAATACCAGTCAGGAGACCCCTTTTTCCAGGCAGTGTAAAGTGGTTGAAAAGGAGCAGAGTCACCTCATGCCCTCAGACTCATCTAGCAGTCAGGTGGCAGGCCAGCAGCCCCCTGCCATGTGGCAGAAGCGACAACCCACCATGGAGGAAATGGGGTGATGTGCGCTAACGCTATCCCCGGTTAGGAGGCAGGCAGCCTCAAAAGTTGTAACCAGGAGCATTGGGGAAATGATTGCCCTTGATGACCAACCTTGCAGATAGTGGTGAATGTGGGTTTCAAGCATTTTCTGAAGGTCATAGTTCCAAATTACAAAGTCCCCTCCAGAACCACATTTAGCAGAAAGGTCAACCCCAGCTTGTACAACCAGTGTCACAGTCACATCCAAGTGCTGCTAGCTAAGGCCCAAGGGATTGTGCATTTCACTTGTGATATCTGGATCGCCATGAATACCGGGTACAATTCTGGTCACCGCATCTCAAAAAAATATATAGTTGCGATGGAGAAGATACAGAGAAGGGCAACCAAAATGATAAAGGGGATTGAGCAGCTCCCCTATGAGGAAAGGCTGAAGAGGTTAGGGCTGTTCAGCTTGGAGAAGAGATGGCTGAGGAGGGATATGATAGAGGTCTTTAAGATCATGAGAGGTCTTGAACGAGTAGATGTGACTCGGTTATTTACACTTTCGAATAATAGAAGGACTAGGGGGCATTCCATGAAGTTAGCAAGTAGCACATTTAAGACTAATCAGAGAAAATTCTTTTTCACTCAACACACAATAAAGCTCTGGAATTTGTTGCCAGAGGATGTGGTTAGTGCAGTTAGTGTAGCTGGGTTCAAAAAAGGTTTGGATAAGTTCTTGGAGGACAAGTCCATTAACGGCTATTAATCAAGTTTACTTAGGGAATAGCCACTGCTACTACTAATTGCATCAGTAGCATGGGTTCTTCTTAGTGTTTGGATAATTGCCAGATTCTTGTGGCCTGATTTGGCCTCTGTTGGAAACAGGATGCTGGGCTTGATGGACCCTTGGTCTGACTGAGCATGGCAATTTCTTATGTTCTTATGTTCTTATGAACTGAACAAAATCATCGTGAACCTAGAAGATGTAGAAGGACTGATTGATAAACTGAAAAGTAGTGAATCACCTGGACCAGATGATATACATCCCAGTGTTCTGAAGGAACTAAAAAATAAAAATTCAAATATATTAGTTAAAATTTGTAACCTATCATTAAAATCATCCATTGTACCTGAAGGCTTGATGGTGGCTAATATAACCCCAAGATTTAAAAAGGGCTCCAAGGGTGATCCGGTAAATTACAGACCAGTTAGCCTGACTTCAGTGCCATGAAAAATAGTGGAAAGTTCTAAAGATCAAAATCACAGAACATATAGAAAGACATGGTTTAATGGAAGAAATTCAGAATGGCTTTGCCCAAGACAAGTCTTGCCTTACAAATCTGCTTCACTTTTTTGAAGGGGTTAATAAACATATAGATATAGGTGAACCAGTGGATGTAGTGTATTTGGATTTTCAGAAGTCATTTCACAAAGTTCCTCATTAGAGGCTTCTGGGAAAAGTAAATAGCCATGGGATAGGATGCGATATCCTTTCGTGGATTACAAACTGGTTAAAAGACAGGAAACAGAGAGTTGGATTAAATAGACAGTTTTCTCAGTGGAAAAGGGTATACAGTGGAATGCCTCAAGGTTCTGTACTAGGACCCATGTTTTTCAAAATATTTATAAATGATCTGGAAAAGAATATGATGAGTGAGGTAATCAAATTTACAGATGATTCAAAATAATTCAACGTGGTTAAATCACAAGTAGATTGTGATAAATTGCAAGAGGACCTTGTGAGGCTGGAAAATTGAGCATCCAAATGGCAGATGAAATTTAATGTGGATAAGTGCAATATAGGGAAAAATAACCCATGCTGTAGATACATGCTATTGGGTTCCATATTAGGAGCTACCACCCAGTAAAGAGATCTAGGCGTCATAGTGGATACCACTTTGAAATCATTGTCTCATTGTTCTATGGCAGTAAAAAAAAAAGGAAACAGAATGTTAGGAATTATTAGGAAGGGAATGGTGAATAAAATGGAGGATGTCATAATTACTCTATATCACTCCATGGAGAGTCCGCACCTTGTGTACTGTGTACAATTCTGGTCGCCGCTTCTCAAGAAAGATATAGTTGTGATGGAAATGGTACATAGAAGGGCGACCAAAATAATAAAGGGGCTGGAACTGCTCCCCTATGAGAAGTCTAGAACGGATAAATGTGAATCGTTTATTTACTCTTTCGGATAATAGAAGGACTAGGGGGCACTCCATGAAATTAGCATATAGCACATTTAAAACTAATCAGAGAAAGTTATTTTTCATTCAAAGCATAATTAAACTCTGGAATTTGTTGCCAGTGGATGTGCTTAGTGCAGTTAGTACAGTTGGGTTTAAACAAGTTTTGGATAAGTTCTTGGAGGAGAAGTCCATTACCTTTTATTAATCAAGTTGCCTTAGAAATTAGCCACTGCTATTACTAGCATCAGTAGCGTGGGATATATTTAGTTTTAGGGTAATTGTAGCCTGGATTGGCCACTGTTGAAAACAGGATGCTGGGCTTGATGGACCCTTGGTCTGACCCAGTATGGCAATTTCTTATGTTCTTATGTTCTTATGAATGCTGCACACTCTTACCTCTCCCTGACAGCCACTGGTGGGACCTGGCTGAGGCAGGGCAGGCAACAGCTCTATTAGTGAACAAGTACCAGGGTAGAAGTGGGCTTTACTGCACACCCATCTGACGGACAAGGCCCATGCCTCAGCCAATATTCTAGCATACATCAGACAGATGCTGGAGGGCTGGCAACTATACCAGCGAGACAGGAATACTCAGGCAGGTTTTTTTGTCACAGACAATGGTGCAAACATGGTTAAGGCAATAACCGACGGGCTCTTTCAGAACATCTGATGTTTTGCACATACTCTGCACCTGGTAGTGAACTCAGCTCTGGGTTGGAGTCCAATCACCAAGAGAATGAATACCTGCATACGTAAATGCACAAGTGTAGGAACATAGCAGCGCACTTCCACAGAAGTGTGAAGGTGGGGCAGGTTCTCGACAAAAGCAGACTGATTTGGACATGCCTCACAAGCGTCTCATTCAAGACATTGCCACACGGTGGAATTCCACCTTTATGATGCTATAGAGGTTAGTGGAGCTGCAGATACCCCTTCATGAACTTTCTGGTTCAATGGACATAGGTGTGCAGAATCCCCTAGGGCATCATGATTGGTTAGTCATGAGTTAGCTGGTAAAAATTCTGCAGCCCTTCAAGGATGTCACAGAGGAGCTGAGTTCCAGAAGTGCCACCTTGGCTCACATCATCCCTATAGTTAATTTTCTGGAGGAAAATTTGGAGGGCTTTAAACAGGAAGAGGGAATGACAGCTGAGGTGCTGCATTGTCTGGACATTTTGCAGGAGCAGGTGTAAGAGAGATTAGGACCTTTAACAAAAGAGTACACACATACATGCTCGCCATAGTCTGTGATCCCCATGTGAAAGGGAAACTCGCCCTACTGTCCAATTGTCTCTCATTTGTGAAGGACCTGCTTTTAGCAAAAGTCCATGATCAGGAACGCCATAGGCAGAGACAGATTAGGCATGAAGCAGAGGAGGAAACAGTGGTGGGCACTTCAGAGAGTTGTGCTAGCCCAAGCATGAGCAGCACTCTGTCAGCAATAGCTAGTAACTCCTCCTCCTCCTCCACTTCAGTACGCCAAATGTATGTTGCCCATAAAAATTCATCTTTTTGTGCTATGGGCTAGAGAGAAAGCAGCTGGCATGAGTGACTCTCAGCCTACCCAAGCAAAGGAGACACCAGCACAACTGTCAGTGACACGGTATCTCTCAGAGCCACAGAGGACATGCAGACAGATCTGCTGGCATATTGGGCACACAAGTCCACTGTCTGGCCACACCTAGCCAAAGTGGCTCAGCAATATCTGTCATGTCCACCAACCAGTGTGCCCAGTGAAAGTGTACTTTCAATGACAAGGGATATCATGAGCCCTCACCACTCAAGGCTGGCACCAGAGTTGATGGAAATGCTAGTGTTTTTGAAAATAAACCTGCCTTTGCTTGGGTTTCCAAATTTTCCCTGTGAATGGCAAGATGAATAAAATCAATTGAAAGCCTTGCAGCAGCTCCAACTGCCTCCTTTGCTCCAGATAATATCAGCACATGTACCTGACCTGAAACGCTGTGCCTGTCCATCCACTGTCTAGGCCGTACATCCCTACAAGGGTCTGACCTGAAAGGTTGTGCCTGTCTGAGTTTAGTTCTAGTATTTCTAATTTCAGTTTCATGCATTTGTGCATCACTTCTTTCCAGAATATTCTTTTTCCTGTTTTGCAACATTTTGAATGTAAGAAAATAAGAAGCCAGCTTAAGATGTTTGGAGCTTGCACATTTCATATGCTCAATAGTTTTCATGACCTTCATAATATGGGTCATGTTCCCGAAATCTTTCTTAGGTGCCAACAGTAATGTTTCTAGTACTTTAGAAAACTGGTGGTCGTTGCACTCTAGTTCATCCTCTGTCTTCCCATAGTTTACAGAGGCACTATGTAAACTACAAAGACAACATAGGTTGATATTGTAGATTTGGACCTGAGTATCGGTTTTCTTATTTCTGAGAGCTCTTCATGTTCCTTTGTCATCAGCTGTAGGGCATAAGTACAGTTAATAGCTTCTAGGTATTCACAAATAATCTCCAGCTCAGTTCTTGCTTCACAAATGGCTGTCTCTATTGCTCTAAAAGCATCCTCTGTTGAATTATCTTTCAGAAATGAAAAAGATGCCATTTTCTTCTGGCAGAGGTGACAGATCAAACCACAACATACCTGCACAAAGGAAATCCTCGAATGCTGTGCCTGTCTGTACAGGCTTTACGCCCCATGAGGGCTTGACCTCTATCCTCGAATGCTGTGCCTGTCCATCCAGGCTTTACGTCTCTACAAGGGTTTGACCTCAAATGCTGTGCCTGTCCATCCAGGCCTTATGTCCCTAAAACGGCTTGACCTCTAACGCTGTGCCTGTCCATCCAAGCTTTACGTCTCTACAAGGGTTTGACCTCAAATGATGTGACTGTCTGTCCAGGCTTTATGTCTCTACAATAGTTTGACCTTAAAGGCTGTGCCTGTCCATCCAGGCCTTATGTCCCTAAAAGAGCTTGACCTCTAACTCTGTGCCTGTCCGTCCAGGATTTACGCCCTTACAAGGGCTTGACCTCTATCCTCAAATGCTGTGCTTGTCCATCCAGGATTTACATCTCTACAAGGGTTTGACCTCGAATGCTGTCCCTGTCTCTCTAGGCCTTATGTCTCTAAAAGGGCTTGACCTCTAACGCTGTGCCTGTCCGACCAGGTTTTAGGTCTCTACAAGGGTTTGACCTCAAATGCTGTGCCTGCCCGTCCAGGCCTTATGTCCCTAAAAGGGCTTTACCTCGAATGCTGTGCCTATCCGTCCAGGCTTTATATCTCTACAACGGTTTGACCTCGAATGCTGTGCCTGTCCATCTAGGCCTTACGTCCCTAAAAGGGCTTGAACTCTAACGCTGTGCCTGTCCATCCAGGCTTTAAGTCTCCTCAAGTGTTTGACCTCAAATGCTGTGCCTGTCCGTCCAGGCCTTACATCCCTAAAAGGGCCTGACCTCTAACGCTGTACCTGTCTAGCCAGGCTTTACGTCTCTACAAGGGTTTGACCTTGAATGCCGTGCCTGTCCGTCCAGGCCTTATGTCCCTAATAGGGCTTGACCTCGAATGCTGTGCCTGTCCATCCAGGCTTTATGCCCCTATGAGGTCTTGACCTCAATCCTCGAATGCTGTGCCTGTCCATTCAGGATTTTCATCTCTATAAGGGTTTGACCTCGAATGCTGTGCCTGTCCATCCAGGCCTTACATACCTAAAAGGGCTTGACCTCTAACGCTGTGCCTGTCAATCCACATTTGGAATGTAAGATAATAAAAAGCTGACTTAAAATGTTTGGAGCTTGCATATTTCATATCCTCAATAGTTTTCATGACCTTTATAATATGGGCCATGTTCCCGAAATCTTTCTTACGTGCCAAGAGTAATGTTTCTAGTATTATAGAAAACTGGTGGTAGTTGCACTCTAGTTCATCCTCTGTCTTCCCATAGTTTACAGAGACACTGTGTAAACTACAAAGTCAACATAGGTTGATATTTTAAATTTGTGAGGGAGATCACATCAGCGCTTCTTTTGGTCCTAAAGGCTGAACCTTCGATGCAAAGGGAACCCCCAGTCTCTGGAAATTCAAAATACTAATTCTTCACAGCATGGATTCTTAATTAAAACAAACACGCTTTGAAGTCTTGTGCTCCACTCTAGTGGCCAACCCATTCTGGGGAGCCCTTTCCTGCTCAAAGGAAAGGGAACTCTCCCCAGGCCAGGTAGCTGGCCAGCCTGTCTCTTAGTACCTGTTGACCCATGTTGAACCGCTGTTCACATGGCACCCTGCTCCACATTGCCATGCTTTGAAGACTAGTGTTCCACTCTAGGGGCCAACCCATTCCGGGGAGCCCTTTCCTGCTCAAAGGAAAGGGAACTCTCCCCGGGGTAGCCAGCCAGCTTGTCTCTTAGTACCTGTTGACCCATGTTGAATCGCTGTTCACATGGTACCCTCCTCCGCCTTTGTCTTGAAAATTCTCATTTGTATATCTGCTAACTCCACCAGATTTTAAAAGACCAGCGAAAACTCACTAGATGCCAATGGAAACACCCCACTCTAGGGTATAGACTCTAGGGCAGAGCTTTCCAAACTGTGTGTCGGGACACGTTAGTGTGTCGCCTGCAGTGTGCAGGTGTGTCGCGCAAGCCCGGTCAACTCTGATGCGAATTTGGGCTTTTTTTTTTCTAGAGACTCACTTTTTTTTTTCAGTTTATGGATTGCTTATTATTGGGTGATTTTTGCTGTCAATCGCATTTTTTTGGGGGGCTTGGTGGGTGGAACGAGCCCAGCCATCCTTTCATTGGCTGCTGCTGCTGCCGATGAGGCCTGGCCATGAGGAGTACTGACTGCAAGCAGCAGTGTCTGGTAATCATGGAAGGGAGTGAAGCACTTAACTGGCAACAATCAAAAAGACGAGGTACATGAGTGTGGGGGCCAGACATGTGCTGGGGGGAGAGAGATGAGTGAGTGGGGGGCAAACGTGCTGGGGGGACAGACATGTGCTTGAGGGGGAGAGATATGAGTGTGTGGGGGCCAGACATGTGCTGGGGGGAGGAGAGAGATGAGTGTGTGGGGGACAGACAATTTGTTTTATTATTGTTTCTCATAAATTATAACAATAACATGAATCTTGGAATATATATTTTTAATATAAATTTAAGGTTTTCATGAGATAGGTTGTGTCGTGAAACATTTTATTTATGTATATATTTAAGGAAACATAAATAAATTGTTGAAATATGTTTCGTTCGTTTAACCTTTAACCTCTGGTTTACTAGTAGACTGAATTACCGTGTCGTGAAATTATGTTTGTCTAAAAAGTGTGTCACCAACATGAAAAGTTTGGAAAGCTCTGCTCTAGGGTATAGGACTAGGGAGCCCTTTTCTGCGCAAAGGAAAAGGAATTCTCCCTGGGGCCAGCCTGTCTTGCCCCTATCAAAACCACAGGGTCCTGACTACCTCAGCTCTGCCAGCCTGTCTTGCCCCTATCAAAACCACAGGGACCAGACTACCTCTGCTCTGCCAGCCTGTCTTGCCCCTATCAGCTTTCTGCTACTCTGCCTTGCTGCCATACACCAGGTGACTCACTCAACTCCATGTGGTGTTCTTGCCACTATCATGGTTCCTCAGTGTGTTGGTGCTAGTCTTTCTGCTTGCTATTTTCTCCCTTCATTGTGCTGTAGGATGTTGATGCCACTTTTCTTGCCACTTTGCCTGTCATGCTGCCTTTGAGGGTTCATGCAGCTGTTATCGGTGCTCTCTTTTGAAGCTGTGGTGTGTTTTTGACACTCTCGCAGCTGCTTTGCACCTCTGTTAAAGCACTCTTGCCACTCCTGGTACCCCTTTAAAGTGCCTTAGACTATTCATGCCACTTTGGTGCCACTTTGACACAGTCTAAGTATCTTGGAACTCTTTTCTCATTCTGATTATTGCTCCCCAGAAGTTTCATCAGAATAGATAAGAAAACTCCAATTCTGCAGCCAAAAATAGGCTGCAAATACTTCCCTCATTGTCTTTAATGGGAAATTGGAAAACGAATAAAACTAATCAATGTGGGGGCGCTCTTGTGCTGTGTCTAAGATGGCTGCCTAATCTTCATGCTCCACCAGACTTCGCTCAATAATATGATGAATCCACTTCTATTCTTTAGGAAATCTCCTACAAATTGCCTACCTCATCAGCGAAGATGTCCTCACAAAAAGCTGGGAAAATAGTAGCTGCTTTTGCAGCGGCAGCAGGAATGAAACACGCTAAACAGGACCCACCAACTCCCGAAAAGGTCGCTGCAGAAAAAAAGATGGCATCCGAAGATCTTGTATTGGAGGAATTAAAATTGCTAAAAGATTTGATTCAATATAATATCGAGGCCACCACTGCAATTCGCACCGACCAACAAGTTATGTCGCAACAAATTTTTCAATTTCAGAGCAGACTAGAAGACATAGAATCACAAACGTCATCCCTCCTTCTCTACACAGCTGCCATATCTCAACTTAATAACAACATTAAGCAGCTGCAAAAAGAAGAAGACCTCTCCAACCGTAATCGGAGGAACAACTTGCGAGTACCCGGTGTCCCGGAGGGAGCGGAAGGGTCGGATGCCGTTGCCTTCCTCACTGACATGATTCCAGCCTGCTTAAAGGTAAAATTTGATCTCCCATTGGAAATTGAGAGGGCCGACCGCCTGCCTGCCAGGCCCCAGAGAGATTCACAGTACCCGAGGCCTCTCATCTTTAAATTATTGAGATATCCTCAGATAGCTATCATCTTGGCAGCCACAAAGTGACATATCCCCATACAGTATAGGGGACAGATGGTGATTTTTGTCCCAGATTTTGCTAAGGCCACAGCCAATAAAAAAGAAGGCCTTCCTAGCGCATCACCCTTAATTACAGGCCATCGGTGCCCAGTATGGCCTGCTTTACCCAGCACAAATGAAAGTAACCTACCAAAATCGAATGCAACATTTTTATCAACCGGAGAAACTCGCTGAATATCTACAATCTGTGGTTGGAACAGCAGACATGGTTACTTGAAAATGCCCCTTTAACACTATGAAGGGCGCCTAATCAATAAATGGAGATCTCTTCGGAAATAATTTTCTCTTTTTTTTTCATGGGTTCACATCACTCCTGTTCTAATCCCTATACGTCTGGTGAAGACGACGGGATAGGCAGCCTCTGACCTGTCAAGAGGCTCTTTTGATTTTTCAATAGCCTTGGATGGCTTTCCTCCATTTACCTCAACAGCTCACTGTTTCGCTAGGTGAGCTCTCTCTACTTCTCCTTTTAATCCTCCTTACTTTCTTTTGTTTTCTTTGGCCAGCTGGCTGTACATTTGAACTTTTAGCAATAATAATACCATGGCATCGCAGTCTCACTGATTACCACCATTCATTCTCATTTTCATTTTCATATCTGGATAAAATCCCATGGCGAATGCTACTTGTTTTCTTACTATTACCTCCTTAAATGTTGGGGGGCTTCTCACATCCTATTAAACGGAAGAAGATACTGACGTACTTACAATCCCTCCACACGGACATTGCCTTTTTACAAGAGACCCACCTCTCAGCAGTAGAATCGACCAAATTAAAACAGCAATCGGTTGGTCATGTTATCTATGCTCCTGCTCATCAAAAGAAGCAAGGAGTTGCTATTCTTCTACACAAACATCTAGTTGCACATCTTAATCAACAATCTACAGATATTGAAGGCCGTTGGGTACTTGCTCAACTTACCATTGCTCAAACATTCTATTGCCTTCTCAATCTATATGCTCCTAATGCAGATGACCTGGTATTTTTTCAAACTGTTTTTACTGATCTAATATCTCTAGACTCCTCTTCATATATTATTGGAGGAGACTTTAATCAACCATTGGACCCCTTTTTAGACAAAAAGACTTCTGCCTGTACTACTATTACTAAAACAGGCAAAATGTTGCAACATTTGATGGAATCTTTTGGACTCTCTGACCCTTGGAGGATATCTCATCCCACCCCTAAAGATTACACTTTCTATTCTTTTCTGCATTCTTCTTATTCTAGGATTGATTACTTCTTGCTATCCAAACAATTACTCCCTGCAGTACATTCAGCAACCATTCATTCTCACTACAATTAGTGAATGTGAATCCCAAATCTTACAGCATTTAAGAGACACCTCTTTACATTGGTCCCCGTTAGACCTTTCCTGGTGGGGACGCCTGGATACCATCAAAATGGTTTTAGTGCCTAAAATCACATATCTATTGCCATGCTCCCTGTTTTCTTTGCCAAAGATTTTTATGCACAAGTAGATCGCATACAGGTTAGGTTTCTATGGAATAACAAGATCCCTAAAATAGCATTGTCTAAATTGAAAAAATCTACTCAAGAAGGAGGTTAATTTCCCAGATTTTCATGCTTATCACTAGGCTTTCATGCTACAGCAAGGCTTTCACTATTTTACGTCCCATGATTCTCCACATGACATTCCCAGATGGTTACCGACAGATCATCATCTGATAAAACCCCTGCCAGCAGAATTTTTTCCTGCCATTCCGATCACCCATAAGCACGCTCTTAATCCCATTATGCGTGCCCTCCACAGAGCCCTTCAGGCCTCTGATAAACTCCAAGTGCCTGGTTCTAATCCCTGGAATAAGTCCTGTTTTACACCGATATGGGGTAATCCTTTAATAACTATCGACAATCACTCATTTAGATGGCCATTGTTGCAGTTTGTGGTATATGGCTCCTCTCCTCCATTATCCAAGATAATACTATCCTATCATTTGAACAACTACATGAATGTTTCCATTTACCGACTTCTCAATTTCATGCCTGGCTTCAACTAAGCAATGCCTTACAATGTGTGTCTAGATGCTTTAAGTGGGTCGTAATTACCTCCAGCACTTCATATATATCAGACATATGGTACACTTGTCACCTAGCTTCTCATTTTTATAAGTTACTCAAAGCTTCCTTGGTTGCTTCCTACTCCATTACAAGCCTATATTCTGTATGGTCTAATGATTTTTCCTTTACACCATCCATGGCAGTTTGGTCCTATATGTGGAAGGTATCTAATCGTATTTCACCGTCATCCAGTCTCACTGAAACTGCCTATTTTGTACCCTGGACCCCATGGAAAATGTATCGTGCTGGTTTGCTCATTTCTTATAACTGGTGGTCATGTAGTAATGTTAAAGGTACATTATCCCATATGCTATTCTATTGCCCTTTTGTCGCCTCCTTTTGGAGACACGTGTGGCAAACCATTTCATTAGTGTTGAATATATCCCTACCTCCTTAATTATATTAAAAGGAGCAGACCCTTCAATTCGTCTTCCTCTCCCTTCTCGAAAATTACTTGACTTCCTATTAATCGTAGCCATTTACAATATTATGTCAAACTGGAAGCATAGTGATAGACTATCTGACCACCTTTGGTGGAACTCAGTTTGTATGTATAGTAAATATGAGCAATCAATGACTATCAAATATAATCGCTTAAACACTTGGAGTAGGGTGTGGAAGCCACTCAACGATTACATATCAACTCTGAAGTAGAATGAATGGTTCAGTGCAATAAAATGCCTTAACATGTGCCAGCCTTCTCTCTCTCTCTCTCTTCTAGAGATGTGAATCGGAACCGGAATCGGTTCCGGTTTCGGATTCATGGACCATCGGGAAATTATTTTTCCTGCAGTCCAATCGTTGTTATTTTTTATCGACTGTATTGAGCCGATAACCCAAAAACACAGCCCGACCCTTTAAAATTAGTTCTTTAGTATCCCCCCACCTTTAAGGACCCCTCCAAACCCCCCTAAAAATTTGTAAGTACCTGGTGGTCCAGTGGGGGTCCCGGGAGCATTCTCCCGCTCTCAGGCCGTCGGCTGCCAGTAAACAAAATGGCACCGATGGCCCTTTGCCCTTAGCATGTGACAGGGTATCTGTGCCATTGGCCAGCCTCTGTCGCATGGTAGGAGCACTGGATGGCCCGCACCATTTTTAAAGATGGCGCTGGCCGTCCATTGCTCCTACCATGTGATAGGGGCTGGCCAATGGCACGGATACCCTGTCACATGCTAAGGGCCATCGGTGCCATTTTCTTTACTGGCAGCCGACAGCCTGAGAGTGGGAGAACGCTCCCGGGAACCCCACTGGACCACCAGGTACTTACAAATTTTGGGAAGGGGGGGTTGGAGGGGTCTGGAGGATGGGGGGATACCAAAGAACTAATTTTAAAGGGTCGGACTGTGTTTTTGTGTTACTTTTAAGTGCCCTTTCTTCCCGCGCCCCCCCACCCCCCATAACAATAAGAGAACCCACAAAATTAATTGTGGGGTTTCCTATCACTATCGGGGACCCCCCGATATCTGACGAGATTGAAAATATCATCCGATATGGCTGCCAATAAACTCGGCATCTGTTTTCATTACTGGAAGACAAGGCCGAGTTTACCGGCATCGGTCTTCATAATCGGCATCCGCGGTGGGTCTAGTTAGCAAGGAGGCCCTAAGGTCGCGCAAGCGACCCTAGCACCTCCTTCCTAGTGTAATCCTAGTGTGATCCCCTTATTTACATATTACATGGCACCCCACTTATGGGCACCATGGGGTAGATTTTATAAATTTACGCAAGCGCGTACTTTTGTTCGCGCACCAGGCGCCACGCATATCTTATAAAATCCGGGGTCGGCGCGCGCAAGGGGGTGCACATTTGTGCAACTTGCGCGTGCCGAGCCCGGAGCGGCCTCGGAGGGAACTTTCTTTCCACCCCCCCCCCCCCCCCCGCACCTTCTCCTCCCTTCCCCTACCTAACCCATCCCCCCGGCCCTATCTAAACCCCTCCACCTTTGTTGGCAGATTTATGCCAGCTGAAAGCAGGCATAAATCTGTGCGCGCCATCACCCGACCCGGGGGCTGGTCCGGAGGCCTCGACCATGCCCCCGGGCCAGCGCCACGCCCCCGGTCCCACCCAGAACCGCCACCTGACCCTGGACACGCCCCAGGACACGCCCCTCCCCGCCCCTTTTACGAAGCCCCGGGACTTACGCGCGTCCTGGGGCTGTGCGCGCGCCGGCGGCCTATGCAAAATAGGCGCGCCGGTGCGCGAGTGCCCTGCGCGCGTAAATCCTGCCGGATTTACGTGCGCAGGGCTTTTAAAATCCGGCCCCATGTGTGTGTTAAGAAAGTGGGCGCTGAAAAGTCAGTGCCCGCTTTCTGCAACATTATTGCATCGGCACCAGTATGAGGTGAATTTTAATAACTTACAGTTGCATTAATTAGGGGATGTGTGAAGAAGTGGGGCTCATGCTGTTGCGACCGTCGCTGCCCGATGTCTCCACTATGCCCACCTTACCTCTTTGATGACTCCCTCTTTTCCTGTTGGATGTTTGGCTGCCGCGGCATCATCATGCCATTCTCCTCCGGCGTCCCCAGACCGGCTAGATGCTGCACTCCGCCATGTTTTCCAGCAACCTAAGGGCGCGCGCGGCACGTCCCCGTCTCAAGTACCAGCAGTGGCGCGAACCTCAGGGGTGTCCCCCTGAGGTGACATCATCCTAACCGGATATTTAAGGTCTCTGAAATCGCTAACAAATCGAGTTAGCAAGGACTAGGACTACTAAGGGCTTTCCTCCAGGTATCGGTGGATGGGATTCGCTCTCCGCATACCTTCCTACTCTGCCTCCTCAGACTTACCAGGGGTAACCGTTCCTCGGGGGCCTCACTTTCTCTTTGCTTTTCAGATCGCAGTCTGGAATCGGTACTCGCTCCTCGAGGGCCCACGTTCCTGGACTTGCTACTGAATACTACTTCTGCCAGGAAGTCATCACTGCCTATAACACCAGTGAGTTACCATCTCTCTCTCTCAGAATGTTCCCTGGAACCAGGTACTCGCTCCTCGAGGGCCTACTTCATACCAGCTCCTGGGCTGCTTCTAAGAGACTATTGTGTGAGTGTTACCATCAAGGTTCTGTTCCTGAACTCTGCATACCCTGCCTACTCACTATATTCAGTTTCTCTACAGCTCAGTTATCCAGGATCGCTGTTCCAGTATCTGAGGGACTACAGCCCAGCTGGGCACTTCCAGCTCACTACTGCCACCTCTTGTGGTTCCATATACTGTTTAATAAAAGAACTAGTGTGTGTCTGTCTCCATACTGTGAGCCTGACCGGTGGTTCCTCTCGGGATCTTCCCCCGGGGGCATGGTCATCTGCCACCGGCCCAAGGATCCACCCACAACTACCATGAACACTAACACATGCATGCCAAGCGGATATTAAAATCTGCTGGGATACACGCATATTTCCCACAGCATGCACATCTCGAATGGGCATGGTTGGGTGGGGCATGGGCATTTAGGGCATGAACGTAAGTACTGACATGTAACTATACTTCTGCTAATGATGACGTATAACTTAAAAATGAAAGAAAAATAGGCAGATCTGTGGAGTTTTAAGGGTCGGTGTTAACTGGGGTGCTTGAAGCCTATTAAACTACAGGGTTTGGAGGATGTATCTCTTAACTTGGCAAACTGGGGAAGAACTGGTAAAACTAGGAATGGCACCAGCACACACCTCTTTTAAAATCCACCAGTTTATGCAGTAAAGTGTGATTTGCTTGCCAACTTAAAATTTGGCACACATGTGCGTACAACCAGTCTATTTCCTAATATGCATGAAAATGCACACATATGTTATAAAAGCACCACATCCTTGGGTGCAGCTTACTTATGTGCGAAAATCTGTGTACACACTAGGGATGTGCATTTGTTTGCGACGAAATAGGAAATATAGATGATATTTCCTATTTCGTCGCATTTTGGAGGGTTGCCGAAATGATAGGAAAATCCACAAAATTTCATGTGGTTTTCTTATCGTTTTTTTTTTTTTGGGGGGGGGGGGGAGAAAGGGCACATAAAAAAACAAACAAACCCCAAATCCACTCCAACCCTTCAAATTTCATTAATTGCAACCCCCCCCTCCCCCCCCCCCAAGATGTACTGAAAGTCCCTAGTGGTCCAGCAGAGTCCAGGGAGCGATCTCCCCCTCTCGGGCCATCGGCTGCCACTAATCAAAATGGCGCTGATGGCCCTTTGCCCTTACCATATGAAAGGGGCTATCGGTCCCATTGGCTGGCCCCTGTCACATGGTAGGAGCAATGGCTGGCCCACGCCATTTTTTAAGATGGTGCCAGCCGGCCATTGCTCCTACCATGTGACAGAGGCCGGCCAATGGCACCAATAGCCCCTGTCACCTGATAAGGGCAAAGAGCCACTGGCGCTATTTTGTTTACTGGCAGCCGACAGCCTGAGAGCGGGAGATTGCTCCCGGGACCCCCGCTGGACCACCAGGGACTTCAGGTAAGTTTTTTTTTTTTGGGGGGGGGGGGGTCGTGAGGGTGGGGGATTGTAATTCATTAAATCTTAGGGGTTGGGGAGGGGGGGGGGGTTCGGTTCGGGTCAGCCGAAAAAAAAATGGCCCAAACCGCGGGAAACAAAATTTCCCACGGCGGGTCAATAACGATGGCCGAACCAAAAGGTTCGGACGAATCATATCTCTAGTACACACACCGGTTTGAAAGTCACCATCCTTGGTTGTTAATGCAAAAAAGATTTATTAGTTTACATTGTTTCCTTTGTATTTAAGGTATTTTTTTTGTTGTATTACTTTTTTTCATATTTTGCTTTTGGTGTGTACTATTTATAAACACTATACACTAAGGAGTACATTTTCAAAAGAGCTAGTCACATAAGAGTAGCATATGTGCACAAGTAGTTTGTATTTATGTACATGCTATTTAATAAACATTAAAAATCCTGACATATTTTCAGTTTCGTGCTCACATTTACCTGCACAAAATGGGATGGTCTAGGGGTGTTCCTGGATAGGGCCAAGACATATGTACAGAAATTGCTATTTTATAAAAGATTTATACAACTACATGAGGCAACTCATTTGTGCAATTTTGCACCTACTAATAATCTAGCGCAATTGATATCACACTTGTCTGTTGTCTGCTATTGGTTGGATGGAAGGTATGAGTAAAATGGGGGGAGCTCAGAGTGAAGAACTAGGGAGTATCACAATGATCTGAAGAAGGACTGGATGAACAGGTGGAGGTATTTTAAAACTTGTGATTTTAATTATGTGCACATCTATATAAATAAAAATGTTAGTTTGTACCTTGTCGCTAATCTCAGCAACCACTTAACCAAATGCGTTCAAATTTGCACACAACATTCACTTCCCATACGGGAAGGATCTTATGCACTTACATTACATATAGGTCACACCTGTGACAGGTAATACAAGTTTAAAAATTGGTTACACAAAACAGCGACATCTGGTGGCCGTCAGCCCAAGCGCAACCTCTTCCACCTTTCACACACACTCACATACCACCCCCCCCCCCCCCAGACAGGGCTATTGTCTTTCATTCACACACCCTCATAACACACAGAAATCCACACTCATCACACCACATTCCCCCCCTCCCCCACGCCTGCCAAAGTCACTTACTTCACCCACCCTCCCAAAACACACCAAAACACAATGAATTCCAGGCTGCTACACTGGGAAGCCATGCATTTCACACACCCTCCGAAATGAAATTAAAAAAACCCTCTTCGACCCACCCACGCACATGCCTGTTCTAATTAATGACCACGCACTCCGAACACACACTACACCTGAAACAAGTCCGCGCTTCTCCACCGGCAGCACAGGAACAGTCCGGGACACATCGCATTCATTAGGGCCGTCGGATGCCAGCAACCAAAATGGCGCCGACGACCCTTGTCCTTACTATGCTTTACAGAGACAACAATGACGTTGGTACACCATGTGACATGGTAAGGGCAAGAGCCCGTCGGCGCCATATCCTCAGCGGACATTTGCCCTTACTAGGTCTGGGATCCTGACGCGCCACTTTCACTTCAACACTGATGTACTTACCTTACATGGCGCTTGGAGAAGTTTTGCTACATGGCAGCCAGCGGAACAAACCCAATCAAACACCTTCATCAACGGCTGGCAGTTTACACAGGTATCCGGGGAGGAGCACGATGGGGGGCCGTACTTATTTTCAGCCGCGCAAGTTTAACAGAGGGGGGGGGGGGGGCGTGAACTCATTCTCCACAGGCTCTGTTCTGTCTTTTCAACTTAACCAGGCTCTGCCACAGCATGGAGAATGAGGGGGGAGGTGAGTGTCAGGGGAGGGAGAATGAGGGGAGAGGTGAGTGTAAGGGGAGAGAGTTGGAGTGGGGACAGGGGAGGGAAGGGGGGGGGGGGGGTGAGTGACCAAAGGGGAGGAGGATGAGTGACTGAGGTAAATGAGCAAGGTGAAGGGGGAGGGAGGGTTAAGAACTTGACTCTGCCACTGCAATGCGTGGCCGGGTTCCGCTAGAAAGAACATAAAAAATTGCCATACTGGGTCAGACCAAGGGTCCATCAAGCCCAGCATCTGTTTCCAACAGTAGCCAAATCAGGCTACAAGAACCTGGCAAGTACCAAATACTAAGAAGATCTCATGCTACTGATGCCGGTAGTAGCAGAGACCATTCCCTAAGTCAACTTGATTAATAGCAATTAATGGATTTCTCTTCCAAGAACTTATCCAAACCTTTTTTAAACCCAGCTACACTAATTGCACTAACCACATCCTCTGGCAACAAATACAAGAGCTTAATTGTGCATTGAGTTAAAAATATTTTTTTCTGATTAGTTTTAAATATGCTACTTGCTAACTTCATGGAATGCCCCCTATTCCTTCTATTAATTGATAATGTAAATAACCTATTTATATCTACACATTCTAGACCTCTCATGATGTTAAAGACCTCTATCATATCCCCCCTCCACTATCTCTTTTCCAAGCTGAACAGCCCTAACCTCTTCAGCCTTTCCTCATAGGGGAGCTGTTCCACCCCTTTTATCATTTTGGTCGCCCTTCTCTGTACCTTCTCCAGTGCAACTATATATTTTTTGAGATGCGGTGACCAGAACTGAACACAGTACTCAAGGTGCAGTCTCACTATGGAGTGATATAGAGGCATTATGACATTTTCTGTTTTAATCACCATTCCCTTCCTAATAATTCCTAGCATTCTGTTTGATTTTTTGACTGCTGCAGTACACTGAGCTGTCGATTTCAGTGTATTATCCACTATGATGCTTAGAACTTTTTCTTGGTTGGTAGTTCCTAATATGGAACCTAACATCGTGTAACTTCTGCATAGGGTTATTTTTCCCTATATGCAACACCTTGCACTTGTCCACATTAAATTTCATCTGCTACTTGGATGCCCAGACTTCCAGTCTCGCAAGGTTCTTCTGCCATTTATCACAATCCGCCTGCGATTTAACTACTCTGAATAATTTTGTATCATCTGCAAATTTGATAACCTCACTCATTGTATTCTTTCACAGATCATTTATAAAGATATTGAAAAGCACCAGTCTAAGTACAGATCCCTGAGGCACTCCACTGTTTACTCGTTTCCACTGAGAAAATTGACCATTTAATCCTATTCTCTGTTTCCTGTCTTTTAACCAGTTTGTAATCCATGAAAGGACATCACCTTCTATCCCATGACTTTTTAATTTTCTTAGAAGCCTCTCATAAGGTACTTTGTCAAACGCCTTCTGAAAATCCAAATACACTGCATCTACCAGTTCACCTTTATTCATATGTTTATTAACCTCTTCAAAAAAATGAAGCAGATTTGTAAGCCAAGACAAATGGATAAATCCATGTTGGCTGAGTTCCATTAAACCATGTCTTTCTATATGCTCTGTGATTTTTATCTTTAGAATAGTTTCCACTATTTTTCCTGGCACTGAAGTCAGGCTCACTGGTCTATAGTTTCCCAGATCACCCCGAGATCCCTTTTTAAATATTAGGGTTACATTGGCTACCCTCCAGTCTTAGGTACAATGGAAGATTTTAATGATAGGTTACAAATTTTAACTAGTAGATCTGAAATTTCATTTTTTAGTTCCTTCAGAACCCTGGGATGTATACCATATGGTCCAGGTGATTTGCTATTCTTTAGTTTGACAATCTGTCTTACTACATCTTTCAGGTTCACAGTAATTTGGTTCAGTTCATCTGACTCATCACCCTTGAAAACCTTCTCTGGAACTGGTGTCCCCCCAACATCCTCAATAGTAAAACATACAAGTAAAGAATTAATTTAGTGTTTCTGCAATGGCCTTATCTTCCTAAGATCCCCTTTAACCCCTTGGTCTTCTAATGGTCAAATGACACCCTCACAGGTTTTTTGCTTCTGATATATTTTAAAAAGTTTTTATTATGAGTTTTGTGTCTTGTGCCAATCTTATTTCAAATTCTTTGCCTGTCTTATCAATGTTTTACACTTAACTTGACAATGCCTATGCTTTTTCCTATTTTCTTCAGATGGATCCTTCTTCCAGTTTTTGAAGGATGTTTTTTTGGCTAAAATAGCCTCTTTTCCTTACCTTTTAACCATGGCAGTAATCATTTTGCCTTCTTTCCACATTTCTTAATGCGTGGAATCCATCTGGACTGCATGTCTAAGATTGATTTTTAAAAATACCCATGCCTGTTGAATACTTTTAACCTTTGCAACTGTACCTTTCAGTTTTTTCTATTTTCCTCATTTTATCAAAGTTTCCCTTTTGAAAATTTAGTGTTAGAGCTGTAGATTTACATATAGTCCCCCTTTCCAATCATTAGTTCAAATTTGATCATGTTGTGATCACTATTGCCAAGTGGCCCCAACACCGTTATGTCTCTCTCCAGATCCTGCATTCCACTAAGAATTAAATATAAAATAGCTCACTCTCTCATTGGTTCTTGAACCAACTGCTCTATGAAGCAGTCATTTATTCCATCCAGGAACTTTATGTCTCTATCATGTCCTGATGTTACATTTACCCAGTCAATATTGGGGTAATTGAAATCTCCCATTATCACTACACTGCCAAATTGATTAGCTTCCCTGATTTCTCTTAGCATTTCATCATCTGTCTGACCATTTTGTCCAACACATGGGATTTCTACCCATATAGGGGTAGATTTCATAATTTAGCACAAATGCGTACTTTTGTTCACACACCAGGCGCGAACAAGAGTACGCGGGATTTCAATAGATACGCGCGTAGCCGCGCAAATCCATTAAAATCCGGGATCAGCGCGCACAAGGCTGCCAATTTTGGGCAGCCTGTGTGCGCCGAGCCGCGCAGCCTGCCTCCGTCCCCTCCGAAATCGGAGCAGCCTCTGAGGGAACTTTCTTTCGCCCTCCCCTCAACTTCCCCTCCCTTCGCCTACCTAACCCACCCCCCCCCCGGCCCTATCTTAACCCCCTTACCTTTATTGCCGGATTTACGCCTGCCGGAGGCAGGTGCGCGCATGTTATAAAATCCAGGGTCAGCACGCGCAAGGGGGTGCACAATTATGCACCTTGCGAGCGTCGAGCCCGCTCTGAGCTGTGCTGCCTTCCCCTGTTCCCTCCTAGGCTGCTCCGAAATTGGAGCAGTCTTGGAGGGAACTTCCTTACCCCTCCACTCCACCTTCCCTTCCCCTACCTCCCTGCCCTTTCCCCCTACCTTTTCCTTTTCGTTTTCTTTGTTTCAAAACTTACTTCAGCCCTGCGGCTGAAGTAAGTTGTGTGCACCAGCCGACTGCTGAAGTGCTAACCCAGGGCCAGCAGCCGTGCAGAGGCCGCTGGCCATGCCCCCACACCACCATGGACCACCCCACTCCGCCCCCTCCCTGCCCCGGAACTTACATGTGTCCCAGGGCTTTATGAGTGTCGCTGTGCCTTTTGAAAATAGGCCCAGCACGCGCGTAAACTTCTGAAAATCCAGCCCTTTGTGAATAGCATACACTAAGGGGCGGATTTTAAATGCCGGTGCAAGCAGAGCCCTGGGACGCGCATAAGCCCCGGGGTTTCGTAAAAAGGGCGTGTCGGGGGCGGGTCGGGGGCGTGGTTGAGGCCTCCGGACCAGCCCCAGGTGATGGCGTGCTAGCATTCCGCTGGCGCGCGCAGATTTACGCCTGCTTTCAGCAGGCGTAAATCTGCCAACAAAGGTAAGGGGGGGTTTTAGATAGGGCCGGGGGGGTGGGTTAGGTAGGGGAAGGGAGGGGAAGGTGGGGGGAGGGCGAAAGAAAGTTCCCTCCGAGGCCGTTCCAATTTCGGAGCGGCCTCGGAGGGAACAGGCAGCGCGCGCTGGGCTCGGCGCGAGCAGGTTGCACAAATATGCACCCCCTTGTGCGAGCCGACCCCGGATTTTATAAGATACGCGCAGCTATGCGCGTATCTTATAAAATCCAGCGTACTTTTGTTCGCGCCTGGTGCACGAACAAAAGTATGCGCTCGCGTATGTTTTTAAGATCTACCCCTAAAAGCATACAGGTGAATTTTAAAAGTGCAGCACATGCCAAAACCAAGAGATACGCACACAGGGGTAGATTTTCAAAAAACGCGAATAGGCGTACTTTTGCTGGCGCATCAGGCGCCAGCAAAAGTACGCTGGATTTTAGTAGATACGCTGGATTTTAGTAGATACGCGCGGAGCCGCGCGTATCCACTAAAATCCTGGATCGGCCTCGGAGGGAACTTCTTTTTGCCCTCCCCTCACCTTCCCCTCTCTTCCCCTACCCAACCCACCTACCCGGCCCTGTCTAAGCCCCCCCCTTACCTTTGTTGGGGGATTCCCGAGTGCAGGAGATCGCTCCCGGCCCCCCGCTGGACCACCAGGGACTTTTGGCAAGTCTTGGGGAACCCTCCAGTCCCCTAGTCTTTGTATTTTTTGAAGCATAAATAACCTGGTGGTCCAGCGGGGGTCCGGGAGCGATCTCCTGCACTCGAGCCGTCGGCTGCCAGTAATCAAAATGGCACCGATAGCCTTTGCCCTTACTATGTCACAGGGGCTACTGGTGCCATTGGTCAGCCCCTGTCACATGGTAGGAGCACAAGATGGCGCCAATGGCCATGTGACAGGGGCTGACCAATGGCACCGGTAGCCCCTGTGACATAGGTCAAATGCTATCAGCGCCATTTTGAAATGGCAGCCAAGGGTGTGAGTGCAGGGGATGGACCACAAGGGAATTTTGGTAAGTCTTGGGGGGATCAGGAGGGTGGGGGGGTTTGTTTAAATTGGCTCCTTTAGGCTGCCGAATAATTCGGCTAATATTCATTGTAGTCGTGGGGAATCGCGATACATTTCGCTTTCCCACGAATACAACGAATAGGGCCCTATATGTTGCGGATTCCCAATTCTTGGGGAACAAATGCACACCCCTAGCATTTGCGCACATAGGTGTGTGCCTGCTTAAAATTGCACGCACATATGCATTCATTCAGCCAGTTTATTCCATGTGTGCATAAATGTGCATATGCTATAAAATCACTGCATCCCTGGGTGCGAGCCGCCAAACGCGTGCACATGTGCACCCACATAGCTGTTTAAAAGTTATTTTCTAGTAGGCATCTGCACATGGTTTATTAAACCTGTAAAGTTGTATATCTGTTATTATAGTAGAAAGGTTATATACTTCATGTCAGTTGACCAAGAAGCATTTACAGATGGTAATGTTATAAATGTGTATGTAAACAGTTTTGTCTAGCATAGGTCACTACCTTTTTCTTTAAAATTAGTTTTATCAAAAAAATGAAAGCATAACCTACCATTCTTCTAAATGCTACATACAGCCTCATGCCTCTCAATCACTCAGGGTTCTGGCAGTAATGTAATAATGAAATGATTTCCTTGGGGGAGGAAAAGAAGAATGTTCTATCCATAGTTGTACATAGAATTTAATCATATGGTTGTCAAGAACAGCTCCAATGAGTCGACAAGATTAGCAGTCATTAATCTCTTCTGTGCCTGTGGTTGTATGGCTCTATGTACTTAATAATGTGTCTATGTGTATGTTTCTGTTTATGTATATTTAACTGTATATTTATCTACTTGTGCTAAAACATCATTCTTCATGGATGATGTATTCCATTAGAAGATGAAAGTAACATTTTATTGTAGATTTATTTCCTCTACATTTTGAGGCTAAACATGTACTGAAGATACCAAATACTGTGATATTTCAGCCCTCTACTAAACCTCTAAGGGAGCATCACATTCCTCTTACAGCTCCTTGTCAAAATGACCAGAGGCTAGAAGCAGTGGAGTGCATTGTATCTACAGTGCCTTGGAAAAATCTTTACTTCCATGTACATTTTTCACATTCTGCGTTCTAAAAAATACAAATGAAAATGTATGAAAATAAGAGTTTGCTTAAATAATCTATATAACATGCTCTATTCTTTTATCATGAAAAACAATTATAGAAATATTCCAAAAGTAATTAAGAATTACAAAAACAATCTTAATTACATAAGTCTACATACCTTTTGTCAGAGCAAACCCAAATTATCTCCAGTTCAAAAAATGTCTTTAATAAGACCCATAATAAGTTAAACAAAGCCCTCCTGTGTTGAATCACAATAGTTAATCTGATTTGAATATTCCTGGATGAATAATCAAGCTGTTTTTGTTGTGTGAAATGAATTTGACAAAAGCAAGGAGAGATGAATGAACCATAGTCAATAAATCAAAAGAACAAACATGGTACAGAAAAAAAAATGACATAGAACTGAATAAATAAATAAATAGATAAATAAATAAATAATATAAGAATTTGTCATACTGGGTCAGACGGAGGGTCATCAAGCCCAGTATCTTGTTTCCAATAGTGGCCAATCCAGGGCACAACTACCTTGCAAGATCCTAAACAGTAAATAAATCCCATTCTGCTATCATACAGTGATAAGTGATGGCCATTTCTTAAATCTATTTGGTTAATAACAGTTTATTAACAATGTCCTCCAGGAAATTGCCAAATTTCTTTTAAACCCAACTACACTAACTGCCTTGACCACATCCTCTGGCAATGAATTCCAGAGCTTAATTGTATGTTGAGTGAAAAGGAATTTTCTCCAATTTGTTATGAATGTGCTACTTAATGATTTCATGGCGTGTCCCCTACTCTTTGTATTTTTTGAAGCATAAATAACCAATTTATATTTACTTGTTCTATTGCACTCATGATTTTATAGACCTCTGTTATATTCCTCCTCAGCCATTTCCTCTTTAAGCTGAACAGCCCTAACCTCTTTAGCCTTTCCTTATAGGGGAGTTGTTCCTTCCCCTTTATCATTTTGGTTGCTCTTCTGCATCCTTTTTCCAATGCAACTATATCTATACAGTTTCAAAACACACAAAAAATGGTTTTTATTTTGATTTGTTTTTGTTTGCTATTAAAATCAATGGGGGAAGCATTACAGGTAATTTACAGCCTATATTGGACTCCAGAATAGGGTTTATTTTTATAATTAACTGCCTTAAAACTTGTAGGAAGAAATCAACAAAAAGGGAAAAGAACTCCAAGGTACTTCTGAGGAGAATGGATAGTGGTACTAAAAGTGGCATGAATAGCCTATGACTCCGTAAAGGGGCAAAGGGGTACCAGTATTGGCAGGATTTCACCAAGTCACTGTAATACTAGCAAAGATGCAGAAAAAGTGGGAAGTACACCTCAAGGCTCCAAAAAGGGTACCAGCAAAAGTGACATAAGCCCTTGATAGCATTTGAAGTGACATTGGCAAATTGAGTATTCACGGTTATACAATCCTATTTGGCTACTCCTGTCATGGATCTGATGACTAGGGATGTGAATCGTTTTTCAACGATTAAAATTATCGTCCGATAATGTTTATATCGTCTTAAATCGTTATAGAACACGATACAATAGAAATTCTAACGATTTATCGTTAAAAATCGTTAAATCGTGTTAGTGCGCACTAACTCGAGTTAGTGCGCACTAACTCCCCGTTAGTGCGCACTAACTCGATTTAGTGCGCACTAACTGAAAATGATACAAATAAACACTTTCCAGGTCACTGAAGGTCAGTTAGGAATGAATATGTGTTCCTATTGGCTGGCTGCCCTCTTATCTATTGATGTTACCAAGGTTACCACTGAGGTGATGGTTGGGGGGATGGGAAATGGAACTGGAAACTAACGAACACCAACAGAAAATGAAACAAAGTGTTCACACTTCCCAGGTCAGTAAAGGTCACTTAGGAATGAATATGTATGTATGTATTCCTATTGGCTGGCTGTGCTCTTATCTATTGATGTTACCAATATGGTTGAGGGGATGTGAAATGGAAACAGTTGGAAGCTTGACAAAAAAAGTAATGTAATGATCAGCACTCACGTGACTAGAACTTGTTTATTATTTTTGTTAGCAGGCACCTGAAATGCTAGTGCATGTTGAATTTGCCAATCACTGTGCATTTTAGAAAGGTGGTCCTGGCTGGAACTGTACACAGTTCAAATATATGTAATTGATTGTTGGTAAGTGTATTTTTTAAGTAGCCACACTGGCACCAGTATGTTTACTTTTCCTCCTACTTAACTCACTAGCTCAGCTTTGTAAGAAGGGCTTCTCTGCTTGTGTGTTGTTTTTGTTTGGTGTGAGGAGAGCAGAAACATCAGATCTTTATTCAATCTACTACAGTCATCTCTTACAGTGCCCTATCCCTATTAATACCAGGAGTGTTGTGATCTTCCTGCACACAGTGCCCTAACCCTGATACCAGTCTGAGACAGCTCCCTCCCTGCATTACTAGTGAGAGGCTGGCTTCACAGACAGGGGGGAGCTGCCTGACCCTCACTCCTGACTTCCCCCATGTCCCAGCTAGTGAATGGTGTGTGGGTGAGGGGGGGGGGGGGGGAGGATGGTGAAGTCTGAGACAGCTCCCTCCCTGCTTTACTAGTGAGAGGCTGGCTTCACAGACAGGGGGGAGCTGCCTGACCCTCACTCCTGACTTCCCCCATGTCCCAGCTAGTGAATGGTGTGGGGGTGAGGGGGGGGGGGGGAGGATGGTGAAGTCTGAGACAGCTCCCTCCCTGCATTACTAGTGAGAGGCTGGCTTCACAGACAGGGGGGAGCTGCCTGACCCTCACTCCTGACTTCCCCCATGTCCCAGCTAGTGAATGGTGTGTGGGTGAGGGGGGGGGGGTGGATGGTGAAGTCTGAGACAGCTCCCTCCCTGCATTACTAGTGAGAGGCTGGCTTCACAGACAGGGGGGAGCTGCCTGACCCTCACTCCTGACTTCCCCCATGTCCCAGCTAGTGAATGGTGTGTGGGTGAGGGGGGGGGGGAGGATGGTGAAGTCTGAGACAGCTCCCTCCCTGCATTACTAGTGAGAGGCTGGCTTCACAGACAGGGGGGAGCTGCCTGACCCTCACTCCTGACTTCCCCCATGTCCCAGCTAGTGAATGGTGTGTGGGTGAGGGGGGGGGGGAGGATGGTGAAGTCTGAGACAGCTCCCTCCCTGCATTACTAGTGAGAGGCTGGCTTCGCAGACAGGGGGGAGCTGCCTGACCCTCACTCCTGACTTCCCCCATGTCTCAGCTAGTGAATGGTGTGTGGGTGAGGGGGGGGGGGGAGGATGGTGAAGTCTGAGACAGCTCCCTCCCTGCATTACTAGTGAGAGGCTGGCTTCACAGACAGGGGGGAGCTGCCTGACCCTCACTCCTGACTTCCCCCATGTCCCAGCTAGTGAATGGTGTGTGGGTGAGGGGGGGGGGGGGGAGGATGGTGAAGTCTGAGACAGCCCCCTCCCTGCATTACTAGTGAGAGGCTGGCTTCACAGACAGGGGGGAGCTGCCTGACCCTCACTCCTCCGGGGTATTGTGATCTTCCTGCACACAGTGCCCTATCCCTGATACCAGGGGTGTTGTGATCTTCCTGCATGCAGTGCCCTATCCCTATTAATACCAGGAGTGTTGTGATCTTCCTGCATGCAGTGCCCTATCCCTATTAATACCAGGAGTGTTGTGATCTTCCTGCATGCAGTGCCCTATCCCTGATATCGGGATGTGTGCAAGAAGATCACAACACCCCCGGTATCAGGAATAGGGCACTGTGTGCAGGAAGATCACAACACCCCCAGTATCAGGAATAGGGCACTGTGTGCAGGAAGATCACAACACCCCTGGTATTAGGGATAGGGCACTGTGTGCAGGAAGATCACAACACTCCTGGTATTAATAGGGATAGGGCACTGTGTGCAGGAAGATCACAATACCCCTGGTATCAGGGTTAGGGCACAAGTTCTAGTCACATTGACTGATCACATTACTTGTTTTGTCAAGCTACCAACTGTTTCCATTTCCCATCCCCCATATACTGTCAGTAGGAAACTTGGTAACATGAATAAATAAGAGGGCAGCCAATAGGAATACATATTCATTCCTAAACTGACCTTAACTGACCTGAAAAGTGTCAAATTGTATCATTTTCAGTTAGTGCGCACTAACTCCCAGTTAGTGCGCACTAATCGGAAAAAACGATTTTTAACGATTTTTTAACTAAAAAATCGTGCCTAAGACGATTTTCTTGCCCTGCCACACGATTTCTATCGTTAAGACGATATGGAAAACGATTCACATCCCTACTGATGACCACATCTTAGAGACTATCTAGTATTCATAGGTATTAGAGGATATTCGCATGGATGAATACAGTTGAAATTTTGGTATGAACCAAGGTTCAAATCCCATTGCCACTCCTTGTGACGTTGGGCAAGTCACTTTTATCCTCTGTTGCCTCAGGTACAAACTTATAATGTAAGCCCTCTGGGGATAGGGAAATATATACAGTACTTGAATGTAATCCACTTTGAAGTGCCAAAAGGTGGTACTAATGGGTGTGACAGATATGAGGCAGCAAGTCCCCTATATTGACACTTGGGGTATAACAGGTAAACATGAGGCAGCAGGATCTCCTATGCTGGTACTAGGGGTATAGCTGATAGACATGAGGCAGAAGGTCCCCTATACTGGTTCTAGGGATATGACAGACAAGAAGAGATGTAACAAGTAGAGACCTTGGGTGATATATGAGGGTCATGGCAGGTGCTGGTTGCAGGAAGAGTGCCAGCAAAGCCTTCTAGGTGTTCTTAATCCTTGCCACTCACATGAAAATTCTGGAAATCCACGTAAAGGGAGATTACATTTTAGAAATATTAGTATTTCCATTAACTGTGTTCTCAACCTTAAGTGATGAGGGCTCACATTGAATCATGTAATTGAAAAGACATGTTCACTGGGAACACTGATTGGTGAGTAAGATAGATACTGCTGCACTACTTTGGCTAGATTTGACCAGATTAAGGACTTATGTGCCCAATATGCAAACACATCTCTGTCAGAATCCTCTATGAGCTCTGTCAGATAGTGTGCCACAGACCTTTGTGCTGAGCTCTCCTTTGTTTGGGATGATGCTAAGACACTTCTGTATATACCTCCAAGATTTTCATCTTCCAGTATACCTTTAATAACTTCTGATTCAGACAAGCCAAGAAAAGACTGTCAGAATCAGTAGAGAAAAATATTGCCTTCACTGTTTCATGAGGAAAGAAGAGTGTGCTGCTATTTTGGGCCATTCCTGTCTTCCTACCCCTTTCACCTTTCTGCTACTCTGCCTGCGAATAGTCTGTTGCCACCTTTTCCCTCTTTTCAAAAACAGAATGGAGTGAAATATCTGCAGTGTCACCTGCACTCTGCAGTGGCACATAGAGCTGAATTTTGCTGCCCTGTTAGTCCTGCAGAAATTTAGGTGCAGGGCTACTTTTTTGGTTCTTACTGGCACTGCCAAGCTGGCCAATTCTGGAAATATTTTCTTTACATGCTCTGCATTTCCCTATCCCTGACATAACTGATTCTGTAATTGGGGATATGAAGATTAAATGATTTAATATTTTCAGTGGTACTGTAATGCCCTCTTACTGTGCCAGTGCCATGCTAATGTGTGTGTACAGGGAGCACAGAGACACTGCTGCACTAGTTCTCTGACACTGACAGGCTTTACAACAGAGCCTGGTATGCTCCAGTCTCTACCCTGCCTCAGTGCCCACCTTGTATCCAGCCCACTGCCCTCATTGCCCATTGACCAAGCAGAGAAAAAAACAGTACCAGCTCTGCAAATAACTCTCCAGTCTGCCTCCAATCACTACAAAGGTAAAAAAAAAAAAAAAGGAACAGCAAGCAACAGAAGTCTGCTCTCTGTGGCACAGCGCTCTTCTGACACAGTGCTACTGCCTCATTCCTTTCCTATATTGTGTGACTGGCATAGTGATAATCACAAAAGTGAAGCAGCAAAAAAGTTGTTTGGAAAAGTTAAGATGGAACTCAGAGGGAGCGCAAATAGTGCCCGTCTTCACAGACAATGCCTTCAGAAGAAATGCACAGCAAATCTCTGCATTGCTCACTCTTTAACATCAAAAATTACAGAATCCACTGATGCCAGGAAACAACCAATATAGACAATTCTCTTCAGGAATAGTTTATTAATTGTCTACACTCTTTAACATCAGCATCACTGTACCCGGTGGACAGCAACAGGTCAGATTGGAAAATTGCTTTGCTGTGATATGTCATCCCTGTTGTCTCCTTGATAACATGTCCATCCTACCCATGTCTGCTGGCTGCCTGCTCTATACTTTGTATCAACTCCTAACTGTACACCTGTTGCTCTCCTATTAATTTCTATGAGTCCATTGACTATAATGTGTTATAGAAATCATTCAATTCAAAGCAAATTAAACAAATAGGATTTGTTTAATTTGGGGGACCCTTTCATTTCATTTTGGGGTCCCCAGAAATGAACAAATTAGCCCCTATTCATTTTGGGTTTCCAATTCATTTAAAACTAATGCACATGCCTACTATGGAGTAGTACAGAGGCATTAAGATATTCACCATTTTATTCTCAATTTCTTTCCTAATATTCTTAACATTCTGTTCGCTTTTTGACCCTGGCACACGCTGAACTGTGGATTTCAAAGTATTGTCCACTATGAAGCTCAGGTCATTTGCCTGAGTGGTAATTCCTAAAATGGAACCTAACATCATGGAACTATAGTTTGGGTTACTTTTCCCCAGGTGAATCACTTTGCAGTTGCACATATTAAATTTCATCTGCCATTTAAATGCCCAGTCTTCCAGTCTCACAAGATCCTCTGCAATTTTTAACAATCTATTTAGGATTAAACAACTCTGAATAATTTGTTATTGTCCGCAAATTTCATCACTTCACTCATTGTTCCCCTTTCCAGTAAACTTATTAAAAAGCATTGATTCTAGTACAGATCCCTGTTTACCCTTGTCCACTGAGAAAACTGACCATTTGGTCCTACTCTCTGTTTGGTATATTTAACCAGTTTGCAATCCATAATAGGACATTACCACCTATACTGTATTTCCTTCCCCTCCTGGACAGCAAATATGTTCTCTCCATAGTGTATAGTCTCTGAAAACCCTGCTCTTACCTTAAGTACACACTTCTTCACATCAGCCGTGTATATAATTTTCTGTCAATACGGCCAGCGATCTACTACAAACATAATTAACTCACTCTGGTCTTAGTGTCTAACTGTGATTGTAAATAATTTTTCAGGTTATCATTTTGTTTGAATATTTTCTGCCCCCCATTGTTATTAAAGCTCTGTTGTTAAAGCTGGGAATTAGCAATCCGTTATTAGAGCTCTGTTGTTAAAGCTGAGAGATAGCAATCTGTTATTAACGGAGTTCTAGAGATAGCAATCTGCTATTATTTAGAATAGTTGTGGGTGGATCCTTGGACCAGTGGCAGGTGACCATGCCCTCGGGGGAGCCCCCGAGAGGGACCACTGGTCAGGCTTAGTGTAGGAGACAGACACACACTAGTTCTTTTATTAGACAATATATTAAACCACAAGAGGTGGCAATAGTGAGCTGGAAGTGCCCGGCTGGGCTGTAGTCCCTCAGGTACTGGAACAGCGATCCCAAGGTGGCTGAGCTGTAGAGAAACTAAGAAAGTGAATAGGCAAGACATGCAGAGTTCAGGAACAAGTCCTTGATGGTAACACTCACACAATAGTCTCTTGAGGCAGCCCAGGAGTTGGTATGCATTAGGCCTTCGAGGAGCGAGTACCTGGTTCCAGTGAAAGTTCTGAGAGATAGACAGAAACTCACTGATGTTATAAGCAAAAAAGACTTCTTAGTAAGCAGTATACTAAACCATCAAAGGTGGCAGTAGTGAGATGGAAGTGCCCGCCTGGGCTGTAGTCCCTCAGGTATTGGAACAGCGATCCCAAGGTGGCTGAACTGTAGAGAAACTAATAAAGTGAGTAGACAGGATATGCAGAGTTCTGGAACAAATCCTTGGTGATAACACCCACACCATAGTCTCTTGAGACAGCCCAGGAGTTGGAATGCAGTAGAACCTCGAGGAGCGAGTACCTGGTCCCAGGGAAAGCTCTGAGAGATAGATGGAAACTCACTAATGTAATCAGCAATGACTTCTTAGCAGAAGTGGTATTCAGGAGCTGGTCCGGGACGAGAGCCCTTGAGGAGTGAGTACCAGTTCCGGACTGCGACCTGAAAAGAAAAAGAGAGAGCAAGGCCCCCGAGGAGCGGGTACCTCTAGTGAAGTCTGAGGAGGCAGAGTAGCTAGGTTTGCAGAGAGCGAATCCCATCCTCAGAGACCTGGAGGAAGCAAACCCTTGCTAACTCGTCTTGTTAGCGAAAACTGAGACCTTAAATTTCTGAAGCTGATGACGTCATCTCAGGGGGACGCCCCTGAGGTAAGCGCCAATGCTGGTACATCATTCGGGCCGCGCGTGCGCCCTAGGCATCTGGTCAACATGGCAGCTTGCAGCGTCAAGCCGGTCCGGGAACGCCGGAGGAGGACAGCCTGGAGACGCCGCAGCAGCTAGCCTTCCATCAACCCCAGAGGGAGTCGCCAATGAGGTAAGGTGGGCGGAGCAGAGATGTCAGACAGTGACGGACACAACACCCATACATGGTTACCCTTTTTGCCTTCATAGCTCTTAGTCTCAATTTCCCAGATCAGTGTTTATTGTAAAGCCTGTTGCTACATTATGTTATATGTAAACCGATGTGATGTTCCCACCGACTGTCGGTATATAAAATCGTTTAAATAAATAAATAAATATACTGTGACTTTTTAATTCTCTCAGGAGTCTGTCATGGGGCTTTTTGTCAAATGCCTTCTGAAAATCCAATTACATTACATCAACAGACTCACCATTATCCACATGTTTATTATCCTCTTTGAAAATATAGCAGATTAGTGAGGCAAGATTTCCCTTGTGTAAATATATGTTGGGTCTGTCCCATTAAACCATATCTTTATATACAGTATGTTTCGTGATTTTATTTTTTACAATAATTTCCATGATTTTTCCTGGCACTAAAATCAGACTCAACAGTCTATAATTTCACAGATCATTTCTGGAGCCCTTTTTAAAGATCAGCATCATATTGGACACCCTCCAGTCTTAAGGCCCAGTGGACAATCCCAATGATAGTTTTCAGATTCCCAGTAATAGATCTGCATTTTCATTTTTGAGTTCTATCATAACTCTGGTATGTATACCATCTGATCTGGGTGATTTGTAACTCTTTAGTTTAATAGTCTGCCTTATTACATCTTTCTGTTTCACAGTGATTTGTATAAATTCTTATGTATCATCACCATTGAATAAGTTTCCAACACAGGTATCTTCCCAATATCCCCTTCAGTAAATACTGAAGCAAGAATTAATTCAGTCTTTCCACGCTGGCCTTATCTTCCGTAAGTGCATCTTTAGCTCCCTGAACATTAAAACGGTCCAAATAACTTCTTCACAAACTTCCTGCTTCGCATATATTTTAAAAAAATTTTACTATGAGTTTTAGCCTCTAGGAGCAGTTTCTTTTCAAATTCTCTTTTAGCCAGTCTTATCAATGTTTTACATGTAACTTGCCGATGCTTATGCTTTTTCCAATTTTTGAAAGAAATACTTAAGGCTAAAATATCCTCTTTCACCTCTACTTTTTACTATGCTGGTAGTTGTTTGGCCTTCCTTCTACTTTTTTTTAATGCGTGGAATAAATCTGGACTAGGCTTCTAGGTTAGTATTTTTAAACAATGTCAACAGATGCTAAGCTTGGAGCAGTTCCTCTTTAAGCAAGAATATGAAGTTCTGAAGCATAGACTGCGTGAGGGAACAGTTTTCAAGAAGATGTGTTTTGATCTGAGCTATGTTTAATTCATTTTGGCATCTATGCTAATTTTATTCATTTCAAAAAAATGAAAAATATAAGAGAGTGACATTGTCATTAAGGACCTATGATTTAAATTGGGGCATGAATAATAGTGCAGAGTTATAAGCACATAGCCCATTGCTATGAGGTTCCTCTGAATATAATAGGTTATTCTCAATTTGTTACCATATGAGTACAGGAAAGAGTTTTATTGATGTATTATTGATTTTTAAACAATGACCACACCTGATATAAACTTTTAACCTTGTAGCTGCACCTTTCAATTTTTGTCTATTTTCCTCATTTTATCAAAGTCTCTCTTTTGAAAGTCATTAAATCATTTTTAATCGCACTGTGATCACAGTTGCTGAACAGCCTCACCACCATTACCTTTCACACCAAATCTTGCATTCCACTAAGAATTAGGTCTAAATTGGCTCCCCCTCCCAGATGAACTGCTCCATTTGCTCCATTTCTGATTGGTCCAAAACCCAGTGAAGTGAATCAATGCATTTAATACTGAACCCAGCAGGAGAAGGACAGAACATTTCCTTCTTCCTCTGGCTTAACTGCAGGCTTTTGGGGGTAGTGGAGTGTGCGAGGGAGGATCAGTTTAGATGTAGAATTGGGGGAAGGGATTGCTGGCAAAATAATTTTTTAAAAAAATTTTGGGCATCAGGAGAAAGCCAGAGGGATTGGTGCTGCTGACAGAATTCTTTTTATTGGGGGGCATAGGGAAGGGAAGGGAAGGCTTCTTTATAAAAAACAATATTCTGTTAGCCGGCTAAGGGTTAAGGTACCTGGATAACTTTATTCCAGTAATTTTAGCCTTGTATTTTCAGTGAGAGATTCCTTCCACTGAATATTTGGCATAAGTTATCTAGGTAAATTTTCTCAGATAACTTTGCTGCTGCCTGGCTTACTGAATATTGACCTCTTAGTCTCCTGCAGGATCTTTATCCTGCTGGATTCTATGCCATCCCTAACATAAAATGCCACTGTCCTCACAACACCAAGTTGATCCACTTTATCACTGCAATATAATTTGTACCCTAATATAGCACTGTTCCATTGGTTATCTACCTACCTCCAGGACTCTGAGATGCCAATGATGTCTACCTCTTCTACCATCTTACTTTATGGACTTATAGCAGCAGACATTTCAAAGTATGTTTTTTATTGCTTATCACTCGACAGGGGTATTTTGGAATCTTTTAACTAAGGTGGTTCTTTATTTATAGGCACATGGAGTACTATTGTTTTTATTGGGACCTCTTTATTGCGATGCCCTAAGCCCTCTGTTGTTATAGTATCCTTTGAAGATACCACATTGATAACACATTGAAATAATTGGTTCAGTATGCTGCGGCAGTCAAAAAAGCAAACAGAATGTTGGGAATTATTAGAAAGGGAATGGTGAATAAAACGGAAAATGTCATAATGCCTCTGTATCGCTCCATGGTGAGACCGCACCTTGAATATTGTGTACAATTCTGGTCGCCACATCTCAAAAAAGATATAATTGCGATGGAGAAGGTACAGAGAAGGGCTACCAAAATGATAAAGGGAATAGAACAGCTCCCCTATGAGGAAAGACTAAAGAGGTTAGGACTTTTCAGCTTGGAGAAGAGACAGCTGAGGGGGGATATGATAGAGGTGTTTAAAATCATGAGAGGTCTAGAATGGGTAGATGTGAATCGTTTTTTTACTCTTTCGGATAATAGAAAGACTAGGGGGCACTCCATGAAGTTAGCATGTGGCACATTTAAAACTAATCGAAGAAAGTTCTTTTTCACTCAACGCACAATTAAACCCTGGAATTTGTTGCCAGAGGATGTGGTTAGTGCATTTAGTATAGCTGTGTTTAAAAAAGGATTGGATAAGTTCTTGGACGAGAAGTCCATTACGTGCTATTAATTAAGTTGACTTAGATAATAACCACCGCTATTACTAGCAATGGTAACATGGAATAGACTTAGTTTTTGGGTACTTGCCAGGTTCTTATGGCCTGGATTGGCCACGGTTGGAAACATGATGCTGGGCTTGATGGACCCTTGGTCTGACCCAGTATGGCATGTTCTTATGTTCTTATGTTCTTACCTCCCTCCAACCATGGGCTGCTGAGCGACTGTCAGCTTTTTCCCATGTTCTATTTTAAAAGCTGCTCCTTCTCCTTTTTGAAGGTTAGCACTAGCAGCCTGGTTCCAGTAAATGAATAAATAATTAAATAACATAAAAGGCAGAATATACAGATCAAACCAAAGACTCAGAAAATTAATATAAAAAAACTTTAGTATCTTAACGTGAAATACAATAGGATAAAAACATAAAGCTGATATTTCCAAGATTCAAGAGAATCACCTAGATGATCTTGAACTTGGGAAATTGACGAGATTGTGGATAGGGAATCATTTTTAGAATCTGTCTGGATTTTGATTAATAAAGGAAATAAATCAGCAAATAATCACTAACCTGGCTTTTCACTTTATTATTGTTCTTGGTAAGCTTTTTGGGAACATTGTTATACTGTATAATATTTACGCTCTCAATAACTGTGGCCCACAATTTTTTTTTTCTCTGCCTATATTATTGGGTGGCAATCTGAATGTTGTTTTTGATCCTGCTTTGGATATACCACATTGTTCTTTGTGAGTGGAAAGAATTATTCATCGTAATGGTGACCCTCTTATGTGTGATCACCTGGATCTCCTAAATACCTGGAGAGTCCTGAATTCTCAGGAACGGGATAATACATGTTTTAAGAGCATATGCTTCACAATTCAGAACTGACTATCTTTTGTTAACTTATTATTGTTTCTTTAAGATGACTGCTGCACAAAAAGGCCCTATTGAGATTTCTGATCACGCTGTGTAATGGTTTGATCTTAATTGCTGCAATGACCAAAAGGGAGTCCGACAAAGGAGATTTCCTGCTTCCTGCATAGGTGGCATAAGACTAAAGCCTGGATTCATCATTCTTCACAGAACGATGAATCCTGCGAAACCGGAGTTGGGGGGCAAAGGGGGACAGGCCTGCGAAAGACCACAGCCTTTGCATCACGGCGATGCACCGGCTGCTGGCTTTCGCACCAAATAGCGCCACCGTGAAAGGTGGTGCTATTCGGCGCACTACTGCTAAAGATAAGGGCCTGGATTTATCTAAATGCGGTAAGTACCGCATGTGATAGCAAAAGGGGCCTGTCTTATGCTAATATAGTATGGATTGCAATTTGTGATAATTACCTGTGTGAAGAGCTAAGTTAGTGCACATTGCAATACCATTTCACATTCTGCAATAAGTGCCAAACCTGATGTACTTCCTGCATTCAACCACTGGGGGACCAGTTTTGCAATGATCCCAGACACACATGGAGAGAGAGAGAGAGAGAGAGAGTGAGAGAGAGACTGGCCATAATGGCATGGCCCGTAGGCAGGTATTTGTATCCCTAGGGTAGGCCCACCTAGTAACTCGAGGTGGGGATTAGGTAAGTGTGTAGGGGGTTAGGGGCCACTTTGACATGCTACGTGACACCTACAAACAGAACAGTGGTAAACATCAAGCTAGGTTGAGAGAACCTTGCCCAAATCTCATCTTGGAGTGAGTTTCCTCACTCCGAAGGCCAGCAAATCTTTACAAGAGACCACTGTTCTGTTTGTAGGTGTCACGTAGCATGTCAAAATGGCCCCTAACCCCCTACACACTTACCTAATCCCCACCTCGAGTTACTAGGTGGGCCTACCCTAGGGATACAAATACCTGCCTACGGGCCATGCCATTATGGCTAGTCTCTCTCTCTCTCTCTCTCTCTCTCTCTCTCTTCCCCCCAGGGCTCTGGAGCCTTCAAATCATCTGAAATAAGCCTTATGGGACACATCACAAATGGTGATAAAACCTTACGTCTTGGCCGCTAACGCATTTCAAAGAGGTGTAGTTAAAATCTGTGTTATGGCTGTGCGATAGCTCTTTGCAGAGAGGCTAACCCCTCCCATTTTTGGAATTTGCATCGCACCATACGATATGGTGCGATCGCATGCAGTAAACACGTTTTCGAATGCGTTAAGGGCCTATCGCATGCGAAAACGCCTTACCGCATTTTGAAAAATGACCCCCAATGTTAGTAATATTATTACCGGCAGCAAAACCACCTTCGACTCCTCCCCTCCCCCTAATTTGTTTTATATTGCATGCGAAAAGGCCCTTTTCGCATGCGATATGACCTTATCGCGTGCGTTAGGGCCCTAACGCACGCAATAAAGCTTTAGAAAATAACCCAATAAGACAGATGATTTAAAAAGAAATATAATGATATTCTGAAAGAGTGTAGAGCATTACAGGAGATGAGGAAAATAAATTATTATACAGAAAAGTTTAGCAGAGCTATTAATAAGCCTTTGGAATTGTTTGCAATTGTAAAAGATCTGATATCACCACCAAAAGAAGTAAAACTCAAAGGAGTCATACTAAAAAGTGATATGTTTGTCAAGAAGTTTCAGAAAAAATTGGGAGGAATTAGAACACAGATGGAGAAGGAAAAGAACAATACAGTGACCAATAAATAGTAGTATTATGGTGGAGGTCAATGCTAGGTGGAGTTCCTTTGATTTATTAAGTGATACTGTTGCATAATATCATTGCAGCTATTCAGAAAACTTCTAATCACCAAGATCCTTGTTCTTTTTTGCTTGTTTCTTAGAAGCTTTCTTCTTTTCAACAGGGTTTGATAGATATTTTGAATCTTTCACTGAGGACAGGTTGAAACAGACAGCAGTAATATGATTCTAAAGAATCCATTGTTGCCTTGCAATAATTTAGCTAATTATCACCCAATTTCAAATTTGCCCTCTTTGGCTAAACTTTTGGAAAAATGGATTTTGAATCAACTGGAGGATTTTGCCACTGTGGATAATATATATGATGGGGAACAATATGGGTTTAGAAAGGCTTATGGGATGGAAACACTATTGATTTCTCTACTAGGTGATAGTTATCATTCAGTGGAGACAAAGAAATCATGTATTTTGGTCCATTTGAACTTAGCTGCAACCTTTGATACAATCTGTCATGCTAAGAAATTGGCAAGGCTTCAGGATTATGGGGTGACTGGAATGGTTCTGCAATGTTTTCACTCTTTTTGATGTTTTAAAAACCAAGGGTATATCAAAAGAATGATGTGTCTGATTGGTACCTTTTGGATGTTGAAGTCCCTCAGGGATCAAGTCTTTCTGCCTGTTTGTTTAGTCTTATTTTGAACCCTTTGGGTAGAGTTATATCAAAATTGGAATTAGTGTTCAAGTGTTATGCCAATGATTTACAAGTATTTATCTTAAGTGAAGTCCCTGGGGAAGTGCCAGTGCCTTAGCTTCAAAGTTGTTTAGCTACAATTAATGATTGGATGTTAGACAATGACCTGCTGCTAAATGCTGAAAAGACCACTATTTTATGGCTGGGTAACAAGGCTGACTTGAGTATATCTATGGAAATAAAGAATCTGGGAATTACTTTGGATTCCTGTTCAACTTTTATATCACAGGTAACTAAGCTACCATAGTTGACCTTTTATAGGTTGAAACTAATAGGGCCTTTAAAAACTATTTTGACCATTGAGGACTTCAGAGTGAATGTACAAGCACTAGTGTTAACCTATATTTATTATTGCAATGCTCTGTATTGTGGTTTGCCAACCAAACTACTAACGGTTTTGCAGATTGTATAGAATGCAGTGGTCCGGTTTATTTTTAACTTACCATGGGGGACATCATCACGCCTTTTTTGAAAAGGTTTTACTGGTTGCTAATTAGTACTAGACTACAGTTTAAATTATTAGCAACAATGCATAGAATAGACTATGATGATTCACATAATTTAAGAAATAAGATTTCGTATTATGTGCCCAGTTGAGAATTGCAGTCCTCTAGTCAGGGGCTTCTAGCAATTCCATCAGTATCGGACTATAGGATGCATAGAACAAGAACCAGGGCATTTTCCATTGCCGTGCTAGACATGTGGAATAGGCTGCCAGTGACAATTAGGGGTGAACATGAGTATCTGAAATTTAGAAAATTATTGAAAGCAGAGCTATTTTGTAGAGCTTTTGAAGAAAATGACTTAAAAGTATAGAGGTTTTGTCAGTCCTTGATGCAATCTAAATGTTTTATTTGTGTTGGTATTGTATATTGTGAATATTTTCTAAATGTTTTATTGTAATCCATGTTTGAATATTTTAGATTACAGGAAATATAAATGATTTCAAAATAAATAAATAAATAAGTGTTGAGTACAAAAATATTTTATCTTATTAGTTCTAAATGTATCACCTAGAAACATCATGACGTGACTCCTAGTCTTTGTACTCTTTGAAAGAGTAAACAACTAATGAATTTTCACTTGATCTACTCTACTCATTATTTTGTAGACCACTATCATATCTCCTCTGTATTGCTCCATGGTAAGACCGCACCTTGAGTACTGTGTACAATTCTGGTCACCGAACCTCAAAAAAGATATAGTTGCGCTAGAGAAAGTACAGAGGAAGGCAACCAAAATGATTTTGGGGATGGAATAGCTCCCCTATGAGGAAAAGCTAAAGAGGTTAGGGCTGTTCAGAGATGTCTGAGGGGAGAAATGATAGAGGTCTTTAAAATCATGAGAGATCTACAACAGGTAAATGTGAATTGGTTATTTACACTTTCAGATAATATAAGAACTAGGGGGCATTCCATGAAGTTAGCAAGTAGCACATTTAAGACTGACTGGAGAAAATTCTTTTTCACTCAATGCACAATTAGCTCTGGAATTTATTGCCAGAGGATGGGGTTAGTGCAGTTAGTGTAGCTGGATTTAAAAAAGGTTTGGATAAGTTCTTGGAGAAGTCCATTAACTGCTATTAATCAAGTTGAATTAGGGAATGGCCTCTGCTACTACTGGCATCAGTAGCATTGGATCTTCTTAGTGTTTTGGTACTTATAAGGTTATTATGGCCTGGATTGGCCTCTATTGGAAAAAGGATGCTGGGCTTGATGGACCTTTGGTCTGACCAGCATGGCAATTTCTTATGTTCTTATATTCTTACCTTTGAAACCATTAAGATCATCCCAAGGAGTCACCCTAGTCATACCTTCCCTTAAGGAAATAAAATGATTCAATACCCACCAGAGCTTTCTTGGGAGATGATTCCTCCCTCTGGAACTCATGCCTTGAATAGCTATGCCTAACTCGGGATAACCTCCATTTGAGGAAGCAGATAAAAGCCTGGATTTTCTGTCAAGTCTTTATTTTTTAATCTATTAATTTTTTGAGTTTAAAACACTTATTACTAGATTAAAATCAAATAGAACTCAAAGCAAGTAACAATACCAGGAAGGTAATATTATTTTCATTTTATATTCTGCATTTCAGGCACTTCAAAACAGATTACATTAGGTACTGTAGGTATTTATTTATCTCCAGAGGGCTTACAATCAAACAGGGTCATTCATCAAACCGTAATGTGGCCTTACTGCATGAATTATGGCCTTCTTGTATATGATAACGACCTACCACACATGATACCAGCTGCATCGCAGTACTACTATTCAAATTGCGGGGAAGAGGAGGAGAGTGGGCAGGGTTTGGGCGGGACTATGTTCCGGCAGCATTGCAGGTGATAATAGGGTTGTGCATTCATTTTCGCCGTATTGGCGATCCTCAACGTATATCGCACTATTCGTAGTATTCGTGGGGAAGCGAAATGTATTGCGATTCTCCACGAATACACGAATCTTCTCCGAATTATACGGCCACCTAAATAAAAATTTAAACAAACCCCCACCCTCCTGAACCCCCCCCCCCCCCAAGACTTACCAAAACTCCCTGGTGGTCCAGCAGGGGGTCCGGGAGCCATCCCCTGCACTCACACCCTCGGCGCCGATAGCCTTTGTCACAGGGGCTACCGGTACCATTGGTCAGCCCCTGTCACATGGTAGGAGCACAAGGTTGCGCCGAAGGCCATGTGACAGGGGCTGACCAATGGCACCGGTAGCCCCTGTGACATAATATGGGCAAAGGCTATCGGCACCATTTTGAGTACTGGCATCGGATGGCTGGAGTGCAGGGGGTAGCTCCGGGACCCCCGTTGGACCCCCAGGGACTTTTGGCCAGCTTGGGGGGGCCTCCTGACCCCCACAAGACTTGCCAAAAGTCCAGCAGGTGTCCGGGAGCGACCTCAAGCACGCCGGCCGTTCGATACCAGTACTCAAAATGGCGACGATCGCCTTTGCCCTCACTATGTCACAGGTACCAACGTTCGGCACCCAAACACTAAGAAGATCCGATGCTACTGATGCAATTAATAGCAGTGGCTATTCCCTAAGTAAATTTGATTAATAGCCGTTAATGAACTTCTCCAAGAACTTATCTAAACCTTTCTTGAACCCAGCTACATTGACTACTCTAACCACATCCGCTGGCAACAAATTCCAGAGCTTTATTGTGCGTTGAGTGAAAAAGAATTTTCTCCAATTAGTCTTAAATGTGCTACTTGCTAACTTAATGGAATGCCCCCTAGTCCTTCTATTATTCGAACGTGTAAATAACAGATTCACATCTACTCTTTCAAGACCTCTCATGATCTTAAAGACCTCTATCATATCCCCCTCAGCTGTCTCTTCTCCAAGCTGAACAGCCCTATCCTCTTCAGCCTTTCTTCATAGGGGAGCTGTCCATCTCCTTTATCATTTTGGTTGCCCTTCTCTGTACCTTCTCCATCGCAACTATATCTTTTTTGAGATGCGGCGACCAGAATTGTACACAGTATTCAAGGTGCGGTCTCATCATGGAGCGATATATAGGCATTATGACATTTTCCGTTTTATTAACCATTCTCTTCCTAATAATTCCTAACATTCTGTTTGTTTTTTTGACTGCTGCAGCACACTGAGCTAACAATTTTAAAGTATTATCCACTATGATGCCTAGATCTTTTTCCTGGGTGGTAGCTCCTAATATGGAACCTAACATTGTGTAACTACAGCAAGGGTTATTTTTCCCTATATGCAATACCTTGCACTTTTCCACATTAAATTTCATCTGCCATTTGGATGCCCAATCTTCCAGTCTTGCAAGGTCCTCCTGTAATGTATCACAATCAACTTGTGATTTAATTACTCTGAATAATTTTGTATCATCCGCAAATTTGATTACCTCACTCGTCATATTCCTTTCCAGATCATTTATATATATATTGAAAAGCACCAGTCCAAGTACAGATCCCTGAGGTAATCCACTGTTTACCCTTTTCCACTGAGAAAATTGACCATTTAATCCTACTCTCTGTTTCCTGTCTTTTAACCAGTTTGTAATCCATGAAAGGACATCGTCTCCTATCCCATGACTTTTTAGTTTTCTTAGAAGCCTCTCATGAGGGACTTTGTCAAATGCCTTCTGAAAATCCAAATATACTACATCTACCGGTTCACCTTTATCCACATGTTTATTAACCCCTTCAAAAAAATGAAGCAGATTTGTTAGGCAAGATTTCCCTTGGGTAAATCCATGTTGACTGTGTTCCATTAAATCATGTCTTTCTATATGCTCTATGATTTTGATCTTGAGAATAGTTTCCACTATTTTACCTGGCACTGAAGTAAGGCTCACTGGTCTTCAAGTACAATGGATGATTTTAATGATAGGTTACAATTTTTAACTAATAAATCAGAAATTTCATTTTTTAGTTCCTTCAGTACCCTAGGATACATACCATCCGGTCCAGGTGATTTGCTACTCTTTAGTTTGTCAATCTGGCTTACTTCATCTTCCAGGTTCACAGTGATTTAGTTCAGTTCGTCTGACTCATCACCCCTGACAAACATTTCCGGAACTAGAATCTTTCCAACATCCTCATTAGTAAACACAGAAGCAAAGAATTCATTTAGTCTTTCTGCAATGGCCTTATCTTCCCTTAGAGCCCCTTTAACCCCTCGGTCATCTAATGGTCCAACCGACTCCCTCACAGTTTTTATTACGAGTTTTTGCCTCTATGGCCAACTTCATTTCAAATTCTCTCTTTACCTGTCTTATCAATGTTTTACACTTAACTTGACAATGTTTATGTTTTATCCTGTTTCCTCAGATGAATTCTTCTTCCAAGTTTTGAAGGATGTTTTTTTGGCTAAAATAGCCTCTTTCACCTCACCTTTTAACCATGACGGTAATAGGAGCATAAGATGGCGCCGGCCATCCATTGCTCCTACCATGTGACAGGGGCCAACCAATGGCACCGGTAGCCCCTGTGACATAGTAAGTGCAAAGGCTATTGGCACCATTTTGAATACTGGCAGCCGACAGCCCGAATACAGGAGATCGCTCCAGGACCCCCGCTGGACCACCAGGGACTTTTGGCAAGTCTTGGGGAGGTCAGGAGTGTGGGGGTTGTAGTAAATTAAATTTAAAGGGTTGGGATGGGGTTTTTTTTAGAAATGAATACATATGTAACTAATGAATGGATCGGGGTCCCCTGAGAACGGATGCAATGGATTTGGGTCCCAATGAATCCGAATATCGAATGGGATGAATCCATCCCTGCTGTACATCCCTGATAGATTTAGTTTCTCAAAATTGACCAGGAAGCCCAATCGTTGTAAAAGAGAGATCACTTTGTGCGGGAAAATGGAATACTTTCTCCTGAGAAGTTGTCATGAATAGCCAGTTATCCAGCTTTGGGAAAACTTGTATTCTTTAATGGTTCAAATGTGCCACTACCATTCTGAGGCATTTCATAAAGACTCTCAGAGCTGCTGAGAGCTCAAACAAGAATACTTTGTATTGGTAGTGGAAAGAATATTCCTGGAAGTGAAGATAGTACCAATGGGAAGGTTGGATGGGTATGTAAGCATATTCATTCTTTAGGTCCAGGGCATGCATCCATTCATCCTTCTATATGTAAGAGAGAATCATGCTGAAGGAATTCATTTTGAGATTCTCTCAGAGTACATGTTTGTTCAAGTATCTCAAGTCAGAATGGGCCTCAATCCTCCTGACTTCTTGAGGATGAAGAAATATCAGGAATAGAAGCCCTACCCATGTTGAGACACAGGGATTGGCTCTGTTGCTCACTCTTGAAGAAGCAGCTGTATTTCCAGGCAAAATTGCAGCAGATGAGATGGATCTGGACTGAAAAACACACAATGTGGCAGGGATAGCAGCTGAAAGAAACACAACCAATATCCAGACTGCTTAATTTTGAGGACCCAGGGGTCCTTGGTTATCTGGTGCCAGATTTCTAGTAAAAACTGGATTCTTCCCCCCACTGGAAGAGAGGAGGATTGTTCATAGAAATTAAAAACTGGGCCCAGGTTTGGATTGGGCCTACTGCATTGTTTTTTGTTGATTACATTCCTGCTGTCAAGGTTTGGCTGGAAGTGGCTGCTGACACTGGGCTGGAACAGACAGCAGACAGTACTGCTGAAAAGTCTTTTAAGGCTATCTGTGGAAGTACAGTCACTTGCACGTGAAGAAAGAATGTCTTATAGTGGACGGCTATTTGGAAGCCATCGAGAGAAATTATGCTGCTAATTTCTAACCCTTAAACTGAGTGATCATGTCTATGAGCTTTTCACCATACAGATTGTCACTTAAACAAGGTAGGTCAGCCAACGTCTTGTGGACAACTTGACATACACTGCTCACTCTAAGCCACGCTATTTAATGATCCCCAATTGAGGCTAGGGGGGTACGTGAAACAGAGTCAAATGACTCATAAACAGATCTGAGAAGGTGATAAATGCCCTTTTGTACATCCAAAAGCAGTTGGAAATAATAAATACACCCTTCTGTAGGCTATAGAAAAGGTTTTAGCTTCTGAATGCAGTCGTGAAAGTATTGTACCATATAAAATTCATGAATAGTGATGCAAGTGGTAAGCCAGAAGCTTTGAAAGAATTTGTTGCTGAAATTGTCAAATAATATATGATCTTTCCCTGGAGGTGAATTTGAGTGAATTCTGGTCTTTTTTTTTTTTTTTGCTTTTTTCATGGCAGAATTGATTACTAAAGACTAATGTGACACTTGAGCAATGCTGAATCCTGGAGACTTCTGAATTCTGTATTTAATGTCAAGTTTCTTCTCCACAGAAATACCCAAAATAGGAATTTCCTCTATTTTCATTTGCAATATGCTGAGGATGTTGTGGACTGGAAGGGCTGACCCATCTGATGGGATGTCTGAAATTTGTAATTGACCCAGCAATTCTGAGTGCAGGTCCTTGTCTTTACAGACATGGATGCGTTCCAATCTTTTCCTCAAACATAGAGTATGTATGGTCCTCTGGGCAAGGTTTGGTTGGAAGAATCTAGAAGTGGATCTGAAGATAAACCTGTAGAGTCATCTTCTGAATATCTTGGCATAGGCTCACTTATCCAGGAATCTAAAGATGAAGAAGGCAAACCAGGAGGTTCTCTGATTGCTTCTGAGGGGATGCAACCTCGTCAATTGCCTCCAACCAACTGGATTCCCCTGCTAGAGAGCATGATGATGAAGTTCAAATTATTGGTTCTGATGATATGTTCAGACTGATAGGTGAGATTGGGACTCCAGTATGAGGAAGTGCCACAGTAATAGTGGAGAGAAATTTCTCACCAAGCCTTCAATCTGGTCAAGTGACTGATGTGTCCATTGACCTGTCATGGGCAGTGGAACAACCTCTTCAGAGATGAGGATAAGAGGAGATAAGCAGAATAATGGAATATACCAGATTTGATATTTCCAAATGAAGACTATTCATAATATTGCTGCTGGAGTGAGGATTCTTATTATTTGAGGGGGCAGATGCAAAATGATGCCCTGTGCCACTGATCTAAGTTGGGCTGCATAAAGTTCTGTTAATAGAGTAGCCTGATAGGCTAGATGATGGGCCTGATGCATCAATAGCTTTGATGGAATGGAATACTTGGATGCTTTGGAAGAATGTGGCTTTGTTTGTTTCAACAGGTCTTCAGTGAGTAACATTGAGGAAGTTGGTGCAGATTGAGGATGTTGTCTCAATGCAAGCATCAACTGCATCAGAATTGCATCAAGTATTCTTGTGCTGTGCAACATAGAGTCATGCTTTGGAGGACTAGATGCACCTAGTAACTGGTGCATAGAGGCTTCAAGGTGCATCTATGATGCATGAGCCACAGGTACGTTTGCTTCAGTTCATTGTGCACTGAGTGCACCAGTGCATCATGCATCGAATACATTGGGGCATCATGCATTGAATGCACCAGTGCATAGATGGAGAGCTTCAATTTGTCATGCATCAGGTTCACTGACACACTTTGTACTGATGGTACCGAAGATGGGTGCTTCGATGATGCCTGTGCCAATGCAACATGTTTGGAGTGTTTGTCATTTTTCAATGCAGGCTCCAATGCTTCCAATGACTAATGCTGCTTCCTCTTCAAAATAAGGTTGCTGACACTGCTCGACCCTGTGGCTTTGGCCTGAACCAACTCTTTTCCAATGAGGAAAATGATATTGCACTGCAGGAAGACGATCTATTGCAACTCCAAAGAGATTTACATAGCTAGGAGCACAGGGACATCCATCCTCAGACACAGACATTTTCTGAGTCATGTTCTAGCCCAAGACACCAAACTCATGGCTATCAGTGAGGGACATTATCTAACCACAAATGTAGTCTTTAAATCACTCACTGATGATTTTTTCTTCTGGCCTGACATTTTGAGTAGGAAAAGCCTCTGGAAAAAAATATTTCCTTTTTTTTTTTTTTAAAGTATCACTGAAAAGTGCTGTTATGGGTGCTGCAGAGGCAGCAAGGCAATTACATAGAATATGTAAAGGTAGACATATTAAATTTTTAAGTTTAAGGAAAACATTTTAAGGAAAGTTTGAGTACACATCTGTGGTTGTGCTCAGACAAAGAATGACTGAGGAGGCTCATGAGCAATGCCGATGTAGGAACTCCTGCATATGCACATTAGAGCTCAAAGCTCACTAGTGTGGAGAGATGTATCCATTTGGTGTTGTTGGATGAAGTCACCCACCTATAATGGCTAATTCAGCCTGCTTATCAACAGAATTTTTTTTTCATAATAAAAAGGCGCACACGTTTTCCCACTACTTTAAAAGCCTCAGGAATATAAAAAATACCCCATCCAGAGTAAAAAGAATCCTTTTCCTGTTTACCAGGTCAAGAAAGTGTCTAATCTTAACCCAAAATTGTTGAATAACATAGCAAGACAAAAATAAATGGGGCCAATATACCCACATGCCTGTACTCTTTGAATATAAATCAGTTTCTGAGCATTTCGCTTGAATTGCCTCCAAAGGAGAAGTATATGTATGTCTCAGGAGTTTGTACTGTGTTTTCCTGAGGGTGGACCAAAAAAGTTGGAATCTACTTAAAAGCCAATTTTACTGCAGGGATATTAAAAGCCAGATCATTTTTCCATCTATCCAAAAATATACCATAGGCAGCTATAAGAAAATGGTCTTATAGAACAAAGAGATAGAAATTCTATCTAGCTCTTCCCATTTAAAAAAGTAATCTATCTTCATTCTAAAATCCCCCAGAAGACTAACCATGCTGAAAGAACTTACATACTGTCTCAGTTGCAAAAAAGCAAAGAATTCTCTCTGTTCAACATTATGAAGCTGCTGTAAATCTTGCAAACAAAGCATTTTCCCCTCAGTATCAATCACCTTCATCATCTGACATAAGCCTTTAAAGGTCCAAACCTTAAAGACTTTAGAATGGATACCTAGAGAGAAACCTAAATTACCATGACTCGATACAAAAGAAGATATTGCATGGCAATGCTGGAGCCTCTCACACAAATCTCCATGCCATATGTAACACAAAAATAGCACATGGGATCTTAAGTCAAATAGTAGTATTGAAAACTTAGCAATAAATATCACAGCTGAAGTAGAGACACACATTTTTTCAATAATTAGTGGGATGAAAAATTCTACTCGTTCAAGACCTCTAATGATTTTAAAGATGTCTATCATAATCCCCCTCAGCCTTCTCTTCTCCAAGCTGAACAGCCCTAACCTCTTCAGCCTTTCCTCATAGGGGAGCTGTTCCATCTCCTTTATCATTTTGGTTGCCCTTCTCTGTACCTTTCCATTGCAACTATATCTTTTTTGAGATGTGGCAACCAGAATTGTATACAGTATTAAAGGTGCGGTCTCACCATGGAATGTTACAGAGGCATTATGACATTTTACGTTTTATTAACTATTCCCTTCCTAATCATTCCTAACATTCTGTTTGCTTTTTTGACTGCTGCAGCACACTGAGCCGACAATTTCAAAGTATTATCCACTATGATGCCAGGATCTTTTTCTTGTGTGGTAGCTCCTAATATGGAACCTAACATGTAACTACAGCAAGGGTTATTTTTCCCTATATGCAACACCGTGATTGTGTCCACATTAAATTTCATCTGCCATTTGGATGCTCAATCTTCCATTCTCGCAAGGCCCTCCTGCAATGTATCACAATCTGCTTGTGATTTAACAACTCTGATTAATTTTGTATCATCTGCAAATTTGATAACCTCACTTGTCATATTCATTTCCATATCATTTATAAATATATTGAAAAGCACCGGTCCAAGAACAGATCTCTGAGGCGCTCCACTGTTTACCCTTTTCCACTTAAAAAATTGACCATTTAATCCTACTCTCTGTTTCCTGTCTTTTAACCAGTTTGTAATCCAGGAAAGGACATCGCCACCTATCCCATGACTTTCTAGTTTTCTTAGAAGCCTCTGGACTTTGTTAAATGCCTTCTGAAAATCCAAATACACTACATCTATCAGTTCACCTTTATCCACATGTTTATTAACTCCTTCAAAAAATGAAATAGATTTGTGAGGGAAGACTTCCCCTGGGTAAATCCATGTTGACTGTGTTCCATTAAGCCATGTCTTTTTTTGGATAAAATAGGTTCTTTCACCTCACCTTTTAACCATGCTGGTAATCGTTTTGCCTTCCTTCCACTTTTCTTAATGCTTGGAATACATATGGACTGCGCATCTAGGATTGTATTTTTAAACAATGTCCATGCCTGTTGAACACTTTTAACCTTTGCAGCTGCACCTTTCTGTTTTTTCTAACTATTTTCCACATTTTATCAAAGTTTCCCTTTTGAAAATTTAGTGTTAGAGCTGTAGATTTACTGATTGTCCCCCTTCCAGTTATTAGTTTAAATTTGATCATGTATGATTACTATTGCCAAGTGGCTCTACCACCGTTAAGCTCTCTCACCAAATCCTGCATTCCACAAGGAATTAAATCTAAAATAGCTCCCTCTCTCATTGGTTCCTGAACCAATTACTATATGAAGCAGTCAATTATTTCATCCAGAAACTTTACATCTCTAGGATATCCTGATGTTACATTTACCCAGTCAATATTTGGGTAATTGAAATGTCCCATTAATACTGCACTGCCAAATTGGTTACCTTCCTTGATTTCTCTTAGCATTTCATCATCTGTCTGACCATTTTTTCCAGGTGGATGGTAGTATACTCCTAGCACTATACTCTTACCCAACACACATGGGATTTCTACCCATATAGATTCTACTGAGCATTTAGTCTCTTGTATGATCTTTATCCTGTTGGACTCTATTCCCTCCCGGACATAAAGTGCCACACCCCCACCAAGTTGATCCTCCCTATCATTGCGATATAATTTGTATTCTGATATAGCACTGTACGATTGGTTATCCTCCTTCCACCAAGTCTCTGTGAAGACAATTATGTGAATCGCATCATTTACTGCTATACACTCTAATTTTCCCATCTTACTTCTTAGACTTCTGGAACTGGCATACAGACATTTCAAAGTGTGTTTTTTGTTTATATGAACAAACTGCTTTTCAGGGATAATTTGGAAATCTTTAGCTCTAGGTGATTTTTTACATATAGGCGCATGGACTATGTTGGCTTTTATTGGAACCTCTCTGTTGGGATGCCCTAACTCTCCTGTTTCATTAATATCCTTCAAGGAAACATTCCTCTGAACCATGCACTGCTGAGTGACTGTTATCTTTCCCCCTTGTTCTAGTTTAAAAGCTGCTCTATCTTCTTTTTAAACGTTTGTGCCAGCAGCTTGGTTCCACTCTGTTTAAGGTGGAGCCAATCCTTTTGGAGAAGTCTCCCCCTTCCCCAAACATTTCCCTACTTCCTTACAAAACTGAATGCCTTTTCCCTGCACCATTGTCTCCTCCATGCATTGAAACTCCGGAGCTCTGCCTGCCTCTGGGGACCTTCACATGGAACAGGAAACATTTCAGAGAATGCCACCCTGGAGGTTCTGGATTTCAGCTTTCTACCTAAAATCCAGACTGGATTTGGGACTTGACTACTATGTCCCTGAAGGTCTCAACAATGTACCTCTCTGTCTGCCTCAGCTCCTCCAAGTCTGCCACTCTAGCCTCCAGAGATCGGACTTGTTCCCTGAGAGCCAGGAGCTCTTTGCACCGAGTGCACACATACAATTTCTCACCGGCAGATAAAAAAATCATACATGTGACACTCAGTGCAAAAGACTGGAAAGCCCCCCTCTTGCTGCTGGACTCATGCCTTCCTCTTAATTTTGTTGAGTTCCTAGTTAAGTTTAAGATACTAAGGGAGTTGGAATAAGAGTGCTTTAAATTTACAGGTGTATTTACTAATAAATTTACTAATTAATCTGCTAGTTAAGTTTAGGATAATAAGAGAGTTGGAATTAGAGTACTTTAAATTTACAGGTGAATTTACTAATTAATCAGCTAGTGTCCTACAAGGGGATGATTAAACTTTCAATAAGGGCTGGTGGAATAGTATGATTTAGTTAAGAGCCTGATTGATTTTTGATGAAAAGTGTTTTCTGCCTATAAATCAAGGGTTGAGTGGGTGGGAAAGACAGACACTAGAATTAACTACATCTTGCTTACTTGTTATCTCAGACACACACAAACTCTAAAGAATATATCCCACTATTTCACCTTTCTCTGAACTTTTTAAAGTCCAAAGATTTCCTAAAGCTATACTTACCAATCCTCTTTAATCACCATGTAGTACCTCTGGAAGCTGGGTCTGTGGATTTCAACCCCTGGATCACTTGCTGTGACCTCTGGAGTCCTCTCCCAGGGGATGCTGGGAGCAGTATGCAGATGAGCCTTCCAGTCCTCTTCTACTGCTCTTCAAGTCTGCTGGTCAGTTTCCTGCCGCAAAAAACATAGGGGTTTATTTTCTAAAAGTGTATTGCAGGTGCTAAGGCACTAACGCACACGATAAACCCCTATCACACACGAAAAGGGGCTTTTCGTGTGTGATAGGATGTTAATTAACTGGAGGGGAGGAGGTGGTGTGGGGGAGGAGTTGGCCACGGCACTGCGAATAGCACCACCTTTCACGATGGCACTATTTGCATGAAAGAAAGGCTGCAGCCGGCTGCACCACAGCCAGTCCCCCGTACGCCCCTCCCCCTTTTTCGCTGGATTTATCATTCTGCGAAGAATGATGAATCCAGCCCATAGTTTGCATTCTTCAACAGTATATAAGAAGGGCAAAGAAATAGGTGGAATGAAGGTGAAGCAGATACAAGATTTTAGAGATGAAAGAAGAAAGATGTACTATGGGCAGCAGTTGTGAAACAGATCTAAGTATTATGGACCATTCTATAAGCATTAGTCAGTGCTGCAGCTGCTTTTATTTCCAATGACGTGAAAACTTACAGCGTAAGTGTTTTACACACAACACCAGAGCAAATCCTTTTTTATTAACTGAGTTGAACTTTAAAATTATGTTATGACCAAAAATCAATAAAGAGAAACTGATTTAAGTTCATCCAAGTGTGAAGGGGTTTATTACCAGTGCTACATCACTCTAATGATGTACTCTTAAAAATTTGTTTTATGATATATTGCATCTATTATTGCTAAAAGGATAAAACTGCAAAGCAACACTGGAGATTAATAAATCAATTTAAAAATATGGGCAGATAGCCAAGAGGGAAACAGGAAAATCTGATTTAAATATTACGCAATTGTAATATATGCAGACTGCACCCACAGCGAAGCTATAGGGGGTTATATATGGCATGGAGGCTGTTTTTGTGAATTTGTAGACTGGTATACCAGAATTCCCTCTAGCAATCGTACATTGGGAGCTCACTAATATGTAATGTTTCTCTAGTTTCCTCACTAAGGCTTTTCTCTCATTCTTTGTCTATGGGAAACATGCTTAGTAAATGAGGCCCTTAACCTGCTAGGTAACTATGTTTTACAAAAACATACCAGAGGATTTCCTCCATCAGATTTCATGTGATATTTCTCTAAGACTGTAAAAGCAACAAAACATCTGTCTGCCTATCTATCTCTTTGTCTGCTTAGATTTATCATGCTGTCTTCCCAGTGGGTACAGTACTTTTGAATGGTGAAAAGCCCAAGTTTTTGTAACACTGTTTTCTTTTCACATATCAGATAAGGATATTTATAACCTATAACTTGGTTATAGTCTTAAAAGCTATTTGGACTAGCTTATGAATTAACTGAAATTCTACCAGGATTGCTCTTTTGTGTTTATTCTTTGTTGAAGCACTTTTGTTAATCTACTCAAGACTTTGATAACAATCATTCTGTTTTCCCTCTTCAGACCTTAGCTTCAGGCTTAAGCAGCATATTGACCCAGCCATGTACTGTATAGCATAATCTTTCATTACTACACTTTTTGATTATTAACCTCTAACTGCAGGGCAGTGTCTTATCCTTATAGGGGCATGCTGTCTTTCAAAAATGACAGGAAAACAACACCAACATTGGTTGTTTCATTTTATGTCATTTCTAACCTGAAATGATGGAAAAAAATAAAGAAATTTCATTAATTTTGTTTGCAGGCTTGGCAGGAACAGGGGTCAGGATACTAGGAGCCAGACAGGTATGCGCTGTCATGCACAACGAGTGAGCAGAGACATGGCGATAGTTATGGATAGATTGATACAACCTGAGGAGCTTTAGGACTTGGAGGTCCCTCCGACCAGGCACTGAGCCATCTACAGTGAGATGGAAGGGCTCCTAGTGCCCAATAATTTCCCTTCCTAATTGAAGAGACTGGCAACAAGCTGTTGCTGGTGCTTTTTGGATGCTGAGAACATAGAAAATTACTCTTAGGAGGATCTCAACAGCATGGGTCAGGAAGCAGGACCATTAGAGGGAACCAGCCCATTACTTTTGGAATCACCATTGCTGAAAGCCCACTTCCAGGGCTTTGCTGAGAGGAATGGAAAGTAGTGGCCCTGCAGGTAGCCAAGCCATAGGGGTCCAGGGAACTGCTTCAAAAGGGGCTCTCTGATGATCTGCCTCAGTCGTCACTTCTGCACCAAACAGCAGATCTGGTGATGACTCAGACCTGAGGCTATGGAGAGGTTTAACCAATTGATGGCAAATCAGTTTAGTGCATATTAAATTATTTTGTAACAAGCACTAAAATGAAATCAACACTACAAAAAAAAAAAAACAATGAAAGAAACTCAAATGAAATGAAGACCAAAGTAAAAAAAAAAAATTATGCACATCCTTAAAGTCTTATCATCTTTTGCATAGAAACAGAGAATATTGTGCAAGATAATGACCACAAGATCTATCAAGTCTGCCTATTTTCTGTTTCAATGTAATTTCTGGTTTTGAACTAGCTTTCCCACAGCTAAATATTTTCTGTGCCTGCTTCATGAGCAATATTCTACTGGGTTTACTAGGAAAGGTGTTTTCCTTTTTGCAGATGACTGTAAGATCTGTCACAGATTAGACAACCCTACTCTCATAAATCTTTTCCAATAACCCTACCTGTATCAATATATCTAGGTAATATTAGCCAATAAGACTGAGTGGCTCTTTTACCCAGATAAGTGCTGCTGAATATTCAGCTAAAATTATCTGGATATCTTTTTATGGATAACTTTTCCAGTTGCTGGTCGATGGAATATTGACCTCCCAGAATTTGATGGCAGATAAGGAACATAAAGCATATCTAGTCTTCCCAGTTTAATTCCTGGTGCAATGCCATAGACTTGAGTTGATCTGTCGCTTCCCCTTACTTCTTCACAACTTGGAACCCTTTGTGCTGTAATTCAAAAGTAATAATGCAGAAGATGAAAACATTTTTATTAATAGAGTGGGAGTCTGAAAACAAAAAATCTTGATAAAAGGTTCCACGGAAGTAGATTCAAGGGTAATCATTAAATATTTCTTCATGGTTTGTATGGTGGATACATGTAACAACCTTCCAAGGGAAATTGTGAAAGCAAGAACAGTAACTGAATTCCAGGAAGCATGGCAAAAGTACATAAAATCAGTGGTTGTGAAGAGGTAAAAGGAAAGACAGAGATCAATTTGGGTCTATTTCATTCTGCCAGGAAGTAAATTGGACAAACTGAAAGCCAAAAGCTCCTGTTGGGAAAACACTAAACAATTCTAAAAAATATCCTACAATATACTTGTCTCAATAATTATGGTTACTTATTATATTAGGTTTGTTCTACCTTATTATATCAGGAATCTGGTAATGGAATCTTCATAAGACTCTTTAAGATTAATGGTCCTTTTAATTAATTTGTTATATATATTTTTTTATATTCAATTGTGTCCATGAATCCAGTATGGTGGTAATAAGATACCAAGAAATCAACTTAGCTGCATAAAGTTTTATACAAAAATCTACAACACGGTGCAGTGTTTCGAGTCCCAGTCTGCTTCAGGAGGTCCTGGTTATGTTCTTTATCTGTGGTACCACCATAGTAAGGACCTTCACCCAGAAAGTTTGGCAGACACTGTCTTAACCTTTTAGATCCCGCTCATTGAAGGACTTATTTCCTGATGCCCCTTTTTACATATCTTAGTTAACTAGACCCAAATATGGTATAAAACAATTTTCAAGGAAATCGGACTATGGGTTTTTGAGAAAAACGCATGTCCACTAGTGGAACGTTGGGATCTTCAGGAGTCAAAAAGTACTTTTTCAAAAATTCTTTATTTTAGGTAATTCTTGTAACATTTCTTTATTTTAGGTAATTCTTGTAACATACTGCAATACTACAGCTGATATCATACATAAGAATGAAAATTAGTCAAAAAAATCAAGCATGATAATCTGGAAAACATTTTTCATGTAAACGTTTACCACAAAATTTACACCACTTTTTAGTATTTTTGGAGCAGACAGCACATCGGCCTTGGGAAGTTGTGGACAAGAAGTGAGGCTGTGATGCCTTTACATCAGCACTTATGGATGCTGTAGGACCTCCTTTCCGGATGCGGTAGCTTGAAAGGCCACATTTCATTGCTACGGTAGATACTTCACGTAGGAAGTCCAAGTGGCTCATTGCTTCTTTTCCAAGCAGATGGCAGTGAATTTTCCAAGCTGCCACAACAGCCATGTTCAAGCCATTTGAAAATAAATTCCACCACCACTTTTTGGAGCGAAGTGTTGGGCGGTAAGCTGATAAAAGCCGGTCAAGTAGATCAACACCACCCATGCCTTGATTGTAAGCACCAATTATTTTTGGTTGCTTTATTAGAACTTTTTTCTTTTCTTTGAGAGAATAGCGGCTGGCTTTTTGAAGTGGAAATGGCTTCATCCAGTTGGACATGACTGTGACCACACTGCTGTCATTCCAGCGGACACAGATGATGTCTCCATCACCACGATAATCAAATTCCCCACAATCTTTCTTGCGCAGTTCTTTAGGTGCCATTAGGGGACATTTCCCAGTTCTGTTTTCTCTGACAGTGCCAATTGCTCGAAATCCCTTTTCTTTCAGTTCCACCATCAAGTTGTGTGATGTGAAGAAATTATCAAAGAAAAGGCAATGATTTCTTGGCTCTTGAATGACTGAAATCAAATCCGAAATTACTCTTGTACCAAGTGGAACTTTTTCAGTTTTATCAGTGCCTGATTCTTCTGGCTGATATTTGGCACCTGTATAAATCTGCATTGAAAATGGAAAACCATCTGGACTGCACATCATCCATATTTTGTATCCAAATCGAATTGGTTTTCCTCGAATGAACATTTTGCAGCTATGATGACCATAATATGGTACCATTGATTCGTCAATGCTCAGGCTTTCACTAAAAACACCTCCAATCTTCAAAAACTGAGCAGATAAATGGGTATAAAATGGCTCAACTTTTGCAGCTTTTCCAGGTGGTAGTTGCAAATTGTCAACAATATGAAAATAGATTTTCAGGTCCTCAAAGCGTTTTCTTGACATGGTTTTTGGCACAATTTGGTTGCTCAAATCTTCTGCAGTTGACCAGTAATGCTTTTCTTTTGGAACATGGTGATAGCCACTGTGCAAGAGTATTCCGAAGAAACGAGTGATTTCGTCAGCATTTGTGTCAATGCTTGCCAATTTCTGCCTGGCATATATATTTGTCATGTATGCTAATTCTTCTAAATAATCTTCACCCATAATTTCTATGAAAAGTTCAAATGGTGTGTTTTGAAGAAGATCTGGACGAATATCAGCCAACTTTGTTGGGGCATGCTCTTCCATTGTGGTCGTGAAATCATCTGTCTTGATCCATCTTGGCTTTGGCTTCTCTGAGTTTCGTTTTCTTTTGGTATCTCCTGATTCTTGACAATAGGTTGATAGCAATTTGTCATCCTCATCCACTTCCTCATCGCGTGACTCAACTGCAACTTCCACTTCACCACACACATCTGCTGGTACTTCTGGTGCTAGGTCTTCGTCATTGATATCTTCAATATCTGAGTCTTCTAAATTATCTGATGGTGGTAAAATCACAATATCAGCTTCTGTAGCTTCAGAATCGCCCAAAACTTGTTCAACTGCTTCTTCAACAGTCAAGTACTTCTGAGTTTTCATTGTATTCCAAATTAGGAAATGAACAGGACCGTCGCGGAGCTAGTCTCGCTCGCGCGGCCCGAAAAGAGGACGGCGTCTCGGAGCTAGTCTCGCTCGTGCGGAGCTAGTCTTGCGCGGCCCGAGAAGAGGACGGCGTCTCGGAGCTAGTCTCGCTCGTGCGGAGCTAGTCTCGCGGGGCCCGAGAAGAGGACGGCGTCTCGGAGCTAGTCTCGCTCGTGCGGAGCTAGTCTCGCGGGGCCCGAGAAGAGGACGGCGTCTCGGAGCTAGTCTCGCTCGTGCGGAGCTAGTCTCGCGGGGCCCGAGAAGAAGACGCTGTCGCGGAGCTAGTCTCCCGCGGCCCGAGAAGAGGACCTTGCTCAGTCCTTGCATCCTGAGATGGAGGCCCAGGAGACAGTAAGATTCCTCATATGGTGTATGGGAGTGATAAGCCTGTGTGTATGTATGTTTGAGAGAGAGAGAGAGCATGGGAGTGAAGCCTGTGTATGTGCTTGAGAGACAGCATGAGAATGAGAAGTCTGTGTGTATGTTTATGCATGAGAGAGAGCATGGGATTATATGTAATTTACCATTTTTTAAAATATTTGTGAACCGTTTTTTGCATTTTATTCATTTTTCAAAAATGTGTATATTTTGAACCACAAAGATCCCAACGTTCCACATGTGGAACATGCAAACATAAATTGGTGCTGATCAATTTGTATCTTACCTACAAAAGAAAGATTTATGCCAACATGATCAGAAAACCCTTGGGAACTTGAATATATCACACAAGTCCTTTATTGACACTCAGTATCATACCAAAAGGTGAAAAGGTCAAACTATGTCAAAACTTCAGTTTTTGACCTACTTTGCATATTCATATCTTTAAGAGTATTCATCTAGGAACATCACATTTTTGGATTTAGACTGTTCAAGTTCTATACTCTCAAGCTAAATGGTTGAAAATTTGATTTTCTTTAGGTTTGGAGTAATTAAAATCATTTAAAAAAATGTTCCACTTGTGGAACGTTGGGATCTAAAAGGTTAAGTCTCAAGAATTGTTGTTAAATCAAGATTATCTCCAAAGTCAAGTACAGGGGCCATTACTTTTTGCTCCATCTCATCCTCTTCTTTCTTTTTAAAAGGAGGGAGATAATAAATCTTGGACACTGGCAGCAGAGATTGTTCAGGCACTTTCAAAACTTCCACCAGATACTTTTTAAATCAATAATTTAGGAACGTTAGTAAACCTCAAATTTCTGCTTCAAATCATATTTTGAAGATTATCCATTCTTGCAGACAGAAAACAATTCCACTTAACTAAAGTTTCTTGCACCTATTGTATTTGATCTAGTTTAGAATTAAGTTCCAGATTTTGTTGAGCAGGGTCAGTTTTAAAACTTTCCAATGATTTTATCCGTTCCTCCAAATTAACAATCTGTTCCACCAGAAGAGTTGACTGAGATACTATAGTGTTACCCAACTTTTCAATAGCATCCCATAGCTATTGAATAGTATCCACTATTAGGGATGTGAATCGTTTTAGGACGATTAAAATTATCGTCCGATAATTTTAATATCGTCTTAAACCGTTATGGAACACAATACAATAGAGATTCTAACGATTTATCGTTATAAATCATTAGAATCGTGAGCCGGCACACTAAAACCCCCTAAAACCCACCCCCGACCCTTTAAATTAAATCCCCCACCCTCCCGAACCCCCCCCCCCAATGACTTAAATAACCTGTGGGTCCAGCGGCGGTCCGGAACGGCAGCGGTCCAGAACGGGCTCCTGCTACTGAATCTTGTTGTCTTCAGCCGGCGACATTTTCCAAAATGGCGCCGAAAAATGGCGGCGGCCATAGACGAACACGATTGGATGGCAGGAGGTCCTTCCGGACCCCCGCTGGACTTTTGGCAAGTCTTGTGGGGGTCAGGAGGCCCCCCCCAAGCTGGCCAAAAGTTCCTGGAGGTCCAGCGGGGGTCAGGGAGCGATTTCCCGCCGCAAATCATTTTCGTACGGAAAATGGCGCCGGCAGGAGATCGACTGCAGGAGGTCGTTCAGCGAGGGTTCCGGCGCCTCGCTGAACGACTTTCTGCAGTCGATCTCCTGCCGGCGCCATTTTCCGTACGAAAACGATTTGCGGCGGGAAATCGCTCCCTGACCCCCGCTGGACCTCCAGGAACTTTTGGCCAGCTTGGGGGGGCCTCCTGACCCCCACAAGACTTGCCAAAAGTCCAGCGGGGGTCCGGAAGGACCTCCTGCCGTCCAATCGTGTTCGTCTATGGCCGCCGCCATTTTTCGGATCCATTTTGGAAAATGGCGCCGGCTGAAGACAACAAGATTCAGTAGCAGGAGCCCGTTCCGGACCGCTGCCATTCCGGACCGCCGCTGGACCCGCAGGTTATTTACGTCATTTGGGGGGGGGGTTCGGGAGGGTGGGGGATTTAATTTAAAGGGTCGGGGGTGGGTTTTAGGGGGTTTTAATGTGCCGGTTTTGCGATTTTACGTTTTTTTGATTTTTCACGATTTTTCACGATATTTTACCCCCCCAAATGGCAACAATACGATTCCCTCCCCCTCCCAGCCGAAATCGATCGTTAAGACGATCGAGGACACGATTCACATCCCTATCCACTATCCAGTTGGTTTAACTGGAATAAAGATCTTCTGAACAGCTTGTAGCAATGTAGAAGGAATCTGAGAATCTGCAGCTTAAACTGCTTCCACTCCATTGTCTTCTAATCAAATTTGAGTCAGCCCGCGGCAAAAACATAGCTGATCAACTCTGCTCTAGTGCATCTCTCCATACTCCCTGACCCTGGGGTCAATGCACAGAACTCATCATTCAACATCTCTTTCCAGTGCAACAAGGATGCACGATTTGCAGCAGGATCCAATGGAGGTATTTCTGGCAACTGGATCCAGCAATGTTGATGAGCCAGGGAGTGATGGGAGCTCAAATTTTCCTCCTGCACTCTCCAATGGCTCTCTCTCCAATTGTAATTATTGGCACAAAAAAACATGGGCATCCATGGGTCTAGCAAATGGAGAAGCTGTTGGGACCACAGAGTGAATTCCCAACTTTGTCTTCCTCTTATAGCCTGTTTTTTAAGATATAAAATCAGCAGGAAAAATAACTTGGCACACGATTTTAGTATTTAGTATTTATTTAAAATGTATAAATCACCTTTGCAATTGCTTTAAGTGGTGTACAAGCAAAATATACACAATTATTCTAAAATAAAATAGCAAACTTCAAATACATACAGAGACAGAAAAAGAAAATCAGTTCATCAAGCCATGGAAATACTGCAACCAAACTCTTATCCAAAATCGAATTGGAAAAGATTGAGAAAGCCTGTTCCCTTGTTCCTGGGAGCCTCACTTGGTGAAGAGATGGAACCTCAAGAAGGTCTATTTGTGTGGATTGTAGCCTATGAGTGTGTTTGTAGATTTGAAGAAGGGCATTTGCCCAAAGACAAGCAGTTGATGACATAAGCTTGTGCATGAGTATGGCTATTTTATATATAATCCTCAATCCAACAGGAAACCAGTAGCTGACATGGAACTGGTATTGTATGCTCCCTCATTGGTTGATTGGGATCGAGCCTAGCTTTTGAATTTTGCAAAAGCTGTAGGGCCTTAATATTAACATAAGGAAGGTGAATTGCAGTAATGTAACATCGCAGTATAATGGCCTGGACTATAGTTTGAAAATCTGAGGCAATAAGGAGGGGTTTTAACCCATGTAATACACATAGTTTATGCCTTGTTTTGCTTCACAAAAGATAGAGATGAGTCAAGAAGCAACCCCAGGCTTTTCATCTGGGATCAAACTTCTAGTCTAATATTCTCAATATGACAGATAATGGCAACAACAGGGGACTTCCATGCCATAGAGCCAATATCTCAGTCTTTGGCAGGCTTATGGTTAACTTATGTACTAATCATTGTCATAAGAACATAAGATATGCCATACTGGGTTATACCAAGCCCAGTATTACTTTTTTGTATCATCTCCAAATTTGATCATAGAGTAGCAAGTGAGAAAGCTGAAATGCCACTTTCAATGTGTTTATGTATGCTTGAGCAAGTTCCTTAACCTTTCCCATTTGGGCAAAGACATGCCTAAATTTGAATATTTAATTGCCAAGAATCAAAGTTTATGGGATTCTGTTTTGATTGCCATACTAGTTTCTCAACCATTATTTAGCCTTGATTTTCTTGTGCATACGGTGACAATAGATTTGTCCAATATCTGTGACTGAACAGAATATAGGAAATTACTGTTTGAATGTTGATTTTTGTTTCTTGATGTTAATTCTGCAATTACTGATGTTTTTTTTAATTTCTCTCCTTTTTATTGTTGTCCCTTTTTTGAATCCATGAAATAGCTATTTAGATAGTTGGATATCTAAAAACATGAGATATGCCATACTGGGTCAGACCAAAGATCCATTGAGCCCAATATCCTGTCTCCAACAGTGGCAAATCCAAGTCACAAGTACATGGCAAGTACCCACACATTAAATATATCCAATGCTACTAATATTGGCAACAACTGTGGATATTCCCTATTGATTAATAGCAGTTTATGAATTTCTCCTCCAGGAGCTTATCCAAACCTTTTTTAAACCAAGCTACACTAGCTTCCTTTACTACATTCTCTGGCAACAAATTCCAGAGCTTAATTGTGCATTGAATGAAAAATATTTTTTTCTGATGTTACTCGAAAACTTCATGGAGTGCCCCTTAATCCTTGTGTTATCCACAAGAGTAAATAATATTTCACATTTACCGTTCCTTTCATGATTTTGTAGACCTCTATCATATCCCTCCTCAGCTGTCTCTTCTCCAAGCTGAACAGCCCTAACCTCTTTAGCCTTTTCTCATAGTGGAGCTGTTCCATACCCTTTATCTTTTTGGTCATTCTTCTCTGTGCTTTCTCCAGTGTGATTACATCTTTTTTGAGATGCGGCAACCAGAATTGCACACAGCTTTCAAGATGCGGTCCAAGAGATACAGAGGCATTATGAGATCCTCCGTTTTATTTGCCATTCCCTTCCTAATAATTCCTAACATTTTGTTTGCTTTTTTGACCGCCACAGCACACCGAGGAAATGATTTCAGTGTAATATCAACTATAATGCCCCAATCTTTTCTCCTGGGTGGTAACTCCTGAAATGGAACCTAACATTGTGTAGCTACGGAATGGGTTATTTTCCCTATATTCATCACCTTGCTCTTGTACACATTATATTTTATCTGCCATATGGATGCCCAGTCTTCCAGTCTCGCAAGATCCTCCTGCAATTTATCACAATCCATTTGTGATTTAACAATTCTGATTAACTTTGTGTCATCTGCAAATATCACTCGTTGTACCTCTTTATAGAACATTTATAAAAATAATAAAAAGCACTGCACCAAGTACATATCCCTGAGGCACTCTACTGTTTACCTTTTTTAAGAATCACTTCTGTTTTTATTTATTTATTTATTTATTTAGGATTTTTATATACCGGCAATCATGAAGACATATCTTGCTGGTTTACATAGAACAGGAGTGCATTATATACAAAAACTAGAACTGTGGTGACGGAAGGTACAGTTACATTTAACAAGGGAAGCCGAACTTGGAGAAGGAAGAGAAAGGAGAGAAGAGAAATAGTTAAACAATATACAAATTAAATATAGTGTACAAACTAATATACAAAATAGATGTTAAATACAAGAGAATGGTGTTTTTGGAGTCATTGGATTGTGTCATTGGGTTGTGTCCGGAAAAGCTTGCTTGAATAACCAAGTCTTGAGTTTTTTCCTAAAAGTTAGGAGGCAGGGCTCCTGTCTGAGGTCTGTGGGAATGGAATTCCACAGAAGAGGGCCAGCTGTGGAGGTGGCGCGATCTCTTGTGGTAATGTGTCTGGTCGTTTTCGCTGGGGGAACTTGGAGGGAGCCTCTATAAGCATCTCTAGTAGGTCTAGTAGAATTATGTACTAGGAGGGGGAATTGAAGATCGAGAGTGGTGAGTTGATGTATAGTTTTGTAGGTGGTAGTTATGGCTTTATACATGATGCGGAAGTATACGGGTAACCAGTGAAGCTCTTTCAGGACGGGGGATATGTGGTCTCTTTTCCTTGCGCCTGACAAAATTCGGGCTGCAGAATTTTGAACCATCTGTAGGGGTTTGGAGTATGATGAAGGTAGACCTAGCAATAGGGAATTGCAGTAGTCCAGTTTCGAAAAGATAACTGCTTGGATGATCGTTCTGAAGTCTTGAGCGTGGAACAGAGGTCTTATCCTTTTCAAAACCTGGAGTTTAAAGAAGCAGTCTTTGGTTGTTTTGTTAATGTGTGCCTTGAAGTTAAGCCGGTTGTCAATTATTACTCCTAGGTCTCTAGCTTGAGTGGTAGGCAGATTTGTGGGAAGAGTACTGTTGGAGGTGTTCTCCGGAGAGATGAGTAGGATTTCAGTCTTAGAGGAGTTTAAGATGAGATGTAGACTGTTGAGTAGTTGTTTGATTTTTTTGTGGCATGATTCCCAGTAGTCAAGAGTGTTAGAGTATGTGTCTTTGATAGGGATGATGATTTGAATGTCATCTGCGTATAGGAAAAACTTTAGATTGAGGTCGGTGAGAAGTTGGCAGAGAGGAAGTAGGTAAATATTGAAAAGAGTCGGAGATAAAGACGAACCTTGTGGGACTCCTAAGGTAGAGTTAAATCTAGAGGATTCCTTATTTTGGAGTTTAACTTTGTAACCTCTATTGTTGAGAGAGGTTTTAAACCAGGAAAGGACGGTGCCGCTGATTCCTATGGATGACAACTGGTTTAGGAGGATGGCGTGGTTGACCGTGTCGAACGCTGCGGAAAGGTCTAGCAAGATCAACAGGTATGAATTTCCTTTGTCAAGGCCCAGTAAGATATGGTCTGTCAAAGAGATAAGGAGGGATTCTGTGCCTCGATTTTTTCGGAATCCGTGTTGTGGGGCGAAGAGGAGATTGTTGTCTTCGATGTAGTTTGAGAGTTGAGTGTTGACTAGTTTTTCCATGATCTTGGCGATGAATGGAAGGTTAGCTATGGGGCGGAAATTGTTGGGGTCTTTCGGATCAAGGTTAGGCTTCTTTAGGAGGGGTGAGATTGAAGCCATTTTGAGATCATCTGGGAAGGATCCTTGGGCTAGAGAGCAGTTGATGATGTTAGTCAATGATGTGGTTATTGTGTCTGGAATAGATAGAAGAAGTTTGGTAGGGATGTGGTCTGCAGGATGAGACGAAGGTTTCATTCTTCTCAAGATGGATTGTATCTCGGTGGAAGAGACGGGTTCAAAAGTGTTTAGGCTGGAGTTTTTGAAGGTCGAATGTTGACATGTTGGAAGGGCCTCAGCAGTATTGGAAGGCAGTTGAGTTAAAAGATTGTTGATTTTATCTTGGAAAAACTGAGCGAGTTCATCAGCTTTAGACTGTGCCATGTCGCCGGGGATTTCTCGCGGTATGGTTTGAGTGAGGCTGGAGACATAAGCGAAAAGAGCTTTTGCATCAAAGACCAGGTTGTGAATCTTAGATGCAAAATAATCTTTTTTTGATTTTGAGGTGAGGGCTTTGTACTGATATAGAGTGGATTTGTATGAAGAAATGGTAATGTCACAAGGGGTTTTACGCCAAGTCACTTCTTTCTTTCTTAAGCTTTGTTTTAGTTTTCTAAGTTCTTTGGTGAACCATGGTTGTCTGTTGGAGGCATTGGTGTGAGCTTTTTTTGTAGTTGAAGGGCAGAGCTTGTTAGCTATATTTTCTGTTATGTTGTTCCATGAACGAATGGCAGTATTCGGGTCGGTGAGATCTAATAGAGGGAGCTGTGAATCCAACTGGTTGTTAAGGTCTTCTGGGGAGCATCGCCTCCTGTATTGAAATGAGGGTGAGGGGATATTAGCAGTATTGGTTTCTTTCAGAGCGAAAGAGGTGGAGATGAGAGTGTGGTCCGACCATGGAACCTTTTTATTATTCAAATTGGATGTATTCGTAATGCCTTTGTTGATGAAAATCAAGTCCAGGGTGTGACCCGCTTTGTGTGTGGGTTCATTGACTAATTGTTGGAAACCCATTGCTGACAGGGCTGTGAGGAGGGATACGCAACTGTTAGATGGTGAAGGATTGTCTATGTGCAGATTGAAATCTCCTAAGATGATTGCTGGGGAATCCAGGTTGATGAGAGTGGTGGTGATTTCAAGGATGGGGGAGACATCGGATTCTAGGAGCCCTGGGGGGGCGTAGACAAGAAGGATTTGAAGATGTTGTGATGTGAAGAAACCAACTTCCAATTTTGAGTTAGAACTGAATGGGTGTTGGGTAAAGTTAAGGCTTTTTTTGGTAGCCAAAAGGATTCCACCTCCTCTTTTTTTCAGTCTTGGGAGTGAAAAGAAGTCATAGGTCTGCGTAGGGAGTTGATTTATTAGAGCTGTGTCTGAGGGCTTGAGCCATGTTTCAGTTACTGCGCAAATATCTGGATTGGCGTCGGTGAGGTAATCATTGAAAATTAAGGTTTTTTTTGTTAGGGATTGTGCATTGAAAAGTGAGAGTGAAAAGAGGGTGAGGCCTAAAAGCTGGGTGGTAGGTGCAGTCAGAATAGGGGTGAGTGCCTTTAAGTTGTAGTGAAGGGCTTGTCTTGCAGATGGTCTTTTAGGTAGGAGGTGGTGTTGCAAAATTGGGATTGGAAGAGCTGGAGACATTTTGGAAGGTTAACTGGTTGGAAGGTTGTCGGAGGAACGCTGGATGGTTGCTTGCAGGATGATGGTTGTTGCAGGGTGATTGTTGCAGGATGTTGCAGGATGGTTGTTGCAGGATGGTTGTTGCAGGATGATGGTTGTTGCAGGTTAAGCGCTGGGTGGTTGTTGCAGGATGAGCACTGGGTGGTTGTTGCAGGATGAGCGCTGGGTGGTTGTTGCAGGATGAGCGCTGGGTGGTTGTTGCAGGATGAGCGCTGGGTGGTTGTTGCAGGATGAGCGCTGGGTGGTTGTTGCAGGGTGAACGCTGGGTTAGCACTGTCATGGGACCGATGGGGTAAAGCTCAGGGAGAGCGAGGGGCGAACCGAAGGGGCGAAACAAAGGGGCAGGCCCCTTTGTTGCGCTCCTTCGTGCGCGTGACGCCCAGCGCGCGACGCCAAGGAGAGCAGCGATTTAAATAGCCCGCCGGTCGCGCCTCTGACGTCACCGCCGCGACGTTTTCGTGGGCGGTTCGGGGCGAAGGCTCGCGTCTCGGCTCGGGGCCTACTGGGTGCGAGGGCTCGTGGTCCGAGGCCGGGTCGACGCGCCGGATCTTGGCTCCGCTCGTGGCCGGCTGGAGGAGGAGAATCGCGGCCTCACCGGTAGGAGAGTGCTGGATAGACAGGCCGGCTATCGGCGAGGGAGCCCGATCGGGGAGAGCGGAACAGGAGGCCTTACCCCGACGGGCTTCAGCGCCGATCGCGCAGGCCAAGTTCACCGCTGGAGCCCCGTGGAGGTAAGAGGAGGAGGTTGAAGAGAGCAGCGATTTAAATAGCCCGCCGGTCGCGCCTCTGACGTCACCGCCGCGACGTTTTCGTGGGCGGTTCGGGGCGAAGGCTCGCGTCTCGGCTCGGGGCCTACTGGGTGCGAGAGCTCGTGGTCCGAGGCCGGGTCGACGCGCCGGATCTTGGCTCCGCTCGTGGCCGGCTGGAGGAGGAGAATCGCGGCCTCACCGGTAGGAGAGTGCTGGATAGACAGGCCGGCTATCGGCGAGGGAGCCCTTGAGCTAAGATGCTTGTAGCCTTGATTATTGTAGGCTTCCAATATGTGATAGCAAATTGTGTCTGAATGAATCCTTCAAAACCTAAGTTCTTGTGTCTCTGGGTGGAGAAAATTAGCTTAAATGCTACAAGGTATCTTTTTAAAATGTTAATCTGTTTAAAACATCAGACTTTCAGTGTTCCAAAAGACGAATATTCATAGTATCTGCCCCGTGATGTATTAGAGTTATTGCAAAATCACAAAGACTCGGAGCAAAATAAAGCACTCCAAATTATCAATATCAATAGCCAAAAGGAATGCAATGAAATTGAAGGTCCAAACTTAAGATGTTGCAAGGAAAAAAACAATTTTTCTTTTTATTTAGTTCGGCAACTCCATTGCTCAAATGTCAAGCTCAAATAGTTCTCTTTAAGGTCCCCCGACACGGACCCCGTGTTTCGCCCGAAGGCTGCATCAGGAGGGACAAAGTAAGTATTTAGAAACTGAAACATAAAAGCAAAATTAAATAAACATTTGTATAAACTGGACTAAAAGAAGGTACATAATGTCAATATTTAGGCCGATAAAGTATACCTTTAAATGCAAAGTGGCTTTCATACAGCTGACAAGGCAAGGAGAATGGGTAGAGATGACAGAGCTCGATGTTTAAAGAGAGCAGTTTTGGAGTGAGAATTTTGCACCAATGGGAAGAGAGTAAACCTAACCAATCAGGAAACAGAGATATATACAGTAATAAAAATGAAAATAAAAAACAAAAATGAACAGTATTAGTAGCACGGAAACATTATATGAAATATTGCCACTCAATTTCATTGTTTAGTCCCTTGGGATGAAGACAGTCTAGTTTAAAAATCCACTTTTGCTCCCTGTGAATAAGCATCTCAGAAAAGTTATCACCCTGAGAACGTGGAAGTAACATGTCAATAACGAGAAACTTTAAATCATTTTCTGAATGCCCTGCCGAATGCCAATGTGTGACTAAAGGTGCCGTTTCTCGACCAGTTCGAATATTGGAACGATGTTCTACAATTCTTAACCTGACTTGCCTAGTAGTTTTACCCACATAAAGTTTAGGGCAAGGGCAGGGAATCACATAAATTACTCCCCGTGATTGACATGTAGTAGAAAAGTTTGGTGGAATTTTCTGTGGGAAATGGGTCCTTCAAAAGTGGATGTGGGAGCAACATGAGGGCAAATGGAACAGTGTCCACACGGTTGGTGGCCTGAGAGGTTCTGTAAACCTAGGAAAGGACTATCCTGAAAGTGGGAATGAACTAAAAGGTCCCTGAGGTTCCTGCCACGGCAAAAAGAAAAGCGTAGGGGACCGTCAAAAATCTTATGAAGCGCCAGCATGGACCAATGACATTTTATTATTGCAGTAATACTGTTAACATGAGTAGAGAAAGGCATTCTCTCATTCAGAAAATGATTTAAAGTTTCTCATTATTAACATGTTACTTCCACGTTCTCGGGGTGGTAACTTTTCCGAGATGCTGATTCACAGGAAGCAAAAGTGGATTTTTAAACTAGACTGTCTTCATCCCAAGGGACTAAACAATGAAATTGAGTGGCAATATTTCATATAATGTTTCCGTACTGTTAATACTGTTCTGTTTTTGTTTTTTGTTTTCATTTTTATTACCGTATATAGCTTTGTTTCCTGATTGGTTAGGTTTCCTCTCTTCCCATTGGTGCAAAATTCCCACGCCAAAACTGCTCTCTTTAAACGCCGAGCTCTGTCATCTCTACCCACTCTCCTTGCCTTGTCAGCTGTATGAAAGCCACTTTGCATTTAAAGGTATTCTTTATTGGCCTAAATATTGACATTATGTACCTTCCTTTGGTTTGGTTTATACAAATGTTTATTTAATTTTGCTTTAATGTTTCAGTTTCTAAATACTTACTTTGTCCCTCCCGACGCAGCTTTCGGGTGAAACATGGGGGTCCATGTCGGGGGACCCTAAAGAGAACTATTTGAGCTTGACATTTGAGCAATGGAGTTGCCGAACTAAATAAAAAGAAACATTGTTTTTTTCCTTGCAACATCTTAAGTTTGGACCTTCAATTTCTTTGCATTCCTTTTGGCGATTGGTTAGAGCTATTTCATGACATGCTCTGAGTGAAAAGTAGCTTAATCTATTTGCCACTTGATAGGCTCACAAGAACAATACTGAGGATTACAGTACATTTAGTGTTGGTCACTGAAATGTGTGCTGGTAGCTATTTGAAACATTATTCCATCCAATTTTGCTAGTGCTGTCTATAGAGAAACTACTTGGTTTAAATCTGCATGTGTGCATGAATATCCTTTATTTCCCCTATCCTTTTCATATACCATGCTCTATAATTATGGCTGTATTTGATATTATCAAGCAGAAAAAGTCAGACCTTGAACACACACTGGATGAACATTCCTCAAATGTACTGTGTATATAAACAATGTAACCTTCAGGAGAAAGTAGTGTTTTTTCTAATCTCTATGTAAAGCATGAGAAAAATGTGGCATATATTTTTGCATAGAGCAAATATAAATTTGAATTAATTTCATTGTATGATGATGTGCAGTGGAATAAAGGATGTAAGCAATTGTATTCATTTTTTATCAACTTGCATGTAATAGAAATATAAATAGACATTTTTAATCCACTATTTTACTGCATCATGCTGTGATGAAATACAAAACCTAATATAGAAGTTTATTTCACATCTGTTTTGCTCTATGGCATCCATGGCTGGTTGTGAATCTGTTGTGATATCTCAGAAAGCTTCACAGCTCCATTGAAATATGACAGCAGCAGACCAATACATCAACTAGTGATAATTACAGGGATTCAGAGTTGTGACCCATACATTCATGTATATTATATACTTTCTATGTATAGACAGTCTTGTTTTGTCTTTAGGTGCCATTGTCTTTAGGTGCCATTGGCCGGCCCCTGTCACATGGTAGGAGCACTGGCTGGCCGGTGCCATCTTTAAAGATGGCGGCGGCCATCTTTACGATGGTGGTGGCCATCTTTAAAGATGGCGCCGGCCAGCCAGTGCTCCTACCATGTGACAGAGGCCGGCCAATGGCACAGATACCCTGTCACATGGTAAGGGCAAAGGGCCATCGGCGCCATCTTTATGAGTGGCAGCCGACCGCCCAAGAACGGGAGATCGCTCCCAGGACCACCACTAGACCACCAGGTAATTTTAAAATGTTTTGGGGGGATCGGGAGGGTGGGAGAAGCTAAGGGGTCATCTTTAAAGGGTCGGGTAGGTTTTTTTTTAATCGGGCCATCGGCGCCATTTTTGAGTGGCATTCAAAATGGCGCCGATGGCCCGAGAGCGGGAGATCGGTCCCCGCACCCCCACTGGACCACCAGGTACTCGTAAAAAGTTTTGGGTGGGTTCGGGGGGGTGGGGGAAGGTAAAGGGTCAATTTTAAAGGGTCGGGTCTCACTAAAAAAAAGTTAACGATATGAATCGGAACCGATTCCGATTCACATCTCCAGCAATCAGATTTTTTTCTCCCTCCAGCCGAACCCGATCGTTAAGATGATCGGACACACGATTCACATCTCTAATATTTAATGGTAATTTACTTGTGATAATTTATTATGGCAACACATTATTAATGTTTAGGGAAGAATGTTTCTGTACATGAGTTTTTGCACACCTCTGAATTTTGCAGACTGGAGAACATTATGCACATTAGAGGTTGATAAAAATAGCTTTTCTTAAGCATCAAGATAATAGCACATAGAAGAAATCTTTTTTCACATCAAATGCCATACTTTAATCTAGACAAGTCACTTCACCCTTTTTTTGCCTCAGGTACAAACTTAAGATCTGATTTATAAAGCTTTTATTCCCCATAGGTGCAGAATGGAGACAAAAAACTTTACAGGTGAATTTTCAAAGGAGTTGTGCATTTAAATATAGCGTACCATCATAGCAATTTTCATAACCCGGGCAGCCACGACTGTCAGTTGCCGGGAAGGTAAGGGGGGAGGGGGAGGATGCAGTAACACACATTTACATGTACAAAATACTCTGTAAACCAGATGTGGGATGAAATTGGCTGCAGCTTTATTACAGTAAACAGTGTTAACAAGCTTCATACCTGAGCCATAACATAAGTAAGCTATTCAAGGGTCCTCCACTGTGCAGGCAGCACGTCACGTCCAGCCCCAGGCTCGCCGTAACCAAGCAAGGTCCTTTTCCACCCAGGAAGAAATCACAGATTGTTCTGGTCACCTGCTGTGTCCAAGCAAGGTGACTGCCCCAACGAAGGGTGTGGGCATCCAGTCTGTCGCCGAACCGGGGCTAGCGGACCCTGGCAACAGACAGCCCCCCTCATATTAATGTTATTTATCACATGCTCTGCACTGTTCCTAGCTGAATTCCCCCCAGCTTGGATACACCCACCACAGCTGCGACAAATATATATGGAAATCTCTTGCTGAAATAAAATCTAACTATCCTGCTGCCATGAAAAGTGGGTAGGGTGTGTGGGTTTTCCCTAGCGAGGCAGCCGCATGGAGGACAGGAAGGAAAAGGGACAGAGGCACTGCGCCCTGGTCATATTCCTCCCTCCACACAGCTGCTCCACCCTATGGGCTGGCCCAGAGCCAGAGTTGCCCAATGAGCTGTCCCATAATTGCCCATGCCTGCCTGCTGGGACCCCCTCCGCACCCTGCCTGTAACCCAATGATCCCACGGCTGGGACCGGGTTTGCCAACATCGGCGGGGGGGGGGGGGTCGAAGTCGGCACTCTGGCCACATCATCAGCCTGCATCGATGCATGTGGTAGAAGAGGCCATGTCTCCCTGCCCCTCCCCGGTGTTCGTGGCAGGCTCGGTGCCAGGTTATCGGTGGCATTCGTGCACACCTCTGTGCTGCATCTTAACCCGGGCAGCCGCGACTGTCCGTCTCCAGGGAGGTAATGGGGGAGAGGACGCGGTAACACATATTCACATATACAAAATACTCTGTAAAACAGATGTAGGATGAAATTGGATGCAGCTTTAAGTCAATAAACAGTGTTAACAAACTTCATACCCAAGTCATAACATAGGTAAGCTATCCGAGGGTCCTCCACTGTGCAGACAGCATGTCACCTCTGGCCCTAGGCCTGCCACAACCAAGAAAGGCCCTTTGCCATTCGGGAGGAAATCACAGGGCACTCTAGTCACCCACTGTGTCCAAGCAAGGTGACTGCCCCAATGAAGGGTGTGGGCATCCGCTCTGTTCCCATTTCAGGGCCAGCAGGTCCTGGCAGAAGACAGCCCCCCCTTGAATTGATGTTATTTATCACATACTGTGCACTGTCCCTAGCTGAACACCTCCCCCCCCCCCCCCCAGCTCAGTTACACTTGCCCGAATAGCTAGATGGCTTATTTGGAACCATCTCCACCTAGCTGAAGTCTATGGCTAGGGATCTTTCAGACAAGGGCTAGAAACCCATGAGGTCTCTGTGTATGGCACATCTCAAGTTGTCCAAGAGCAGGTCCTGTCCCATATCTGAAAGGTGCACCCCATCGTTAAGAAAAGGTACTGAGCAATCCATGCACATCCAGACTTGGTATCTTAATTGCACGCCACCTCAGATCTCGACAAAAGTCCAATTTGCTTATTTAGTTTCTGATCAAATGCATCCAGAGTAGTGAGTCAAGAAACTGGTGGTGAGGGATGATCTCCAACCAGATGACCATGGTACTGGGCATCAAGGACAGGATGACAGCAATGTCACTCCTCATATTATCTAATAGCAAGCTTCTGGGTGTGACTCCCAAGTCATTGCCTCCAAGGTGTATGATCAATACCTTTGGAGGGGTGAACCTTGTCAATTGCTGCCGTAACAGGGGAACCAGCTGATCCTAACAAATGCCCCTGTGACCCAGCCATCACACTATGCAGTCTCTTGACATAACACCCAGCTGTCAGCCGAGGGTATTTTTCTTCGCCTGCTGCTCCACCCAAAAATACAAAATAATGTCCCATGAACCATATTACTCGATGCCGCTGCCTGAAAGACATAAGGCATTAGCAGCAATGTCACAAGAGGGTATAGGAGAGAACACTGGTGTGATCCTGTGGGTTACTGCCAGCGCCTATGTTGCAGTGGGATACGGGATTTCGTTCACCTGCCTAATGTAGGATAGGTATACCGGGAAACGCCATCTGCTGATACACTGAATGGTGGAGCCCGGCAAACCTGATGTCGCTGTGCTCAAGGCTGCACTGATTCAGAAGGAGTGAGTCCAGAACTGCTCTGATTTCAAACTGGCCACTTCCAGAGTGCACTTAATGATGGCGTTAAACTGGTATTTGCTTAGTGGGAGTGAGTTAGCATGCAATAGGAATTGTGCCCCCCTAGAGGGTCTGATCATCCTATAACATTTAGCATTGGCCACCGGGCACATAGGCTGGCCAAGAACTTAGGATAATTTGACCAATTGCCCCCTGCCAAGTTGATCTGTCATGGATCTCCAAATCCTGATATTGAGCTTTCCATTTGCGATGGAAATGTCACAGGCTCACAGACCGAAGTGATAGTGTTGGGCGCTGGCCACTGTGAAGAATGCAATGCAGAAGGCAGCTCAGAAGAGGACCAGTTTGAAGTGGTTCGTAATGACCAAAGGTAAACAGCACCATAGAGCGAGCAAATGATCATGTAGTATAGGACGGCATGCAATTGGAACATGTGGATTGTGTTTGGCCCAGCCCACTAGGACATGCATGATGGCAAAGCCCCTTGTTAGGTGGGCAAACCTTGAGCCTTTGCTTGAATTGTGCCTCAGGATGAGACATACCGCTTGGCCTGCATGATGTATCCCACAGTCTGTGTGAAAGTCCAAAGCTGTAGGGGAGGGAGGTGGTTTCCAGGAATTCCACAATGCCGCTGTATCCTCTCAGATATGCTCACCAAGTAGATGGTGTGATCAACTGCCACAGCAGGTTGAATGCATTCCGGTCCCAATGGTCCAGAGATGTGTGGGAATCGGTGTCACCTGCTCCTCAGCATCCGAAACAAGTCTCTGGAAGTCTTCCCACTTAGAACAAGAAAGACAGACAGCAATCTTGTTGCGAAGGCCGGGGATGTGTCTCACCCACGCCAACATGTTTAACTGCAAACACTTTAAAACCCATCAACCTCAGGAGTTCCGCAATGGGAGTACACCAATTGATTACATGTACAACTGCTTAGTTGTCACACCAGAATATGACCTTTCTGTTCACTAGTCACCCTTGCCAAAGGTGGAGCACTACCACTATTGGAAAGAGTTCCAGGAAATTGATATTAGCCGTGATCCCTGAGTCCACTTAATTAGAAGGCCATGTCTCAGCACACCAGCTCCCTTGAAAGTAAAGGCCAAAGCTAATGCCTCCAGAGCTGGCTGAGAATTGCTGCAAGTCAGAACAGGATACGGGTGGGGGTAACCACATTACTGAGCCATTGAATTGGACCAGAAATTCCTCCCATACTGCTAAATCCTCACTTAATGTGTGGGTAACCCGCAAGTGGTAGTACTTCTTCGTTACTGTAAAGGAAGCGTTAATCAATCATCATAGGAATGCCTGCCCCATTGGGATGACCCTGCAAGCAAAGGCCAGGCTCCATTTTAGGAATTCCATGTTAGCCAAGGTCACCTTGTGGGCCAGACAAGCACCTCTGATCAATTTGAACAGCTTCTGTGTTTTGTTGGCTGGGAACTTGGACATCATTTGAATGGTGTCAAACTGATTGCCGAGGAAAGTAAGCACCTCAGATAATGGTTCAAGTGTCCACTGCCAGCAGAATGCCAAACTCTTTGGCCATGCTTTGAAAGCCATTGAATAGATTGCAACACTCTTTTGAGCCATGAGGTCCAACAAACAGAAAATCATCCAAGTAGTGGACAATTCCAGTCAAGCCCGTGTGCTGGGACAACTCCCAGTGTAGGAAGGTGCTGAATGTCTTGAAGTGAGCACATGAAACCAAGCACCCCATGGGCATGCATTTATAAAAGTAGTAAGTGGCCTCGAAGCAAAACTCTAGTAAAGGGAAGTCGTGCTGATGCTCGACAAGAGCCGGAATGCAGACTCTATGTTGACCTGAAAAGCAGGTTGTTAATACAAACAAAAAACACACTCTGAAATGTCTGTATGCCAATGCCAAAATCTAAGAGGTAAGATGGGAGAGTTAGAGTATATAGCAGTAAATGATGAGATTGACATAATTGGCATCAGAGAGACATGGTGGAAGGAGGATAACCAATGGGACAGTGCATATCAGGTTACAATTTATTTTGCATTGATAGGCAGGATCAACTTGGTGTGGATGTGGCAATTTATGTCCAGGAGGGTATAGAGTCCAACAGGATAAAGATCATACAAGAGACTAAATGCTTAGTAGATTCTATATGGGTAGAAATCCTATGTGTGTTGAGTAAGGGTATAGTGATAGGAGTATACTACCGTTCACCTGGAAAAAGTTTTCAGACAGATGATGAAATGCTAAGAGAAATCAGGGAAGCTAACCAATTTGGTGCTGCAGTAATAGTGGGAGATTTCAATTACCCCAATATTGACTGGGAAATGTAACATCAGGACATGCTAGAGACATAAAGTTCCTAGATATAATAAACGACTGCTTCATGGAGCAATTGGTTCAGGAGCCAACGAGAGAGGGAGCTATTTTAGATTTAATTCTTAGTGGAATGCAGGATTTGGTGAAAGAGGTAATGGTGGTGAGGCCACTTGGCAATAGTGATCATAACATGATCAAATTTAAACTAATAACTGGAAGGGGGACAATAAGTAAATCTACAGCTCTAACAATACATTTTCAAAAAGGAAACTTTGATAAAATGAGGAAAATAGAAAAAAACTAAAAAGTGAAGCTGCAAAGGTTAAAAGTGTTTAACAGGCATGGGCATTGTTTAAAAATACAACTCTAGATGCGCAGTCCAGATATAATCCACTCATTAAGAAAGGTGGAGGAAGACAAAATGCTTACCAGCATAGTTAAAAGGTGAGGTGAAAGAGGCTATTTTAGCCAAAAAAAATCCTTCAAAAATTGGAAGAAGTAGCCATCTGAAGAAAATAGGAAAAAGCATAAGCATTGACAAGTTAAGTGTAAAACATTGATAAGACAGGCGAAGAGAGAATTTGAAATAAAGTTGGCCATAGAGGCAAAAACTCATAATAAAAACTTTTAAAAATATATCCAAAGCAAGAAACGTGGGAGGGAGTCGGTTAGACCATTAGATGACTAAGGGGTTAAAGGAGCTCTTAGAGAAGAGAAGGCCATTGCAGAAAGACTAAATAAATTCTTTGCTTCTGTGTTTACTAATGAGGATGTTGGGAAGATACCAGTTCTGGAGATAGATTTCAAGGGTGATGAGTCAGATGAACTGAAACAAATCACAGAGAACCTGGAAGATGTAGTAGGCCAGATTGACAAACTAAAGAGTAGCAAATCACCTAGACCAGATGGTATGCATCCTAGGATTCTGAAGGACCTAAAAAATGAAATTTCAGATCTAATGGTTAAAATTTGTAACCTATCATTAAGATAATCCATTGTATCTGAAGATTAGAGGATGGCCAATGTATCACCAATATTTAAAAAGGGCTCCTGGGATGATCCAAGAAACTATAGACCAGTGAGCCTGACTTCAGTGCCAGGAAAAAAGTGGAAACTATTCTAAAGATCAAAATCACAGAGCATATAGAATGACATGATTTAATGGAACACAGTCAACATGGATTTACCCAAGGGAAGTCTTGCCTAACAAATGTGCTTCATTTTTTTGAAGAGGTTAATAAACATATAGATAAATGTCAACCAAAAGATGTATTGTATTTGGATTTTCAGAAGGAGTTTGACAAAGTCCCTTATGAGAGGCTTCTAAGAAAATTAAAATGTCATGGGATAGGAGAACATAAGAACATAAGAAAATGCCATACTGGGTCAGACCAAGGGTCCATCAAGCCCAGCATCCTGTTTGTAACAGTGGCCAATCCAGGCCATAAGAACCTGGCAAGTACCCAAAAGCTAAGTCTATTACATGTTATCATTGCTAATGGCAGTGGCTATTCTGTAAGTGAACTTAATAGCAGGTAATGGACTTCTCCTCCAAGAACTTATCCAATCCTTTTTTAAACACAGCCATACTAACTGCACTAACCACATCCTCTGGCAACAAATTCCAGAGTTTAATTGTGCGTTGAGTAAAAAAGAACTTTCTCCGATTAGTTTTAAATGTGCCCCATGCTAACTTCATGGAGTGCTCCCTAATCTTTCTACTATCCGAAAGAGTAAATAACCAATTCACATCTACCCGTTCTAGACCTCTCATAATTTTAAACATCTCTATCATATCCCCCCTCAGCCGTCTCTTCTCCAAGCTGAAAAGTCCTAACCTCTTTAGTCTTTCCTCATAGGGGAGCTGTTCCATTCCCCTTATCATTTTGGTAGCCCTTCTCTGTAACTTCTCCATCGCAATTATATCTTTTTTGAGATGCGGCGACCAGAATTGTACACAGTATTCAAGGTGCGGTCTCACCATGGAGCGATACAGAGGCATTATGACATTCTCCGTTTTATTCCTCATTCCCTTTCTAATAATTCCCAACATTCTGTTTGCTTTTTTGACTGCCGCAGCACACTGAACCGATGATTTCAATGTGTTATCCACTATGACGCCTAGATCTCTTTCTTGGGTTGTAGCACCTAATATGGAACCCAACATTGTGTAATTATAGCATGGGTTATTTTTCCCTATATGCTTCACCTTGCACTTATCCACATTAAATTTCATCTGCCATTTGGATGTCCAATTTTCCAGTCTCACAAGGTCTTCTTGCAATTTATCACAATCTGCTTGTGATTTAACTACTCTGAACAATTTTGTGTCATCTGCAAATTTGATTATCTCACTCGTCGTATTTCTTTCCAGATCATTTATAAATATATTGAAAAGTAAGGGTCCCAATACAGATCCCTGAGGTACTCCACTGTCCACTCCCTTCCACTAAGAAAATTGTCCATTTAATCCTACTCTCTGTTTCCTGTCTTCTAGCCAGTTTGCAATCCACGAAAGGACATCGCCACTTATCCCATGACTTTTTACTTTTCCTAGAAGCTTCTCATGAGGAACCTTGTCAAACACCTTCTGAAAATCCAAGTATACTACATCTATCGGTTCACCTTTATCCACATGTTTATTAACTCCTTCAAAAAAGTGAAGCAGATTTGTCAGGCAAGACTTGCCTTGGGTAAAGCCATGCTGACTTTGTTCCATTAAACCATGTCTTTCTATATGTTCTGTGATTTTGATGTTTAGAACACTTTCCACTATTTTCCCTGGCACTGAAGTCAGGCTAACCGGTCTGTAGTTTCCCGGATCGCCCCTGGAGCCCTTTTTAAATATTGGTGTTACATTTGCTATCCTCCAGTCTTCAGGTACAATGGATGATTTTAATGATAGGTTTCAAATTTTTACTAATAGGTCTGAAATTTCATTTTTTAGTTCCTTCAGAACTCTGGGGTGTATACCATCTGGTCCAGGTGATTTAGTACTCTTCAGTTTGTCAATCAGACCTACCACATCTTCTACGTTCACCGTGATTTGATTCAGTCCATCTGAATCATTACCCATGAAAACCTTCTCCATTAAGGGTACCTCCCCAACATCCTCTTCAGTAAACACCGAAGCAAAGAAATCAATTAATCTTTCCGCGATGGCCTTATCTTCTCTAAGTGCCCCTTTAACCCCTCGATCATCTAATGGTCCAACTGACTCCCTCACAGGCTTTCTGCTTCGCATATATTTTAAAAAGTTTTTACTGCGAGTTTTTGCCTCTACAACCAACTTCTTTTCAAATTCTCTCTTAGCCTGTCTTATCAATGTCTTACATTTAACTTGCCAGCGTTTATGCTTTATCCTGTTTTCTTCTGTTGGTTCCTTCTTCCAATTTTTGAATGAAGATCTTTTGGCTAAAATAGCTTCTTTCACCTCCCCTTTTAACCATGCTGGTAATCGTTTTGCCTTCTTTCCCCCTTTCTTAATGTGTGGAATACATCTAGACTGTGCTTCTAGACTGGTATTTTTTAACAATGACCACGCCTCTTGGACATTTTTTACTTTTGTAGCTGCTCCTTTCAGTTTTGAAAGTTTAGCACGAGAGCCTTGGATTTGCACACTGTTCCTCTTCCAGTCATTAAATCAAATTTGATCATATTATGATTACTATTGCCAAGCGGCCCCACCACCGTTACCTCTCTCACCAAGTCCTGTGCTCCACTGAGAATTAGATCTAAAATTGCTCCCTCTCTCGTCAGTTCCTGAACCAATTGCTCCATAAAGCTATCATTTATTCCATCCAGGAATGTTATCTCTCTAGCGTGTCCCAATGATACATTTACCCAGGCAATATTGGGGTAAATGAAGTCTCCCATTATTACTGCACTACCAATTTGGTTAGCTTCCCTAATTTCTCTTACTATTTCACTGTCCATCTCACCATCTTGACCAGGTGGACGGTAGTATACCCCTATAACTATAGTCTTCCCCGACACACAAGGGATTTATACCCATAAAGATTCAATTTTGTATTTAGTCTCATGCAGGATGTTTATCTTGTTGGACTCTATGCCATCCCGGACATATAGCACCACACCTCTTCCCGGGTGCTCTTCTCTGTCATTGCGATATAATTTGTACCCCGGTATAGCACTGTCCCATTAGTTATCCTCTTTCCACCATGTCTCTGAGATGCCAATTAAATCTATGTCATCATTCACTGCTAGGGTTGTTCAACTATACCATATAAGTCAGGACATTTAAAGCATGCTTTTTAATAATTTTTTGCACATAACATAAAATCTAAAAAGAAAAACATATGCAGTTTTCACCTATGGTGTATATGATATATTGACAAAAACGTTGGATGGAGGAGGTTTGGTTAATGATTATGCATGAAAAGAGTTCACCCATGGGGGTTTAATACTCATATATATGAAACCCTTCCTCTGTCTTTCCAAAAATTCTTTTTGTCAAACAGTTGGGCCATAGGAGCCATCAGAGACTCCGCAGCCCTCAGTGAAATCATTCGGATTAACACACGACTCATTGTTTTGAGCATACATGTGTATTTTGAATGTGAGATAAAAGACATTGATGGGGCATTGATTTGTTGATTTGTTAGTTTATCATTCACTGCTATACATTCTAATTCTCTCATCTTACTTCTTAGAGTTCTGGCATTAGCAAACAGACATTTCAAAGTTTGTTTTTTGTTTGTATTTTCATTCTGCTTTTTAATTGATATGGATAAGTTAGAATTTTTTTTAGCTCAGGTGAGTTTTTAGTTACAGGCACTTGGACTATTCTTCTAATTATTGGAACCACACTGTTGGGATGCCCTAATTCTATTGCATCATTAGTATCCTTTGAAGATACCTCTCTCCAAACCATGCGCTGCTGAGCGACTGTCGGCTTTCCCCTTTGTTCTAGTTTAAAGCTGCTCTATCTCCTTTTTAAAGGTTAGCGCCAGCAGTCTGGTTCCACCCTGGTTAAGGTGGAGCCCATCCCTTCGGAAGAGACTCCCCCTTCCCCAAAAGGTTCCCCAGTTCCTAACAAAACTGAATCCCTCTTCCTTGCACCATCGTCTCATCCACGCATTGAGACTCCGGAGCTCTGCCTGCCTCTGGTGACCTGCGCGTGGAACAGGGAGCATTTCAGAGAATGCTACCCTGGAGGTTCTGGATTTAAGCTTTCTACCTAAGAGCCTAAATTTGGCTTCCAGAACCTCCCTCCCACATTTTCCTATGTCGTTGGTGCCCACATGTACCACGACAGCCGGCTCCTCCCCAGCACTGTCTAAAATCCTATCTAGGTGACGCGTGAGGTCTGCCACCTTCGCACCAGATAGGCATGTTACCAGGTGATCCTCATGCCCACCAGCCACCCAGCTATCTACATTCCTAATAATTGAATCACCAACTATAACGGCCGACCTCACCATTCCCTCCTGGGCAGTAGGCCTTGGGGGGATATCCTCAGTACGAAAGGACAATGCATCACCTGGAGAGCAGGTCCTTGCTAAAGGATCCTTTCCTGCTGCACCTGGTTGATGCTCTCCCATCATGAGACCCTCTTCCTCTGAGGCAGCACCAGGGCTGCCAGTCTGAAGTTGGGACTTGACTACTATGTCCCTGAAGGTTTCATCTATATACCTCTCTGTCTGCCTCAGCTCCTCCAGGTCTGCCACTCTAGCCTCCAGAGATTGGACTAGTTCTCTGAGAGCCAGGAGCTCTTTGCATCGCATGCACATGTACAACTTCTCACCGGTGGGTAAAAAATCATACATGTGACACTCGATGCAAAAGACTGGGAAGCCCCCCTCTTGCTGCTGGACTGCTGCCTTCATCTCAATTTTGATCAGTTCCTAGTTAAGTTTTAGGTTGCTAAGGGAGTAGGAATGTGTCTAACGTCCTTTAAATGTATTAGTGAATTCACTATGGGGCAGATTTAAAACCCCCTGCTCGCATAAATCCGACCGGATTTACGCGAGCAGGGCCCTCCCGCGCCGGCACGCCTATTTTGCATAGGCCGCCGGTGCGCGCAGAGCCCCGGGACTCGCGTAAGTCCCGGGGTTTCTGAAAAGGGGCATGTCGGGGGCGTGTCGGGGGCGTCGCTGAGTGATGCCACATTTGGGGGGGTGGCGCGGCGTTTGGGGGGCGGGCCCGGGGCATGGCGCCGGCCCGGGGGCGTTCTGGGGGCGTGGCCGCACCCTCCGGAACAGCCCCCGGGTTGGGTCTCGGCGCGCCAGCAGCCTGCTGGCGCGCGGAGATTTACGTCTGCCTCTGGCAGGCGTAACTCCATGGATAAAGGTAGGGGGGGGGGTTTAGATAGGGGCAGGGGGGTGGGTTAAGTAGGGGAAGGGAGGGGAAGGTGAGGGGAGGGTGAAAATAAGTTCCCTCCGAGGCCGCTCCGATTTCGGAGCGGCCTCGGAGGGAACGGAGGCAGGCTGCGCGGCTCGGCGCGCGCAGGCTGCCCAAAATTGGCAGCCTTGCGCGTGCCAATCCTGGATTTTATAAGATACGTGCGGCTACACGCGTATCTTATAAAATCCAGCGTAATTTTGTTTGCGCCTGGTGCGCAAATAAAAGTACGCGAACGAGCAAATTTTTAAAATCTACCCGTATGTGTCTGGTAGTGGCCTACCGGGGTCTGATCGAATTCTCAATAAAGTTTTTGTTGATTTTTTTTGTTTTTTTTGTGAAAGTGGCACCTGCCTATAAATTAAGGGATGAACTAGGGGTGGGCGGGCAAGGGGTGGGAGGGTTGGGAAATACAGTCTAACTTCAGTTAGTCAGCCAGAGTGACTCACTGCTCTCTTGATTAACAAATGTTGGTCCCTATTCAAACCCAATCACACTACCTCAACACCTTTCCAAGGTGAGTAACTGAGCTGAACTATTCAACTTTTTTTATGTCCTTTCATGGATTACAAACTGGTTAAAAGACAGGAAACAGAGAATAGGATTAAATGTTCAATTTTCTCAGTGGAAAAGGGTAAACAGTGGAGTGCTTCAGGGATCTGTACTTGGACCTGTACTTTTCAATATATTTATAAATGATCTGGGAAGGAATACTACAAGTGAGGTTATCAAATTTGCAGATGATACAAAATTAATCAGAGTAGTTAAATCACAAGCGGATTGTGAGGAGGACCTCGCAAGACTGGAAGATTGGGCATCCAAATGGCAGATGAAATTTATTGTGGACAACTGCAAGGTGTTGCCCAAAGGGAAAAATAACCCTTGCATAGTTACACGTTGTTAGGTTCCATATTAGGAGCTACCACCCAGAAAAAGATCCTGGCATCATAGTGGATAATACTTTGAAATTGTCAGCTTAGTGTGCTGCAGCAGTCAAAAAAGCAAACAGAATGTTAGGAATTATTAAGAATGGAATGGTTAGCAAAATGGAAAATGTCATAATGCCTCTGTATTGCTCCATAGTGAGACCGCTTTGAATACTGTATACAATTCTGGTCGCTGCATCTCAAAAAAGATATAGTTGCGATGGAGAAGGTACAGATAAGGGCAACCAAAATGATAAAAGGTATGGAACAACTCCCCTATGAGGAAAGGCTCAAGAGATTAGGGTTGTTCAGCTTGGAGAAGAGATGGTGGAGGGGGATATGATGGAGGTCTTTAAAATCATGAGTAGATGTGAATCGGTTATTTACACGTTCGGATAATAGAAGTATTAGGAAGCACTCCATGAAGTTAGCAAGTAGCACATTTAAGACATATCATAGAAAACTCTTTTTCACTCAACACACAATTAAGTGCTGGAATTTGTTGTCAGAGGATGTAGTTAGTGCAGTTAGGGGTACATTTTATTAAAAAGTGTGAGCGCGTACTTTTGTTCGCGCACCAGGCACCAACAAAAGTACGCCGGATTTTATAAGATACGCGGCGCACGCAAGGGGGTGCACATTTGTTCATCTTGCGTGTGCCGAGCCCTGCGCGCGCTGCCCGTTCCCTCCGAGTCCGCTCCAAAACTTTCCTTCTGCCTCCCCCCACCTTCCAATCCCTTCCCTTACCTAACCCACACCCCCCAGCCCTATCTACACCCTCTACCTTTATTCCCAAAGTTACGCCTGCTTGAGGGCCACAAACCTGTCGAGGTTTTAGGATATCCTAATGAATATGCATGGCATAGATTTGCATACAACTGAGGCACAGTGCATGCAAATCTCTCTCATGCATATTCATTAGGGTTATCCTGAAAACCAGACTGGTTTGTGGCCCTCGAGGACCGGAATTGCCCACCCCTGACATAAAACATCCATATAGCCAGAAAATTCCACACATGTCCTCACACTTTCCCTAATACACATCCAATGTGTAGAACAGGAAGAGTAGCCCAGTGGTTAGAGAAGTGATCTGAAAAGTCTCAAACCAACGTTCAAATCCTACTTTTCCTACAAATGTGCCTTGTGACCTTGGGAAAGTCTTTTTTCCCCTCCATTGCTTCAGATGCAAACTTAGGGCCCGATTTAACTAAGGCTTTTCTCCCTTTCAGTATCTCTGAAAGATGTTTAGTAAATTGGGTACTTGCATGGTGGCCAACAGCATTAAGTGTGGCAGCACTGGCATGTACTACAGATGGATATTTTTTAGATATTCTCTCTCTCTCTCTCACACTCTCTCTCCATCTCTCTGTATATATATATATATATATAATCAATTTGTGCTTATCAATGTCTGAAACTGTGCCTGAAGTGAAATGATTAAAGAAAAATTCCCTTGTAGTGATTTGGGTAGCTTTTCAAAATTTCACTATACTGTTCATATGTTTTGTAAAATTCTTAAAGATTCTCATCTGTAATTTATCTCTCTTCCAGCATGAAGTAGTGTGGATTTCATATATATGTTTTAAGGAATCTAGAATGAACTTGGAGTTTGTTATAACATAGCCAAACCAGGCACAACAAAATGATTTAAATATATGATGCATTTATGAAACTCACATTTTGGTTCTTAATTATTTTCATCAGGGTCAAAACAAGACAGAGAAACATGAGCAGAGCTCTGATAAAAGGTCCAGCTTTAATATCTACTGTCCTGACTACAGCTTATTACTATTTTTTATTAGACTTGTAAAATCTGTTGAATAAGTAACTTTCTATAGGTACCAATAGCTTTACTTGATGGGAGCATACGCTTAAGATAGAACTGTCAATAATGTTGCAAGATTATATACTTTGACTTGACTGTAAATTTGTAGACGGCATTTTTGTGTTTTGAAAAATAGACATTTTTCTTTTAAAGCCAGTTACTTCACATGCCCAATATTTCTATAGGTGGTATGTAATACTGAAACCGAGAAAACATTTTTACATTTTCTTCAATATATTAATTACTCATACAGTTTTGTCTCTGATGGTTATCATTTTAATTTCCTAGCTTCATGTAGCAATTAGATTTGTGCAATTATAGTCTAAACAATGAGCCTGTTATTAAACTGCAGATAACTTGCAGTATTAAATAACAGCCATTGAGTTATATGATTTCAATGAACAAGAGTTGCTGCATTGTCAGCAAAGATTTAACATAAATAGGATATTGTCAGGTAAACAGTGTACACCTGATTATGTTCAGTCATAGAGAGGCATAGCCTAGGAAAATGCTTTAGTCATCATTTAAGGGTGTAGTAAACATTATTCTTGACCTCCCTATGTAATGGCCATCAATCCCAAGATACCAAGGGAAAGAATGCAATTACAATAATGTCTCTATTTTTGAAGAAAATAAATAGATATTGTAATCATGCATGTTTGTTGTTTTTATTTCATTACCTTATGTGGCCTTCTCTTTTCCCTCACCATCGCCAGCTCCTGCCGCTCTCTCGCCCCTCTGTCAGTGACAATGCAGGAAAAGAGAATGAGTGAATTCTCTGCCCCAGTTCCTCAGGCTCCATCTGTCTCTACTGCCACTTCAGTGCCAGCAGCAGCATCCACCCCCAAGGATGCAGACAGAAGCAAGGGATCATAAAAGAAATCTGTGATCTGGAGTCATTTTAAAATTAAGGAGGACCCATGTTGCGCGTTGTAACTATTGCGTGAAGCAGGGAAGCGACTGGGCCACTTTTTTTTTTTAATTTTTTATTTATGCATTTCAACCCCCTATCTAACCCACCCCCCAGCCCTACCTAAATCCGCCCCTACCTTATTTCGTCGAGTTACGCCTGCCTCTGGCAGGTGTAACTTGCGCCATGCCCCAGCACAGGCTGCTGTGCCGGAGCACTTAGTCCCGCCCCCGGACCTTCACCACACCTACAGCCACACCCTCGGCCTGCTGCCGTGCCACTGTCCATGCCCCCTGACCACCCCTTTTTGATGCCCTTAGATGAGAGGGCAAAACAGAGAATTCTTTGTTGGGTATGGGATATGGAAGATAATCAGAATGGAGAAATACTGAGAATATAGGAGATTAAGATCATGGTTCATGACGAACAAAATTTGGATAGACATTTGAAAGGAGATTTTTTGATAATTTAAATATTTGACAGTGTGGGGAATAATAGTGAAAGTTGTGAATATTTGATTATTTATTTATTTGTTTATTTGTTTATTTATTTATTTAAGGTTTTTATATACCGGCATTCATGATACAATCACATCATATTGGTTTACAGATGAACAGGGGGTGCAAAATAAATTAAACTGGAACCTGTGCTAAGGAAATTACAGTTACACATATTAAGGAAGATCGAACTGGGAGAAGAGAGAAATACAGTAGCAATTTAACATCATGTAGAGTTATTTATAAGGGCTGCTGTGGCTGAGTTATAGATGTTGATGAGGTGGAAATTAGGAGGGGTCCGGAAAAGCTTGTTTAAACAGCCAAGTCTTAAGTCTTTTTCGGAATGTTGGGAGGCAAGGCTCCTGTCGGAGATTCAGTGGGATGGAATTCCATAGTGATGGTCCAGCTGTCGAGAAGGCCCGTTCTCTTAAAGTTATATGTCGAGTGGATTTGGTATGAGGTACCTGGAGGGATCCTCTGTATGCTTCTCTGGTGGGTCTTGAGGAGTGGTGTTGGCTGAGCGGGAATTGTAGGTCAAGTGTTGTAAGGTGGTAGATGGTTTTATATATAATGGTGATGGATTTGAAGATGATTCTGAAGTGTATAGGGAGACAATGTAGGTTTTTTTAGGACAGGGGATATATGGTCTTTTCTCCTGGAGTTAGTGAGAATTCTTGCTGCCGCATTTTGGACCATCTGTAGAGGTTTGGTGTACGAAGATGGGAGACCTAGTAGGATAGCGTTGCAGTAATCTATCTTTGAGAAGATTATTGCTTGTAGTATTGTTCTGAAATCTTGAGAGTGGAATAGAGGTTTTATCCTTTTCAGCACTTGGAGTTTGTAGAAACAGTCCTTGGTTGTAAGGTTGAAAAATGCTTTCAAATTCATCCTGTTATCAATTATACCTCCTAAGTCTCTCACTTGTGTGGAGAATGGGTTAGCTGGAGGAGTGGTGGTGGTGTTGCTAATTTCTGGGGAGATGAGCAGGAGTTCAGTTTTAGCAGCATTTAAAACGAGGTTTAGGCTGGCTAGAAGGCTCTTGATTTTTTGGAGGCATGTTTCCCAATGTTCAAGAGTTTTAGAGAAGGATTCTTTAAGGGGGATCACTATCTGGACATCATCTGCATAGAGAAAGTGTATAAGTTTTAGATTTGTTAGGAGTTGGCACAGTGGAAGGAGGTAAATGTTGAAGAGCGTGGGTGATAGGGAGGAACCCTGTGGGACTCCTACAGGTGAGTCATGGCGGGGGGATTCTTTGTTGTGGATTTTAACTTTGTAGCCTCTGTTGCTGAGGAAAGTTTTGAACCAGGTTAGTGCTGTACCTGTTATACCGATGGTCGAGAGTTGGTTTATGAGGATGGAGTGGTTAACGGTGTCAAAAGCTGCCAAGAGGTCTAAAAGAATCAGTAGGAATGATTGTCCTTTGTCAAGACCCAAAATGAGGTAGTCTGTCAACAATATAAGGAGAGATTCTGTGCTGGAAGCTTTGCAGAACCCATATTGAGAAGGGAATAGTAGTTTGTTGTCTTCGATGTAGTCTGATATTTGAGTGTTAACTAGTTTTTCCATGATCTTGGCTATGAATGGTAGGTTAGCGATCGGGCGGAAGTTGTTAGGGTCTGTAGGATCCAAATTTGGCTTCTTTAGTAGTGGTTTGAGGGATGCCAGTTTGAGTTCGTCTGGGCATATTCCTTGAGATAAAGAGCAGTTTATGATGTCCGCCAGTGTTTTGGAGATGGAGTCAGGGATTGTCAGGAGAAGTTTGCTGGGGATATGGTCTGAAGGATGAGAGGAGGGTTTCATTTTCTTTAAAATTGACTGGATCTCTGTTGTGGTGATGGGTTCGAATGTTTCAAGATGTATGGATTTGATGTTGGTTAGTTGATGTGTGCTCAAGTCAGGTTGGGTGAAAGTGGGCAGCTGTGTTAGGAGATTAATTATTTTGTTTCGGAAGAACTAAAATTCTTGACTTCAGTCGGAAGAACTAAAATTCTTGACTTCAGAACTAAAATTGGTAAAATTCAAATATAGGAAATAAGAAAATTTGATAGTGGAATATTTTGCACATGTATTTTGAAAAGTATGGTTTTTAATGTGTATAAATGGAAGTGGGTGTGTGTACCCAATAGAATGACTGGCATCTCCCATGCCACTCTGCCTTAATGCTATGCCCCTCATCCTACACCTTCAGTTCCTTGTGCCACTTGGCCTTTCTGCCATGTAGAGATTTTACACCTTGGGATTCTTTACTTCTTTCTGCCACTTTACTTTTCTGGCATACTCCTGCTCTTAGTACCCTTTGAGGTCTTCTTGCTAATCTAGGGTGCTGCTGTGCACCTCTCCTATGCTTTTGAAATCTTGGTATTGCTTTTTCTGATTCTTGGTCTCTTTATTTCTATCTTGGGAATTTTTTCTACCATGTTTTCTGCTTCATTCCCCCTTCATAGTGCCTTAAGGTGCTAATGCCACTTTTGCTGCCACTTTGCCTCTCATGATGCCATGAAGTGTTCATGATATTATTTCTTCTTCCTCTTGCTACTTCTTTGCTTTTCTCATGTTGCATTATGGAACTCCTTCCAATCCTGTAAGTCTGGTACCACTTTACAGAGTCTTAGTCTACTATTTATGTCAATTTTGAATCCACTTTGTCACACTGTAAATACCTTGCAGTTCTTTCCTCCTTCTGATTGATTTCTTCTCACAAGTTGCATTAGAATTGATAAAAAATCATTATTCTGGAGCCCATAATAGACTGTAATACTTCCCCCATAGTTTTAATGGAAAATGAATGAAACTAATGAAATGAATAAATGAAAAAAAATGTTTGTATTGAAACTAATGCAGCAAATATGAGTCCCAAAGAACGGAGTGGATGAACCAAAACAATTTTTTTTCCTTCTGCACATCCCTAATACCTGTGTGAAACATTCAATTGAAATTAGGTCATAACAAAAAAATTTTTTAACATTGTATTGCCCTTAACAAAGATGGTATGTATTCAGTTACTTAGTAGCTTGAAATAAGTATTTAAATTGGGCAGGATCCTCAATATATTTATGCATGATTGTTCTTCTCCTTTCAACATCTCTCATAAAAAACACAACACTTTTGTTCAGACAAAAATGCATTTTATGTGGAATGAAAGTGGCCACAGCACAAACATAATCTTAATCATAATACATATTGATAAATATATTTACACACACACACACACACACACACACACACACACACATATATATATATATATATATATATATATAATATGTATACACATAGCTGATTTGAATCAAAACCCAATTAACATCGCGTATACTGTGCCTGAAATATTAATCCCCCTCAAGTTGACCAGCCTTGCTTATACTGTATTTCGGCAAGTACTACTGGTGCCCCCTCAAACTTCTACTGCTAATTTGCCATAGAAGCCATTCTATAGGTGCCTTTTGCATTTCACAGCCAAGACCCAGTTCCATAAAAGTCCTAGGTCCACTGTTGTAGAATTTTCAGCCGTCGAACAAATAAAACTGCTGTTGTACTTAGATTGCAGTGCAGTGCCTGCCGGTGTGCATCAAATCAGTCACGGACCATTTATATGGCCCTTTCCTACCTGCTAGCCACCCCGCACGTCCATGCTGCGACATCCCCTATTAGTAAGGCAAATTAAAATGGATTGGGAGAGTGGGTTAAAGCTGGTCTTATGCAAAAAGAGGGTAAGTTGTCTCGGTCAGGCAAATAAGGAGCCTGAGCCATCCTGTGCTCTTTTCCCCACCCTCTCCTACCTTCATAACCTCTCCCAAGCTACCCCCCACCCATTCCCCTCCTCTTTCTTTTGCCTTTTTCCTGCCTAAGCTGGCCTTTTCCTCTAATCTTCACCCCATCTCCCCCTCCCTTCGCCTTTCTCTTAATCTTCCTCCTAGATCCTGCATGCACACCTGGACCCAGGACCCAGTAGTAGCCTTAGGTGCATGGAAATTTAACAACTATAAGTTCCAAGTCATCAAGAATTCATTGAGCTAGGCCTGGTATTATCCCATTGCATCTATGGGCTTAACAAATAATGGAATTGTAGTCCTGCTTTTCTTAATGAAACCAGCACAAGACCATAAAGGAATGGAGGATGATGCATCCTGGCTCAACCTGTCCTTGACAAACTGAAGTCATCTAACAGTGCTATGAATGCAAAAGCCAAGAACTGAGCAGTTCGAGCTTTTTTTTTTTTTTTTCTTGATTTGAGCACACACTTTGAGTGCATACTTGCATGCTAATTTTAAAACGAGCATGTGTATGAGTGCATGAGCTGACAGACGCTGGAAATTTAAATCATGTGCACAATTGCGCACATAGGGCAGGATTTTAAAAGACCTACATGCGTAAATCCAGAGGATTTACGTGTGTTGGAGGGGTTATGCACACCAGGCTATTTTCAAAAGACCCGGTGACGCGCGTAAAGCCCCGGGACGTGTGTATGTCCAGGGGCTTGGGAAAAGGGGCGGTCCGGGAGCGGGGCGTGGGCAGGGTTGGGCAGTCTGGGGGTGGGGGCGGGGCAAGAGGCCTCTGACACAGCTGCCATTGCCTCTGTGTCGAAGGATCATGTGCCGACAGGCTGCTGGTGTGCGCAACCTGCACCTGCCTCCAGGCAGGCACAAAAGGTTTGACAAAGGTCAGAGGTGGGTTAGAGTAGGGCTGGTGTGGGGAAAGGTTAGGGGAAGGGGTGGGAAGGTTAGGTTAGGGGGAAGGGAATAGGGAAATGCATTGCGGCTCGGCGCGCACAAGCTATAAAATCGGGCGTGCATGTGTGCGCACCAGGTAGCATGCGCACATGTACGCCCGCACACTCCTTTTAAAATCTACCCCATATGATTTAAAATATGCCTACCATACCTAAATATGCTCCTAATTTTAAGTGGTTACTTGAGCAAATATACTTCATGTATTTTCCTTACGACTTTGTCAACTTTAACATGCGTAGGTAAGAGAATTTTACCATTCAGAGTTTTTCTTCCAGTTTGCCCAGTCAATCTCAAAGTCATCCAGACTCCTCTTGTTCTTCATCCTACACTCCCCCCCAGTTGATTCAGACCTCTCACCCTGTCATGTTAGGCCTAAAACATGATTTCTGCAAGCTTATTCCTCGTCAGGAACAGCAGTACATGTACACTGCTAACAAGCCACTGTGTGCTCTAGTCTTTGGTTTTAAAATACAGATATACATGTGTAATTGTTGCTTAAAATCGGATTGACCTCATCTGGAGAAGAAAGTCGAATAACTTTGATATAACCAACATCAGACAAAAAAAAGAACATTTAAGCCCAAATTTAGTTATTTATTATTTTTATATACCGACATTCAATCTGAGATATCACATCGGTTACCATTCAGGTACTGTAGGTATTTAGCTCCGCTACTGTAGGTATTTAGCTCCGCTAAAAGCCCAATATATATGCTAGTAAGTGGGCCATGCATTAGCAACACGGATTTTAAAAGCCGCTAATTCTGTGTGTTTATGCGTGTGCGCAAGCCAAAAAAAAAGTGCAGAAAAGAGGCAGGGCATGGGCATTCCGTGGCATTCTGGGGCAGGACCAACAGTAACAATAAAACAAAATTGTTTTATTTTCCAGAACTTGTTCCCAGAAAAAATCCTATCTACTGTAGGTTTCCCAATTGTTTATTAATTTCCGTCCCTCTAACGCTTCTGTAATCCCTGCTACTTGTATGTGAATGACATATTGATTTCAAAAATGCTTCTATTTCCAAATTTGACTGTAAAGCCTGTTGCATGTATCCCTCTGTTTAATATTTTATTATATCCCTTTGTTTAATATTTTATTGTAAAGCCTGTTGCTGCATTATTGTTTAATGTAAACCGAGGTGATGTTCTGAACGTGCCGCGGTATATAAAAATCTCTAAATAAAATAAAATAAATAAAAAAATGGATATCTGGCCCATCATGCCCATTCCTTTACTGTGCTAACTTAGAATGAAGATTATGCATAACCTGGATGATATGACATGCATGAGTAACAAATTAATGAAAGCATTGTCTTTAAATCAGAGGCCCAAACATTGGGCCTGATTTACTAAGGCTTTTCTCCCATTCTGTGTCTATGGGAAAAAATACCTAGAAAATAAGGCCCTTTGTCTCTCTCATAGACATGCTATAGAAATAATGCAAAATCTTTTCTCAGTATATATAATAACCTCTTCCTCAAGTCTGTTTTAGTTCCTCAAATTATGACTTGTTTCACTGTTATTTAGATTTTCATTGCTAATTCAGGTGGTAAATGAGCATTAAAAAAGGATGAAGACATTTTCATAGTCATAGTCAATAGTTTCCAACCCTGTCCTGGAGGCAAAGCTAACTTGTCTGGTTTTCCGGTTTTCCATAGTTAATCTGCCTGAGATATAGTTGCATATACACATTTGAAACCTAGCACAATAGAAATAAAGGTGTGTATATTTTTATTCATTGTGGCTGTCAATAAATCAGACTGGTTAGATATTTTCATGGAGAAATTGGAGAAAATAAATCCTCTTCACAATTTATTCTTATTGGACATGATGGTAAATGAGTTTTATCTTTGATGTGCCACCCAGGAGGCAAAAATGTCAGCTTTCTTCATCAATACCACATTAGCTCTTCCATACTTCCACACAGCAGGGTTAAATTGTGTATATCTTGTTTTGGCTTGAACATAGCAGGGGATGGCTGCAGAAGCACACTGTAAAATAGATTTCAAGCTTTTTTCTGGGATGCTAATTGCAATTTTCCAAGGCTTCCTCTGTGACAGAGTTTACAAAAAGAAGATTTAATAAACGCTCCCATTAGCCATGTGGATCAATGTGGTTTAAGGTATACCAAACAATTGCAGTTGTTTAAAAATATAGGAGGCTACCAGAAGGTGTCCCCATCCTCCCCATTGACAACAGATTACACTTTTGATCTGTCTGCTTCATGGCTTTGCAGAATTAGCAGAAAGCTGGTGGAGAAGTTGGGAATATAAATAGATGTGCTACCTGCTGGTAGTGTGTATGGTGTCTGCCACCCTCCTGGATATTGTAGCATGAATCATCATCTGACTGATACAATTACTTTCCAGTATAAAGGGAATTAAAGTCAAGTATACCCAAGGCTCTTTTATTCTATTCTGTTTGCCTTACTTTTCTTTTAGGGTTTTTTTTTTTCTTAACTTCCTTTCTACTTCAGTATGGCTTACAGTAGAGGGTAAAGTTAAAAAGCGAAGCATTATGTAGAAGAAATGTACAAAAACTAGGAATTGTCATGCTAGGTCGGACTAAGGTCCATTGAGCCTAGCATCCTGTCTCCGACAGTGGCCAATCCAGGTCGCAAATAACTGGCAGAACCCATAAAATTGATCTAATCCCTGTTACTCATTTTCAGGGCCGGCAATAACTTTCTACAGTCTACCTGGCTTATAAATTGCTAGGGACTTTTCCTCTAGGAATTTATTCAAACCTTTTTTCAATCCCACTATGCTGGTCACCTTGATCACATCCTCTGGCAATAGATTTGACAGCTCGATAGTGAGCTGCGTGAGGAAGTACTTTCTATGATTTGTTTTGAAGCTGCTGTCCCTTTGTTTTAGTATTATTTGAAATGGTAAATAACCAACCTTTATTTACCCATTCCACCCCTCTGGTGATTTTATAAACTTTCATCATGTTCCCTCTCACCTGTCTCTGTTTAAATAAATCTGGTATGGGTGAATGGTTCACTTCTAAAATATACAGAAACAAACTACCGGTATACTTCAACAATAGTCACCTCAGTCATGTGTTGTATTGTGATTTTACAATCATTTCTTAGGGAATGAAGAGGATTCAGAACTTGTATCTCTTTGAGGGTTTTTTTCAATTGTTTGTTGAACTACAGATTACCAGTGATTTGTAAAGTGAAAGCTGGTTAAAAGTCATATCATTGTTATGAATTGTAGCCTAAAAAAAAATTCTACACAATCTTTAATTATTGATATGATTTCAGGTTTGATTATTTTAATAGTGCAAAGACAGTCGATTAATAACTGGATTCCACAATCTGGGTCCCTCCCCCTCCTCCTCTTCCTCCCCCTTTCCCTCCCTCTCTATCTCTTCCCTTCCCTGAGTTTACACTGTGCTGGAGCCTTTATTGTAAGCCTGAATTATGAAAACTGTACCTCAAAACTGTTAATGGGATTTTGATACTGCAGAACCCACATTTGTCTCCTACTTTAAGAAGAGGGGTGCCACAAAAAAGCAAAACAAACAAAAAAAATACTAACAACAAACCTGTGTGTTAAACATAGGGTTTACTGGCTTTTGTACAAAGTTTATGCAACTAGAGAGCCAGCAGTTACATGATTAACCAGGCACAGTACAGAGGAAGAAGGCACCTGACTTTGGTGAGCCTATGGGAGCTGGCCAGCAAAGAAGAACCATTGTCCTATCAGGAGTGAAAAAAACAAAGCAGGCCCAGTGCCTTGGAAAGTATATGTCCAGGCACCATATACGATTATGGGATGTATCCACTGGTAGGAACAACTTTAAGATCATATCTTGGTGATTAGTCTTTCAAGTTTTGCTTAAAAGCCTGACAACGATATCCTCCAATCAACCAGTGGATACGTCCTATAATCCTATATGGTGCCCGAACATATACTCTATATTTTATCTAATCTCAAGAGCCCCTGATGCAGGCATAAAGGCAAAACTCAGCCAGAGTCGGGCTGGTTCTGATCAACTGAATAAATGATCTTTCCAAGGCACCGGTCTTGCTTTGTTTTTTTCATATCCATGGCTACTCTAGACCGTCTACCCTTCTGCTTTGTGGGTCCTTCCCTATCAGGAGTGAAGAAAGTGAAAAAAAAATAAAAACCATGGTTTTTGGTATGAGTTTTCACTTCCGCTTTCTGAGGGGAGTGGTCTAGAGCTGAGAGCTGTGAGGAGATTCACTGTACATATGGGAGGGAGATGGCTGAAAACAGGCCAGCACACTGCAAACCATCTCAAGGAATCTGGGGTTGAAGAACTTTGGTGTTATAGTTTCCAGGACACTGAAGCAGGAGTTGTGGGCCAGGACCTTGCTCTGTGGGTATTGAGATAAGTAACAAAGACTGTGATAGAGAAAGCGGCATTCAACTTAGAGAACAATTCAGATCCCTTGTTTCTACAGCCTGGAAAGTTGCTGAAAGTTGCCGGGGCCTTATTGGCAGGGCTTTCTGCCCTCACCCCTCCCCCTGACTCTTACCAGGGAACTGCAAGAAAAGTCTGAACTCAAGTCTGTGCTTTGTTAGAGAGTGACACTGATGGGAGAGTGCAAAGAAGTGGACATGATTTGTTTTACATTAAGGAAATAAATATTTGTTTTTCCTCTAAAGTCCACAGCACTAGTCTTGTTGCCTGTTGTTTGTCTTCACTTAGAACATCCTGGGCCCTACGATTTATTTTTGTGTGCCCACAGACAGGACTGGACTATTGGGATCTATCACTTTCTGGGTACCCAGAGGTTAAGATTTATCTTATATTAATTTAAATGTTTACAACAGTGTTCACCTTTATGACTTAATGGGCAAAGAATACTATCTGCAGTAGGACTGACACCTTTGTTTAAGTTATTTGAGATATATGCTGTGTTTTATTTTTCCTGATTTATGAACTATTACTATTCTTCCCACCCATACTTAATTCCTGACTTTTTTCACAATTTATCAGAAAATGCTATGCAATATCTATTTTGTGTGATGATTGTTTATGATTCCCTGTTAGAAGCAAGGGAGTACAGCAAGAGAAAAAAGGGAGGTGGTTTACAAGGCCACAGGACTCATCTCTCCCAGTTGCTATACAGTAACCCACACCCCCCAATCTGTCAGCTTTTACCCATAATGACAATTTTCTTTTCTACTGTTGTAGCATACTCCGCCCTTGGTAGCTATTTACCTGTATTATCTGGGGGGGGGGGGGGAGGGGGCAATATATATATATATATTTAAATTTTTTTTCATAGTTGATTATAATTTGAAATTTTATTAGGCAACTAATTTGGATACCTGCTTCCATGAACTAAGAATATACAATATGAACAAACTTTATTGAACATGGAAAGACAATCTACTATGACACTGAGAACACAGTGCCCTATGATTTATGTCGGCCAGGCATTTTAGTAAAATATAAGAATGTGCAAATAAATTCTCTGAAGTACTGTAACAGAAAGTGGCAAAATTGGTCAACTTAGCTTACTGATTTACCTAGAAGTTTAAAGGGTAGAGCACAAGTTTGTTTTGTAAATGTTTGTAATATGTCTGCTTTGTATTCTAGTTTTTACCAAAAGCAGAAAAAGTGAGCAAAATTGATGTTCTCCACAAGGAATTGTGGAGCTAACATATAACACCATGAACACACAAAATTAAATTGATTTATTTTTGTTGACAGTTATGGAATATGCTTTTGGATGCCTATGAAGCAGCCATCAGATAGTCTCATTAGGTGGTTAGGGCACCACTGAAAGGGAATATTCTTTTCACCCTCAACAAGCTCTGGCCTGGATTTATCAAAATGCACTAAATATTGCATGCAATAGGAAAAGGGGCATGTTTTATGGTAATAGGCTGTTTATTGCAAAGTGTGCTAACTTAGCGCTTTGCAATAGACTGTGATAACTTTGCAATAGACTGTGATAACTTTGCAAAGACTGTGATAACTTTTTTCCACTTTGTGGTAAGTACCACAATTGTTGCAATTCCTAACTACAAACACTGGGGAAAAGAGGAGGAAGAGAGAGAGAGAGAGAGAGATAGACTGACTAGCTATGAGGCCTTCATATTAGGTAGGTATTTATACTTCTATAGGAGGCCCTCCTAGCTACTCGAGGTGAGATTTGTGCAATGTTGTCTCAACCTAGTTTGATGGACTCTCTTCCTGGATAACATCAAGCTAGGTTGAGAGAACATTGCACAAATCTCATCTTTGGGTGAGTTTCCTCACTCTGAAAGTCATCAAATCTTTACAAGCCTATACTGTTCTGTTCATACGTCACACTCTGCATGTCAAAGTGGCCCCTAACCCCTACACTAATACCTAAACTTCACCTTGAGTAGCTAGGTGGACCTCCAATAGAGGTATAAATACCTACCTAATATGAAGGCCTCATAGCTAGTCAGTCTCTCTCTCTCTCTCTCTCTCTCTCTCCTTAAAATACCAAAAACACTATTTGTGAAAAAATCACAAAGTGCAATAAAGCCATATCGCACAGCTTAACACAAATGAAAAAGGTGTTGTTAAAGCTGTGCGATATGGCATTGTGAAGCCAGAACTCCTCCCCTTTTCCTAATTTGCATCGCACCATGCGTTATGGTGTTTTCGCATGCGTTAAAGGTGCTTTTCACATGTGAAAACTCCATATAGCACTTTGATAAATGACCCCCTCTGGATCATATAAATCTCTATTCTTTCAAATGCAGAGGCATGTAAAAACTGATCAGCCATTATTACTAAAATTTTATTGGTTCAGAAATATACATATTTACTTATTCCTTAGCTTCAGTTTTCTTTTCCAAATAAGTGCAGATTTTCAAAACTGGGCACCTAGGTACAAACTCTGTGTGTACTTTTTATCTATGAGGACCAAAATCAAAGGGAAAATATCAGGCAATTATTTGATTGTTGCCCAATTAAAAACATATCTACAAAGATCTGTGCATGCCTTTTTCTGTAAGTAATTTATTGGTACTAAATAATGCATGTAGGTTGTAATAATCAAATCTATTTACATTGACGGTAAGATTCAAATGGGCATGTGGGAGCACATATACACATGTGCATTGATGTGCCTAGAGATGTGGCAAGTTATAAAATAGCCTAGGCACTCATACGTGTGCTCTTAATTTTAAGTTTGTGCATGCACAGTAGTGTAAGTCAGTTTATGGACATGCACCTGCCAGAATTTTAAAACAAATGCAAGTCTGCCGTGTGGCGGGGGACCACAAGATCAGCTTCGGAAGCCTTGGTTGGCTGTAGGTGGTGTACTACTAGGATGTAGCAGTAGTCTGCCCCAGCGTCAGGTGGTGTGGTTTTGGGGGGTATTGTGTTGCAGCTTGTTGGGCTGATATTAATAAACTGTGGCCATTATAAACCCATTATTTTGTGCACATATGTTGTGGAGGAGGGGTCATAGGAGGGTGTGCCAGAAATGTCCCACCTGCCCTTTTTACTGCTTTTTAGGAAACTGTTCATTATTCTAAACAGTCTGAAAAAGAAATCATTTAGACAGTTTTCCATTGGATTTAGATTTAATTACTTGCATTTTCAAAGCTTTATTCATTGCTTATTGCTATCTCTAAGTTTCATAATTCTAATTTTTTGACTTATTATAAAACTTTCTGTAAGTTTCTTTGATATGAATCTGGAAATTTTTAGGGAGATAATAATTTCAAGGCATATCCATTAATAAAGTTGATCGAAGCAGCTCTATGGAAGCAAAAGTGACTGTTATAAATCATGGATGTAGATAAATCACATAAACTAAGTTGATTGATGTTATTAATTACAAGAATTGCCTAAAAAATGGCCATTAATATAAACCAATAGGGGTGTGCATTCGTTTTGAACTTAAATGGAAAACGCAACTTATTATTTTTTTTAACTTAAAAAAAAAGATGAGGCTTAAACGATCGGATTTCCAACTTATTCAACATAGCTATGTTGAATACGTTGGAAATCGCGATTGTTGATCTAAATAAAAATTTAAACCCCTCACCCTCTTTAATCCCCCCCCCAAGACTTACCAAAGCTGGCCAAAAGTTCCATGAGGGTCCGGGAGCGGACGCGTGGGGAATCACGTGACGTCCGCGTCACGTCGGAGTGACGCGGCGTCATGTGATTCCCCTCGGGTTCGCTCCCGGAACCCTCGTTGGGCCCAAAAGGCACTTTTGGCCAGCTTGGGGGGGTCAGGAGGCCCCCCCAAGCTGGCCAAAAGTTCCTTTTGAGCCCAACGAGGGGTCCGGGAGCGAACCCGAGGGGAATCACGTGACGCCGCGTCACTCCGACGTGACGCCGACGTCACGTGCTCCTTGCAAAGGAGTTCAGGAATGGCGTCCTGACCCCGCTGGACCACCAGGGAGTTTTGGTAAGTCTTGGGGGGGGGGGGATTAAGGCGGGTGAGGGGTTTAAATTTTTATTTGCACATATGGACATAGACTCAACTTATGGAATTCTCCATATGTCCATATTGACCGCTAATGGGACCCCCTTTCGACTTATGGACTTATGAACTTAAACTTTTGGTCTGCACATCCCTATAAACCAATATGCCCCACTGATGTTTATTCAAAATAGTGATTTTAATCATTGTTTGCTCAGTAAACTATTGTCCTTTCTTGGTGACCTCATGCCTGGATTGACATAGAAAAGAAAAAGAGTATGTCTTTTCTCAGGTCTGATGATCTCTGCTCTTAAAAATTAACTGCCTGAAAAGTCATGCTATCCTGATTGTCCAATATGCTAACATCCAGAGCATTCCTCAAAAAAGGCAATGTTATTACAGAAGCCACAATAATTATTGCAGGGAATTATCTAAAATATTCAAATTGGAGTTGTGTTATGTTAATACTGTAGTAACATGCATAGTAGCATCTCAGATTTCTCTTTGTTTCTTCATGAAACATTACTGTCTGATGTAGCTTTGATAACTCTAGCTTCAGGGCTGAGTCTCTACTATACCTGAGATGTGACTGTAATTTGAGGAGGACAAAATAAACGCATACTTTATTGCTGTGTATTTAAATTTGATTTGAGAGAACTCATTCCAGTTAAGAAAAGAAAGGACCGGAGGAAAAAACTTTTGAAATATTTTTATTTTATTATTGTTCCTTATGGGGAAGGAGACGGAGGTTGAGAGAAATTCATAAAGCTGAAATAAAGGAATGGTGGTTTTTTTTCTTCTCTGTAATAGGAATTATGAAAATGAAAGTTTTCACATCAGTATGGCTACTGTGAAAATTGGAAACTGTGGTTCCTAGTTTTATCACACTGCTGGTTGTGTAATTAAACTTTATAAAATAAAGTAAAAATAAGTTTGAAACCTGCATTATTCTATATAATTGCACAGCAGAAAGCACTTATAACTGTTTTTCATTGTATCCTATTTACAGTAATATGCTATTGTGTTACTGGCTGTAATAATCACTTTATCCCATAAGATGCATGACCATGCAGCATACCTCCACTGGCTGCACCTGGTCTTCCCATCCACCCACGCTACTTTGCCTCACCACTCACTGGGACCAGCAGAAGCCATCACAAACAATTTCAAAATTTATGGACTACTACTTCTTGGCTGCTTATTTTGTGCATTACAAAATTGGCAGGCAGGAACTGCCAGCCCTGTATGGTGGGGAAAGATTGCACCCTGGGTAATCCACGGGGAGTGTCCCACCATAAATGTGGCAGCATCTCTATTATGGTCTGAGCCACAGGTGATTACAGCAGCTGCTGCAGTGGCAACATGGCACATTGGCTCCTCTCCTCCTGGCCTGGCACCATATCTGGGTGCCTATATCACCTGGCCCCTCTGAAGATTCTAAATGCCAGCACAGATGGTGGAGAGTAGTTGGCAATGGTGAGACAAATGTTTATTACTCAGTTAGGTTACCTGAAAGAGACAGAATGCAAAAGAGGAAAGTTGAGGATTCAGGGGGAAGACTAAGGGCCTCATTTTCCAAGGAGTTACTGCGTGTGATAATTCCGCAAATCACGTTAACGTGATTTGCGAATGCAAATTTTTAATTTCATTCAGGGGGTGAGTAAATGTAAAGTAGTGAGGATTTATCATGTGCTGTGAAACAGCCGCACTGTTAGGGTGGCTCCTAACTATACCTCTTTCATTTGTGTTATGTTGTGTGCTAGAGGTCAGTAAAGATATCTCCTGACAGAGCCTGTTTCAGTATGATGCAGGCTCAGGGAGGGAGAGAGAGAGAGAGAGAGAGAGAAACCTTGTCATAGTGCCTCTTCCCTAGACAGGTATTTGTATCCCTATGGGAGGCCCACCTAGTAACTCGAGGTGAGGTTTAAGTATTAGTGTAGGGGGTTAGGGGCCACTTTCACATTCAACGTGAGACGTATGAACAGAACAGTGGTCTCTTGTGAAGATTTGATGACCTACGGAGTGAGGAAATTCACCCCAAGATGAGATTTGTGCAACGTTCTCTCCACCTAGCTTGTTGTTACCCAGTAGAGAGTCCATCAAGCTAGGTTGAGAGAACGTTGCACAAATTTCATCTTGGAGTGAGTTTCCCCACTCCGTAGGTCATCAAATCTTCACAAGAGACCACTGTCCTGTCCATACGTCTCACGTTGAATGTGAAAGTGGCCCCTAACCCCCTACACTAATACTTAAACCTCACCTCGAGTTACTAGGTGGGCCTCGGAGGAAATGGGCAGCGCGCACAGCACTCGACGCGCGCAAGGTGCACAAATGTGCACCCCCTTGCACGCGCTGACCACGGATTTTATAAGATACGTGCGGCTACGTGCTTATCTTATAAAATACAGCGTACTTTTGTTTGCGCCTATTATCCGAAAGAGTAAATAACCGATTCACATCTACCCGTTCTAGACCTCAATGCAGCAGAGATGTCAAGAAGACAGAGAAGGAATGATGAGCCTTAATCAAAGCCCTGTCTCACAGTATCAGAACTGGAGAGCAACAGTAATTTGGTGCTGTGATGATTCCTGAATGTGAACTGATATTGACTGAGGATATTATTAGTATCAATGAAGTTGCAGAGCTGGTGGAGAACTGCCATTTCTAATCCTTTGGCCATGAAGGATAAAGTGTAGATTGGGCGGTAATTGGAAATGATGGTAAGATCAGCTGAAGTTTTTTTGATTAAGGGTCAGACTGACACTTGTTTTAGAAGGCCAGGGACAATGCCATGTTGTAATATTGAGTTGATGAACTTGATGATCAGCCCTTTCTGCAACACTCTTTAACATTTATCTCCTCCCAGTATGTCACTTACTAGCAGGACTGGGAATTATACACTACATTTACGCAGATGATATACAACTATTGCTACCCATTGTAAACACCATCGAAGAAACAATGAAACTAGCCAAGATGTATCTTGAAATAATCAAACAGCTTCTAAACCAGATGGAACTGGTCATAAACATAGATAAAACTGAATTCACCTTGAACATAAAAACATATACCACACACAAACAGCATTCACAATCAAAAATATTCAAGCAACTGAATTAGCAATAAAAGTAAGGAATCTAGGAGTAATAATTGACCCTGAGCTAAACATGAAACAACACATTTCACAGAAAATAAAAGGATACGCAAAACTAATGATTCTGAGAAGACTAAAACCGCTACTAACACTTAACAATTTTTGCACAGTTCTACAGGCAATGATATTCGCAAGCACAGATTACTGTAACTCCCTGCTTTTAGGTCTACCTCAGTCTACGATTCGGCCTCTGCAAATTTGGCAAAATTCCGCTGCCAGAATTCTGACTGGCAAAAAAAAGAGTGACCACATTACAGAAACACTTGCTGAACTTCACTGGCTTCCAATTGAACAAAGAATATAATATAAGGCACTTTGTATACTCCATAAACTAATACACAATGAAAAAGCAGACTGGCTTAACACTGCACTACGCGTGCATGTACCACAAAGAAACATAAGATCTGCGAATAAAGCTCTACTAACTGTCCCCTCTGTCAAATCAGCACATCTCACGCAAGTAAGGGATAGAGCACTGTCACTGGCTGGTCCCATACTATGGAACACCATGCCACTCAAAATAAGGCTGCAGAGAAATCTGAAAATATTCAAAACTAATCTGAAAACCTTGCTTTTTAAACAAGCTTTTTATAAAGATAAAGAGAAGGAGAAAAATAGTTGATAGATAAGGATGCACCAAGCTAGAAGTTATTATTAACACACAAAGCATATTAACGTTAAAATCAAACCGCCTAATATGTTCCTAACAAACAAGATTAACTTACACACTTAGTTTATTACTTTGAATTGTTACCGTACTATGATGGCACAAGATTAATTTGTAATCTATACTGCCCATATTTATCATTATTGTGCCCTTCTGTAAACCGTTGTGATGGTTATCTAACTTAATAACGGTATAGAAAAGTTTTTAAATAAATAAATAATGATGAATGGAGCGATATCCAGATTGATCAGTTTAAGAAGTGATATATGGCATGGGTTAAGGGGATTAGATAAAGGTTTCAGGATATTGATGATCTTAGTGTTGTCGGATGTTGTAACATCATCAAAGCATTCCCAGTTTGGGTCCTTAATGTTCAGATTCTCATCAGATTCTTCAGGATAGGAATTATTAAAAGTGCTTTCGACAGAAGCTGTCTTATTGTTAAAGTAAGAGACAAAAGTGTCTGCAATGTTCATCCCTGGGAGCATGGGGGGGGGGGGGGGAAGAGCAGAAGGGACAGAGCTGTGGTTAATTACTTTCTTTATGGAGACATAATTCTCTAGGGTTGTTTCATGTAGCTGAGAACGTCGAGTAGATATAAGATTTCTTAGCAGAATTGATGGTCTCTTGATATAATTCCAGCTTATTATTATATAATACTTTGTGTGTGTAGATTATTTCTGCCATTTTCACTCATACTTCCTCAGCTCACATTTTTGGGTTTGGAGCATGGTATTATACCATTGTTCAGAACGTATTCTTTTGATTGAAAATTGTTTCAAGGGGGGCCAGTTTGTCGAGTGTGGATATAAAGGAGGAGTGTTACTCATGCCATCCACGGCAGACCAGCGGCACAGCCCTTTCACCTCTCTGCAGTAACTCCAGCACCTGGTTCCTCATCTCTGGTGGCGGTGGGCTGCCAGCTCCGTCCTCGGGCCTCCCCTAGTGCCTCCAGCTCAGCTACAGTCCCTGGCATTCCCGGTCCAGCCACCATATCCATTGCTTCACATTGGGCCTCTCCACGAGGCCCACGGAGAGACGCTGCTGCTCGGTGCCACGTCCCTCCCTAGGCACGTGCACGTGCATCACTAATGCTTAAGTAGGGCCCACAGCGGGAACCGAGCCACGGCCCCGGATGATGATGTCAGCGGAGCACCGGTACTTAAGCCTGGACTCCTCTCCCTAGCTTTGCCTTTGCAACAGGTCTCCTCACTGGTAGAGTACTTGTTGCCTCCTGAGAGATTTGTCTCACTCCCGTGTTCCTGTTCCTCACTGATCCTGGTTCCTGACTCCTTGCTCCTATGTACCTGCTCTTCACCTTTCCTCGGATTGCCTACACGCACTTTGACTTTGCTTTGCCTGAATACGCTGTTGCCTTCATCTCCAGACCCAGTCCTCTGCATTGCCTGACTATGTTGTTGCCTCTCTCCAGACCCTGATCTCTGCATTCCCTGACTATGTCGTTGCTCTCTCCAAACCCAGACGTCTGCATTCCCTGACTACGTCATTGCCTCTCTCCAGACCCAGACCTCTGCATTGCCTGACTACGATGTTGCCTCTCTCCAGACCCAGATCTCAGCATCGTTTGAATACACTTGACTATCTCCATGATCAGACCTCAGCCTTGCTTGCCACTGCTTTCAGATTGCTGCCAGCCCTGACTCAAGCCTGTTCCTCGATGCCTCTTCAGCCTAATTCCTGGACTTGGTATATTCAGGCTTTGGCCTGCTCTTGCTCAGATGCCCCCTGTCTGCCTTCATTCCTTTGGCGCCCGAGTCTCCAGGACACTACCTTGTCCAGTGTAAGACTATACCATCTCTCACTTGCTGTCTCTGGGCTGATCTCGATCTCCTTATCGACCATATTCAGAGGCCCACCTGTCCAGCCGGCCCCGGCACCCAAAGGCTCAACCTATGGAGAATGAGGGACGGTATTGGTGAAGCTCCAGCTGGCCTCTGTTCATTAGTCCACTCCGCCTGCCAATGGTGGGGACCCGTAGGTCCCTACCTACGGGTTGGGTCAACCCCACCTCGGTCCAAGGGTCCACCTCCAGTGCAACAGGTTGCAAAGCCCATGGACTTGGCGGAGCCGCATGCCCTCCAGGCCAATCCAGGCCTGGCATCTAAAGTACAAGAACAGCAGCAGTTTCTCGAGGTGCCGGCCTCCTCCATTGATCGTCTTCATGCCCGGCTTGACACCCTCACCAGCAACCCGGTTCCAGTACCAGCTCCTTCTCATCCACAGCTGTCATCTTCTATGCCTCGAGCCTTGTTGGCCCTACCAGTGCCCCCGCGCTTCAACGGTGAGTCCAAGCTCTGCAGAGGGTTCCTCAACCAATGCTATATGCAGTTCGCTCTGCAGCCCTCTGTCTTCCAGGACGAATTAACCAAGGTCACCTTTATCTTGTCTCGTCTTGAAAGGAAAGTGCTGGCTTGGGCTTCTGCCATGTGGGAACGATCAGACTCCCTCCTAAGGGAGTTGTCTCAGTTCGTGGCTGTATTTTTATGGACCTTTTATGACCCAGGGTGGCATGCCATGGCAAGCACTAGTCTTACACCTTCGTCAAGATCAAAGATGTCTTTTTGACTATACTATTGAATTTCAGACTTTGACTTCTGAACTCACTTGGCAGGAAGACAGCCTATGAGCTATCTATCTGGATGGACTTTCCCCACAGCTAAAGGATGAGTTGGCTGCATAAGAGCTCCCTTCCTCTCTTGAGGACCTTATAGACTTGATGGGCCAAATTGATCATCATCTCCAGGAGTATCACCGGGAGAGTTTGATGGCCAAGAAGCCCTCTCGGGTTTGATCCCATTCGCCACCGACCACCAGCCCTGCCTCCGGTAGGGTCTTTTTTTGTGGCCAAGATGGAAGAGCCCATGCAGCTGGGCCATGGGCGGCTGACCCCGGTAGAGTGCAAACTGGTCTGTGTCTGTATTGCGGAGTGCCTGGCCGCAATCTACAGATCTGCACTGTCCATCCGGGAAACTCCCCAGCCTAAGCTCAGTAGGGGTCCTGAACTTAGGTGCAATGTTTCCGGCCCCTCAATTGTCTGTATGTACCGGTCACCCTGATCTGGGATTCCTGGTCCTTTCCAGTCCTTGCTCTGGTGGACTCCGGAGCAGAAGGTAATTTTATCCTCAAGGATCTAGTTCAACTCCTGGGTATAAAGACCCATCCTCTGGAGACCTACTTGTGCATAGCTTCAATTTATGGGGAACCGTTACCCGGTCAAATATTCCTCACTACTGAGCCAGTTCAATTATGCACTGGCGCTCTCCACACAGAAGAAATTGAATTACTAGTACTGGAAATATCCATTCATCCGGTGGTCTTAGGACTACCCTGGCTCCAACATCACTCTCCCCAATTTAAACATAGAAACATAGAAATGATGGCAGAAGAAGACCAAACGGCCCATCCAGTCTGCCCAGCAAGCTTCACATGTTTTTTTCTCTCATACTTATCTGTTTCTCTTAGCTCTTGGTTCTATTTCCCTTCCACCCTGCCACTTCTTCAGGCATACCCGCTCCATATGTGGATTTTGAAGATGTATTCTCCAAGCAAAAAGCAGACCTTCTCCCACCTCTTCAGAGGTTTGATTGTCCCATTGACCTCCTACCTGGGACCACACCTCCCCGAGGGTGTACTTATCCTCTCTCTCTTCCTGAGACAAAGGCCATGATGGAGTACATTCAGCAAAACCTTGTGAAGGGATTCATCTGTCCCACTACGTCTACTGCCAGAGCAGGATTCTTTTTTGTGACAAAGAAGAATGGGTCTCTCAGGCAGTGTATTGACTACTGTGGCCTGAATTCCATTACCCATAAATACAAGAAACCTCTGCCACTGATCTCGGAACTATTCGATTGCTTACATGGAGCATCCATATTCACCAAGTTGGACCTACGTGGGGCATACAGCTTGGTATGAATCCGTCCTGACGATATTTGGAAGACAGCTTTTAAAACCAGAGATGGGCATTACAAATACCTGATGATACCCTTTGGTCTCTGTAACACGCTCGCAGTTTTCCAACGAATGATGAATGAAATTTTCAGAGATTTGTGGCGTATCTGGATGACATCCTTGACTTTTCTAAAGATTTGGCCACATACTGCACTGATGACTGTACCGTCCTCCAATGCCTTCATGAGAATCACTTATTTGCGAAGTTGGATAAGTGTTTATTTGAGAAATCCAGCCTGCCTTTCCTTGGGTACATTATTTCCCAATGAGGATTCTCTATGGACCCTGACAAGTTAAAAGGAATCCAAGACTGGCCGCAGCCTGTGGGTCTTAAGGCACTTCAGCAGTTCTTAGGATTCTCAAATTATTATTGCCATTTTATTCCACACTTTTCAGACGACCCGAATCCCAAAACAGATCTTCCCCAAAATTTGGGAAAAATTCATTTTTTGGGTTAGCGTGGGGGGGAGGGGCACATTTATTTAAAAAAAACAAACAAACCCAGCCCTTCAAATTAACTTAATTAACCCCCCCCATCCCGATCCCCCCCCCAAGATTTACTGAAAGCCCCTGGTGGTCCAGCAGGGGTCCCGGGAGCAATCTTCCGCTCTCGGGCCATCGGGCTTGCCAGGAATCAAAATGGTGCTGGTGGCCCTTTGCCTTTACCATGTGACAGGGGCTACCGGTGCCATTGGTCGGCCCCTGTCACATTATAGGAGCAATGGATGGCCGGCACCATCTTTGAAAATGGTGCGGGTCATCCATTGCTTCTTCCATGTGACAAGGACCGACCAATGGCACCGGTAGCCCCGTCACATGGTAAAGGCAAAGTGCCACCGGCGCCATTTTGATTAGTGTCAGCCGATGGCCCGAGAAGGAGAGATCACTCCCGGGCCCCTGCTGGCCCACCAGGGCTTTTAGTAAGACTTGGGGGGGGGGGGTCGGGATCATGGGGGGGGTTTGTAATTAAGTAAATTTGAAGGGTTGGGGTGGGGGGTTTTTTTCAGTCCGTTTTGCAGAAAAAAAAAGAAACGTAGGAAAACGAAGCTTTCCGCGAAGCGCCTAACCCGAAAACTTAAAACAATTTGATTGGGGTTCACTTCAACTGGTGGAATGGGGTTCCATCTGCTGCCAGTCCTGTCTTCGTAAAGTGGTACCATCATCTGTGATTCCTTTGGCTGCCACTTCTTCAGGCATACCCGCTCCATATGTGGATTTTGAAGATGTATTCTCCAAGCAAAAAGCAGACCTTCTCCCACCTCTTCAGAGGTTTGATTGTCCCATTGACCTCCTACCTGGGACCACACCTCCCCGAGGGTGTACTTATCCTCTCTCTCTTCCTGAGACAAAGGCCATGATGGAGTACATTCAGCAAAACCTTGTGAAGGGATTCATCTGTCCCACTACGTCTACTGCCAGAGCAGGATTCTTTTTTGTGACAAAGAAGAATGGGTCTCTCAGGCAGTGTATTGACTACTGTGGCCTGAATTCCATTACCCATAAATACAAGAAACCTCTGCCACTGATCTCGGAACTATTCGATTGCTTACATGGAGCATCCATATTCACCAAGTTGGACCTACGTGGGGCATACAGCTTGGTATGAATCCGTCCTGACGATATTTGGAAGACAGCTTTTAAAACCAGAGATGGGCATTACAAATACCTGATGATACCCTTTGGTCTCTGTAACACGCTCGCAGTTTTCCAACGAATGATGAATGAAATTTTCAGAGATTTGTGGCGTATCTGGATGACATCCTTGTCTTTTCTAAAGATTTGGCCACATACTGCACTGATGACTGTACCGTCCTCCAATGCCTTCATGAGAATCACTTATTTGCGAAGTTGGATAAGTGTTTATTTGAGAAATCCAGCCTGCCTTTCCTTGGGTACATTATTTCCCAATGAGGATTCTCTATGGACCCTGACAAGTTAAAAGGAATCCAAGACTGGCCGCAGCCTGTGGGTCTTAAGGCACTTCAGCAGTTCTTAGGATTCTCAAATTATTATTGCCATTTTATTCCACACTTTTCAGACGACCCGAATCCCAAAACAGATCTTCCCCAAAATTTGGGAAAAATTCATTTTTTGGGTTAGCGTGGGGGGGAGGGGCACATTTATTTAAAAAAAACAAACAAACCCAGCCCTTCAAATTAACTTAATTAACCCCCCCCATCCCGATCCCCCCCCCCCAAGATTTACTGAAAGCCCCTGGTGGTCCAGCAGGGGTCCCGGGAGCAATCTTCCGCTCTCGGGCCATCGGGCTTGCCAGGAATCAAAATGGTGCCGGTGGCCCTTTGCCTTTACCATGTGACAGGGGCTACCGGTGCCATTGGTCGGCCCCTGTCACATTATAGGAGCAATGGATGGCCGGCACCATCTTTGAAAATGGTGCGGGTCATCCATTGCTTCTTCCATGTGACAAGGACCGACCAATGGCACCGGTAGCCCCGTCACATGGTAAAGGCAAAGTGCCACCGGCGCCATTTTGATTAGTGTCAGCCGATGGCCCGAGAAGGAGAGATCACTCCCGGGACCCTGCTGGCCCACCAGGGCTTTTAGTAAGACTTGGGGGGGGGGGGGTCGGGATCATGGGGGGGGTTTGTAATTAAGTAAATTTGAAGGGTTGGGATGGGGGGTTTTTTTCAGTCCGTTTTGCAGAAAAAAAAAGAAACGTAGGAAAACGAAGCTTTCCGCGAAGCGCCTAACCCGAAAACTTAAAACAATTTGATTGGGGTTCACTTCAACTGGTGGAATGGGGTTCCATCTGCTGCCAGTCCTGTCTTCGTAAAGTGGTACCATCATCTGTGATTCCTTTGGCTGCCACTTCTTCAGGCATACCCGCTCCATATGTGGATTTTGAAGATGTATTCTCCAAGCAAAAAGCAGACCTTCTCCCACCTCTTCAGAGGTTTGATTGTCCCATTGACCTCCTACCTGGGACCACACCTCCCCGAGGGTGTACTTATCCTCTCTCTCTTCCTGAGACAAAGGCCATGATGGAGTACATTCAGCAAAACCTTGTGAAGGGATTCATCTGTCCCACTACGTCTACTGCCAGAGCAGGATTCTTTTTTGTGACAAAGAAGGATGGGTCTCTCAGACAGTGTATTGACTACTGTGGCCTGAATTCCATTACCCATAAATACAAGAAACCTCTGCCACTGATCTCGGAACTATTCGATTGCTTACATGGAGCATCCATATTCACCAAGTTGGACCTACGTGGGGCATACAGCTTGGTATGAATCCGTCCTGACGATATTTGGAAGACAGCTTTTAAAACCAGAGATGGGCATTACAAATACCTGATGATACCCTTTGGTCTCTGTAACACGCTCGCAGTTTTCCAACGAATGATGAATGAAATTTTCAGAGATTTGTGGCGTATCTGGATGACATCCTTGTCTTTTCTAAAGATTTGGCCACATACTGCACTGATGACTGTACCGTCCTCCAATGCCTTCATGAGAATCACTTATTTGCGAATTTGGATAAGTGTTTATTTGAGAAATCCAGCCTGCCTTTCCTTGGGTACATTATTTCCCAATGAGGATTCTCTATGGACCCTGACAAGTTAAAAGGAATCCAAGACTGGCCGCAGCCTGTGGGTCTTAAGGCACTTCAGCAGTTCTTAGGATTCTCAAATTATTATTGCCATTTTATTCCACACTTTTCAGACGACCCGAATCCCAAAACAGATCTTCCCCGAAATTTGGGAAAAATTCATTTTTTGGGTTAGCGTGGGGGGGAGGGGCACATTTATTAAAAAAAAAAAAAAACAAACCCAGCCCTTCAAATTAACTTAATTAACCCCCCCCCCATCCCGATCCCCCCCCCAAGATTTACTGAAAGCCCCTGGTGGTCCAGCAGGGGTCCCGGGAGCGATCTTCCGCTCTCGGGCCATCGGGCTTGCCAGGAATCAAAATGGTGCCGGTGGCCCTTTGCCTTTACCATGTGACAGGGGCTACCGGTGCCATTGGTCGGCCCCTGTCACATTATAGGAGCAATGGATGGCCGGCACCATCTTTGAAAATGGTGCGGGTCATCCATTGCTTCTTCCATGTGACAAGGACTGACCAATAGCACCGGTAGCCCCGTCACATGGTAAAGGCAAAGTGCCACCGGCGCCATTTTGATTAGTGTCAGCCGATGGCCCGAGAAGGAGAGATCACTCCCGGGACCCCGCTGGCCCACCAGGGCTTTTAGTAAGACTTGGGGGGGGGGGGGGGTCGGGATCATGGGGGGGGGTTTGTAATTAAGTAAATTTGAAGGGTTGGGGTGGGGGTTTTTTTTCAGTCCGTTTTGCAGAAAAAAAAAGAAACGTAGGAAAACGAAGCTTTCCGCGAAGCGCCTAACCCGAAAACTTAAAACTAAGCACATCTCTATTAAACTCACAGCTTTCCATGATCCTGCTGATTGTGCAGTCCAGAGTCTCAGACAAGGATTCACACGAAGGGACATACAAAGGGGCAGGCTCTTTTGTTGTGCTCCTAAGTGTGCGCGCCAAGGGCACGCGCCATACAGCGCAAGAGCCTATGGAGGCGCCACCGCAGTTTCATTGGTTGGAGGTGGGAGTGAGCGATGGGTGGGCAGGTCAGTCACATGACTTCCTGCTCCCTTTCCTCACCTCTTTCCAGTGGGAGAGCGGCTCCCTTGCGCAAGTTAGCAAGGTCTTCGGGGGCTCCAAAGGGCAGCGGAAGGTCGAAGCCTCAGCGCTGCTCGCTGCTCACTTTTTTCAGTATCGCCGCCGTGCTTTTGTTGGTTGGAGGTGGAGGGTGGGCAGTGGGCAGTGGGCAGTGGGCACTGGATACATTTTAGCATTAATACCTAGTGCAGACATATTAATTATTTGATAAATATGTCTTCATTTGCATATGCATTAACATTACAGTCAGTAACTCTGGAAGTAACACTAATGTCCATCTGTTAAGGATTTTAGTATATAGGTGTTAGTGCTAATGCCCATTAGTACATGGATTTTATGATATACTATAATACTTTAGTGTACGAAAAAGTTAATTTTTCATCAGAATTAGACGTACAACTCAAATTAGGCTTGTACATGTCAGATGCTAAAACGTCTGTAATTTTTCATCTCTTTCATTCTAAATGAAGATTAAGGCATACATAGAGAAGAAAGTGTAGTTTGGAGCATTTGTTGAAATATGTAGAGCAAGGCTGTTGGAAATGATATTCAGAATTTAGAGTCAGAATATCTTACTAGTATTGGTGCTATAAAGGTGTTAAGGAACATCTGTAGATATTCCATATGAAGTAAAAAGGTAATTATATATGTTTCACTAAGTACTAGATTAGAGCAGAGGTAGGCAACTACAGTCCTAGAGTGCTACAAACAGGTCTAGTTTTCAGGATATCCACAATGAATATGCATGAAGTATATTTGCATGCACTGCTTTCATTGTTTGCAAATATATTTCATGCATATTTGTTGTGGATGTCCTGAAAATCAGACAAATTTGTGGCACTCCAGGACCAGAGTTGCATAACCTTGGACAACTATTCCAGTCCATACCTTAGAAAACCAAAAGAGCCTATAGATAAGTTCATAGATATCTCACACTCTGACATCTGAGAAGTTTTCAAAGCTTTGTTAATCAAGGACATAATAATTATCACATCAGAGGCAGCCTCTGCAACTTTATTCCTATGTTTCTGTGATGCAGACAAAACTGTTACCTCTTATAAAATAAAATAAAGAAAATGAATATACAATTTTCTCCAGTTTTTATTGCCTAAAGGTTCCTGATTGATTGTTAGTTGTAATTGAAAATTGAGCCCCTGCTTTTAAAAGTCTTTTCATAAGACTGTCTTCTAGTTCATTAAATCATTAAACGAATATAGCAGGTATTAGTTTTGAGCTTTATTAATTGTGACTTGTTTTTCATTATGAGATAATTGTCAGTCACGAAACATAACTGCATTATATCTCAGCAGAAGTAAAAGTTTTTAAGACAGGTTGAATGAGGAGGTGACTTGTCAGAGGTCGATTGCAATAGAAAGTTCTCTGAATGTATTCATGACATCTTAAAATTTTCAAAATAGTAATGTTTTGTTTAAACACTTTAATATATAGGCATCTTAGGTCAAGCAAGAAAATCAAGTAATGTCAAGATAAATCTGAACCAAGGATTTTAATCAAATTAACAATAACTTCAGGCAGAGGGGACAATTTAGTACTTATAATGGAATACCGATAGATCACTGACATTTTCCCACATACTGGGATTTGTTTTCTCTGTCTTTAGAAGTATAGCTGAATCTTCATTCAGGCCCATCTGAAGTTTGGTTCCACATTTGATTGACAGACATGAACTGGAGTTGGGATTTGGGTTAAAGCGAACTAGGAGCTTTGCCTAGCTTTCTTAGGATCCTATTTATCAAAGATTTTCTCCCATTCTGTGTCTCTGACAAAAATGCTTAATAAATGACCCTCTTAGTTCAGTAGTAAAAGCTGTATTATATCTTATACTCCTAAACAACTGGAACTTAACAATTATTACATTTTCATTAATCTTATTTTAGCTTATATTTGTGTTATTCAGTATAGACACATTTACTCGTGTTACAGTTAACACAAGTGTAGATCCATTAGATAATATCATTTGGTTATTATAATGGTACTGTCAGAGCTAGTCTTCCTACTTGTAGTGGTTATTGGTGTTATGATAGCTTGTTGCACAATGCCCTAAAGCAGCATGCACTTATTGCATAGACAACAAATGCATAACCTAGGCAGATGAGAAACAGCTCTAATTAATTTTAGCATTCACTGTATATGTGCTGAACTATCAACAATAATGTATTTTGTCAGCGATTTCTGGAGTCTTTGTAGGTTATAATACCTTTTTTAAAAGACCAGCAAAAAAGATGTAGTATATTACCTATGAGATTATTCATCAGTGATTTCAAAATAGATGTATAAAAACAAACAACTCAATGATTTACAGTAGTATGCATAACATAGTAAGATGAGTTCTTGTACATTTGGCTTAAGGTGTTGTTGCATTCGTGCCTGTTCCTCGCCCTCGCTCCACCCTCTCTATTTCTGTGGCGACTCCCTCCAGGTCTGACAGACAGTGTTAGTGGCGTCGGCCGCAGCAGGCCGTGACCGGGACCTGGTGCATGGCCGCCGGCCGCGGTCGGCCGCGACTCAGGCAAGACCAGGCGCAGCAAAATTAAACTCACCCAGATCGCCGGGTTTGGTTTGAGGGTGCCTGCGGGGGCAGGCAGCCCTTCCTCTCTCTCTACCGTGGCCGCTGCCATCGCTGTCGGCAGCATGGCTCCGCGGCGATCCGGCTCCTCCCCCTCTGCCTCTTAGGGCCGCGCACGCGACTGTAGGAAACTCTTAAAGGAGCCATGACAGGAAGTGTCATGGCTCCCCCTGAAGCTCCTCCTCCGGCTTCCTGTACTTAAGGCAAGGGCTGAGCATTCAGTCATTGCCTTAGTATTAAGGTTCCTGCCTTGAGTTTGTTCCTGGCTCCTGGTTCTTGCTTCTTCGTCCCGCTCTTCTCCCCCGCTCCGTAGATTGATTCTTGGCTGTTGACTTCTGGACTGGTGGACGTGTCTTCTCCTGGCTTGATCCTGGTACAGCTCTGGACTCTTCTCTGGCTTGACCCCGGTACGGCTTCAGACCCTTTTCCTGTCTCGACCCCGGTACGGCTTTGGACCCTTCTCCTGCTTCGACCCTGGAATGGATTCGGACCCCGCTGGTATATTGATTTCTGGACTGGCTTTTGGACTCTTCCTCGATTCCATTCTCAGACTGTCATGACCTGCTGGAGGCGCCAGCCGTCTGGAACCCACGACCCGCAGGAGGCGCCTGCATCCAGACTTCTTACAGTCTTCAGAGGAGTCGCCTAAGTCCCAGCGGCCGGACCCCTATGGGCTCCTCCTGGGGGGGTCGCATGCTTCCAGGGTGAAATCTTCTAGCAAGTCTCTACGGTCCAAAAGGCCTCGCCCTTCGACGGTAGCAACTACCTCGAAACAAGGGTCCACTTTCATAACAAACAGTTGCTACCGCGGTGTTCTCCTGCCGCATCTCTTCGGAATCCCCGGGCTAGCCTGATGCTACGGATCCACCATGTTCCTGATGACGTAGGGGCACATGCGCGCGCACACTCCAGACTTTGTACCAGCAAGTGTGCGAACCTTGGGGGTGTTCCCCCGTAGTGACGTTATCCGCTTCCAACATAAAGGGTCCTTGCTTGCTAATACAGATCGAATTAGCAAGGACTTGAATCATTCATTGTCAGTTTACAATTCGTCCCAGCTACTCTGCTTTTGTATTTACCAGGAATACCTGCTCCTCAGGGGTTTCCGCTTTCTCTCTTTTGATTTCAGATTACTGGACGGGATCCGGTACTCGCTCCTCGAGGACCTACGTTCCCGAATACTCAGAAGACTCCTATTGCCTGGAGGTGATCGCAGATGTGAACACAGTGAGTGTTGTTACTGATAGGAACTGGTACTCACTCCATAAGGGCTCATATTCCTAATCTCTAAGACTCCCTTCTGTCTAAGATGTTATCGCAGGTATGGAGATCGTGAGTTACCACTGCGGGTTGCAGATAGGAACCAGTACTCGCTCCATGAGGGCCTATGTTCCTAAATCTCTCCAAGCCTCTCTTCTATTCCAGAAGCCATCCCATACACAGTTTGTGAGTTCTATTTCAGACTGCCTATTGGAACCAGTACTTGCCTGCTGCTCCTGTTCCTGCATACTGAAGACTCTTTGCTGCATAGGAAGTCATTGCAGATATCTACAATTGTGAGAGCATCATCTACCACTGGTTATATGCCCAGCATACTCTGTCTTCTCCAGTTTGAGGAGGGGCCAAAACCCAAACTATTAATAACTACATCATGCTTGTATCCTCCCAAAAGATTGGATCAGTCTTTCTAGTAAATGATCCTTTAAATCTGCTATACAGAAAGATATGCTGTAATGAAACACAGTCAGCATGTTTTTACCCAAGGCAAATCTTGCCTCACAAATCTGCTTCTATTTTTTTAAGGAGTTAATAAACATGTGGATAAAGGTGAGCCAGTAGATGTAGTGTATTTGGATTTTCAGAAGGTGTTTGACAAACTCCATCATGAGAGGCTTCTAAGGAAACTAAAAAGTCATGGGATAGGAGGCGGTGTCCTTTCGGTGTCCTTTTGTGGATTACAAACTGTTTGAAAGACAGGAAACAGAGTAGTATTAAATGGTCAATTTTCTCAGTGGAAACAGGTAAACAGTGGAGTGCCTCAGGGATCTGTACTTGGACCAGTGCTTTTCAATATATTTATAAATGATTTGGAAAGAAATACGACGAGTGAGGTAATCAAATTTGCAGATGATAAAAAATTATTCAGAGTTGTTAAATCACAAGCGGATTGTGATAAATTGCAGGAGGACCATGCGAGACTGAAAGATTGGGCATCCAAATGGCAGATGAAATTTAATGTGGAGAAGTACAAGGTGATGCATATAGGGAAAAATAATCCATGCTGTAGTTACACTATGTTAGGTTCCATATTAGGAGCTAAAACCCAGGAAAAAGATCTAGGCATCATAGTGGATAATACATTGAAATCATCAGCTCAGTGTGCTACACTGCTGTATTCAAAATGGCGCCGATAGCCTTTGCCCTCACCTTGTCACAGGGGCTACTGGTGCCATTGGTCGGCCCCTGTCACATGGTAGGAGCAATGGATGGTCGGTGCCATCTTGTGCTCCTACCATGTGACAGGGGCCGACCAATGGCACCGGTAGCCCCTGTGACATAGTAAGGGCAAAGTCTATTGGCGCCATTTTGAATACCGGCAGCCAACAGCCCGAGTGCAGGAGATCGCACCAGGACCCCCACTGGACCACTAGTGACTTTTGGTAAGTCTTGGGGGGGTCAGGAGGGTGGGGTATTTATTCGTTAGATACGTTGTATTCGTGGGGGTTCACCATACGTTTTGTGACCCCACAAATACAACGAATAGGGACATATACGTTGCGGATTGCCAATACGTTGAAAACGAATGCACACCCCTAATATACTCTCTCTTAGGGCTGATACATTAGATGCCCTAGACAAACCTTACAGCCTTTCATTCCTCCTTCCCTCCCCGCATAATTTAAACATGCATTCTTTTCCATTTTAAAATGTATTAACTTCCCCAACCTAAAACGGCAGATTGATTATGGAAAATATATATTCAATATACAATCTTCTGAAGTAAAAATATCACAACATATATATTATATAGGCATACACTGCAAAAAACACACACTTTCAATAATAATTTAATAGACTTAATAAAATACTTTTCTCATAGTAATCAAGGTGGTTTACTGGACCCCATATGGCATTAGGCCTATGGTAAAGAGCACTAGGTGTGGACTTGGCCCACAGAAAGCCAGGAATAAACTGAACTACAATTCCAATAGAGTAAGCCTTCCATATCATAATTGCCTACACTCGACTTTAAAGAATCCATACTGCAAATATTACATCAGGCCCTAAATACCAATACACCTCCTATTAGGAAAACAGATTAAAGCTAGGTTGTTGTAAATCCCTAAATAGAAACTACATGCTAGCAGAATACCTAAAGCCTCAGTCACACAAGCAGAGCACAGATAGACTCTCACCAAATACAGAATAAAGAGATCATAAAATAAAAATTGAAATGTGCAGACAAAAACTGAACTAGAAATCAAAAGAAGCCAAATTATATAAGCAATGCATACACAATCAAAAAATATAAAACATTAAACATACCAATAAAAAGAGTGAAACTATAGACCAGAGAGCCTGACTTCAGTGCCGGGAAAAATTGCGCAAACTGTGATAAAGAATTAAATCACAAAACATTTAGATAGACATGGTTTGATGGGACCCAGCCAGCATGGATTTACCCAAGCGAAGTCTTGCCTCACAAATCTCCTACATTTTTTTGAAGGGGTGAATAAAAGTAGACAAAAGTGAACCAGTAGATGTAGTGTATTTGGATTTTCAGAAGTCATGGGATTGGAGGAGATGTTCTTTTGTGGATTGCAAGTTGGTTAAAAGACAGGAAATAGAGAGTAGGATTAAATGGTCTGTTTTCACAGAGGAAAAAGATAAACAGTGGTGGGCCTCAGGGATCTGTACTTGGACTGGTGCTTTTTAATATATTTATAAATGATTTGGAAAGGAGTACGAGTGAGGTGATCAAATTTGTGGATGACACAAAATTATGCAGAGCAGTTAAATCTCAAATGGATTATGAATAATTGCAGGAGGATCTTGCAAGAGTGGAAGATTGGGTTTCCAAATGGCAGATGAAATTTAATGTGGACAAGTGCAAAGTGATGAATATAGGGAAAATAACCCTTGCTATAGTTACACAATGTTAGGGTCTATCTTAGGAGTTACCATCCAGGAAAGATCTAGGAGTCATAGTGGATAATACATTGAAATTGTTGGCCCAGTGTGCTATGGAGATCAAAAAAGCAAACAGAATGTTAGGAGTTATTAAGAAGGGAATGGAAAATAAAATGTAAGATGCCATAATGCCTCTGTATTGCTCCATGGTGAGACCCCATCTTGAATACTGTGTGCAGTTCTGGTCACCGCATCTCAAAAAGGATATAGCTGCACTGGAGAAAATGCAGAGAAGGGCTACCAAAATGATAAGGGGCATGGAATGGCTGCCCTATGAGGAAAGGCTAAAGAAGTTAGGGCTGTTCAGTTTGGAGAAGAGATGACTGAGGGGGGATATGATAGAAGTCTACAAAATCATGAAAGGACTTGAACAAGTCAATGTAAATCAGTTATTTACTCTCTTAATTAATAGAAGGACCAGGGAACACTCCATGAAGTTAGCAAGTAGCTCTTTTAAAACAAATCAATGAAAATTATTTTTCACTCAGCGCATAGCTAAGCTCTGGAATTCATTGCCAGAGGATTTGGTTACAGCAGTTAGTGTAACTGGGTTTAAAAAAGGTTTGGATAAGTTCCTAGAGGATTAGTCCATAAACTGCTATGACAGTAATTAATAAGCAATAGTAGCTTGTGATCTATCTAATGTTTGGGTACTTGCCAGGTACTTGTGACTTGGATTGGCCACTGTTGGAAACAGGATACTGGGCTTGATGGACCCTTGGCCTGACCCAGTATGGCATATCTAATGTTTTGTTCTTATGTTATGAGTGTCAAATCTGCTGATAAATTCAGCCAATTAAAAACATAGAAAAATGTTTAAAATATTACCAAACACTAATAAAAGTATTTCAAAACAGCAGATACATCACATCCAATAATTAAAACTAACAAGGATAAAAAAAAAATCTCCCACTCTCCATACCTGGGAACTTTAGATTTCTAGTCCTGCTGAGATTGTTGTAAATTGGAGGAGGGTACACAACCTTTAACCTCTCTCTCACACATATATACAGGTACTCTCACACATGCACACAGACACATACACATATATACACACAAAAACCTTCTCATACGAACACATGCCATCCCCACCACAATCTCATACACACACGCAAACACCACCCCCACTACCCTCTCATACACACACACACCATACCTACCACTCTCTCATACACACACACACACACACACACACACACACCATCACCCTCTCCTACACACATATACCCCACCTCGATCCCTGGGACTCTGGGCTGCATCCACTGCTCTGCCCCCCTTCTCTCTTCGCCATGTTGCACTCTTTAGTCTGCGCTGGCATCGCCACAGAACCTCTCTTTTTCTGGCAGAGAGAAACCCTACCAGCACGTCTCAATGCCATGCTTCCTTACCACCCCGGGTCGCCGGGATCTATCTTTTGCTGGCAGGGAGTGGAAATCCTGCCAGCACATCCAAATGTTGCACCACGGTGGGATGCCGGGACCTTTCTTTTGGTGGTGGGGAGTGGAAACCCCTCTAGCATGTCGCTGCTCCACGCTGCCAGTCCTGCCACCAGAGTTTGCCTGCATGAAGGGTGAGGCAGCTGGGGCAGGAAGGTTTCAGGGGGCAATTTTGCCACCTCAAAATCTTGTCGCCTGAAGCAGCAGCCTCACCCTACCTCATTTTAGAGCTGCCCCTGTTTCCTATTCACATTGATAGCAGATAACACCAGACAAGTACTGTTTAACCTGCCCAGTTTGTTCAGTTGCCACTGTCTGTCTGATGCTATCTGAGCTGCCATCATCTTTCTTTGCCCTACCACTGCCCTTTGTGCAGAAAGAATTTTTTTTTGCTGTTAGCTGAACAAACGACTGCCTGCAGGAGGTTGCTTGTTGTTTTTCCCATTAACTGGCAAGTCTTGCTAAGCTATCCTGTTGACCATGCTAGGTAATCTCTTCCTAATTATACTTGAGAGTGCTCTGAAGATTATATCTCCACTCCATACTAGTCAACTTTGCCACCTTTCCTTGCAAGCCTGATACAGCCCTACTACTGTAGGATAATTTGACACATGTTTTCACACTTAATCCAAGAAATGGTCTCTCCTCCTTCTCCCACAGTTTCTTTACTTCTCTCCTGATCTTACCACCACTCTTTCTATTGGTTTCTATCATGTTTGGAATCTGAATTCCGTTACAATTTTGACTAATGAAATGGTGATGGATGCCTGGTTTAGCAGAGCGATAGTAAAGAAATATTTTCTCTAAGCCTCTCTCTCTTCAAATATCATGGCCCCAAAGAGGAAGTTAATTTGCAGAGTGTTAGGGTTACCTGGGCTTGAATTGGTGACCTGGGGCTATGCAATGATGTGACTTCTTATCCTGGAAGCTCTTCCGGTGTATGAGATTTCTTCTCACAACTACTTCACTTTCCACTTGCAGGACATGATGAAGAAATTAAAATACTGTTTTGCAGATAGATTGCAAATTTTAACAAGAATATGATACAAGATTTCCTCAAAGGTTTTGTAAAAGAGTAATCATAGATGTTTACCTTCCCTCACCAAACCTCTCATAATAAACATGTTTTACTCTGCTTCTCTGCTTTTCCTGCTGTGCTCTGTCAGTATGGATGCAGCAGGAGAGTCTATCTAATAGGAGACCTCTACTGAGACAAGCAGTTAATGGTAACCCTGGCAAGCCCTGAGGTCTGTTTATATAGTCACTCTCACTTCCTCTACTTCTGTGATATATTAAGTACTTCGGAAGCTGCCCAGCTGTTCCAGGGGATAAATAATGGCAGCGGGAGCCTATATTTAACCTTCACTGTACAGGCTTCATACTTTGTAGCTGTCAACTTTTATCTCTTTGACTCCTTAGATTACTGAATTTTTTTTTTTAAGCTGCATTGCTCTGCCCCTTTCTTTTTATTTCTGCCAGTGCAGGTAGGTTAGGTGAAAAACTAACAAAATGATGAGTCATTTGCGGCAATTCTGCTTTCTCTCTCCAAAATATTAAATTGCTTTTCTCTTTTATTTTACTAGCGGTTTTTTTTTCAAAAGCTGTTTTATTTTGACATGGAGGATGAGTATAATTTTATTGAGGCCATCCTTCTAATAGTGGAATACGTATGTAGTGGGGAGTAGGTGATGTTAGACCCTGGCAGTTTTCACTCCATTTCAGGAATATGATATTATGTTTCATATCTTTGCTCATATATCTTGTCTCCCATTTTAGTCTGCAGAATGGGCGTGCCTTAAGCTCACTGTTTAGTCATTCAGTTCTAAAAAAAAAATTCTTAAAAACTATAACTAGTAATCTGTCAAACAAACATTGTAATTAGTATATTTACAATTTGTTTTGAACCATTTGAAATATATCATTTCAAAGTATTTCTAATGTATAGAATTCCTGAGAAGCATAAATAGTTATCTGAGCATTCTGATCAAGTATTCTAAAAAGAGACTAATATGACTAATTCATTCACAGACTATTTCTTGATTTTAAAGCAAGCAATAAATATCCATTTTTGACAAAAATGTGTTATTGCCCCTGTGCTACAGAATTGTTTTAAGAAGGAAAAACTCCTAGGAAATAGTGTCATTACAAAAGAGTAACAAAGCAGCTATCATTTATTAGGGGCTGATTTTAAACACACTGTTCATTGGCTATGAGAGTCAGCTATATTTAGCCAGCTAGCTTTAGGTTAATTCTCAACCACAGCTTAGATGGTTACATTTAAACCAATAACAACAATGGGAGGAGTCAAGATGGCTGCCAAGTGAGGAATGCTGAGAAGACTCTCCTTGCTGCTTCTATTACTTATTTTCCCTTCTCCTTTACTGAATGCCTCACATGAAACATAAGGCTAAGTTGAGGGGCACCAGTACAAGTTCCCCCTTGCTTGAATCCCATCAGCCGTAGGTTGAGGGTTTTTTCCCAGCAAGCCCAAAAATGGCTCTGGGTATGATTGCTGTGGGGAACAATATCTGGCAAACGCTGTCCCCTCTGATTGAAAAAAACATTTTTAACCCCCAGAGTGCCTATCACACCCTCTCCTCCAAAATGTGAATACTCTATCTCTTTGGTACAATTACCTATGGAGGAGTCAAGTCAGGCTGACTTAGGAGCGAGGCAAGCTGAGATTGTCCCTGACCGGGACTCATATAGTTCAGAGCCTAATTTCAATCTGGGCGCTGCTGGAGGAGAGAACCCTGTTTGAAGGGCAGTGGAAGCAGTTGCTTCCCTGACCACAAATATACCATCAACTTCACTGGATCTGCCTGAGGGCATCAAAATGAGTTGAGGTGGTACAGAATTGAACGTGCCATTTTCCAATTTGGGTTTGGTTAAACCCCCTGAAATTACCTTGGAGGTATTATGGAATGCCATTGTTTTGCTTGAATCACCTATTTCTGCTCTTACTAAAGTTTAGTTTGAGACTAATTCTAAGGTTTTGGCAAATGTGAATACCATTTCTCAATATGGAAATAAACTTGAAGTTTTGGATACTCGGTTAGCTGCAGTTGAAAAAGTCCAACATGCTTTAGTTCAATCTGCTTTAATTTCATCTAAGAAGTTGGAAAATATTGTGGGATTTAAATTTTCCTCTTATAAAATCTATACCTATTATGGACTTATTCAAAAGCTACATTTTCCCAAATTCTTAAAATTCCTGATGCAGCAATGCCAGTGTTTGCAAAAATTTATTTTCTGCCTGAAACAGAAGAAGCCACTACAAGAAGTTTTCTAAAGAATCTTCTTTGAATATTACTCAGCTTCTTGAATCTTCACATGAGATGGATGTTTCTAAAAGAACGCTTTTGGTCTCCTTTGACTTGTTGTCAGATTGCAATTCCATTCCCAGATTTTTCTTTCGTAATAGGGAGTCCTTGTTTTATGGACAGAAATTATGGATTTATCCAGATATCACTGGAATAACTCAACTTCGTAGAAAAAATTTCTATCTGTGCATGCCGAGGTACTTGCAAGGGGGGGCCCAGTTTAAATATCATGTAAAATATGGGAATGATATTTATCTTTTTTTTTTTAACCATCACAACTCCGGACGTTCTTAGATACACACACCTAATATGTCTCAAAAAATCAATCAGATACACACACTTAATTTGTCTCAAAAGATATGCTATAGATGTGATTAAGGAATGTTTCTCATTATTTTCTTTTTACTAATTTTCATTGTTAGTTGCTCTTTTCTTGACCCTCCCCCTCCTATTTCCTTAACAAGGAATATACAGATTTGATTTTATTTCTCCTTTTTAAATTTTATTTTGTTTCTTTATATTGTAATTCTATCTGTACATTCCTAAATATCCTGAATAATGTTGTCTTGTCTGATGTATGAATGCAATTAAAAATAAAATAAAACAATAAAACAATAACAACAGCACTCAAAATAGATGCCTGGTCAAGTGATTCCCTAGAACAAAACCCCATCCCCTAGAATGCCTACAATTTGAATGGCTAAATATAGCCGCCTAAGAAAACTAGAAAAACTAGGTGATTAGATTTAACTATTCAGAAGGGGAAATTCCATGAGCGATCTTTCTGGTTTAGGACCTTATTTACTAAGCATTTTTTACATTAGACACAGAGGGCCTCATTTTCCAAGCCGCTCACACGTGATAAGGGACCTTTCGCACGCGAAAAGTCCCTTATCACGTGTGATACCAGGATGGGGGCGGAGTCGGCCCCGGAACAGGAGGAGTCGGGGCGTCACCAGGGCCGACTCTGTGCCGACGCTGCAGACAGCGAAAAGGTAGGTGCCTTTTCGCTGCCTATTTCGCTCCCAATAGCTACATCTCCTATGGTGGCGCTATTGGGTACGAAACCGGCAGCGATCGCACCGCGACAGTGTGATCGCTGCCGGCTAGCGCAGGCCCACCCCCCATTTCAGCCCCCCGCCCCTCATCTTCTAAAGTATCGCAGGCCTGCGATACTTTAGAAAATGAGGCCCAGAATGGGAGAAAAGCCTTAATAAATCAGGCCCTTAGTAGTTGGCTATAACTCTGCAAACACTGGTGCCTAGTTTATAAGAGAGAATATCTGTGTATTAATTTAACCAAATAGTTATACTATTTATTCTAAAATGTGTTATTCTCAAGTTACTTTCAAACAAAGGCAGCACTCAAACTGGGGCAGATTTTCGAAGCCTAGGCTCGTTTACGCGTGTAGGTGGGGTTTCACGCGCCAAGCCTATTTTGCATAGGCCCGGTGACGCGAGCAAGCCCCGGGCGCATGTAAGTCCCGGGGCTTGAAAAAATGGGCGGGGAGTGGGTGGGGCATGGGCATGGCCAGAGGCCTCTCCACTGCTGCTGGGCCCGGGGATTGCGCGCCAGCACTTGGCCGGCGAGCACAACCTACGCCTGCCCAGAGGCAGGCGTAAATAAATAAATAAAGGTAGGGGAGATTTAGCTAGGGCTGGGGGCAGATTAGATAGGGGAAGGGAGGGGAAGATGCACCCCCTTGCGTGCGCCGAACCCGGATTTTATAACATGTACGTGGAGGAGGAGGAGAAGTCCATTACCTGCTATTAAGTTCACTTAGAGAATAGCCACTGCCATTAGCAATGGTAACATGGAATAGACTTAGTGTTTGGGTACTTGCCAGGTTCTTATGGCCTGGATTGGCCACTGTTGGAAACAGGATGCTGGGCTGGATGGACCCTTGGTCTGACCCAGTATGGCATGTTCTTATGTTCTTATGTTCTTATGCTTGGCACATGTTATAAAATCGGGCATAGATTTGTGCGCAACGGGTTGTGCGCACAAATCTACGCCTGCGCATAGGTACAAAAATCTGGCCCACTTTCTGTAGTATAAATATTGCCTGCATGTTTACAAATCTTTTTTTTTTAATTTAAAACTGTATGACTATACCATGGCTCACTTAAATCCATACAGATAAGATTTATGAAGTAGAATATTTCAGAATTGGATGTATTATACTGTAAAACAAAAGGGAAATCAAAATTAACATAACAAAATAGTATAAGAAAGGATGCAGTCAGCAAAGTTTTGAAAAGTTTCTTTCTCTTATCTGTCTATCTGTCTATCGATCTATATAACTAGCCATATTGAAAAATGAATTTTTCCAATCTGTGCCTATGAAAAGGAATCTTTATTCACTAATACCTATAGAGAGAACAAACATTAGTGCCATAATTTATGTGAAATGACCTCTCTCCACTCATGCTTCCCCTATCTCCATTATCCTTAAAACAAATTAAGGCAAAAGGGAAGAAATGAAAGGAGTAAAGTGACTATATAATAATCCCGCCTTCATTTTCATATTTGTTGTTTTCATTCAAAATACAATGCTATATGAACTGTCCAGAATATCATCTTAGGTTTTTAACTGTTCATCTTATTAGAATTTCTTGCTTGATCTTTTATGTTTTACAACAATATTTTAATACTTATAATTTTTCATGTGTTTGGATCCAACAGCAAGATTGTGTAAACCATAAATATAAGCATTAATACCTTATTTCTAACTTCAGTTTTATTACTTACTATTTTCCTTCTGCTTCTTTGGATTTCCAACCTATAAATATTCAAATGTTTCCAAATCTCAGCATAGTTATTAGGTACTAGCACTCTTTCTTTGCTTTTGTAAAAACCAAGAATAATCTTATTCTTTATTTGTTTTATATTAACCAAGTTTTTGAATTTTTATTCTTTACATTTTATTCTTTATATTTTTATTTTATTTTACTTTTATTGTAAACCGTTTTGATCAATTACTCATAAAGGCGGTATATAAACATTTTCAAATAAATAAATAAATATATACATAATTAAACCAGTCTCTACTGGGCTACAACATCAAGAGACTTCATTTATAACATTCTGCTTTTTTTTCCCTATTTTATATCACCCACCATCAACACCACCCCCTTCCCATCTAGTCCAACCAATGTTTGATCAAGGACTACAGCCCAATGCTCCTTCCAGAATGCAGTACATATGCACCCTGATTCTGGAAACTGTCACCTTTACAATGACTCAGGATCCCTTCCCCTCCCAGGTGATAAGAGCACTGCCTCTGAAGCAACTCCATCCTTGCTTGATCTAAGGAACAGAAATCAGGTACAAGAATCAAACCCAGATCTACCACATGCTAATGCACAGTACTGTCACTGAGCTACTAGGTTAGCCAATTCAATTTTTTTTTTTAAGGATGCATAGTTGTAATCAGCATCAAAGGAGTTATGCTTTTTTGCATTAACAGGTCTGTAATAATTGTGAGTTTTGATGTGTGTTATTTTTCTATGTGCTAATAGACAATGATCTGTTTTGAATAGATTTGAAAGTTATTATCTCAGCATAATCTAGACACTCCGGTACTCCATTCTGAACCCTTACCAGTTCACCCTGAGAAATAGGGATGCACATTTGTTTCAAATGAATTTCAGTTATTTATTTATTTGTATGCTTTTATATACCGAAGTTTGGTGCAGGCCTTCACTCCGGTTTTAATAACTATGGGAGAATGGTTTAGAAACTATAACAGCTACTTTTTAGAGGTTTAACAGTGAAGTACTGCATCACATTGAATATATTTTACAAGTGAAAAACTACTGGTTACAATGAAGATAACTGATTACAGTGATAAGTATATAGGGTAGGTAGGGTTATAAGATAATAAAGTGTTTAACGATGATTATTTTTTATTGAGTAGGTCAGGGTAACATTGAATTGTTTACCCTATTCCATCTTTGTAGGTTTGTCGGAATAACCAAGTTTTGAGTAGTTTTCTAAATATTTTTGTGCTGTTTTGTAGTGTTAGGTTTTCTGGTAGGGTATTCCAGAGAAGTGGGCCGGCTATTGAAATTGATCTTTCTCTTATTGCAACAAACAAGGGCAATCTGTTTCATTTCAAGAGCTCTGAAATGAATCAGGGCCCCTACAAATGAAACAAACCTTATTAATTGCATTCATTTGAAAGGAATGCATAGGGCCTAAGCCTAGGCCCAAGACTAGAGCCATAGGTCAAGGCCCATAGCAGGGGTCACGGCCTATGCCCTAGCATAAAACAAGTGCCTCGGCCTAAGCCTCATCCAGAAGCCAGGGCATCACCTAGGGAATAGGCCGAGATCCAAAGTAGGGGGTTGTGGCCTAGGCCCGGGCACAAAGCTGGGGTTTCATCTAGGTCCAGCCTGATACCAGGGCCTCGGCTGAGATCCAAGAAAGGTCTTACCTGAACTATAGGGTATTCAATGGCAAAGGTCAGGTCTCGGCCAAGCCCCAGGCCTGACACTGTGACCTGACCCGGAGGCTGGTTCTTGACACCAGGGCTTTGGCCCAGACCCAGGCCCAATTTTGTGACCCAACCCAGAGGCCAGCCCTGATGCCTGGATCTCGGCCTAGGATGGAGGTCAGATCCCAATGCCAGGGCTTTTGCCCATATCCAGGCCTGATGCTGCTGGGTGTTAGGTTAGGCTGGAGCCCAGACACAAACACGACACTGCAACCTGACCTGGAGGCCAGTTCCTGATGCCAGGGCCTCAGCCCAGACTCAGGCCCAACACTGCAACTCGACCCGAAGGCCGGGTCCCGATGCTGGGGCCTCAGCCTAGGCCAGAGCCCAGACCCATGCCTGATGCTGCAACCCAAACCAGAGGCCAGGTCCCACTGCCAGGGCTCGGCCCAGACCCAGGCCCGATACTGCAACATGCCCCGAAGGCGGGTCCTGACACCAGGGCCTTGGCATGGACCCAGGCCCAGTGCCAGGGCCTGGCCTGGACCTTAACTTCTGGTTTATCCACCCCAGTGGATTGTGCCATTTTGATAGCTGGAATTCTACGGCATTGCCATATATCAAAATAGTGCCATCTAGTGGGGTAAGCTGGTGCAACCACAGTAGTCAGCATCAGAAGAGAAGAGGACAATGTGGAGCAACTACAAAGCCGGGGCCTGGGCCTGACCAAGCATCAAGACCAGGCCTCCAGGCCAGGCCACAACATTGGGCCTACGTCCGGCTGTGACCCTGCATTGGGACCCGGCCTCCAGGTTGGTTCACAGCAATGAGCCTGGGTCTGGGCCGAGGCCCTGACATCAGGACCTGTATTGCAGACCAGGTTACTGCATCAGGTCTGGTTCGGCTCTGGCCTAGACTGCGGCCTAGGTGTTGGAACCTCACCTCCAAGTCAGGTCATGGCATTGGGCCTGGGTCCGGTCCAAGGCCATGGCATCAGGACTCAGCCTCTGGGTTGGGTCATGGCATCAGGCCTGGGTCTGGGCCAAGGCCCTGGCATCATAACCCGTTCGTCATGCCAGATCGCTACGTCAGATCTGGTTTGGACTCCGGCCTAGGATGAGGCCCAAGCATCAGGATTTGGCCTCTGGTTTGGGTCACTGCATTGAGCCTGGGTCCAGTCTCTGGCCTAGGCCAAGGAACAGTCTTCGAGCCTGGGTTCGGCCAAAGCGTTGGCCTTTGGTAAGCCGAAGTCATGGCGACATATGGCTCCCTCAGTCTACGCTAGGCTGAGGCTTTTGCCTGAGCCTAGGCCTCGTCTGTGGATTCCTACTGGACCAGGTAAGTGGGGGTCTTGGGGGGATCCTGGCCCCGGCTTTTTCCTGGGTGATCAGGAGGTCCCAGGAGGCCTTGTTTTGCTTTTTTTTTACTTTTTAAAAAATGTTATTCATTTTTTTCCCATGAATGAAACAAATTGAATCATCCACAAACTAAATTCATGGGAAAAAAACCCCTCCTGAAAATGAACTGAAAAGAAAACAATTTTGTTTTCTTCTGTACATCCCCAATGACAAGTCTTATTTCGGTTTCATAAACTACTTAGCAAGTGTAAATGTATTCACACAATTTGGTAATATATGCATGCATACCACGTATAAAATAGCAGCTATGGACCTGCTTCTGAACCAAACCCTGGAATGCCCCTAGACCATCTATTTTTTCCCTGTTCACATTTATGTACGATACTGCAAGTATATATGACATGTACTTGTGAGGGTTATAAAATTGCATATACGCATGTACATGCTGCTTACACATGTCTGTGTTATTTATATAAGCAAAATTCCTGTGTAATTCTTTGAAAATTCCTTTCTAAAAAATTCTAATAATGCACATAAACTAGATTGTATATACTAACAATATTTTCATATATGTTAACACCCCCATGTGTTAGTACACTTTAATACATTTATTCCTACCTCCCCCTTCATCCAATGAATTGATTTCTAGCCCTACACCATCTTTTTGTAATTTATTCTGAATACTGGATAATTGTGGCTCTGCAATAAAAAAAAGTACTGATTTTATTAGTCATATACCTATTTTTAAATAAGTCCTTTCTCACAGCAACTCTTCACCCATTTATCTTGTACTACAGTTTGGAAATATATGGTATCCAGGTGTTCTAATGTATGTTTTGATGACACAGCAGAACCCCAGATTAAGTCTAGCAAAGTGGGAGTGACTAGATAGGTCAAGTTGTCAAAAGCCATAACAAAGTCCCTCTTTATCTTCTTCATTTATTTTAAACCTTTTTTATACTGTTCCCTTCTTTAAATTATTATCATTTTCTGAGAGATGTACAACATATGTTAAAACAATAAAACAATATGTACTTGCATCAACAACACACACAAAAATAAACAAATAAAATGTATTTATTTATTTATTTATTGTATTTATTTATTTAAGAGTCATAAATTGCTTCAAAGTTCAACGTTCACTCAATCCTTTTGTGCTACTCACAAAGCCAACCACATCTCCAGGAACAACCAAATCTTAACGTTCTTTCTAAATGTTAAATAATTCTTCTCATACTTATATCTGCTGATAATTTATTCTAAAGTATAGATGCTACCACTTAAAACATCCTTGCCATGCACTGTAACTACATACTACCTTAAAAGTTAGCATCCTAACCCTGGCGAGACCTAAGATTACGACCAGGGGCGTAGATGCATGGCTCCATTAATTCTCATCACTCTAACATAAGAGTCATATTTTTTAATTGGACATGGGCCACCATGGATAGCCAGTACATCTAGATGATGTTTGTCATTGGTAGCACAGGACCATCCAAGCCACCATATTCTGGATGACTTGCAGCATGTGCATGAGCAATTGAGAGAGGTCACACACAGAGTCCATTACAATAGTCCAGGTGGGAAACCACTAATAAATGGAACACAGTTTTAAAAAGCCTTCTGATCCAAATAAGGGTGTAACAACTTCACCTCATATAGCTTCTAGATAATGGCCTGAATAGTTCTAGAAACATACACTTCAGACTAAATTTAAATTGAATAAGTAATATCCGCATCGTTAACTGTCTCAACAGAATTTGCTCCCCTTCCACCACCACTTGCATCAATGATTTTGACCTCTTCATCTGCCCAATCCTAAAAACCTCATTTTGGTGGTTTTTATCACCAATTTACTCTGTACCAACCAATCTGTCACTAGAGTTAACTTTCTATTAAACTCCAAAATGGCACAAATCAACTGCATAAATATAACCTTGTACCTATACAGAAAGAAGTACAGCACCCATATTAAACAACAGTGGGAAAAGGGGAGAGGGGCATTTCTTTGAAATAAAGTGAAAATAGAAAAAGATACACAGGAATTCAGATGTTCATTTGCTATAACAGGTGACTAAATTATTATAAAATATTCATTCTTAGTTTAAACTTGCTAATGGCAATCTGGTTTGTAACCTACTATTTTCTTGTCTACCCTAACTAGCCAGATATAAATGTGAAATGTCATATGAGCTACTATAGAAATTCTGAAAACACAATTTATTTTACCATAACTTGAAGCAAGTGCAATTCATACTAATTAGTAACTCCCTGAAGGAATAATCATACACCATGGTGCATTTTAAACAAATAAATCTGAATTAAAACATACACTGTTTATTAATATGAAAGTTAAGTTTTGCAGAATTAAAATGGAACTGTTATGTTGTTTTCTATCACAAGCTGTTACATAGCCATTGACACAGTAATTTATCTAGGTTGACTTTTATACAATGGGAGAATGTTGATTGTTATTAGCCACAAAATACTTTTGTTTTGTTTGTATTTGGAGTTTGGCTTTTTAAAATATAGTTTAATGTAAAACATTATCCAAATGATAACATGGTTACTTCAATTTTACCAAGTCATTTTTTTTAAAAATTAAGAACATTCATGTGAAACTACTTGTACATTGCAGGCCTTGCTTAATTTTAATTCAGACGAGTATGAAAAGCATTTCTCTTGTGCTTCGGTCAAATGGATTAAAAAAATGTTTCAGACTCAGATGGAAAGCATGTCAGACAAATTTGTGGTAAAGGTATAATGAGACTCTGTTATATCTGTAAATGAAAATGTGGACCCTGAAGTTCTAGGCAGATTCTACTCTAGCTCTGACCAAATTACTAATAACTGTCAGCCTGCAAAATCAGCCATAGATGTGATGCTCAGTGTTCATCATACCAAGATCCTGAATCTGAAGGTAACAATGACACATTGAATTACAAGTAGGACATTATATATGGTTTCTGCACATAATCACTGAAGATGCATTTACGGTATATGTAACGGACAGTTCCGTCACCAGTAAGCCCTGGATATTTCCTATATAGTTAGTGCTGAGCAAGTTAGTGAATAAGGGGAGGAATCATTCAAATGCAGCCCCTCTCTTTTTGAGGGGGCTGGAATGGCCTTCCCCCTTGAGAGGTCTTTTAAGCAGTTCCCTTCTGAGAGCTCTGGGAACAGGGTGAGCTGATTTTGAAGTTAGTGGAGGTGTTCTGGAGCCTTTGCCTAAATTTGAATTTTTGGGCTTGCTCTTAGGACTCCAGCAAACCCTTCTGGAAATCTGTGAGTTAGGCTGAGGATCTGCCCTGCCTGTCCACTCCCTGGTAGGAAAGGGTCAGTAAGTACCCCAGGATAATTTGGGCTTTTTGAAAGACTTAATTTGTAGGAGCCTCGTGAGAGACACCTGGGCTTCTCCTGGACGCAGGACATGGGGAACCCTGGGTTTGGGGCACCCAGGGATAGGGGAGACCTGCCCTTTAGAGTTGGCGAGGAACTCTGCAAGTGTTTGCATCAATTTCGGGAAGTAGACTTTTTGTTGAAGATCTGGGAGGAAGTTTTGCTGCCCCTTTTCCTACCCACACAAGGATATCTAGATTCTAGATTCTAGAGCTGATTGTTCCAGCTTGGGACCCTCCCATCAGGGATTCATACAAGAACTAAAAAGGAAACCAGGAAAGCAACTAACTGTGAGCAAAGAACCATTTAAAATCACTGAGGTCACCAAACAGGAGTCTTCATACCCTGGGGAGAGAGAGGTTTGGACTCTGTGCAAAAGTCTGTTTAACACCTTTGCCAGTTATGGAAGGGGTTTTGCACACAAGTAAAGGACACCTGGGAACTCTACTTTTTCTAAGCCCTGGAAAGGAAAAGTGTCCCTAGTCCTGGTTTACATATTCCTGCACAGACAAAAGAACGAAGGACTGTAACAAAAAAGGAAGAAGCCTGCGGTGCTGTGGATTTAATTGATTTGTGCCAATTTCATATAATTTTCTACCAGTAAAGACTTTAAAGTTTGGGCACTAGCCGAGTGGTTCCAGGGTGTCATTTGGCATATACAGCCCACTTGAGTGAAATTAAATCAGCCCAGGGACAAGAACAATGGTATAAAGGGTCGCCCCCTAGCACTCTGAGCCTTGGAAGTGACCTCACCCCCTGCCAACAAAGGATTCACACCGTGGGGGAAAGAGACTGTGTTGTTTGAGAGTTAGCCAGGTGTGGTTCCAGCCCCAAAGAGACAGTTAATTAATTATTTTATGGTATCTGTACCTGAGGATGAGGTTGCATACAGATGATAAATTAAGGTCTTTTCTATATAACATGGCCTGTTTGCATTTCAGTGAATATGTTTAGGTACAATTCAGTTTAGTCTGGGTATTTAGTTTACTTTTTATTCCCTTGTTCCTTAAACAGCAAGTGAGGGAATAAAGAACTCGCATGAGGGAAGCTAAGGTGTCAAGTCTAAAACCATTTATTGCAAGTTACATCTATGCAGCTATGCTAGATGATTTGATAGTTAAGTAATCAAGCCTATTTTCCTGAATTGACTGTTGATTGGCCATCCCAAATGTTCCATCTTCTAATATGCTTTTTACTTGGTATGATTTCTAGCCTTCACGGAACAACGGCATATAAAAGTGGGAGACCCTAACTTGGGACATGGCTAAACTGAATAATTGATGTAGAGTTTGCACTTCAAATTTGATTGACAAACTGTTTTCTCATTTCCATTTCACCTTTCCTTTGCTTACTAAAATTAAATTACAAAATATAAAACAGAATTGATAAATTGAGGGATCTGACTAGATGATGGTTAGTCTCTGGCTTGCAACTATAGCATTTCAATGCCAGAAGCATTGTAAGATAGTGTAAACCTCATTCTATTAATTTCAGGCATGGAACAACAGAAAGCATGTTAACATAACAGTAGAACATGAAATAAGAAAAGCCTTTCACTACTATGACCTGTGGGCACTTCTGCTTGAGACGTTTAATTGAGGCCAGAAGCTTCAAACTAGAAGTTCAATCATAGCACTTCCTGTCCCACCCACATGCAGTATTCTGCTTATTTAGAACAGGAAAGAATCACAACAGCAGATAGTATGGATTGCTGCTTCTGAGCACTGAAAGGAGAGGGGAAAGAGCATTGCTGTTATGGCATCAGAATCTTGGCAGCAGCTCTGCCTTGAGATCTGGTCAGATCAGCAGTTCTCAATTAGTGAAAAAGGGCATTCTGTGTGTGAGCTTCCCATGGCCACCTTCCCTTTAGGTAGCTTGAGAGGCCCCATGATCACCATTTTGAAATCAAGTTTTTAAACTGCAAAAATATAAGATTCCAGTAGCCTATAATTTCTGTAATTTTGAAATGTTGGACCATGCCTCTTATAAACATAAGCCCTTTAACCTTGAAATATTTTCTAAGAAGCACACTTTTTCTTGACCAGAAATATTCATGCAGTTAGGTCCTCAGAAATGTCTGCTATTTGCACTGCAGTCTCCCAGATTTTTCCTTGATTAAGGAAGTATCTAGAGTTTTACCTTTCTAGACTCTTGTTTCTCTAGAATAGGAATAGAACTATGGGGAAACTTCCCTAGACAAGTCTGGGAGACATTGGGGTTCTCCTTGTTGCTGAGGCTTCTGAATTGCACCCTTGTTTTAGGGTTCAATTGTCAGTTCCCACACACATCTCCTTCTGAGAGAAAGATGCTGCAGTTTTTCTAGATAAGGCTTTTGCTTCCAAAACTGAATCCCTTTACCTTCTGTGTGAGACTTTCTCTACCACAAGTAGAATATTAGAAAGATTCCTTACATTGAGGTGGTAGAATAAGAGCTTGAGATTCTGGGACCCATGAACCAAGAGACGCTACAGTTAGTCAAGCTGATCCATCAGATGGAGTTTTATATTTTCAGGGTACTCTTTGCTGGCAAACCAGAAAAATATTCCAACAACAAGAAAAATCTTAGTGAGTCCTTCCTTAGTTCTGGCATTAAAGGCACAGAAGACTCTATAATCTTCCTTTTCTTAGACTAAGATTGCCTTATGAGCCAGCGTATTCACCCATATTAAAGGGCTCAGCCTTTCAACGAGTCCTGCCCGTTCTTTCTTATAAGAAAAGTCACTATGGTCCTTAGCATGGAGACTGTAAAGGTGATAGTTATAAGGAGTTGCTTAACCCAAATTCTAAAAGCAAGAAGGTACATGCGGCTATAAAGGAGTATGTTTAAAATGACCAGGTCTGTGGGGTTGGGACGTTTGTTATGCCAAAAGGCCTGGTTAAGCTGAACAGACTATTTTGGACACAGTAGAATAATGGGTCAAGTACTCTAATGTGGATTCCACTATTGCGAAAATGACTTGAAAGTTCAGTATTCCAGTAGAAGGCACTGTCACATTAAAGCAGGGATTCCCAAAATTTTCATATGAAAAGCCATATAGAATATTTCATATTGCTGAGAGAGAGGGGGTGGAAGGGATCCTCTTCAAGCTAAATTCTCAAAAAAAAAAAAAAAAACATTCATAGATCTTCCCTGCATTAACCCTCTACCTCCACCCTTCCACGCCAGCCTACTCTTTTCTCTGAAGATTTTATTTTAGTGCTGTCCCAGACTGCAGATGTTTCTCCCTGAGGCAGTGGCAATGGATATGTTCTCCCATGTGACTACCACCTGAAGAAAGCACCCTGCCTCCATTCTTGCACAGTACAGGTCTGTTCTCCCACTCTCCCTCATGCATGCATGAGTTTGCACTCTTGTGAGCCTCAATATTAGAAGGTAAATATAAGGGAATTTATCAAGGTCAGCAGCTTTGCTGCATTTCCCTTGGCAGTGTGTTTAGTGTGTGGGTGTGTGTACAAGGGCAGATTGTAGGAAAATATCAGCCTAGGAGATTTTTTAAAAACTAGCCCACAGGGCATCTCTTTGGCTCCTTCATGCAATTTCTGTGCAGCACATGCTTCAACAGCTCCCAAAGGCATTCCAAGCTGAACTTTGAGAAGTACATCATGTGACCTGGAACATAGCAGGATTGAAGCAAAATATCAGCAACATAAATTTCACTTTTTTGCTAAATAACTAAGTAGAGCACACCCTAGACCAGGGGTGGGCAATTCCGGTTCTCAAGGGCTGCAAACCAGTCGGGTTTTCAGGATATCCTTAATGAATATGCATGAGAGAGAGTTGTATGCAAATCTAGGTTGTCAGACTTAACATTTGACATTTTAGTATTCTGCATATCAATCTTACATGTGTTTAGCTTGAACTGCCAGAGTACAAATTTTGATTAGATGCTTTTTAGCTCCTAAGTGTCAAATCCAGTACATGGATCTACAGTTTAGGGCATTAGCTAAAGTTCTAGTTCTCTTACTAAGTGCCAGCATATTGATCTAGGATTCATAACAGAAGCTAAATAAAATGAGAGCAATACTCAGCCAGATAAGTCATGCCTTATCTGGCTAAGTAGTAGCAGCTAAATATCCTGCCCCACTAAATGGATACCATTTATCCAGATAACTAGTTATCTAGTTAAGTGGCAAATCCTAGTTTGGAGGGAGGGAGAGAGAGAGAACACACCTGCCTCTAGGGAGGCACACATATTAGGCAATTTTGTATACCACTGTAAGAAGGGCCATTCTGACCTTGGGGTGAGGTTTTGATGGTGGGCTAGGCTTTGGGGGGCAGTTTTACATGCACAGTCCGAGGTACGAATAGCACAGTAGACATCAGTGAAGATTTTATGTGATTTGAAGTGATGAAAGGTATAAAAAGATGAGATTTGTATAATGTACTCTTGACTTAGCTTAATGCACTCTGCTAGCAAGCTAGGTTGAGCGTACTATGTATAAATCTCATCTTTGTGTACCTTTCATCACTCCAAATCACATAAAAGCTTCAATGATGTGTACTGTACTTTCTCAACTTCTGACTGTGCATGTAAACCTGCCCCTAAAACCTAGACTACTACCAAAACCGCACTCTGAGTTACTAGTTGCGCCTCTTTCAGTGACATAAATAGTTTTCATATATGAGAGCCTTATAAAGAGTCTCTCTCTCCCCCAAATTGCAAATTATTCTAACTACACCCCTTTTTTATTGTGGGCATTATTTTTCCACAATTTTATAGCAAAATGATGAATCTAGGCCTAAGTTAGCTGGATAAGTTTATCTGGCGAGCCACACAGCAGCTCATTGTCTACCCACTTCTAAATAGCAGTACATTATTTTATGCAGCCAGAAAAATGATTCCATTTCAACTCAGTGATTTTTCAGTCTAAATGATATGAGTAATTTTGAGGATCATTTATCAAATTGCGTTAGGGCGTTATCTTGGGCATTAGGGACTAATGCTTGTGATATAGCTGTAACATATGCAATAAATATTGTATCGCAAATTACATATTGTAACTGTGCTGTTCATACATATGACTGTACATGGAAAACTGCCTCCAAAACTCCTAACCCCGAGTTACTAGTGCACCCTCTTACAGTGGTATAAATAGTTAACTTTTTGTGAGCCTCTACAGATGCACTTTCTCTCTCTCTCTCTCCAGCAGCTCAAAAATTTAAGGTGTGTTGCAGTAAAATACCATTGCAATGTGATACCCTGAAAATTAGCCTAACCACATGTGCTATTTTTTTAAATATTTATAGCAAAATGATTAATCTAGGTCTTAGTGATCATTCTGGGAACATTTAATATTTATTGTATTCACCTAAATGATATATAAATAGTCTGAGAAAGGAACAGTTTTGGAGCACATGTTTTGGAGCACATTTTTGTACTTTTTAAACCTAGCTTGATAGTACCCAGGTAGAGAGTGCATTGTTGAAATCTCATCTTTGTGTACCTTTCCTCATTCCAATTCACATCAAATCTTCACTGATGTGTACTGTGCTGTTCGTACGTCTGCCTGTGAATGTAAAACTGTCCTAAAAACCCTAGACCACCAAAACCTTACCTTGAATTACTAGATGACGCTCTTATAGTGATATAAATAGTTGACTACTAGGATAGCCTTATAAAGACTCTCTCTCTCTCTCTCTCTCTCTCTCTCTCTCTCTCTTTCTCTCTTTCTCTCTTACATAATCAAATCACTATGACAGCTGACCTAACCCTTGGAGACTCATCCTTGATTCCTAGTTAAGTTATGGAGCATCTATGCTGTTCTTGTGGTGATTACTTTGTGGCATGGGGGTAAGGGCATTCTGCTGCTCAAAGTTTCTGATAGCTGACAGAGCCATGCATGTCAGATACATGGAGGGGAGGAAGAGTTAGCAAGGGGAAAAGATGTAAGCAAGAGGACATGGGGCAGAGCACTTGGAACAAGGGAGAGAGAGTGGGAGAAAATGACTGGACTACAGACCATATATATAGGATCTTTGGATCCAAATTTAAAGAAGATCACGAAAAACAGAAAAATAAGTATATTGATTACAAGAATAAACTAAGCCTCCATTTGGAAAAGATGTTAATAAAGGAATACAAATCACTGGCAGACCAAATACTGAACATTAGTTTTGCCACACCTGATCAGTTCAAAGGTCCATCAAGCTCTGTATCCTGTTTCCAACAGTGGCCAATCCAGGCCACAAGTACCTGACAGGATCCCAAAGTGTACCTAGATTCTATGCTGCTTATCCCAGAGATAAGCAGTGGATTTCTGCAACTTCATCTTAACAATGCTTTATGGACTTTTCCTCCAGGAACTTGTGTAAACCTTTTGTTAAATGTAGCTAAACTAACATATTTCACCACATCCTTAATAAGTGTATTCCAGAGCTTAATTATGTGTTGAGTAAAAAATTATTTTCTCTTATTAGTTTTAAATGTACAACTTAGTAACTTCATTCCCTAGTCTTTGTGCTTTTAAAAAGAATAAATAACCATTTCACATTTACTCGTTCCATTCGACTCAATATTTTATAGACCTCATCATATCTCTCCTCAGCTGTCTCTTCTCCAAGCTGAAGTTCCCTAACCTCTTTAGCTTTTTTTCATAGGGGAATTGTTCCTCCCCTTAATAATTTTTGTCAATTTTCTCTATACCTTTTCTAATTCTGCTATATCTTTTTTGACATGTGGTGACCAGAATTGCACACAAAACTCAAGATGAGGTTGCATCATGGTGCAATACAGAGGCATTATGATATTGTCTATGTTATTCTCCATTCCTTTTCTAATAATTCCTAGCATTTTATTTATTTTTTTGCCTGCTGCTGCACAGTGAGCAGATGATTTCAATGTATTATCAATAATGATGCCTAAATCTTTTTCCTGAATGGTGTCTCCTAATATGGAACCTTGCATTATATAGCCATAATTTGGGTTGCTTTTCCCTAAGTGCATAACTCTGCACTTGTCCACATTAAATTTCCTTTGCCATTTGCTTGCCCAGTCTCCTAGATCCTCTCCCAGTTTCTCACAATCCTTTTGTGATTTAACAACTTTGAATAATTTTGTGTCATTGGCAAATTTGAACACCTCATTCATTGTTCCCATTTCCAGGTCATTTATACATTTGTTAAAAGCAGTGGTCCCAGAAAGATCCCTGAGACACTCTACTATTCACCTTTCTCCATTGAGAAAATAGACCATTTGGCCCTATTCTCTGTTTTCTATATTTTAACCAGCTCCCAATCCCAATCCTCTATCCCATTTCATTCATTTCATATTTATATACCCCACATACCAGATTTGCAAAGCAGATGAAGGTGATTTACAACAAATACACAGCTTAAAAATTACATAAAAACATTTAAACATTTTAAAACATTAAAAACCTCTCATAGCCCAACCTCCCCATCTCATTACCCAACAACCCCCATCCCCTAAGAAAAAAAGGGAAAAACCACAGAAAAAAAGAAAGATAACTGACCTGATTTTACTTATATTTTTCCACTGCACTATTTCATTTCACACCAATAGCCTGAAGATGTTCATTGCAAAAAGAGCAACGTTTTTACTTTTTTCCTAAACATCAGATAGTTTACTTCCTGACAAATCTCTTTTGGTGCTGAGTTCCAAAGTTCTGCTCCAATTACCGAGAACATTCTCCAATGATTCATTACTTTACATACCTCTTTCTTGGATGGAACCCATAGGAGACTGTCATTCACAGACCTAAAGCCTAATTTTAAAAGGCCTACACGCATCTACACCGGGAGATACGTGCATGACTGGGCCGCACGCATTTTCAAATGCCTGCGTCTCACGCGTATCTCCCTGTACACGCCAAAGAATGGCATAAGGTAAAAGGGGCGGGATCAGGATGAGGCAAGGGCAGGCCCGCGCACCAGGATCGGACTGGCACGTGCAACCTGCTGCTGCACAGGAGAGCAGATAAGTTGGGAAACAAAACAATGAGCATAGTTAGCGGGGTTTTAGGGGTTGGGGCGGATAGGGGAAAAGGGAGGCAGGTTAGGTAGGTGGCTTAGGAAGTTCCCTCACAGTCCACTTATTTATTGGAGCGGACTGGGAGAAAAATGAAAAAAGGCCTAGTCCTTCACCGCGCGCATGATGTAAAATTGCCCCCTGACGCGCGCGAGTTATTTGCGTGCACAACTGCGCGCCAATATAAAATTGGGCACACATGTGCAAGTAGGTAGTGGATTTTATAACATGTGCATGTCAGCGCATGCATGTTATAAAATTGGCGCATCTGTGTGCGTGTGCTGAGAACCGCGTACACATGGACACCTGCGCGCGGGTTTTAAAATATCCCTTTAAGGTTCCAAGTTGGCACATAGATTTTCAACAGCTGTCGCAAATACCTTGCCCCCTTTCCCCTTATTCCTTTAAAGACCAGGAGCTTCACTTTAAACTGAATCCAGAGCCTCACTGGAAGCAGTGCAGCTGATACAGTAATGGAACCGCACTTATCCTCCTTGGATAGCCAAATATCAATCTTGCTGCCATATCTTGCACTATCTGCAGCCGATGTATAGACCGTTCTGTTAAGCCTACTAGTATAGTATTTTAGTAATGTATTAGTGGAGTGAAATAAGCCTGAAGAGCTTTTTGAAATGTGGACCAACTCTTATAATGTTTGCAGATTATGCAATTGGCACAATTTTTAAAAAGCCCTCTGTAATATTCCTGAAATATGTGAGTCCAGATCAAACTCAGAGTCCAGTAGAACTCCTAAATTCTGCTTTTTGTCAACATCCCAATTTTATTCTTATTAATTTTTATCATTAACAGATGACAAGGATCCTCAGCTGCTTTCACTAACAACACCTCAGTCTTTGTTGCATTCAGTAGTAACCGATTGGTTAACAACCAATCTGAGACTTTCTGTAGGCCCTTGTTCATCCTATTTAAAGTAGAAGATTGATCTATCCTCATTGGTACCACCAAATGGATGTTGTTTGCATACAAAAAAAAATCCCTTAAACTCTAATGAGCAAATCACAGTCCCCAAAGAAAGCAAAAAACAAATCAAATAGTAATGGAGAAAGTGTGAAACCCTGTGGGACTCCTCACTTCACTTCAAAAACTTCAGACAATGTGTCCCTTAACCTAACTACTGAAGCTCTATCCCATTAATTTTTAATATCCTAAGAAATCTCCCATGATGGACTTTGTCTAATGCTTTCTGGAAATCTAAATACACTATATCAACTGGTTCACTTTCATCCACATATTTGTTTACATCCTCAAAAAAATGTAGTAGATTGGGGTGATGTTGGCTAAATCCATGTTGGCTTTGTCCCATTAATCTATGCCTATCTATCTAAGAACATAAGAACATAAGAACATAAGAACCTGGGTCAGACCAAGGGTCCATCAAGCCCAGCATCCTGTTTCCAACAGTGGCCAATCCAGGCCATAAGAACCTGGCAAGTACCCAAAAACTAAGTCTATTCCATGTAACCATTGCTAATGGCAGTGCCTATTCTCTAAGTGAACTTAATAGCAGGTAATGGACTTCTCCTCCAAGAACTTATCCAATCCTTTTTTAAACACAGCTATACTAACTGCAACGAAACCACATTCTCTGGCAACAAATTCCAGAGTTTAATTGTGCGTTGAGTAAAAAAGGAACTTTCTCCGATTAGTTTTAAATGTGCCCCATGCTAACTTCATGGAGTGTCCCCTAGTCTTTCTACTATCCGAAAGAGTAAATAACCGATTCACATCTACCCGTTCTAGACCTCTCATGATTTTAAACACCTCTATCATATCCCCCCTCAGTCGTCTCTTCTCCAAGCTGAAAAGTCCTAACCTCTTTAGTCTTTCCTCATAGGGGAGTTGTTCCATTCCCTTATCATTTTGGTAGCCCTTCTCTGTACCTTCTCCATCGCAATTTATATCTTTTTTGAGATGCGGCGACCAGAATTGTACACAGTATTCAAGGTGCGGTCTCACCATGGAGCGATACAGAGGCATTATGACATTTTCCGTTTTATTCATCATTCCTTTTCTAATAATTCCCAACATTCTGTTTGCTTTTTTGACTGCCGCAGCACACTGAACCGACGATTTCAATGTGTTATCCACTATGACACCTAGATCTCTTTCTTGGGTTGTAGCACCTAATATGGAACCCAACATCGTGTAATTATAGCATGGGTTATTTTTCCCTATATGCATCACCTTGCACTTATCCACATTAAATTTCATCTGCCATTTGGATGCCCAATTTTCCAGTCTCACAAGGTCTTCCTGCAATTTATCACAATCTGCTTGTGATTTAACTACTCTGAACAATTTTGTGTCATCTGCAAATTTGATTATCTCACTCGTCGTATTTCTTTCCAGATCATTTATAAATATATTGAACAGTAAGGGTCCCAATACAGATCCCTGAGGCACTCCACTGTCCACTCCCTTCCACTGAGAAAATTGCCCATTTAATCCTACTCTCTGTTTCCTGTCTTTTAGCCAGTTTGCAGTCCACGAAAGGACATCGCCACCTATCCCATGACTTTTTACAGAAAAAGCCTCTCATGAAGAACTTTGTCAAACGCCTTCTGAAAATCCAAGTATACTATATCTACCGGTTCACCTTTATCCACATGTTTATTAACTCCTTCAAAAAAGTGAAGCAGATTTGTGAGGCAAGACTTGCCCTGGGTAAAGCCATGCTGACTTTGTTCCATTAAACCATGTCTTTCTATATGTTCCGTGATTTTGATATTTAGAACACTTTCCAATATTTTTCCTGGCACTGAAGTCAGGCTAACTGGTCTGTAGTTTCCCGGATCGCCCCTGGAGCCCTTTTTAAATATTGGGGTTACATTTGCTATCCTCCAGTCTTCAGGTACAATGGATGATTTTAATGATAAGTTACAAATTTTTACTAATAGGTCTGAAATTTCATTTTTTAGTTCCTTCAGAACTCTGGGGTGTATACCATCCGGTCCAGGTGATTTACTTCTCTTCAGTTTGTCAATCAGGCCTACCACATCTTCTAGGTTCACCGTGATTTGATTCAGTCCATCTGAATCATTACCCATGAAAACCTTCTCCATTATGGGTACCTCCCCAACATCCTCTTCAGTAAACACCGAAGCAAAGAAATCATTTAATCTTTCCGCGATGGCCTTATCTTCTCTAAGTGCCCCTTTAACCCCTCGATCATCTAACGATCCAACTGACTCCCTCACAGGCTTTCTGCTTCGGATATATTTAAAAAAGTTTTTACTGTGAGTTTTTGCCTCTACAGCCAACTTCTTTTCAAATTCTCTCTTAGCCTGTCTTATCAATGTCTTACATTTAACTTGCCAATGTTTATGCTTTATCCTATTTTCTTCTGTTGGATCCTTCTTCCAATTTTTGAATGAAGATCTTTTGGCTAAAATAGCTTCTTTCACCTCCCCTTTTAACCATGCCGGTAATCGTTTTGCCTTCTTTCCACCTTTCTTAATGTGTGGAATACATCTGGACTGTGCTTCTAGAATGGTATTTTTTAACAATGACCACGCCTCTTGGACATTTTTTACTTTTGTAGCTGCTCCTTTCAGTTTTTTTCTAACAATTTTTCTCATTTTATCAAAGTTTCCCTTTTGAAAGTTTAGCACGAGAGCCTTGGATTTGCACACTTTCCTTTTCCAGTCATTAAATCAAATTTGATCATATTATGATCACTATTGCCAAGCGGCCCCACCACCGTTACCTCTCTCACCAAGTCCTGTGCTCCACTGAGAATTAGATCTAAAATTGCTCCCTCTCTCGTCGGTTCCTGAACCAATTGTTCCATAAAGCTATCATTATATTCCAACCAGGAACGTTATCTCTCTAGCGTGACCCCGATGATACATTTACCCAGTCTATATTGGGGTAATTGAAGTCTCCCATTATTACTGCACTAACCAATTTGGTTAGCTTCCCTAATTTCTCTTAGCATTTCACTGTCCATCTCACCATCTTGACCAGGTGGACGGTAGTATACCCTATCACTGTAGTCTTCCCTGATACACAAGGGATTTCTACCCATAAAGATTCAATTTGTATTTAGTCTCATGCAGGATGTTTATCCTGTTGGACTCTATGCCATCCCGGACATAAAGCGCCACACCTCCTCCCGACTGCTCCTCTCTGTCATTGTGATATAATTTGTACCCCGGTATAGCACTGTCCCATTGGTTATCCTCTTTCCACCATGTCTCTGAGATGCCAATTAAGTCTATGTCATCATTTACTGCTATACATTCTAATTCTCCCATCTTACTTCTTAGACTTCTGGCAATAGCATACAAACATTTCAGAGCTTGTTTTTTGTTTGTATTTTTATTCTGCTTTTTAATTGATAGGGATAAGTTAGAATTGTTTAGCTCAGGTGAGTTTTTAGTTACAGGCACTTGGACTACTTTTCTAATTATTGGAACCTCACTGTCGGGATGCCCTAATTCTAATGCATCATTAGTATCCTTTAAAGATACATCTCTCCGAACCATTCACTGCTGAGCGACTGTCGGCTTTCCCCTTTGTTCTAGTTTAAAAGATGCTCTATCTCCTTTTTAAAGGTTAGCGCCAGCAGTCTGGTTCCACCCTGGTTAAGGTGGAGCCCATCCCTTCGGAAGAGACTCCCCCTTCCCCAAAAGCTTCCCCAGTTCCTAACAAAACTGAATCCCTCTTCCTTGCACCATCGTCTCATCCACGCATTGAGACTCCGGAGCTCTGCCTGCCTCTGGTGACCTGCGCGTGGAACAGGGAGCATTTCAGAGAATGCTACCCTGGAGGTTCTGGATTTAATCTTTCTACCTAAGAGCCTAAATTTGGCTTCCAGAACCTCCCTCCCACATTTTCCTATGTCGTTGGTGCCCACGTGTACCACGACAGCCGGCTCCTCCCCAGCACTATCTAAAATCCTATCTAGGTGACGCGTGAGGTCCGCCACCTTCGCACCAGGTAGGCATGTTACCAGGCGATCCTCATGCCCACCCGCCACCCAGCTATCTACATTCCTAATAATCGAATCACCAACTATGACAGCCGACTTAACCCTTCCCTCCTGGGCAGTAGGCCTTGGGGAGATATCCTCAGTGCGAAAGGACAATGCATCACCTAGAGAGCAGGTCCTTGCTACAGGATCCTTTCCTGCTACACCTGGTTGGTGCTCTCCCATTATGAGACCTTCTTCCTCCAAGGCAGCACCAGGGCTGCCAGTCTGAAGTTGGGACTGGACTACTATGTCCCTGAAGGTCTCATCTATATACCATCTATATACCATCTATATAGCTCCTCCAGGTCTGCCACTCTAGCCTCCAGAGATAGGACTCGTTCTCTGAGAGCCAGGAGCTCTTTGCATCGCATGCACATGTACAACTTCTCACCGGTGGGTAAAAAATCATACATGTGACACTCGATGCAAAAGACTGGGAAGCCCCCCTCTTGCTGCTGGACTGCTGCCTTCATCTCAATTTTGATCAGTTCCTAGTTAAGTTTTAGGTTGCTATGGGAGTAGGAATGTGTCTAAGTTCCTTTAAATGTATTAGTGAATTCACTATATGTCTGGTAGTGGCCTACTGGGGTCTGATCAAATTCTCAATAAAGTTTTTGTTGATGGGTTTGTTTTGTTTTTTTTTGTGCAAGTGGCACCTGCCTATAAATTAAGGGATGAGCTTGGGGTGGGTGGGCGAGGGGTGGGAGGGTTGGGAATTACAAACAGTCTAATTTTAGTTAGTCAGCCTGAGTGACTCACAGCTCCCTTGATTAACAAATGTTGTTCCCTATAAGCCTGATACTTCACTTTCAATGCATATCCTGCTTCAACGGCAGGGGAGAAGAAAAACTGATACTTCACGCATATCCAGCATAGCTCTCTGCTTCAACGGCAGGGGAGAAGAAAACCTGATACTTCACGCATATCCAGCATAGCTCCCTGCTTCAACGGCAGGGGAGAAGAAAAACAACCAATAAGGGCTGAATAACACAGTCTGGGTAAAACAAATAAGCATGGGTGTAGCTTGCTTATTGCGGCGGTTACTTCCCCTACTACCCATAACTAATCAAGCTTGATATTTTACTTGGTTGCAGCTCCATCACTGCTCTCTACATTAATGGTGGGGGTGGAAGGGAAATAGAACCAAAGAGCTAAGAGAAACAGATAAGTATGAGAAAAAAATGTGAAGCTTGCTGGGCAGACTGGATGGGCCGTTTGGTCTTCTTCTGCCGTCATTTCTATGTTTCTATGTTTCTATTCAAACCTAATCACACTACCTCAACACCTTTCCAAGGTGAGTAACTGAGCTGAACTATTCAACTTTTTTACTTTGGTATATACTGCCCCTAGCTTATTTCTAGCTTCTGGCTACTTTTTTGTGGGTTTTTTTTTTTTTGTGGGTTTTTTTTTTGTTTTTCAATATAATGCACTCAGTTATTATTAAATAAAACACTTAGCTCTTTAAAAGTCTGGAGGACACTTTAATAGTCAGGCAGACTTTTAAAAAATAAACACACTACCTACTGCTACCTTATTGACTGACTAAATACAAACAGTCTAACTTGTTTATTCACTGCCAACCTACTGCTACCTTATTGACTGACTAAAAATACAAACAGTCTAACTTGTGTATTCACTGCCTACCTACTGCTACCTTATTGACTGACTATTTAAAAATGCAAACAGTCTAACTTGTTTATTCACTGCCTGACTATTAAAGGCACAAACACACAAACACACTAAATAATATTCCCAAATAGTTAACTTTGCCCCAATACTTTTAAAAAAGTCAATGTCAATGTCCCAAGCAAAAACTTACTGATTCCTTTCAGCCACCAGCAAGGTGATCCTCTCCTCTCAGTGTTTCCATGTTCAGTAATTTTGATCTTTATGATAGTTTCTACCATTTTGCCTGACACAAATGTTAGACTCACTGGTCTATAATTCCCTGGATCACCCCTGGATCCCTTTTTTAAAATTGGCATTACATTGGGAAGGTGGGTCAACCATGTAATTTGATGATAATATCGCTGGACAGAAGAGATTCAAATTCAAGTATCCTCTCCATTGCTTGCATATTACAGAGGATCCAATGCAGGACTGCTGGTTATACATAGGTATGACCAAGTACTGTAGAGCAACAGTAAAAGGTCCAGCTTCAGAGGCTTTCTGTCTCATCTCAATAGTTCATTGGGTTTATAGTAGAGAGAAAATTATTACTACAATGGTTATTGTTGCAGGATTATAAGCTATGATATAACATTTTTTTAAAGTGTTAAGTAAAAAATTAGGTGGGCATGGTAATCATAAAGTCAGAGACTTTGTAGCAATGATGGATACTGTATTTTTATGATTCTCCAGTAGTAGCCAGTCCAAATTAAGGATTGTAAGGTTAACATTTTATTTGAGTTAAAATGCCCTGATAATATAACACAGTTGGAAAAAACCCCCACTGAGTTAATATTATTATGCAAGAAAAGATTCCTGCAGTACAATTATCTTTATTGTCTAATCCCGATTGTTGCAAAGGCACTTGCCTAATCAAGGTTTCCCTTCACAATTAGTATCTCCTAGATTTTAAATTATGGTGATGTTGATAATAATGAAGTAAAGTAATGCCATACAGTCTTTAACTTGCATGTCTTTGTTATAACAGATTCCGTGTAAGAATTTGCTATATTAGAAGTAAGATTTGTTTTGTGCAGATATACATAAATACTCTGCAATTGTCCAGCACTGAAGTGAATATATTATGCAGATTTTCTTGCAGTGGAAAATGTATATTAGTTTTCTTACTGCCTCCTTCATAGGCAGCTGCTGTTTCGTGTTTGCTTTGGGTTCTGTGCCTCAGTGCAGTCAAGGTGATTTCTTTGTCATTTCATAGCTGCTTTTCTTGCTCAGTGCAAAGATAATGATAAACTGAGACCATTAGTTTCTGTGAACAGTTTTCCCAATGGAACAGCGTTGAACCTGCAGAAATGGGCTCTTTGAAAATTGCCTACCCTCAATGGGGGGTAAAATAACATGCATTGTACTGGCATTATTTGGAGGCATTCCCACAGGCGGGGTTAGATAGGCAGGGGAAGCAGTATGCATAATTTTAGATTTTCAAAACTACACGTGCTTTTGCCTGAATAAATTGCCCATGGAAAAACCAGGCACAAATCTCTGTGGGTACTTTTTCCTGCAAAGTTTGCACTAATGTGGACAGTTTAATTATTGTCCTCTATATACCAATGAAAGTAAGAAAGCTAGGCTTGCTGCATGGAAACCCCATGTGTCTTCCATCAAGTTTATATAAAAATGAAAGCAAAAATGGCTCAGACTGCTAAGAAGTAGGAGACTAGCTACATTTTCATTTTTGAGTCATGATGAAGACTCTAATGTATATCATTAATAATAACAGAAAATATCAAAAATATATTTTATCTTCCTCATGCTTCCATGACAATTTTTTTTTTAAACCTAAAGCAGAAATAGCATAAAGATATTTAAATAATTCAGCTACAACCTGGAATAAGGGACTTTTTGTTTCTAAGTTTATTCAGAACCTTAAAAGAAGATTTTAACAGCAGCTTCTTCAGTCATTCTCCTGCAAACCCAAGTAAATTCAGATACATTTATGATGATAGCTTTATCAAAACCTGGATGAACACTTTGCAAAATATTTCACTCTTCAGGTGAACAAACATATGTATATGTAGTCAAGGAAACTGAAAAATATTTTCTTATTTAAGAGAGAGAAATCCAGTATTGTTACATTTTGACAAAATTTTATCTTTATCAAAGGAAACATTTTGATTGTGATATATTATAAGGAGGGAAATTGTCAAATAACCCACATTGTGGTAGGGTCTGCATATGAATTGTACATTCAGACTTTACTGAGGATTTTAAAAGCAAACTTTGGTGCATAAATATGCTTTAAAAATCCTTGGATAACTTCCAAAATACATGCAGTGTATTTTGGAGGTGTAACTTACAGAAAATTACACCTCCAAGCAGTGCATAACTTGTGTGCAGTTACTTATCTGTGCATAGTTTTTAAAATTAAAAAACTATGAGGATAATGTTCAAAAGTATTTGTGATAGAGCATTTATGCACACAAGTAGACACAGAGAGATTTAATCTAGTATTTTATAAACTGTAAGGCAGGAGCTGCAGAGTTTTATAAAATACTGCATAGTTCTGCTCTGAAAGCACATGCCTGAATCTCACTAGGCGTGAGGATTTCTAATGTTAGGAAATCACATCCTTTTTCTACCAAAACATATGCACTTATATTTTACATTCAAAGAATTATAATTTGTAAAACCATGAATTATAAGTAGAGGCAGGTATAATTTAAAAATGTGTGTGTGTACTCGAAAACACCAGTTTGCAGATACCTCCACCAGTTCACCCAGTCCATCGCCAGTTCACTGAGACCTTCCTAGTACTTCACCTTCATCCCCCTCCCAGTTTACCTAGACCTCCCACCCAAAAATAGCAGACAGAGACGAGTCTATTAATTACGTGAGTTAATAGCCAGGTATAAAATTATGCAAAATTACCTAATATATTATATTCAGATAAATCTCACATAAAATAGCAACTTCCATGCGAATCTCTTTGCACCACCCGAGAACACTCATAGATTGCATCTTTTTTGTGTAGGTAAATATGCGCGTAAAACTGAAAATGCACATGTAATATTGACATTTATAAAATACTATGTATATGAGTATAAGATACTTACATGTGAATATGCTCATTTTGAAGTCGATTTTAAAAGAACCTCGTGGGCATCCATGTGCACACGGCTCCCAGAGAGTGCACATGGGCATGGCTATTTTATGACTCAAAAAAGAACGTAAATAATTTCCAACAAAAACCAAATCAGCAATAGGAAAGGAAATCTCAATTTGTATGCCGTTTCCCAATTAAGTTGGTTAATAGTTTTTTAGTTTTCTATTTTTTTTATTTTTTATATATATATATCTATATCTAGCCGCATCAGCAAGCCTGTCGGCGTGTACTTTCTTATGATATTTCAAACGAAAGCCGCCCGGACTTCTAATCATTTGCGGCAGTCCTTGATATTCGTTTGTTATATAGTTATTACTACAACTTTTCATTAAATCATTAATAAATTCACAAATGTGCAGTAATCTATTCCAACACAGTTCACTCCTCGTAGAGCATGTTTTCTCAAAACGCAGTGTGTTGACAAAGTCAGATCTTAGTTCAAAAATAGCTCAACAACCGGCCGAAGTTTCGCAGCTTATGCTGCTTCATCAGGAGCTTGAAATATAAAACTTTGTCAAGCGGCATTTAACTCTGTTGAAAAATGATAGACATAGTAATTTAAATATTTAAAATTCGATAAATAAACCACTTATCTGGGATCAGCGGAAGCTCAAACCTTCGAAACAGGACGACCTCGTCTCATGACATCTTGAAATGAACAGAGACCATTTTGACCACAGATGCAGATATTTAAGTGAGAGCTGACGCTGACGGATGTGTTCCTGATTGGTTCAGCTCTCACTTAAATATCTGCATCTGTGGTCAAAATGGTCTCTGTTCATTTCAAGATGTCATGAGACGAGGTCGTCCTGTTTCGAAGGTTTGAGCTTCCGCTGATCCCAGATAAGTGGTTTATTTATCGAATTTTAAATATTTAAATTACTATGTCTATCATTTTTCAACAGAGTTAAATGCCGCTTGACAAAGTTTTATATTTCAAGCTCCTGATGAAGCAGCATAAGCTGCGAAACTTCGGCCGGTTGTTGAGCTATTTTTGAACTAAGATCTGACTTTGTCAACACACTGCGTTTTGAGAAAACATGCTCTACGAGGAGTGAACTGTGTTGGAATAGATTACTGCACATTTGTGAATTTATTAATGATTTAATGAAAAGTTGTAGTAATAACTATATAACAAACGAATATCAAGGACTGCCGCAAATGATTAGAAGTCCGGGCGGCTTTCGTTTGAAATATCATAAGAAAGTACACGCCGACAGGCTTGCTGATGCGGCTAGATATAGATATATATATATAAAAAATAAAAAAAATAGAAAACTAAAAAACTATTAACCAACTTAATTGGGAAACGGCATACAAATTGAGATTTCCTTTCCTATTGCTGACATGGCTATTTTATAACATGCATCTGTCGGTGCCTGCATGTTATAACATACAGTTCCTACGCACACATTCGTGCCAGATAAGAGCATAAGAAATTACCATACTGGATCAGACCAAGGATCCATCAAGCACGGCATCCTGTTTCCAACAGTAGCCAATCCAGGCAACAAGTACCTGGCAAGTACCAAAATCCTAAGTAGATCCCATGCTATTGATGCCAGTAATAGCAGTGGTTATTCTTTTAGACAACTTGATTAATGGGCGTCTCCTCCAAGAACTTATCCAAACCATTTTTAAACCCAGCTAAACTAACTGCACTAAACACATCCTCTAACAACATATTCCAGAGCTTATTTGTGCGTTCAATGAAAAGTAATTTTCTCCAATTAGTCTTAAATGTGCAGCTTACTAACCTCATGGAGTGCCCCCTAGGGCTTTTATTATCCGAAAGAGTAAATAACCAATTCAGATTTACCCATGATTTTAAAGACCTCTATCATATCCCCCCTCAGCCATCTCTTCTCCAAGCTGAACAGCCCTAAACTTTTTAGCCTTTCCTCATAGGAGAGCTGTTCCATTCCCTTTATCATTTTAGTCACCCTTCTTTGTACCTTCTCCGTTGCAACTATATCTTTTTTGATATGTTGCGACCAGAATTGTACAAGGTACTCAAGGTACGGTCTCACCATGGGGCGATACAGAGGCATTATGACATTTTCCGTTTTATTCACCATTCCCTTCCTAATAATTCCTAACATTCTGTTTGCTTTTTTGACTGCTGCAGCCACTGAGCTGATGATTTCAATGTATTATCCACTATGATGCCCAGATCTTTTTCCTGGGTGGTAGCTCCTAATATGGAACCTAGCATCATGTAACTAACTACAGCATGGATTATTTTTCTCTATTTGCTTCAGCTTGCACTTGTCCACATTAAATTTCATCTGCCTTTTGGATGCCCAATCTTTTAGTCTCAAAAGGTCCTCCTGCAGTTTATCACAATCCGCTTGCGATTTAACTACTCTGAATAATGTTTTATCATCTGCAAATTTGATTACTTCACTGATCATATTCCTTTCCAGATCATTTATAAATATATTGAAAAGCACCGGTCCAAGTAGAGATCCCTGAGGCACTCCACTGTTTACCCTTTTGCACTGAGAAAATTGACCATTTAATCCTACTCTCTGTTTCCTGTCTTTCAACCAGTTTGTAATCCACGAAAGGACACCGCCTCCTATCCCATAACATTTTAGTTTCCAGAGAAGCCTCTCATGAAGGACTTTGTCAAACGCCTTCTGAAAATCCAAATACACTACATCCACTGGCTCACCTTTATCCACATGTTTATTAACCCTTTCAAAATAATGAAGCAGATTTTTGAGCAAGACTTTCCTCAGGTAAATCTAACTCTATTCCATTAAACCACTTTTTTCCATATACTCTTTGATTTTGATCTTTAGAATAGTTTCCACTATTTTTCCTGGCACTGAAGTCAGGCTCACTGATCTATAGTTTCCTGAATTGCCCCTGGAGCCCTTTTTAAATATTGGGGTTACATTGGCCACCCTCCAGTCTTCAGGAACAATGGATGATTTTAATGATAGGTTACACATTTTAACTAATAGATCTGAAATTTAATTTTTTAGTTCCTTTAGAACCCTGGGATGTATACCATCCAGTCCAGGTGATTTGCTACTCAGGCCTGGATCTATCAAAATGTACTAAATATTGCATGCAATAGAAAAAGTGACATATTTTATGGTAATAGGCAGTTTATCACAATTTGCACTAATACCTATGCAAAGTGCTAAGTTATTGCAAATTGTGATAACTTTTTTGCACTTTGAGATAAGTGCCACTGGGGCTACCATGTTTACTATCAGGGCCATTGAGGGGGGGGGGGGGGAAGAGATAGATAGATAGATAGATAGACAGACAGACTAGTCATAGTGCTCTCACACTAGATAGGTATTTATATCTCTATGGGAGGCCCACCTAGAAACTCGAGGTGAGGTTTAGGTATTAGTGTAGGGGTTAGGGGCCACTTTGACATTCAAAGTGAGATGTACGAACAGAACAGTGCTCTTTTGTGAAGATTTGATGACCTTCGGAGTGAGGAAACTCACTCAAAGATGAGATTTGTGCAATGTTCTCTCAACCTAGCTTGATGTTACCCAGGTAGAGTCTCTCTCTCTCTCTCTCTCCCCCCTCCCCCCTTAGTGGCCCTGATAGTAAACATGGTCCCCCCAGTGGTTGTATGTAGGAAATACCACAAATGATCCTATCAGTTTGTCAGTCTGGCCTACTATATCTTCCAGGTTCACAGTGATTTGGTTCAGTTCATCTGTATCATCACCCTTGAAAACCATCTTCAGAACCAGTATCTCTCCAACATTCTCATAAGTAAACACGAAGCACAGATTCATTTAGAGTCGTTCTGCAATGGGCCTTATTTTACCCTAAGAGCCCCTTTAAAACCCCTCAGTCATCGAACGGTCCAACAGAGTCCCTCAGAGGTTTTCCCCTGCTTCCTGATATAGTTTTTTAAAGTTTTTTTATTATGCGTTTTGGCCAGGTGGACGATAATATACTCCAAACATAACACACATGGGTTTCTATACATATAGGATTGTACTGACATTTTTAGGGCCTCATGTTCAAGCAGTTTACCGCCTGCTATACATTCCCGCAATCGCATTTAGCCTGTTTCAGGAGAGAGAGAGAGAGAGAGAGAGAGAGAGAGACGAGGGGAGAGTAGAGAGATAGAAGAGAGAGAGAGAGAGAGAGAGAGAGCGCTCTCTCACTCTGCTATTGCCTCGATTCGAGACTCCGCCTCTCTCTCTCCTCCTCCCCTCATTCTCTCGTCTCTCTCTCTCCTCTCTCTCCTTCGCCCTTCCCTCTTATTCATTGCTCCTAGACAGGTATTTTAATCCCCTATGGGAGGCCACCGACTAACTAGGGGTGGGCGATTATGTATGAGCGTCGGGGGTTGGGGGCCACTTTCGCATTCCACATGAGACCTATGGAAAGAACAGTGGTCTCTAGTGAAGATTTGCTGGCCGTCGGAGTGAGAAAACTCACTCCAAGAGGAGATTTGGGCAACGTTCTCTCCACCTAGCTTGCTGGACACTCTACCTGGGCAACAACAAGCTAGGTGGAGAGAATGTTGCCCAAATCTCCTCTTGGAGTGAGTTTCCTCACTCCGACGGCCAGCAAATCTTCACTAGAGACCACTGTTCTCATGTGGAATGCGAAAGTGGCCTCCAACCCCCGACGCTCATACCTAATCCCCACCTCTCTCTCTCTCTCTCTCTCACACTCAACAGGCTGTCTGGACCTATCGTGCACTGCGATGAAACACCCAAAGAATCATCGCACACTGGGAAAACATCGTGAATTGCGCTAGTGTTTTCGCGAATGGCGAAAACATCGCGTGCGGCGATGTTTCCCCACTGCACGAAAGAAGCCTCATTTGCATTGGTAACGCCCCCTAATGCGTTACCAATGCAATATTGGAAAATGAGGCCCTTAGTCTCTTGTACGATCTTTATCCTGTTGGACACTGTACTTTCCCCACCAAATTGATCCTCCCTATCATTGCAGTATAATTTTAAAATCCACGTGGACGTCCAGTTAAGGAATGGACTGGGAGTGAACTTTCCTGTACCCCTACCTAACCTTCCTACCTGTTCCCCTCTCCTCTCCTCTCCTCCCCGACCCTAACCCCTACCTACCTAATCTATTTTTTTTTTTTTTGTTTTATAACTTATCTGCTCCTTGGAACAGAAGTAAGTTACATGCACCAGCCGGCTGCTGGCCACTCTTCAGGCCATCCCCACCCTGCCCCTCCCTGCCCAGACCACACCCACCCGTCCTGTCCCTTTTTGCTGACCCGATACTTCTGTGAGTGTGGCTGGGTCCTTTCTAAAATGCACTCGGCACGCACAGGCCCAGCCATGTGTTTAACCCCCAGTTTTAACACGCCCAGGCCATTGAAAATTCAGGCGTTTATATCATAGGGCCATATTTTAAAAAGCCTATACTCAAGTAAAATTGGGTTTTACTCAAATAAATGCATTTTACTCAAGTAATTGGGCTTTTGAAAATTGATACAAGATATGCTACTTTTTTGTGTGTAACTCCTTTGAAAACTTACTGTAGTGTTTCCCTGTCAATTTCTGATACCTATGGCAGAGTCCATTTTATAAGCTTTGAATTTTTTTCTTGTCTGTTCCTGTGGTGGTGAAGAGAGTAAAGTAATTTTGTGGCATTGGTACTACAACACATTTCATTGCACCATAACTGTTTTGCCTCAGCTGAATAAGTAAATCATAGATGAGTCAAACTCTGTGGCTGAATAAATTCCTTCAAAATATCTATTTTGATAGTACTTTCTCTTTATCTTCTGGGGGAAATATGTTGAATGCTTGTTTGTATTTGTTGTAGTTTAGTTTTTTTGTATGGTTGGGTTTTTTCTTTCTTTTTTTTTTTCTAACAGTGCATACTGTAGACATCAGAGGTATATGGGCAGTGATGTCCCAAGACATTTCTTGAAAAGCATTCTAGCCTCATAGACCTGAATACATAAAATTCCCTTTCTGTCTCCAAAAATGCAGAACAAAATGAAGAAAAATTATCCATGTTATTTTATTTCAAATGTAATTTTTCTGCCCTGAAAGTAACTTTGAGTTATCTGCAAAACTAAATGTAAAAATTGTCATCATACCTATTTAATTTAATTATTTTTAAAAATTGTTATTTGTTAATTCACCTGTCTGAGTGAAACAACCCTATTATTTTACTTAGAGATATCATATGCTAAAAATTGATTTGAACATTTGCAATGTTGATGACTACCCTTATCTCCCAAGTTTTTATTTGAAAAAAAAAGAAGACATGCCCAAATTTTCAAAAGCCCGCACGTGTAAAATATGGGGTTGAAGCGTGTGGTTGGGCCTTACGCGTGCCACACATATTTTAAAATGGGTCCGGCCACGCTCGTAACCCCTGCTACGCGCACAAGTACTGGACCTCTCCAAGGGGGGGGGGAGGCGGAGTCTGGGTGGGGAGAGGTGGGGTGGGACAGGATGGAGGCCAGCCAGGACAGGGGCCATTAGCCGCTGTCCTGGGGAAGCACGCGCCGGCAGCCAGCCAATGCGAGTAACTTGCTTCTGCTCCGGAGGAGCAGTAAGTAGAAAAATAAAAATATTTCGGCTAGATAGGTAGGGGTTAGGGGTCGGGGTGGAGAGGGTAAAGGGAAGGAAGGTTAAGCAGGGGGCTAAGGAAGTTCCCTCCCAGTCCACCTCTTAATTGGAGCGGATTGGGAGGGAACTGGAGGAGGCTTGATTGTGTTGCCAAGTGTATTTACAGAAAATTTGCACCCCCCCCCCCGCGTGTGCCTAAAATCCAGCTTGCATATGCACGCAGCTGTGAGATTTTATAACATGCGCGCACCAGCGCCTGCATGTTATAAAAACTGTGTGTCTATATGTGCATGCTCCTTTTAAAATCAACCCATTAATGCACAACAGTAAAGTAATAAAGAGATCCCATAGCTGATATGGAATCCACTCCTCTTCCTGCCACCCTCCCTCCCCCCCTCTCCACCACACATACTCTGGTCTCTTTGGTGTATACAAGTATTTACACCAACAAAGTAGTGACACAGTTAGGGTAATTTTCAAAGGGAAATGTAAATGTAACATACTATCATAGCAATTTTCAAAAACCCATTTACCCATGTTCAGTTCATTAAAAGCGGGAAAAACCTACTGATAATTCAATAGCATATACTGTAGAAATTTTCAAAAGGAAGGTGGAGGAGGAGAGAGTCCTTCTTTTTGTTATTACTCTAAGCCCAACTTCCAACTGAAGTACCTATGTGCACTTCTCTGTCTCTTCCCCAATTCTGCCCAGACCATTGTTCACTTTATTCATGGCTAAAAGTATGCATGCTGTCATCCAGTGTGAATACTTGAGGCTGCATTCATGGGGAGGTGAGGGATGGGGGTAGAGCAATAATCAAATCTCGTTTTTATTTGTAAAAACTTGTGATTATTTTTCCATTCATATCACTTCATAGGGTTTATGATGTGTCATCTGAAACATTTTAGTAGCCCTTTTCTGGACTACATCTACTTTTAACAATATATTTTTATAAAGTACGACCTCCAGAAATGGATAACAGGACTCCAGATAAAGTCTTACAATGGATTTGTTAAGTAACGTTATCCTCCTTTTTTGTATTGACAATGCTTCTCCATATGCACTATAGCATTAATCTGATTCTGGCCACTTCTTTGTTGCCCTACACACACAAATCAGAGGTACTTGGCAAACTTATATGCCGATCCTTATTTTATTGTACAAACCTTAAACATTACGTTTTATTTTAAATCTACTTTATAGACCACATTGCACACTTATATCTTATATTAACTAAAAACTTCCCCAATACCATACATTCATTACCTTTCATTCACACCACTCATACCTGTCATACCCATACCCTCACACACTACTCACATTAAAATACTATTGCTAAGTAATGTTAAATTATTTGGATACAAACTATCCAACAATTCCTATGACATAGTTTGTTACAAATTATTGTTACCACTGATTCATTGCCTTCATATTATGCAATTATTTATTTATTTATGTATTTATTTATTTAAAAGTTTTTATATGCCGTGCCAAGGGATAATATTTTATCCGTCTAGGCGGTACACATAATAAAAACCATACATAATTTCATAACAATACAACAAATTAAAATACAGTCTGAATACATTCAAACTAAAACAATATCAGACTTATATTAATGTTAGGGAGATCATTGAGGGATATTAGAAGCGCAAGTGAATAAATATGTTTTCAGTACTTTCTTAAATTCATTGCGGTTTGCTGTGAGTCGAATATATTCTGGCATTGAGTTCCATAATATAGGACCGGCAACTGAGAACGCTCGTTTTCTTGTTAATGCCAAGCTTGCTGATTTTATTGATGGGATTTCCAGGATACATTTATCCATAGATCTGAGCTGTCTATTAGGTTTATATAATCTCAGTATTGAGCACAACCAAATTGAATTAGGATGGTGTATCAGATTATGAATTGTGGACAATATTTTGTATGTGATACAGAAAGATATTGGAAGCCAGTGTAATTTGTACAGTATAGGTGTAATATGATCTCTGCGTGAAACATTATATAACATTCGAGCTGTTGCATTTTGAACAAGTTGCAGTGGTTGTAGTGATGATAGCGGTAGACCAAGATATAGTGCATTGCAATAATCCAATGTAGTAAGAATCAAAGATTGAGTGACTTGATGGAAATCATCTGGTACCAGTAAAGGTTTTATTTTTTTCAGCATATGTATTTTGTAAAAAGATTTTTTAACTACTTCTGAGATGTTGGATAGTGTTAAACCAATATTACAATTATATGTTCATCCGTTTGTTACAAATTGTGGTTATCACTAATTTGTTGCCTTCATATTGTACAATTAACCAATATTTCAATTACATGTTCATCCGACGAGAGCCTCATTTCACCCTGAAGTACAGGGCTTCTTCAGGGATCTGCAAACTAAATTGTATCTTCATGTATGAACATCAGACATGTTTTTCATTATTTCTTCATATCTCAGTAACAAACATTGGTTTCAATCAGCAAGATTTTTTTTTGCTGCACGTGGTCTATCCTGTTACAACGATGTCAGCTTGTCAAAATCACATCCATATTGGGATTAGAACGGTCATGTCTCCATCAAATCGTAAATTTTACTGTGTACGGATATTTGGTATTATACCGGGTTTCAGCCTTTTATTCAAATTGTTCGTTCTTCGTTCTTCATTTTTATATTCAGCTGAAAGGAGTGGTTTGGTGAGAGAATGTACAGACGGCATATTGAATATAAGAATGAACAATTTGAATAAAAGGCTGAAACCCAATATAATATTTCATATATATAATAATATATATAATATAATAATAATATATAATAATAATGGATTTCAGTTGGTAACCAATCCTTTTTTTCATAGTTCTCTTAGATGGCATAGAAATGTTTCATTCTCAATGATCCAAAAATACCTCAAACAGGAGGAGGTCTTTCTTCTCTACTCCTCTTCTTGGGCAGGAAGTGTGGATGTGAAAACTTTCAACAAGAAACATATATTTAGTAGAGATGTGAATCGGAATTGGAACCGGAATCTGATCAGTTCCCGTTCCGATCCAAATCTTAAATTTTTATCGCCCAGCCCGATTTGAGTTTTGATTATTGGCTGCGCCCGATTCGATAATCAAAAAACCCTCCCCCACCCTCTCGAACCCCCCAAAAAGGTTTCAGAATTACCTGGTGGTCCAGCGGGAGCACGGGGAGCGATCTTCTGCTCTCAGGCCATAGGCTGCGTTAATAAAAATGGCGCCGATGGCCCTTTGCCCTTACCATGTGACAGGGCAAAGGTAGCTCCGGCGCCATTTTGAATACTGGCAATACGGCCTGAGTGCAGGAGATCGCTACCAGACCCCCGCTGGACCCCCAGGGACTTTTGGCCAGCTTGGGGGGGCCTCCTGACCCCCACAAGACTTGCCAAAAGTCCAGCGGGGGTCCGGGAGCGACCTCCTGCACTCAGGCTGTATTGCCAGTATTCAAAATGGCGCCGGCACTACCTTTGCCCTCACACTGTCATAGGGGCCGACGGCAGGCCCCTGTGACATACTGAGGGCAAAGGTAGCATGGGCGCCATTTTGAATACTGGCAATACGGCCTGAATGCAGGAGGTCGCTCCCGGACCCCCGCTGGACTTTTGGCAAGTCTTGTGGGGGTCAGGAGGCCCCCCCAAGCTGGACAAAAGTCCCTGTGGGTCCAGCGCCAGCCATCCAGTGCTCCTACCATGTGACAGGGGCCAGCCAATGGCACGGATACCCTGTCACATGGTAAGGGCAAAGGGCCATCGGCGCCATTTTTATTAGTGGCAGCCGATGGCTCGAGAGCGGGAGATCGCTCCCCGCGTTCCCGCTGGACCACCAGGTAATTTTAAAAGGTTTTGGGGGGGTCAGGAGGGTGGGGGAGGCTAAGGGGGTCATTTTAAAGGGTCAGGTGGGTTTTTTTTTATAGGGCCATCGGCGCCATTTATATTAGTGGCAGCCAAAATGGCGCCGATGGCCCGAGAGAGGGAGATCACGCCGGGACCCCCACCCCACTGGACCACCAGGTAATTAAAAACATTTGGGGGGGGGGGTTTGGGAGGGTGGGGGATTTGTTTTAAAGGGTCGGGGTGGGTTTAGGGGTTGTTTTGGTGTGCCGGTTTTCCCGCCCTCTCCCCCCATTTACGATTTTTCACGATAAATCGGGGGAATTTCTATTGTATCGCGACTCTACCGATTTTTTACGATTTAAAAAATATCTGACGATTTTTTTACATCGTCAAAAAACGATTCACATCCCTAATATTTAGAATCCACAAAAATTACTAAGAACGCTGTCACTAGAGACTGGATGTGAGTCAACAATATTGATTTCTTTTGTTGATTTTTCAGCAAATGGGATTGAGCTAATATTGACAAAGATGGTCTGATTTTTGTATACTCTTTATATTTCAGAATCCAAACCAAAATAATACACTGACTCTAGGGATATGCGATAATATGCAGAATTGCAGAAGCCTACAGTGGGAGTGGTGTGACAAGATGGTACAGTCCTCTGTCCTATACTGCATGAATCTAACTACTAGTAAAGATCCCGATGAGGTTCTACAGCAACATAGAAAATGACAGCAGATAGAGACCAAGAATGTCACATCCAGTCAGAGCAGTTGAGATATCCACTTTGGGTAGATATGCATACATACAAGCTTCACTTCCCCCATGTATTCTATGTGATCTCTCAACCCTCCTGCTCCCTACTACTATCTTCCATTTCTGTCCTAACCATGTCCAATATCTGTAAAAGTGATGGCCTCATCAGTCTCTGCTATCAGGTTATCCCAAGATCCTGATAATTTCAACTGTGCCTCTCATAAAACTACATTCAAGTCAGCACCCAGGCCTCCTTCCACATCCTATTAAATTTTGTAATAAACCTCATTGCTACTAATGTTATTTAGGCTGTTATTAAAAAAAGAAATCCGGCATCCCTATGCTTATAGAAGTCCTGGTCTTAACCTCAGTCCCCCTAGTCACCTTTTATGTATGGCATTTTTCATTGATGTGCTCTTTTTAGCTATTTAATAAACATTATTAAAACATAACCAGGAGTAATAATCATAAAGGCAGTAAGTGTGGAGTCCTATGACTTTGAGATCATATCAGCAATTTTACAGTACATTTGAATCATAGCGTCACTCATCCGCTCAATTTCTATTAACTTGGCTGGGATTTCTAGCTCCACTAAGAAATGAATTGGCACAATTCTCCTTCATGCTGAAAAACATTATCTACATCCCAGCTCTGATGAAGATAATTGTTATTAATTACATTCTTCCTATTGGTCCCAGTTTTATTGTAATAAATATGGATTGCATACAATAACCTCTGTTGCCTTCTTTCATTATTAGTGAGGAAAGACAAGAAAAGTCTGTTTCTCGAGCTCTGACTGAGCCCTGCTGTGATTTCTGTGGTGTCCCTGCCTAGCTAGCTAGTATTATCGGCTGAAGCTTTAAAATAAATAAATAAAAAGTGAGGGAGTGGAAGTGTGTATGTGGGGGGGGGGGGAGGGGGCGGGAAGAGAGCCCAATATTACATGACAATATGGAACAGGCTCATTATTGTCAAATTAGATTTACTGACCTTCAGTGCCATTTCCCAATAATAGACAGGCAGCTTCAAGGACATTTTGCACTGGGTATATTCCATACATATGTTTGTATTATAATTCAGGAATATTGCAGTCCATAGATTCACAAAGCTGGCTTTTTAATAAAGGGACTTGATATGCCCAAAAGGATCCTTAACCCCTCCCTCACTGCCTAGGCTGTGTTGTAAGTCTGCCTTCACCTCAGCTTAACCAGTGCCTTCACAAGAGGATAGATAGATAATATGCTTTTTAAACAGAGATGCAATCATCATGACTTCTGTTTTGAGGATTTCACCCACTGATTTATTCTTCGCCATTACATTCATTCCAATCAGTCACTGTTTATGTTCCATCTGGAAGTAATTCATTGTGTTTTAATTAGAATGGCCCACAGTATCAGATAAGACAGTATGTCTTTTTCTTCAAAAAAGATTTTTTTTAAATAGGTGCAGAATGAGGAAAAGTCTTATTTTGAATAAGGCTGTGTATGTGTATAAAGTGGATTTACCATGGACAGGGGAAATTATTGTCACTACTCCTAGATTGCCGCAACTGATGTGTCAGGGAGAATCTGTAATATGGAGGGGGATTGAGGAGCAAAGGGATGAAGAATATAAGAACATAAGAAATTGCCATGCTCGGTCAGACCAAGGGTCCATCAAGCCCAGCATCCTGTTTCCAACAGAGGCCAAAACCAGGCTATAAGAACCTGGCAATTACCCAAACACTAAGAAGAACCCATGCTACTTATGCAATTAATAGCAGTGGATATTCCCTAAGTATAATTGATTAATAGCCATTAATGGACTTCTCCTCCAATAACTTATCCAAACCTTTTTTGAACCCAGCTACACTAACTGCACTAACCATATCCTCTGGCAACAAATTCCAGAGCTTTATTGTGCGTTGAGTGAAAAAGAATTTTCTTCGATTAGTCTTAAATGTGCTACTTGCTAACTTCATGGAATGCCCCCTAGTCCTTCTATTATTCGAAAGTATAAATAACCGAGTCACATCTACTCATTCAAGACCTCTCATGATCTTAAAGACCTCTATCATATCCCCCCTCAGCCGTCTCTTCTCCAAGCTGAACAGCCCTAACCTCTTCAGCCTTTCCTCATAGGGGAGCTGTTCCATCCCCTTTATCATTTTGGTTGCCCTTCTCTCTACCTTCTCCATCGCAACTATATCTTTTTTGAGATGCAGTGATCAGAATTGTACACAGTATTCAAGGTGCGGTCTCACCATGGAGCGATACAGAGGCATTATGACATTTTCCATTCTATTAACCATTCCCTTCCTAATAATTCCTATTTGCTTTTTTGAGTGCTGCAGCACACTGAGACGACGATTTTAAAGTATTATCCACTATGATGCCTAGATCTTTTTCCTGGGTGGTAGCTCCTAATATGGAACCTAACATCGTGTAACTACAGCAAGGGTTATTTTTCCCTATATGCAACACCTTGCACTTGTCCACATTAAATCTCATCTGCCATTTGGATGCCCAATCTTCCAGTCTTGCAAGGTCCTCCTGTAATGTATCACAGTCTGCTTGTGATTTAACTACTCTGAATAATTTTGTATCATCCACAAATTTGATAACCTCACTCGTCGTATTCCTTTCCAGATCATTTATATATATATTGAAAAGCACTGGTCCAAGTACAGATCCCTGAGGCACACCACTGTTTACCCTTTTCCACTGAGAAAATTAACCATTTAATCCTACTCTCTGTTTCCTGTCTTTTAACCAGTTTGTAATCCACGAAAGGACATCGCCTCCTATCCCATGACTTTTAATTTTCGTAGAAGCCTCTCATGAGGGACTTTGTCAAATGCCTTCTGAAAATCCAAATACACTACATCTACCGGTTCACCTTTATCCACATGTTTATTAACCCCTTCAAAAAAATGAAGCAGATTTGTTAGGCAAGACTTCCCTTGGGTAAATCCATGTTGACTGTGTCCCATTAAATCATGTCTTTCTATGTGCTCTACGATATTGATCTTGAGAATAGTTTCCACTATTTTTCCCTGCACTGAAGTCAGGCTCACTGGTCTATAGTTACCCGGATCGCCCCTGGAGCCTTTTTAAATATTGGGGATACATTGGCCACCCTCCAGTCTTCAGGTACAATGGATGATTTTAATGATAGGTTACAAATTTTAATTAATAGATCAGATATTTCATTTTTGAGCTCCTTCAGAAACCTAGGATGCATACCATCTGGTCCAGGTGATTTGCTACTCTTTAGTTTGTCAATCTGGCCTACTACATCTTCCAGGTTCACAGTGATTTCTTTCAGTTCGTCTGAGTCATCACCCCTGAAAACCATCTGTGGAACTGGTATCTCCCCAATATCCTCATTAGTAGACACAGAGGCAAAGAATTAATTTAGTCTTTCTGCAATGGCCTTATCTTCCCTAAGAGCCCCTTTAATCCCTCTGTCATCTAATGGTCCAACCAACTCCCTCACAGGTTTCTTGCTTTGGATATATTTTAAAAAGCTTTTATTATGAGTTTTTGCCTCTATGGCCAATTTCATTTCAAATTCTCTGTTCGCCTGTTTTACACTTACCTTGACAATGCTTATGTTTTATCCTATTTTCTTCAGATGGATCCTTCTTCCAATTTTTGAAGGATGTTTTTTTGGCTGAAATAGCCTCTTTCACCTCACTTTTTAACCATGATGGTAATCGTTTTGCTTTCCTTCCACCTTTCTTAATGCGCGGAATACATATGGACTACACCTCTAGGATTGTATTTTTAAACAATGTCTATGCCTGTTGAACACTTTTAACCTTTGCAGCTGCACCTTTCAGGTTTTTTTAAACTATTTTCCTCATTTTATCAAAGTTTTCCTTTTTAAAATTTAGTGTTAGAGCTGCAGGTTTACTTATTGTCCTCCTTCCAGTTATTAGTTTAAATTTGATCATGTTATGATCACTGTTGCCAAGTGGCCCTACCACCATTACTTCTTTCACCAAATCTTGCGTTCCACTAAGAATTAAATCTAAAATAGCTCCCTCTCTTGTTGGCTCCTGAACCAATTGCTCCATGAAGCAATCATTTATTACATCCAGGAACTTTATGTCTCTAGCAAGTCCTGATGTTACATTTACCCAGTCAATATTGTGGTAATTGAAATCTCCCATTATTATTGCACTGCCAAATTGGTTTGCTTCCCTGATTTCTCTTAGCATTTCATCATCTGTCTGACCATTTTGTCCAGGTGGATGGTAGTATACTCCTATCACTATACTCTTACCCAACACACATGGGATTTCTACCCATATAGATTCTACTGAGCATTTACTCTCTTGTATGATCTTTATACTGTTGGACTCTATACCCTCCCGGACATAAAGTGCCACACCCCCACCAAGTTGATCCTCCCTATCATTGCGATATAATTTGTATTCTGATATAGCACTGTACGATTGGTTATCCTCCTTCCACCAAGTCTCTGTGAAGACAATTATGTGAATCACATCATTTACTGCTATACACTCTAATTTTCCCATCTTACTTCTTAGACTTCTGGAACTGGCATACAGACATTTCAAAGTGTGTTTTTTGTTTATATGAACAAACTGCTTTTCAGGGATAATTTGGAAATATTTAGCTCTAGGTGATTTTTTACATATAGGCGCATGGACTATGTTGGCTTTTATTGGAACCTCTCTGTTGGGATGCCCTAACTCTCCTGTTTCATTAGTATCCTTCAAGGATACATTTCTCCGAACCATGCACTGCTGAGTGACTGTTGGCTTTCCCCCTTGTTCTAGTTTAAAAAGAATTGGGAAAAGAAGATCAAAGTAGCAAGAAATGAAAGAAAAAAAAAGAGAGGGAGGATCTAAGAACTTTCTTTCTTCCATTTCATAATCTCCTTTTTTTTCTGCCTATTGCTGCAGACCTTCTCCCTCTTAACTCCCATTTGCCTCTGTACCCAACCTCTTCTCTGACCATGTATTAGGAATATGCCCTCTGAATTTTTTATTTTTGTTATTATTTTTCATTTTCTCTTCTTTATTGTGTGTGTTTATTCCATTTTTGGCAATACCACATACTATTTGCAGAAAATGGGAAAAAAAACAAAACATTTTTCATCTTACTACTGTCAGTTTCAGTTCATTTGAAATAAAACAAACAGGCTTATTCATCTCATTCTGCCCATTTGTTTTAAATGAATGCACATCCCTACCATCTGTAGATAACCTCTCCACCCAACAAAACTCCACCCCAGAAAATCTTCTTTCTACCCCTATTTCACCAGTGCTGCCACTCCCTCCTCTAATGTTTGGGCTGGTTATTGAAAGCTTTTTCCTCTCTCAACCACCAAATCTTTTTGAGGAAAGGCTCCAAGGAACCCCCTCCCCCATTAACTGCCCCTTCCCCAACTTGTATTCAATTGCGGGTCTATGGGTCTTTTAGGGGCAGGTGTGATCCATAGTTGCTCAGGCTTTTCAACAGATCCTGAGACTAGCATTATTTTACTGTCACACTTAGAAGTGAAATTTAAAAGAAGTGAGCCAAAATTGGGAGATAAATGCGCATCTAGCACATGTGCATATCCACCCAATTTTATAAAGTGGGGGGATGCACGCGTATGTGCTGATGCACGCACATCTCACATCAGAGAAAAAAGGGTCATGGTGTAGGTGGGGCATTGGGCATTCTAGAGCATGGCCAAGAGATATGCGTGCAAGTACCTCTGTGCCTGGATGCGCATCCATAACCAATGGCATGCAAGTTTACTTCTGCTATAGGGGAGGTGTAAATAAAATACAGGCATCCCTGAGGGGTTTAAGGTGTCTGGGGTAACTGGGGGTAGTGTAGGCTAAAGGACCAAGGGGATTTGGAGGACTTAGCTATAGAGTGGGGGAAACTGGTGGATGAACTGGTGATATTGGTCATGGCATGGACGTGTCTGTTATAAAATGACCCCACTTGCACAGCTCAAACTCGACTTTATGCTATTTTATAACATGTGCAAATTCCTATAATGTGACAGAGCCCTGCTGGACTAGCAGACTAACCACTAAAGTAAATTTGTTAAAATTTTATGCAGAAGGATAGGGATGTGCAGAGGGACGCCATACATTGCATTCGTGATTCGGATTCGTCGGGGAGCAGATACGGTGCATTAGGCCGTATGGCACCCCGATGCATTAATACGGCGATTTCTATTCGTGTCCCAGCTAAAATTAAAATCAACTACAACCCCCCACCCTCCTGAACCCCCCCAAGACTTACCAAAACTCCCTGGTGGTCCAGCGGGCGGTCCGGAAGCCATCCCCTCACTCACACCCTCGGTGCCGGTTTCATCATGGCGCCGATAGCCTTTGTCACAGGGGCTACCGGTGCCATTGGTCAGCCCCTGTCACATGGCCATCGGCGCCATCTTGTGCTCCTACCATGTGACAGGGGCTGACCAATGGCACCGGTAGCCCCTGTGACATAGTATGGGCAAAGGCTATCGGCGCCATTTTGAGTAGTGGCATCGGACGGCTGGTGTGTAGGAGGTCGCTCCGGGACCCCTGTTAGACCCCCAGGGACTTTTGGCCAGCTTGGGGGGCCTCCTGACCCCCCACAAGACTTACCAAAAGTCCAGCGGGGGTCCGGGAGCGACCTCCTGCTCGCCGACCATCCGATGCCAGTACTCAAAATGGCGCCGATCGCCTTTGCCCTCACTATGTCACAGGTACCGACGGTCGGTCCCTGTGACAAAGTGAGGGCAAAGGCAATCTGCTGCCAGTATTCAAAATGGCGCCGATCGCATTTGCCCTCACTATGTCACAGGAGCCAACTGTCGGTACCTGTGACATGGTGAGGGCAAAGGCGATCAGTGCCATTTTGAGTACTGGCATCGGACGGCCGGCGTGCAGGAGGTCGTTCCCGGACCCCCGCTGGACTTTTGGCAAGTCTTCTGGGGGTCAGGAGGCCCCCCAAGCTAGCCAAAAGACCCTGGGGTCCAACGGGGGTCCCGGAGCGACCTCCTACACGCCAGCCGTCCGATGCCACTACTCAAAATGTTGCCGATAGCCTTTGCCCATACTATGTCACAGGGGCTACCGGTGCCATTGGTCATCCCCTGTCACATGGTAGGAGCACAAGATGGTGCCGATGGCCATGTGACAGGGGCTGACCAATGGCACCGGTAGCCCCTGTGACAAAGGCTATCAGCGCCATGATGAAACTGGCACAGAGGGTGTGAGTGCAGGGGATGGCTTCCAGACCCCCCGCTGGACCACCAGGGAATTTTGGTAAGTCTTGGGGGGGGGGGTTCAGGAGGGTGGGGAGTTTGTTTAAAATTTTATTTAGGTGGCCGTATAATTCTGGGAAGATTCGTGTATTCGTGGGGAATCGCGATACGTTTCGCTTCCCCACGAATACTACGAATAGTGTAATATACGTTGCGGATCGCCAATACGGCGAAAACGAATGCACACCCCTACAGAAGAAGACTCATCCAAAAATTCTCCACTCCTACACTGAGCTCAGACATATACTTAGACAGGACACACTCCCCCATAGAAATCCTCCTTAACACACTTACTTACAGAATAGCATGGCTTGGTTTATTTCTTTATCATCACAAAAAAAAAAAAATAGCTAAAATTAGAGAGTGACAAAATAGGATTAAGATAAAGTGCATATTAGCGTATAGGACCAGAATTTAGGGCATGCACCACATCAATTAGAATAACTAAATTATTAGCATGTGATGACAATTGCAAGTGTTATAATTTTGAATCTATAAGTGTTAGCCTAACAGAAGAGTGGAAATAGTTTGGCATTTTACATACATGCTAAAATTTAAAGAGATACATCAGTGAGTAAGTAACTTTGTAAGAGAATGAATGCAATACACAAGATTAATTATTTAATAAAAATGTTGCTATAGCTTTTGATTTTCATTGTAAACATCTAATTTAATTATATTGATTTTATTACTAACTTTTCCAATTCTGAGCTGAAGGCAAGTTATAAATTCAGGTTCAGTTGGTAGGTCTCTGCCCTAGAAGGCTTATGATCTATGGTTGTACCTGAGACAATGGAGGATGTAATGATTTGCCCAACATCACAGAGGAATGTTAGTGGAAGAAGTAGTATTTGAACCTTGGCTTCCATGATACTCAGCCCACTGATACTCAGCCTGATACTCAGCCCACTGCCTTAACCAGTAGGCTATGCCTATACTCATTAAATAATTTAATATCATGTGATTCCATCCTATCAAATTGAATCTTAAATTTGCTTTCGGTGTTTGAAATATGAAACAGCTGAAATGTGTTTACAGTTTTTAAATACTAATAGAGTGCAGAATGATCAGCCACTGCTGGCTATTTCTATGTACTTACATTTTTCAGCAATGCCACAGAAGAAGACTAATGTAAACAATTTGCAAAAGTAAACCAGATCACTATAAAACTGTTATATTACAAATTTAGAGACTTTTTTTCTACAAATTTTATGCTGTAATGAGGAAAAGGAATTTACCTGTTTATGCCTCTGCTTGAATATCTTGTTCTATTTTCATTTATTTATATTATTGCAGCAGCCCAGATTGGCCAATCCTGCAAAGCCATTTTCTGATGAGCTGCAGCTGAAGCTCTGTCCCTTTAATTTGACATTTTTTGCTGCTGTACCACAGTTATAATAGTCAGTCATTCCCATTTTATGATAGAAACCTTTAAAAATCTCTTGCCACAGAAAATTACTAGAGATTCTCCCCTCTCAGCAGTTGACCTCTTACATCTTACCATGAGGTTAAATACTGTTTCCAGCAAGGAGAATCAGAGATATCTGTAAAGAGGAAATTTAGTAGAGGAGGTCATAAAGCCTACGGTAAGGGAATCTTGTATGGCTCTTCTTTGGATTTGATATGCTCTTTCCCTCCAATTGCTTTCTGAAGAGTTCTAAGCCAGAGCAGTTTGACCTAATTTATTTATTTATTTATTTATTTATTAACTTTTATTTACCGACATTCGTGAAGCACATCATGCCGGTTTACAAAGAACTCAGGCGGGAAATACAATGAAACAATGTAACAATATAACAATATAACAATATAACATTAATAACAGAACCAAAAATCAGAATACAAAAAGAACCAAAAGGGGCAAGGATGGCGGGGGGAGGAAGGGGGGAGGGAGCGGTGGGGGAGTGGGTATGGGAAAGAGGGGATGGGGAGCGGGTGGAAAGGCGTATCTAGATGAAGTATACGACAACAGAAACAAAAATGAAATAAAAAATAGAAGAGGGAGACTATGTACAGTTGAAGTATGTACAGGTACATACCAGCTATATTAATTAGGCGACAGTATTCACTAGGTCTTGCACAACAAATATTCCTACTCAGCAGTTATTGTCAATATTTTTCATTGCTGGCGATATGAACTTGGAAGAATGTTTCATGTTTGTCAAATTAATTTTACAATTTTTGGGGGGTTTGTTTTTTTTTGGTGAGGAAGGAGGGAGGAGTAATCCACTATTGATTTCCACAAATAGGTGAATCTGTATCAGACTTTCACTATTTTCATTGACTTTCAGAAATCTACAAATCTACTTTGGATAATGGTGATTATGTTCATGTAACCCTCAGAATGGAGCACATAAAATAGAAGAGGTCTGATACTGGGTTTATGTTACTTGCATCAGCACTGTGGGTTCAAGAATACTATTAACTGGTAGATGTTGGACTGGATTTAGCTCAGAGGCGATTCCCCACGAATGCAATGAATCTTCGCCAAATTATTCGGCTGTCTTGGGGCCATCTTGGGGCCAACTTGGGGGACCCTCCTGACCCCCACAAGACTTTCTGGTGCCATCTTGTGCTCCTACCATGTAACAGAGGCTGACCAATGGCACCGGTAGCCCCTGTGACATAGTGAGGGCAAAGGCTATCGGCGCCATTTTGAATACTGGCAGCCGACCGCCTGAGTGCAGGAGATCACTCCCGGACCCCCGCTGAACCACCATGGACTTTTGGCAAGTCTTGTGGGGGTCAGGACGGTCCCCCAAGATGGCCGAATAATTCGGTGAAGATTCGTTGTATTCGTGGGTAATCGTGATACGTTTCACTTCCCCATGAATACAACAAATATGGCCCTATATGTTGCGGATTACAAATATATAGGAAACAAATACACACCCCTAGAGACAGACAACAGCAAAAAAATAAACGTTACTTATCTTTTAGTAGAACGTTTAAATCTTTATATCTTTTTCATAATAATCCTAATGCATTACTCATTCTTCTTATATAAGCTTATCAGTACTGGTATCATCTCACTGCATTTTTCACTGAAGGAAATGTCTAGATAAGGCCACAGGCTTTCCCATAATGGGGTCGATTTAAGACCCGCACATGTGCATCCATATGTGTGTGGTTCATGGTGCACGTACATTGACATGCCTATTTTATAATATGCTTGCCGATGCATGCATGTTATAAAATCCGATGCCTGCATGCATATGCGTGCACAGACTTTAAAATCCATGTGTGCAATTGCGGGCAGTCCGCGACTCGCACATGCAATAGGGAATTTTAGCAAAATACGTGCGGCGACACAATTGGGCCTCCCCCAGTTCCCTCGCAGTCCACTTCAATTAAGGAGTGGACTGGGAGTGAACTTTCATATCCCTAACCCTACCCTTCCTACTTCTTCCCCTCTCCTCCCCAACCTCTAACCTAACCCTAGCTATCCCTGATGTTTTTATTTTAATACTTACTGCTGCCCAAGAGCAGAAGTAATCTCTGCTGGCTTGTGCTTTCCCGGGACAGCGGCTAATGGCTAATGGAGGTTACGCGTGTGGCATGGCCTTGCGCGTGGTGTGTGCAAGGCCCGGCCATGCATGTAACACTCATTTTTTATGCATGTGGCCCTTTTAAAATTTGGCCAAATGTATTCAGGGTCCATTCCTCCTCCCAGGCACCTCATGGAAAATCTCTAGGAGCATTCTCCTGACAAACTGACATCCATGGTAACAGAAGATCCTGCTAGACTGGAAGAACCAGAAAGTCCACAGGGATTCCCAGAATTTCCTTCCTCCTCTGAGTTCAAGCATATATTTACACAAGGAAAACTCCTCCTAGAGTCCTTCCATCTTTTCAAACATTTACTTCAAAAGATAAGTAAAAACAGTGTCATCTTTTCTTTAACACCATAATCCCAAGTAATTTGTAACCTATCATTAAAATCATCTATTATACCTAAATATTGGAGAATGGCCAGTGTAATGCTAATCTTTAGAATGAGCTCCAGGAGTCATATGGGATACTGTAAACTACTGAGCCTGACACCAGTGCAGGGAAAAATCATAGAAACTATTCTAAAGAACACAATTACAGAACATATAGATGGACATAGTTTCATGGGACACAGCCAACATGGATTTACTCAAGAGAAGTCTTGCCTCACCAATCTTACGTTTTTGAAGGACTGGCTAATGGTGAACTGGTAGATATGGAGCTTTCAAATTTTTACAAGGTGTTTGACAAAGTCCCCCATGAGAGACTCCTGAGAAACTAAAAGTCATGGGATAGGAGGCAAAGTCTTATTGTGGATTGCAAACTGGTAAAAAGACAGGAAATAGAGAATAGGACTAAATGGTCAGTTTTCTCAATGGATTTCCCCAAGCATCTGTACTGCAACTGATGCTTTTTAATATATGTATAAATGATTTGGAACAGCAACTGAGGTAACCAAGTTGCAAATGATACAAAATTATTCGTTTTGTTCTCATTGAAGTTTTAATTATACATCCAAACTATCACATGTTGAGAATGACAATAAGAGAAACAGGAATAAAAACAAAATTATATTCTAATCACTTGTGAAAAATTAATATTATCTCTTATAGTTCTATCAGTCCACAAAAAGAGAGGAATCCAGTACCAATATCAAAGAAATCTATAACGCAAAATGATTCTAAGTTATTAAATCACAAACAGATTGTGATCAATTGCAGAAGGTCCTTATGAGACTGGGAGACTGGACATCCAAATGGCAGATTAAATTTAATGTGGAGAAGTGCAAAGTGATGCACATAGAGAAAATTATTTAAAAAATGTACTTACACAATATTAAGTTCCATACTAGGAGTAACCATCCAGAAAAAGGATATATGTGTCTGACATCCTCAGATTAGTGTGCAGCAGTGGTCAAAAATGCAAACAGAATGTTAGGAACTATTAAGAAAGGAATGGAGAATAAAATGGAGAATGTAATCATAATACCTCTTTATTCCTCCATGGTGCAACCTCATCTGAAGTATTGTGTGCAATTCCGGTTGTCACATCTCAAAAAAGAAATAGTGGAACTGGAAAAGATTCAGAGAAGGGCAACCAAAATGATAAAGGGACTGAAACAGTCCCCAAGGCTAAAGAAGTTAAGGCTCTTCAACTTGGAGAAGAAACCCTGATAGGAGATATGATAGAGGTCTATAAAATCATGTGTGGAGTGAAATGGGTAAATGCAAATCAGTTGTTTACTTTTTAACATAAAAAGACTATGGGACACTCCATGAAGTTACTAAGTAATACATTTAAAACATATCAAAGAAAATACTTTTTCACTCTGTGCAGAAATAAGCTCTGGAATTCATTGCCAGTAGAGATGTTAAAGGCAGTTAATGTAGCTGATTTAAAAAAATGTTTGGACAAGGTTGTGGAGGAAAGGTCCATAAGCCGTTATTAACCAGGCAGACTTGAGGAAAGCCACTGATTATTCATGGTGGAAGCAACATGGAATCTATATATTATATGGATCCTGCCAGGTAATTATAAACTAGATTAATCACTGTTGGAAGCAGGATATTGGGTTTGATGGATCCTTGGTCTGACCCAGTATAGCAGTTCTTATGTTATGTCCCACATAGCTGTCTCTTTTCTTGTATGCAATGGATTTGTTTTAGTATTAAATCTTTAAACAGCTCTAGATTTACCTCACTCACAACCTGAGGGCTAGATTTTAAAAGCCCTGCGCGCCGGTGCACCTATTTTGCATAGGCCGCCGGCACGCGCAAAGCCCCAGGACACGCGTAAGTCCCGGGGCTTCATAAAAGGGGCAGGAGGGGGCGTGTCCAGTCAGTCCGGGGATGTGTCCTGGGGTCATGTCCAGGGTCAGGGGGCGGTCCGGGGTGGGTCCGGGGGCGTGGCAATGGTTCAGGGGCAGGCCGGGAGGGCGGTCCCGAGTCCCCCGGCACTGCAGCCTGTGCCGGGGGATGCCGAGGCGGCGTGAGCAAGTTACGCCTGCTTCAAGCAGGCGTAACTTGCACAACAAAAGGTAGGGGGGGGGATTTAGGTAGGGCTGGGGTAGATAGGGGAAGGGAGGGGAAGGTGGGGGACGCGGAAGGAAAGTTCCCTCCGAGGCCGCTCCGATTTCGGAGCGGCCTCGGAGGGAACAGAAGCAGGCTGCGCGGCTTGGCGCGTGCAGGCTGCCGATTTTGCGCAGCGTTGCGTGTGCCAACCCCGGATTTTATAAGATACGCACGGCTACGTGCGTATCTTATAAAATCCGGTGTACTTTTGTTCACGCCAGTTGCGTGAACAAAAGTACGCGTGCATGTACTTATTTAAGATCTACCTCTGAAGGTTTATCTATTCCTATAGTCCTGCACAACAATGGTGATGTTTGAAAATCTTCACCTGCATTAATCTTGGTATCTCAGCACTAAGCTCCATATTCTGTCAACATGTGACTATCTTTTTTTATTTATATGCTTTTACATAAATTAATATGAGAATCATCATTAGAAGAAAATTATAATATACAATAGAGAAAAATGTCCAGTCAAAGAAAATTAAAAACATTTAAACAAATCCAAATAAAGTACATTCAAATATAGAACCCAGATATGGAGAAAATAAAATGCATGCAAACTTAACCTGCATTAACCTCATTATTCCAGTCCTTTTAACTAGATATCTCTTCAGTAGAGACTGCTAGTTGTGACAAATTACTTGGGGCTTTTCTGATGTGGACTCATAACCACCACAGAAAGTAGTTTGAAAGACCACCAAACTCATTCTACTTGGAATCTAACCTGAGATCAAAGCTCATGTTAGATGTAAAAGTCTGGAGCAGAAAACACATAATACTCTCAGAGCTACTGACCAATTATTTTCTTTGAGGCTTTGCTCTTTTTTTGTGGACAGATGGAAAAGCAACCAAATATGAGTCTGTATCATGAAGCTGCAAGGTTAAAATTTGATATGATAATCTCTGAGATACACACTGCTGCATGGCATGGTCCAGTAGTCCTATTAGGCTTCTTTCCAAAAATTTTGTATGATATCCTTGGCAGTGTCCTTGACATAAGTATACAGGTGTTTTAATCTCATTTGCCTGAGAGCTTATACACACTTTGTGTTTTGTTTAATTTTAATATTTGTGATGTGAATGTATCTACCAATGTGTGCATTTGTAATCTATATGTATCTACCAATATTATTTAGTATTAGAGAATATGTATCTACCAAAGTTTTGGAATAATGTTAAAAATGCCTTTTACCTTTTGCACTTCTGAAAGCACAAGCAATAGCAAATTCTAGAATTACAGTATTTCCTAATTGAGAGAATAGTGAGGTACTACTAAATGCCTAAATGCCTACTGTAGGAATACCGTTTATAAAAGTATTTCCATCTATGAAATCAGGAATATACTGGAAAGTAAATACAATATCAATTTGATTCCTTGATCTAATAAATCTTTTACAAAACAAAATAATGTACTACCACAAAAAATATTCCAAAAACCAGTTGAGTTCCCTGAAATTAATACACTCAAACCTATTCTATTTAAAGTTAATTGAACTTCTTTTGTTCTATAAAAAAAAAAATTGGTAACCAATTATTGAATATGCTATACCTTGACATATTGATTAACCATGCATGAGTAATATACAGTAAGTATAAGTAGACTGCATAGTTAAACTTTCTAAAACATTTTTTTGTGAATTGGCAAAATCTATTTAAAAGAACTCTTATACACACAGAAAAATGTAGTTGGACTAGATACCATAGAAGCAGATGAATTCACAAAACTAGATAGCTTTATTTCACTAAAACATGACTTGCTGGGTAAGATAGAGTACATCAAATTATTTTGTTATAAATTTGCATAGTGGAGTTTTGTCTTTCTGTTCATATGATAAGAGCATTGATTGAAAGAAATTGTTTTCCATGTTCCTAGTTTACTAATTTTTTTAAAATGTATAGACATTGGCAGGGAGGCTGAACAATTTATGACTGTCATAAATGAAAAATCTCTGGTATAAATCTGGAAAACAGTTATATAAATGAACAGAAAAGTACAGAAAAATGTTGCAAGATAGCAGTGAAAGAACTAATCAGAGGAAAATTCAAGCACTGAAATGTAACAGCATTGACAAAGAACCCTTCATTTACTCAGGCTGTAAAAAGGCAGTATTTGTCCATAGAGTGATATGTCCAGGAGCTTTGGTGAACCTTTCCTTTGATAAATATTTAAAGTATTAGACGTTATTTTGCCTTCAGTGAAGACAAATACTCAGATGAACGGTGTTATACCATAAGTACCTTTTTGTAATACTTCCCACACTTCTCAAAGGCTCTGATTTTTAGATATTCTTTACAGTGAATACTGTGGGAAAGCCTTATGTTCCTGATATAATCCTCGTCCTATCCTTGGCATGGACAAAAAGGAACATTTGGGTGCTGCAGTGTCTCAGCCATCTTGCTGCAGCACATGGGGTTCTTCAGTGAAGAAAAGTGAAAGCTTCGGGGCCCATAACACCACTCACAAAAAATAATTATTGTTCACTCCGAATTGTGTTTTTCCAGAAAATAACTCCATTAATCAGTGTATAAAATTTAGATGAACAACTTAGCAGACGTTGTTTTTGAGTCTGCTGCAATTCACACAGAAAACAAGACTAAAATAGTCCAATTCTAACAGTCATAGGAATCTGCAAACACCTGGTTATTTCCCTGAATCAAACCCTTATTTGGGTACAGCAGATTTTCTTCTTTAACAGAGAAAAAAAATAGAAAAAAAGACCCCTGAGCACTGACAGTTGAGTTGATGCTGATTCGCTCTCGGTTTGCAACTCTATAGCTGATACACAAGTCTGGAATCCTCCTTTTTGACTCCAGTAATGACCTTGGCGGTCTGAGTAACTGATAAGTATGGGAAACTGATAACTATGGGAACTTGCTTGGCAGAATGGAAGGGCCATAAATTCCTTTTCTGCTACCACTTCTATGTTTCTATGAACAGATCTCCTCACTCCAGCTACCTCTACTTGCTGGTTACTGTTTTGAGTCCAATTTCCTCCCCCCCCCCCCCCCGCTGTTGAAGCAAAGAGCAATGTTGGAGTTGCATCAGAAATGTAGTATCAGGCTTTTTGATTAAGGGTAGTAACCGCTGCATCAAGCAAGTTATCCCCATGCTATTATTGGTTACTGTTTGGGTTCAATTTCCTTTACCCTCCCTGCAGTTGAAGCAGAGAGCAATACTAGAGTTGTATCAGAAGTGTAGTGTCAGGCTTTTTGGTTAAGGGTAGTAATCGCCACAACAAGCAAGTTACCCCCATGCTTATTTGTTTTCCCAGACTGTACAGTTCAGTGTCCTTGTTGGTTGTTGTCTAAATCCAATTCCTCTTTTCCTCTTGCCATTGAAACAGTGAGCAATGATGGAGTTGCATCACAGTATGAAGGCTTATTTGTTAAGGGTAGTATCTACCACACTAGCAAGTTACACCCATGCTGTGGCTTATTTGTTAAGGGTTATATCTGCCACACCAGCAAGTTACCACCATGCCTCTTACTTCATTCCCCAGCCCCTTGCCTTTAGGGATCTACAGTGTTTATTCTATACTGTTTTGAAATCTTGCACCATTTTTGTCTTCACTACCTCCAACGATGGAGCATTCAAGGCATCCACCACCCTCTATGTGAAGAAATATTTCCTGACATTGATTCTGGGTCATCCTCCCAGAGTTTCATTTCATGACCCCTAGTTCTATTGGATTCTTTCCAGTGGAAAAGGTTTGTTGTTGATCATGCATCATTAAAACATTTCAAGTATCTGAAGGTCTGTATCATATCTCCTCTGCCCCTACTCTCCTCCAGGGTATACATGTTTAGGTCCTTCAACCTTTCCTCATAAGTCATTTGATGGAGACCTCCCACCAATTTGGTCACCCTTCTCTGGACTGTCTCAAACCTGCCTCTGTCACCAAACTGAAACTAATACTCCAGTTGAGGCCTCAACAAGGTCCTGTACAAGGGCATTATCACTTATTTTCTTACTAGATATTCCTCTCTCTATGCAGCCCAACATTCTTCTAGCTTTAGCTATTGCCTTGTCACATTACTTTGCCAACTTTAGATAGGTAGACACTATCACCCCGATGTCTCTCTCCTGTTCCGTGCACAGCAGTGCTTCACCTCCCATCACATACAGTTCTTTTGGATTACTACTTCTCAGATGCATGACTCTACCCTTCTTGGCATTAAATCCCAGTTGCCATATCTTCGACCACTCTTCAAGCTTCCTTAAATCATGTCTCATTCTCTCCACTCCTTCTGGCATGTCCACTCTGTGGCAGATCTTAGTATCATCTGCAAATAGACAAACGTTATCTTCTATCCCTTCCGCAATGTTGCTCTCAAAGGCATTGAACAAAACCAGTCCCAACACCGATCCCTGCGGCACTCCACTTAACACTGTTGTCTCTTCAACTTTCTGCCCTTGCTCTTTACCCTGTAGATGCTCCCACTCCCTCTGCTCTTCACTACCTGTGGACTCCTGCTTTGTCCCTACCCTAATCTACTCACCATGTATCTCTCTATCTATTCCATTTCCTCAGTTCCTTGCCATGAACAGACCTCTCCACCCCGGACTCCAGCACCCTCTACTTGTAGAACAAAGCAGAAATCCAATCAGTATGGGTAGCTGGCTTACCCCTGGATGCACTAAGCCACAAAGATTTTCTGTGAGGGGGGTCCCACTTTTGTGGGGTGGTGTCACAACAGTAGTGGAGTCCCTCCCCCAAAAACGCATCATGGCTGTATGGCATTTCTTTTTTTCTCATGGCCAAACACCGCAGGACAAAAGAACGCTGTATGTGGCACTTTAATGCGATGGTGGCCCCAACCACATGGGACCGCCATTGCCTTAAAGAGCTGCTGGCCCCCAAAAGGTTGAGTCCAAATGGCAAAGCAGAGGAGGGGGGTCAATAAAATAAGAACCCCTAAACTGCCCTTTTCTTCCTTTTCACATCTATATGCAACACTGCTAGGACATGCATACTTTGAGCTCTTGTAAGATTCTATTTACATGCGTACATGCTACTTATATACTTAACTTCCAACTTTACATACATAAATATTTTGAAATTTTTCCCACATGGAGATGTTTCTGTATTCACAGTAGACATGAAAATTCCTCTTGTAGTTTCATTTTGAAGGTGTGGGCCCTCAAGCACACCATGGTACTTTATACTTTCTATCTGGTTTGGAGCAGGCGCAAGGTAATTATGCCCATTGAAGTATCTACAGAGATTTCAAAATGAAATGTCCGACTTTCTGTCTTCTGACCTAACCCTGCCCCTTTTTCACACATATTTTCACACAGACTGGGGTATGTGTGTGGGGGGGGGGGGGGGGGTGCAGGGGGCAGCTATATTCAAATCTGCTTTTATGTAGATAAACACATTTACCTACATAACAAGTTTTGAAAACTGCCATGAAAGTGGTTAAATAAAACAAGGAAAGGGGAACCCATAAGTGATACTCCTACAGCTCTCACATTTACAGTCTGTGCCACTCTCACATCTCTTTTTTTCCTCACCCCCTTTCTCTTGCTGTTCCCTCTCTGCCTCTCATATCTCTTGCTCTCACAGATCTTACTCTGTCACTTTCTGAGTCTATTACAACTCTTTATTTATTTATTTTCTTGCTCTTACAGGCTCTCTCTTACTGCCTGTTTCTCTTCCACAGCTCCCCTTCTCTCACTGCATGTCCTTCATCCCTCTTGCATTCTCTCTTTTTTGTTACAGCTTTTGCTTTCTCAGTCTGTGCCACACTCATAGCTCTTGCTTTGTAACCACCTTTCTCCATCCCGCAGCTCTCATTTTCTTCCTGCCTGTTTCTGCCTCTCTCAGCTTTTGCTCTGTCAGTGTCTATGACGTTGTTTCTGTCTGGTGGTTTCTAGAAGTCTTTCCCTTGTTCTCTCTCTGTCCACCTTCCCTTGTGCTCTGGGTGGGGCAAAAAGCTACGTTTTAAGGAGTCACCAAAACAAGTTGTCATCTGGACTTTCGAAATGTACCTTCTGACTAGATGGGCACTAGAGAAGTGTTTCTCAAACTTTGTATGCCAGGGACCAGCTAGTTATTTTCCTTAAATTACATGGACTGGTTGCTGCACTGAAGAGCAAAGGGGAGGGTGGAAGGGAAAAGGGGTCCCAAGAAAATGAAAGATCAAGGGAGGGGAGTCCTGCAGCTGGTCTGTGTCATTTTAAGAAGGTAACTATCCAGTTCAAGAAAATTGTTTTCTAAAAGAGTTGTGGGGTTTTTTTGTTTTTTTTTAATAAACACCTCTTTTGACCTCCTTCTCTCTCCCAGGCAGCTACCAATTGAAAATTGAAAAACAAAATCCCTCTGTCCAGTCAGCCACCATCTCCTCACTTTATTAATAATAATAATAATGATAATAATAATAATAATAATAATAATAAATAATCCCTCTCTCTCTCTCTCTCTCTCTCTTGCTATCCCCTCCTTTCTAGAAAGCAACACCATTACAATTAATACCCTTGCCCCTTGGATCTTTTTTCCCCAGTTGGGGGCCAGTCCCGAAGTTTAACCTCTGAAAACGTAGCAACTGCAGCTGCATAAGACTGAGTCAGCGCCTGCTTGCTTTCAGGCCTCACAATGGCCTTGCCTCCTCCCGGCTTCTAGCATAGCCTGAGAGTGGAGCACTCTCTGACTCAAGTCTCATGCTGGCTAATTAGCATTCATCAGCATTTGCACTCTTCCTAGAGATTAAGCTCAGGACCTGCCCATCTGGGAAAAAGAAAAAAGGTCCACAGGACAGAGCAAAGAGGGTGGGATTAGGAAATGCCTATGCTGGCTGTGGTGCAGGGTGCAGTGAAGTTGCAGGATAGATCTTGCTTCCTGCTCATTCTCCTGCAATCACTATTGAGCCATGGCTGGTGGTTGAGAAACAGTGTATGAGGGCACTTGCCATCTATTTAAGTTGCTCAATATGGGGACGGGGGCTGGCCTTGTGAAGGGCAGTGTGTAATGCTGATGCACTATACAACCAAAGCCAGGTGGCAGGTTGGTGCATTCCTAAGGCAGTGCTCTCTGAGTCTGAGCAGTAATGATAGAGCCAATTATTTGGGTGTTCCAAAGTCTAGCATAGATTCCAGGAGTTACTGACACCTGCTGTATATGTTCATCTAGCCTACCAATACAATAGAGAAATGATATTGCAGCAACTGAGCCTTTGATTTCAGGTAGTAAATACAGGTGTGCAGGGATAAACATTAGTTTTTGTTTTTCAGTTTGTTTTCAGGAGGTTTTTTCCCCCACAAATTTTGATTCATGGAATGCTTGATTCATTCACATTTATGTGAAAAAAAACAAATCAAACTTAAAAAAACCCCCAAACCCCAAAACAAAGAAAAAACCAAACAGGGATTTCCAAGGCCTCCGATCCCCACCACCAAATCCTCCCACCTGGAAAAATGCTGGGGCCAGGATCCCCCCAGCCCTCACTTACACAATCTGGTGGGGATTGCCTGCGAGGCCTAGGTCTAGGTCGAAGCCTTGGTCTTGTGTAGGCCAAGAACGTAATAGGTCGCCGCAAACCCTGCCTCAGCCTACACAAGGCCAACACCTCAGCCTCTGCTGGAGCAAGGTTTTTTTTTGGGAGGGGGGACTTTTTGATGATCCCAAAATTATACCACCTGAGGGAGCTACCTTACCCTGCCTGATGATGCAACCGCACCTGATGAATACCATTTAATTGTAGCTTCTGGATCTTACTACAATGGCACAAATAGCCATAGTAAGCTTATTTATTTATTTTAAGTTTGTGTATACCGCCTTTGGGTCAAAGACTAATCTAAGTGGTTTACAGCCATTTCAAAAAATACAATATAACATTCAAAACGACATAACTTGTCAACCATCTGTAAGTCTTCATATCATTTACTACAAAGTAATTATTTGTTGATAATCATAGTATCATTTCTGTACTGTGAAAAACAATTCTGCCAGTCTTCTTTTTTCAACTCTCTCACCACTAATCCCCATTTCAGCTGTCTTTTTTTTTTTTTTTTTTTTGCACAACTGTGCAATAAAATGCTAAGAAGCATAGCCATGTACTCTCTGACCCCAGCATTCTCTAAAGTGCAGTCCAAAAGCCTTTAATCTTTCCTATTGGGAGGTAAAATGCAGTAGGTGAATAGCTTCCTTCCTCCAAAAAAAAGTACTGTGTGTGTACACTGTTAATTAAAATGTATTTAAGCAAAGTGAATGGTTGCAGTAGTAGGGCACCCTTTGGCAGAAAGCCCCCTCACTGTTCAGCAACAAACAAAAGTGAAAACCCCAGAGAAGTTTAGTTTTGTTGGAGTTGCTATGGCATTCTGTGATAGTGCTCTGAGCCAAGGCAATGCACTGTGCAATCTAATGTCCCTATCAAACACTTAGCCCTCCAGAAGAATGCCAGCTGTACAAAAGGAATAGGAAAGAATAACGCTCATTCTTCATGCTCTTGAGCTGAAAAGCATCTCTCCAAAAGAGGGGAAATGCTTTGGTGATACAAGAGTACAGTAGCAGCAGAAGTTAGAGGGGCCCCTTCAGTGAATTAATTCCTACTTGATACAGACATACATGTAATGCTTCTCATTTAGCTCTGGGGTTCTTCATTTACAGGTTGATTCAAAACCGGGCACTTTTGGCATCCAGGACGCAAACAGCAGTCAAATATTGAGCTTTCCTTTATATCTACTGTCTCAAAGGGAATATTTAGCTGCTATTCAGGCTGCTTTCAAACTGTTCCAAAATATTCACAAGGGCCCAAATACAACCTCTCCACTGAATATCTTTAATGCAGCTCAGAACAGGAATAGGTCTGGCTAACCTGTTTGCCTGAATAATTACCATATTTTTTAAATTTGATTTTCATCCTATGGAAAATCATAGGAGCCTGCCTTTGACACATTATTTTATTTTCCCTCTCTGGTTCTATTAAAATGAAAGCAAAACATGACTGGGGAAAAAGAAAGGATTTAAAAATTCCAATGTTCAGCAGTTTCTGGCTGCTTTTAAAGGGGATTAGTGGTAAGAGCATAAGAACATAAGAACATGCCATACTGGGTCAGACCAAGGGTCCATCAAGCTCAGCATCCTGTTTCCAACAGTTGTCAATACAGGCCATAAGAACCTGGCAAGTACCCAAAAACTAAGTCTATTCCATGTTACTGTTGCTAGTAATAGCAGTGGCTATTTTCTAAGTCAACTTAATTAATAGCAGGTAATAGACTTCTCCTCCAAGAACTTATCCAATCCTTTTTTAAACCCAGCTACACTAACTGCACTCTTATTTATTTATTTATTTGAAAACTTTTCTATACTGTCGTTTAGTAGTATACCATCACAACGGTTTACAGATAGGCACATAAATAAGTCTGGTTAGGATTATAAATTAGCTAGTAGGTGCCAATAAAGTTTCGGTTACATGACTCAAATAATATACGCTATTTGGATTGTGGATTGGAAATTCCATTTATATGAATAATAGGATATCCATATGAGAATACTGTACTCTTAAATTAATCTTTAGGTATGAGAAAAAATAATAAATAATAAAGGAAGGATAACTGCTATTTGTTGACTTTTAACAGTCTGCCGGAGTTCTCTTTCTTGTCCGCTAGTATTCCTTACTCCCCACTCTCATTTTGAAAAGCTTTTTTGAAGAGCCATGTTTTTAAACTTTTTTAAAAAAGTTTTAGATCTTTCATTAGTCTTATTTCGAGTGGTAGTGTGTTCCATAATATTGGACCGGCTAGGGATAGTACTCTCTCTCTTACTTGCATCAGTTTTGCTGTCTTTACAGAGGGAATGGTTAGTAGAGCTTTATTGGCTGATCTTAGATTTCTCTGGGGGACATGTAGTCGTAGTGCAGTGTTTAGCCAGTCAGTATTTTCCTCATAGGTTAGTTTGTGGATTGTGCATAGTGTTTTAAATTGCACTCTTTGTTCAATTGGCAGCCAGTGTAATTCAGCAAGTGTTTGAGTGATGTGATCTCTTCTGCTTTTTCCAGTTAGAATTCTGGCTACAGAGTTCTGTAGGATTTGTAGTGGTCTCAGTGTTGTATATGGTAATCCAAGGAAGAGTGTGTTACATTAGTCTGTGCTCGCGAATATAAGTGCTTGAAGAATGGTTCTAAAGTTCGCTTGGGAGGGGTTTTAGCCTTCTAAGCACCATAAGTTTGGCATAACCTTCCCTAACTTTCACTGATATGTGTTGCTTAAGATTGAGTTCATTGTCAATTATTACACCTAGGTTTCTGGCTTTTTCGTTTAGTTCCACTATCTGATCCTTTTTAAGTTTGATGGGATTCTGTATTAATTCAGTGGTTTTTCTTTCAAGGTATATGAATTCTGTCTTTTCAATATTAATTACCAGTTCCATTTGGCTTAATAGTTGTTTTATTATATCTAGGTATAACATTGCTAAGTTTAGTGTTTTTTCAATTGTTTCCTCTACTGGTAGGATTAGCTGAATGTCGTCAGCGTATATGTAATGTATGATACCTAGTCCTGCCAAGAGGTGGCATGGAGGCAGCATGTAGATATTAAATAGAGTTGCCGAAAGTGCTGACCCCTGTGGGACCCCAGTCATTAGCTTGATTTTGTCTGATATTGTGTTTTTTATCTGTACCTGAAAAAATCTATTGTGTAGGTAGGAGCGGAACCACTCAATTGTTTTGTTTTGTAGTCCTATTTCTTCAAGCCTTTTTATTAGTATGCTGTGATTTACTGTGTCAAATGCTGCTGACAGGTCTAGTAATATCATAATGTAGTGTTTTCCGCTGTCAAATCCCCGTAATACATTATGGGGTGGATTTTCAGAGCCCTGCTCGCCGGTGAGCCTATTTTACATAGGCCTATTGGCGCGCGCAGAGCCCCGGGACTCGCGTAAGTCCCGGGGTTCTCCGAGGGGGGCGTGTCGGGGGGGGCGGGCCCGGTCGTCGCGGCGTTTCGGGGGCGTGTCGGCAGCGTTTTGGGGCGGGTACGGGGGCGTGGCTACGGCCCGGAGCGGTCCGGGGGCGTGGCCGCGCCCTCCGTACCTGCCCCCAGGTCACGGCCCGGCACGCAGGAGGCCCGCTGGCGCGCGGGGATTTACTTCTCCCTCCGGGAGGCGTAAATCCCCGGAGGAAGGTAAGGGGGGGGTGTAGACAGGGCCGGGCGGGTGGGTTAGATAGAGGAAGGGAGGGGAAGATGAGGGGAGGGCGTTAGAGGATTCCCTCCAAGGCCGCTCCGATTTCAGAGCGGCCTTGGAGGGAACGGGGGTAGGCAGCGCGGCTCAGCGCGCGCCGGCTATACGAAATCGATAGCCTTGCGTGCGCCGATCCCGGATTTCAGCAGATACGTGCGGCTACGCGCGTATCTACTGAAATCCAGCGTACTTTTGTTTGCGCCTGGAGAGCCAACAAAAGTACGCCTATTCGCGGTTTTTGAAAATCTACCCCTATCTGTTAGTGAGATTAGTAATGTTTCAGTGCTATAGTGTTTTCTGAAGCCGTGTTGTGAGGGGTAAAGGTAGCTGTATAGCTTTAGCTGTCTAAATTTAGCACAGCTCTACAGCACAACCAGAGTTAACAGGATAACTTAGCATGCTAATTCAACTCCTCCCAGTTATGATCCCAGAACACCCCTAACTTATGTGGCTAAATTTTATCTCTCTAACTTAATTTATTATCCGGATAGAATTTAGCTGGATAAGTGCCCAAATATTAATTCAGCATTATATAGTAGTATACATTCTGAGTTATCCTGCTAAATACTTTCTAATGAAGACCTCCAGAAGTTTAATAAAAGAACATACTTTATTAAAAACAATAAGGGGAAAATAATGAGTAAATTGCATTACCTCTCATCAGGATGAAAGAGTTTTGAAGAAGCAACAAAGCAAGGGTCTTGTAGTTGCCTCTGGGTTGCTGAGTCATCCTGTGACAGGGTATCCGTGCCATTGGCCGGATCCTGTCACATGGTAGGAGCACTGGATGGCCGGCACCATCTTGTGCTCCTACCATGTGACAGGGGCTGACCAATGGCACCGGTAGCCCCTGTGACATAATAAGGGCAAAGGCTATCGGCGCCATTTTGAATACTGGCAGCCAATGGTCCGAGTGCAGGAGGTCGCTCCCGGACCCCTGCTGGACTTTTGGCAAGTCTTGTGGGGGTCAGGAGGGTCCCCCAAGACTTGCCAAGAGCCCTGGTGGTCCAGCGGGGGACCAGGAGCGATCTCCTGCACTCAGATTCAACCTCCAGGACCCAAGGCACATTGGGGGGTGGCTCAGTTCACTATGCCTCTCAGTCTTTTTTCCTCTCAAATATACTCACAATTGAGATGTCCTTGCTTTAGGTGCATATGTCCAATTTAATTAGCAACCAAGAATCTACAATTGACCTTCTCAAAGAAAATTCCAAAAGTACTGTTTGTCTCAGACCTGCACCGCTGAGATAGTGTCATTTAAGGTGACAGGTTCTATGAAACAGATCCAACACACCTGAGAGCTAGTGGGCTCCTAGTAGGGACTAGAATTTAATTTCTTTCTCTGATGTTGCTTTGGACTTCTGGGTCAGAAAGTCCCAAAAATAAAAAAAACCAAAACAAAATCATTTCTTCTTCTCATGGGCAAGAACTGGTGGCAAAAATTCCTCCCAACAAAATAGGAACAAAACTCTTTTCAAAACTGCAATTCACTTCTGCACTGGCAAGACACTGCTGACCCTCCTTTGTAAGGCAAGCAAGGAGTCACAGTTCTTTATCCTGGCCTCCTCACCTTGAGTTAGGACCAGGTTTCACACAATAATCCAAAACTCTTCCAAAAAACAGACTCTCCAAAAACTATTCTTCTACTCCACTCCCAGAGAAACTCCCTGCCAGACCGTGGGGTGCAGGGCCAGGAATATGTGTCTTCCTCTTATCAAACTATGGGGTCCAAAATTGGGGAATCACTTCAGCAACTCTCCTTGCTCTCCAAAATTATAACAAGAAGTGCCACACGGCTCCTCCTGCACTCCATAGCATCCTCACAGGAGGTGCCTTCAAGGGATGGTCTGCCAACTCCTATCTCCTCCCTAAATCCTTACTCGCTGCCTGAGATAGGGACCAGCTGGATAGGAGAGACCTTGGGGGTCTCTACACACAGAAAGGAAACAGTGCCATGCACACAAGAGAGAGAAAGGAGAAGGAGCATACAATCTGGAAAAGTTGGACTAAAGGAATTATAAATAAGACAGGAGAAAACAGCAGGTGTTACGTCGGTACGTGAGAAAGAGACTGATGTACATGAACAGACACTTGCAGAAACACAAGATCTGAGTTTATAATGGACAGCGACCACACATATGGGGAAATAATGACAAGAGTGGATCTCCTCCATTGCTGAGAGTTAGTCCTCTGGGCCCTCAAGCACCTAAGAGTTCTGCATGAGCTAGAGGGGTCCCTTTGCCTCCTCCTTTCTCCCATCATTTTGAAATTTGCGTGCCCTTTTCCAGCACTTGGAACAAGAGCAGATATCTCAGGGTCTGTGTCAGTTTGAAGAGCATCCAAAAAAGAAATTGACACTTAGTAGTGAACTCAAATCACCAAAGGTAAAGCAAGGTATTAGTCTATAGAAAATATTCATTTAATGTATCCTTTCTTTAGCAGCATACATTGCAATCATTAATAAGGTATTCAGATCCTATCTTTCTCAGACTGAGAGCAGACAAACCAGACTTACAAATGTTGCCAGGAGGCTCCACCAAGAGCAGTCCTCCTCACCCAAATAGTGGTCCCGAAGGACCATCTGCAGAAAGACTGGTGACTGAGGTGCTGCCTCTGACTTACATCTCATACTTTAATTCTAGGTAATGAGCATAAGAATATGATGCCTGTTTTCCTTTTTCTGTGTCCAGTGCTACAAATAGGGCAGCATCTTATCAGCTTTTAAAAGGGTCATGGCTTTTTGTGCTGTCTAATCACAACTGAAAGACATCCTATTATCTTTGGACAGTCTAAACAGCAGGTTTTAGTGAATGGGCATGAAGAGGGAATAATAACAGTAACTCTTTGTCCTCCATATGTATCCATCCATTGGTGCATGGCATGGTTTCCTTAAATATTGAGTACTGATGTGCATCCCTACCTAGAGAACTGGTAGTAGGCAAGGCCAGATTTACAGATTGACTTGCCACTAAGGTCACTGAAGATCCTGCACCTAGGCAGATCTGTGGGGGTTTTAAGGGTTGGGGATAACTGGGGGAGTGAAGGCTATTAAACTAGGGGGGTTTGGAGGAGCTATCACTTAACTGGGCGAACTGGGGACAATCTGGTGAAACTGGGGAAAGCGTTGGCAGGCACCCTTTTTAAAATCCCCCAATTTATGCGTTAGAAGCCGGATTCGCATGCACATGCGCTCACCCACTTAAAGTTTGGAGCGCTCGTGCATGCAGCCAAGCTATTTTATAACATGCATGCATATATATGTGTGCAAGTTATAAAATAGCTGCTTCCCTGGGCGCAGGCCAACCCATGTGTGCACATGTGCACCTGTGCTCTGGTTTCAAAGTTACTGTCAAATTGTTATATTGGAACAGATAGATACAAAAAAAATGTTCAGTTGAAATAAGTTTAAAACATGTCAGCAGAAGAGCCAGTCATCAAGGCTGCTATGAATTGAAATGAATGCCCTCTCTGCTAGCTGTGGGACACAGCTGCAGAGGTCCAAAAACCACATCCAAGTCTTTCAAGCTGGTGTATGGTCGATCATATATGTAGGTGCAAGAACCTTTGAGCCCCAAATTCAATAACCTGGCAAGGAGATAAGTTATTCCTGAATATTCAGTGGGATAAATGTTCCACTGAACATCCCTGATTAAAGTTATCCAGCTATAAGACAGCAGGAACTGTAACTTCCCCTTCCCCCCTCCCACCCTCCTGTTATGTCGTGTAGAACATGCAAGTTCTTTGTAGCAATAAGTCCAGCCCAGCAGCCTTCCTGTTTTTCTTGTGTCATTGTTACAGTCTGAAAAAGTAAAATAAAGAATATAAAAAAAAAAAAGTTATCCAGCTAGTTATAGCTGGATAACTTTAAACCTAACCGGCTGTATTTTGAATAGATCTAACCTGCCACTTAACTGGATATCTTAAAAAAAAGAAATCCAGTTAAGTGGCATTCCTATAGTGAAAAAAAGCAAAAAAACAAACTAAACCGTGGGCCTCCTGGCCAGATTCCCACCTCCTAGAACCATTAATCTTTGAAATCTCGACTGCCAGAATCCCCCCACCTACCTTTGCAAAGTGAAAAGATTCCTTATAATGCAGCTAGCCCTCCCCCTTCCCCCTCAATTCCCAGAGAAAAATAATAAAAAAAATACCAGTTTCCCCCCCCCCCCCCACCCCCCATCCTCCACAATACCCACCCCTTTCTCCTTCAAATCCTTCCCCTCACCCTGTACTTCTATAGTGGCTTAATTTTCTGGCCTGAGATCACTGAACAATGTGATCCCAGAGGCTTCCAGCTTAGCTCTGGGCTGCCAGATGTGTGCAGCTTATAAAATATTATAATAGATCTCCACACGGCCATTTATGGGTGTGCATACAAGGCCACAAGAAGTTGTTGGATAGTTATCTTCTAAGGGTTTATATCATAAGAGTATAATTTTCTTTCATTGTTTTATACTTGAATCTTTGATTTGCGAAGATTTAAAGTAATTTATTACATTTTAAATCTATAATGATTAGGTATTAAAACATATATAGCAAATTGCTTTAGTGATATTTGTTTTTATTGCAAACATTTCTACCCTGCTAAATCCAAAGCTCTAAGCAGCATGATAGTTAAATATTTTCTCACAGTTTCTAAATTGGCACAACAATCGAATAAATGTTTGCACAGATTTTTTAAAATTCTCAAATATTACAGTCTAAGTAACCCCAGATTACATATCAATTCTCAGACTTTCTCAACATAATTAAAAGCTAGAGTTTTTCTTGCCACATTGATAAACAATCAATGATTGAAACTCATTACAGTCTCTCTGTCTCTTTTCTGGCAAAACTTATTTGTGCTGGGCAGAATTGATTGATGCTTTGCTGCAGGGATCCTCGGTTAGCATCTGTGAAGATATGTGGGCAGTAGGGATGTGCAGAGGGACGCCAAATGTTGCATTCGGGATTCGTATTCGTCGGGGGGCAGATAAGTTGCATTCAGCAAGGGGGCCCCCCGATACGTTTATATATTAATTCTTATTCATCCCTGCTAAAATTAAATTAACTACAACCACCCCCACACCCTCCTGACCCCCCCAAGACTTACCAAAACTCCCTGGTGGTCCAGCGGATGGTCCGGGAGCCATCTCCTGCACTCACATCCTCTGCTTCCGGTTTCAAAATGGCGCCGATAGCCTTTGACCTACTATGTCACAGGGGCTACCGGTGCCATTGGTCAGCCCCTGTCACATGGTAGGAGCAATGGATGGCTGGTACCATCTTATGCTCCTACCATGTGACAGGGGCTGACCAATGGCACCGGTAGCCCCTGTGACATAGTAAGGGCAAAGGCTATCGGCACCATTTTGATTACTGGCAGCCGATGGCCCGAGTGCAAGAGATTGCTCCTGGACCACCCTTGGACCACTAGGGGCTTTTGGCAAGTCTTGGGGGACCCTCCTGACCCTCACAAGACTTGCCAAAAGTCCAGCGGGGTCCGGGAGCTACCTCCTGCCCTCAGACCGTTGGCTGCCAGTATTCAAAATGGCACCGATAGCCTTTGCCCTCACTATGTCACAGGGGCCGACGGTCAGCAAGATGGTGCTGGCCATCCATTGCTCCTACCATGTGACAGGGGCTGACCAATGGCACCGGTAACCCCTGTGACATAGTAGGTCAAAGGCTATCGGCAACATTTTGAAACCTGCAGCCGAGGGTGTGAGTGTAGGAGATGGCTCCCGGAGCCCCCGCTGGACCACCAGGGAGTTTTGGTAAGTCCTGGGGGGTCAGGAGGGTGGGGGGTTTGTTTAAATTGGCTCCTTTAGATGGCCGAATAATTCAGCGAAGATTTGTTGTATTCGTGGGGAATCGCGATATGTTTTGCTTCCCCACGAATACAACGAACATGTCCCTATACGTTGCTGATTGCCAATTCGTAGGGAACGAATGCACATCACAAGTGGGCAGTGCTTGCCTCCCACCAGCAGGGGCCCCTAGTGGGTCATGTATACTCTCTGTTCAGTCCTCCAAGCTCTTTGGCTTGGAGGGCCTGCTGAAAGCCTTGTTTTCTTTTCACTGCCATAATTTATAAGTCAGCCTCACAGTGAATACTTTGCCTCAGCATGGGTCTCAGCTAGTCCTAGTAGCAGTCTTACATTTGTTCGTGTTTGAATCTTGTTTTGTACAAATCTATGTCTTCTGCATGATTTCTGTTTGTCCATTTGGCCCAACTTTCTGTTTTTTGCTCTGTCTGTTTATTTTGTCTTTGTTAGTTTGTCCTTTTCCATTTAGTCTGTTTCCCCCCCTAGTCTTTCTGTGCACTCCCTTGCCCCTTGTTTGTTTGTGGTCACCTTTCAGTTTCTCATAGCCCACCTGTGCCTTTTTGGGTGTACTTTTTGTATCTGTCTTTGGAGTTCACCTACTATTTAAGTTCTGCCACCCACCAGACCTTGAGGGCTCAACCCAAGGGGGAGGTGGCTGGGATACTGTTGCACCCATCGGCCACAGATGGTTGTGGCCTCTCTGTCTCACCTCTTTTCTACCTTTCTCAGTCCCCGTCTGCAAGATGGCTGCTTCCACTTCCACACACCCACCGCTCTGGCGTCTCTGGCCCAGCAAGGGCGATTGCGTTTGCCATTTTTCCTCTGGGATCACCTAGGGCACGCACGTGCACGCTGGCCCTCCTTTTACGTATGTCATGGTGGGAACCTCGGGGGTTTCCCCTCCACATGACATCACTACCTTCAGGTATTTAAACCTCAGCTTCCTTTCCAGCTACGAGTTAGCAAAGATTCGCTCCTGCTGATTTTGCTCAGGCTACAGACGCCTTCACTCTTTACACTACTTGGACAACCCAGGTACCCGCTCCTCTGGGGCCTTACTTCGTTCCTGATAACTCTTCGAGGTCAGCTTGTTCCAGCTAGGACGCCATTGGTACTCGCTCCTCGGGGGCCTTGCCTCGTCCTGGGCCTCCGCTCCTCGGAGGTCTTTCTCTTCTTCAGCCTATCTCTACAGAGTGAGTACCCCAGCTTTCCAGCTTGTCTCTCTCTCTCTTACCATCTACAGTGTGGATTCACGGCATACCCCACTCTGCGGACCACTACCAGATGTACAATCTATTGGTGAGAGTTCATCTCTGCGAGTCACGCTGCAGAGTATCAGCGAGACCACTCCTCTGGGACCACCCTCCTCTCTGCAGAGGTTCTCTGCCTGCTCCTCGGGTTATTTCTATCACATTTACCCGTTCTAGACCTCTCATGATTTTAAACACCTCTATCATATCCCTCAGCCGTTTCTTCTCCAAGCTGAAAGTACTAACCTCTTTAGTCTTTCCTCATAGGGGAGCTGAGCTGTTCCATTCCCTTTATCATTTTGGTCGCCCTTCTCTGTACATCAAGGATTTAATGAAAAGAGGCTGTCTCTTGACCGTCCTTTCTAGTTCCCCTTAATTCTTTTTTTTTAAACCTACCCTTCTCCTGCTACAGTCTGTCTCTGCTGCAGCACCTGTCTTACAGACAGTAGGGTAGATTTTTAAAGAAGGGCTCGTGGGTACATTTGTGCACGCTACCTGGCATGCACAAATGTAGACCCAATTTTATAACATGCACCCCCATGCGTGCGCCGAGTCCTAGGGGAGCCCCGATGGCTTTCCTCGTTCCCTCCGAGGCCGCTCTGAAATCAGAGCGACCTCGGAGGAAACTTTCCTTCCGCTTCCCCTCCCTTCCCCTATCTAACCCACCCCCCAGCCCTACCTAAATCCCCCCCCACCTTTGTTTCATGAGTTACATCTGCCTTATTTCTAAACAATAAGCTGTATAGCCCCTCAGTAGCATTGTGGACTGCTGCTTAGACATGATCTTACAGATTGCGATTCTAAATCAAGCCTCAGAATCCCTGCAGTGGTCTTTGAATTGACTAACCCCATTTGTATCAGCAATGATCAATAAAATCCTTCCATTCTCTATGACTTTGTGATATTATTAGAAACAGTAAAACCCTTGTTCTTTTTACGTTGTGGTGTATACACCATTTGCCATGTGTTAACCATTACTTTGCAAAGACATTTTCTTAGTGTTCATAAATGAGGTTTTATATGGGAAGTTATAAAAAAAATAAAGTTGGTGCATTTTGTTTTCAAAAGAGAAGTGCAGGAATATATAGTCTAGCTTAAGGGCCTACGGTAAATGTTTACAATGTTGGAAAGCATACCAGGATATTTCTTGTGTGTCTACTAAAGCTTATTGTCCTTCATTTACATGCTGGTGCACACTAATGTAGCTGAATATAACTTGCCTTGAGCAAAAAATGAAAAAGTGTGAGCTAAATGTAAAAAATAAAATAAAAATAATAATGTTAGTGTATATCTACGAACATCTTTTAGCTCAGGTTTAGCATGCATATTAGGATCTTAGAGGTGAATTTTGAAAGCCCAACATGTGCATTAATTAGGGGATGCTCAAATAAGTCAGGCTTGTGGATGCCGAGCAGATTTTAAAAGCCGCTGAGATACGTTTGTATCTCCTGCAGCATGCACATCTCAAAAGTTTTCAAAAATGACTGGAGTATTAGTGTGGTCTGGTCAGGGCATTGGTGTTTCAAGATGTGAACCAGAGATGTGCGCATAAATACTGACGTGCTCCTGCTTGCACCGAGATCCACTGCCACGTAACTTTACTTCTGCTATAGGTTATGTGTAAATGAAAAATTAAAGAAAACTATGCACATCTGCGTGCATTTTAGGGTTGGGGCTAACTGACGGGAGTGAACGTATTAAACCAGGGGGTTTGGAGGACCTATCTGTTAATTGGGTGACCTGGGGAAGAACTGATAAAACTGGGAATGGAGTCAGTGCATGCCACTTTTAAAATCCCGATTTACTCAGTGGCAGTAGAAATTTGCACGTACTCACTTAAAATGTGGTTCATGAGTGCGCATGGCCAGGTTATTTTATAACATCAGCGCAATGGTATGTGTATGTTATAAAATGGCTGTGACCCTGGGTGCAGGCCAACGTATGTGCACAAATGTGCATATGTGCATTGGTTTGAAAGTTACCATCCCTGTGTATACCACACTATTTTTTGGCTACAATAGCTGGCCTTGGCATGCATGCTAATTTTATGCCTCTAAAAATTAGCATATACACGTGTATTCCATATTTTGTAAAAGTCAAAAATACACACATATTTTTACTTTCGTTCACACATATATATGTGTGGCCAGCCCTTCAGTCAGCCACTAGATGGCCCTTAATCCCTTACTATCAGGACTAGTTATAGCATTGGGATTTTCCATTCTGTTTCAGTCTCTCCACTGAGCTGACTGTGATTGGCTATACCAGGTGCATAAGGTGGATCTAGAGGTAGAGAGTGTGTGGTCAGTTTGAGTTAGGTTTTGAGGGGAAAGGAGCTATTTTTACTTTCTCCCTGCTGAGATGGGCCCAGCATGGTGTTTAACTTACATTAGGGGAGATTCCTCATCAGTATTCTCCCTGACTGAGAGAGTCTGCATCCCCTTTTTAAGAGAGAGAGGTTTTTGAAGATTTTGGTCAGCTTTTGGATTCGTTTTCCTTATTCTGGGGAACACCCTGTGCTTTGAAGAGGGGAACCCCCCCCCCAATCCTGAGAGGAGGGGTTGGACCCCTCTACTCCGTAGAGGAAGCAAGACCAGTGACAGCACTACTCAGCATGAGATATTCTGGATAGAGACATTTGGATTTTTCCCCTTTTTGTTAGTGTAGAGGTTATTTTCCACTCCTCTGCACACTTGTGGAAGGAGATAGAGGGCTGCTGGTAGAGCTGAAACATCAGGCTTCTCTCCCAGAGAGGTCATCCAAGATTGTAACATCTAGCCTTGAGAGATTCCCAACTGGATCTCCACCCCAAACGGATCAGGACACAGGCTGTATGCATCAGACTAATCTTTGGACTCAGGTAGGATCTTTTCATGGTGTGGAGCTCCTCCCTAGGATTCCCCATACTGGGCTATTTGCACAGATGAGGAGACAGTAGCAAGCTCCCTGCCAGGAGCTAAAGAGATGGACACAGCACCTCAGCAAAGAGATAATGTAAATAGTTAAAATGTACAGTTTCATTTGTGGAATATTTGTGGGTCAGTGATTGACCTTTTGCAAATAATCAGTAAACTTAAGTTTATTTATTTATTTATTAGCTTTTATATATCGACATTCGTGGGTACATCATGCCAGTTTACAATATAACTGAAGGCGGAAATTACAAAAAACCAGGGTGGGGGGAGAGGGAGCAGATAGGAAGAGAGAAGGGGCAAGAGAAGAGAGGGAAAACAGGAAGAGGAGAAAAGGAACAGTACCTGATGGAAAACAACAGAAGAACATAATAAGTAACATTGCAAATTATACTCTCATTAAGGGACTATGTATAACCTTATACACTGTGGATAACCTTATATAAATTATACACTCCAAAAAGTATTATGTACAATAATAACAAAAAGTATTATATACAATAATATACATTATCTTTAACTAGTACATACAGGAGACACTGATAGTGTCAAGAAGGACAAGGATAAAGGATTGTCCGTGGTCCATGCCCTTGAGGAGCGTGTCAGTCAGTGAAAGTTATAGGCTTTCCGTGTTACGAGACTTACGGAAGCCGAATTGAGAGGGGTGGAGAATATTATGCTCTTCCAGATAGTCAGAGAGCTGAGAATTGACTATCTTTTCCATAATTTTAGATATGAAGGGAAGGTTAGAGATAGGATGGTAGTTTGAAGGGTTGGTGGGGTCAAGGGTAGGTTTTTTGAGAAGAGGCTTGACAACAGCAAGTTTGAGGGGGTCTGGGACTTTGCCATGGGAGAGGGAGAAGTTGATTATGTCGGACAGGGGATTTGTGATGATGGAGGGAATGGAAAGGAGTGCGTTAGTGGGGATAGTGTCAGAGGTGTGTGTAGCAGGTTTGATTTTTTTTTAAATTGATTCGATTTCTTTAGCGGAGGTTAAATCGAGAAACTCAAATTTGAGGTTGGGATTTTTGGGAGCAGATTGGCTGGAGAGGGGTTGGAAGGGAAGCTTAGGAGGAGGTTTGATATTTTATTTTTGAAATAGAGGGCGAGTTCTTCACATTGCTATTGTATTGTTCATCTGTGGCGGGGGGGGGGGGGGGGGGGGGGGGGCTAGATTTAGTGAGTTCTGCCACATACGGGAATAAAGCATTTGCATTCAATTGGTAATTATGGATTTTTGCAGAGTAATAATTGTGCTTAGTTTGGAGGGTAGAGTCTGTAGGTGTGTAGTGTAGATTTATAAATGGCTGCTTGCTTAGGGGTAGGGTTTTTGCATCAGGTTCTTTCTTTACTTCTAAGGTCATTTTTTTAGATTTTTTTAAATCAGTGGTGTACTGGAGTTTTTTTTGCTGACTGAGAGCGGTGTATTTCTTTATTGATGATAGGGAAAATTTCATTGGCTATGGTAGTGGTGAGCTTGTTCCAGGAGGAAAGGGCAGCATCGGGATTGGTGAGGTCTAGGTTGTCGGTAAAATTGTCGAAAGCAGAGATGAGGTCTTCAATGGTGCATGGTTTGCGAAAGAAGATTTTGTTACTATGTGTGGGGGTGGTAGAGGAGGGCAATTTTATGGCGAGGAATACATTGAAAAGAGAGTGGTCTGACCATGGGACAGGGATACTGTCAGGTGAGTGGGGAGTGTGTATACAGGAGTTGACGAAGATAAGGTCAAGGGTATGACCTGCTTTATGTGTGGGGGTGGTGATGAGTTGTTTGAAACCAAGAGCAAGTAGGGAGTTAAGGAAGATCTCACAGGAAGAGGTGGTGGGGATGGCATCCACATGGAGGTTGAAGTCTCCTAGTATTACAGCAGGGGTGTAAATATTGAGATTGTCAGAAATAAATTCAATGAGTGGGGATAGGTCGTGTTCCAGTAGGCTGGGGGGTGGGGGGGGTATATGAGGCAGATTTGTAATTCTTTGGATTTAAGAAGGCCAATTTCAAATTTGTGGGGGGCATTGATGTTTAGTAGTTTGAGTTTGAGGTGTTTTTTAGTGGCAAGGAGGAGGCCACCACCTCTTTTTTTAGATCTTGGGATGGAAAAAATGTCGTAGGCATGCGTGAGCAGCTGGTTTATGAAAACATGGTCAGTGCTTTTAAGCCAAGACTCTGTGATGGCGCAGATATCAGGGCTGGAATCAGTAAGTAGATCATGGTTGAAAACCCAGTCTGAGCCCAGCCTGTTTGTTCCTGAAGAGACTACATCACCAGAGAGATCCATGCACAGCAGGAGGGACACTCCATCACCTGGGCCACAAAGAATTTCCTTTCATCCCACAGAAAGAGCTCACTGCCTGTGAGATGTAGGGTAGGGAGAAGGGGAAGGATGGTGAGAGCAGCCCCAACTAACAAATACTTTTATGGCCCTAGGGGAAACCACAACCCTCAAACAAAGGGTTATACATGCGTAAAAAGGGGCAGCATAGGGTAGCTCTGGTGTGGGGCCAATACTTATGTACATGCTATCTTAAAAGAGACTTCGCTTGTACACTTTCCAACTTACTCATGTATTTTTATACTTGCCTATTATCTGGTGTAAGTGATATTAAACATATTTATTGTGTAGTGCAGACTGGATGGGAAATCTGGATGAACTGGGGGGAGTTTTGGCTAAAGAACCAGGAAAGACTCAATGACTTGGAGAAAGACTAGGTGAACTGTTGGACCAACTGGTAAACTGGTTACTCTCATTTACATGCACATGTTTTAAAAGTGGCTGACTTACTTAAATCTTGATTTATGTGTATTAGTCCTGTTTTACATTTGCGTATAAAATATACGCATGTATATATGTAAAACTAGGAAAAGTACATGCATTCAATTGATATACATATTTTCAATGCATTGCATGTAATCACATGTAAGCCAATAGGAAGTGGAGACGATGAGTGGTGTACGTTAGTGGTGATTAACCATAAGTAAAAATGGTACAGCACTGAAGGTTTACGGATCCTTGTAGTGAATTAATCGAAAAATGAAATTTCTCTGTAAGCCACTGGTCGTGGCTACTTGGCAGCAGCCCCTTTGAATATCCCTCTGCAAGGCACCCATTTCTCACCTTTGGCAATTCCCTTTACTGATTCTTTGTAACATAAATTTGTCTCAGTGTCCTCTGGGCCTCTATCCCTCCCGATGCAGCCCATGTGGTGAAACACAGCCTGTATTGGGGGACTGAAATTTTACTCTAAGTATCCTTGAATAAACAATGGTAACGTTTGCCTTGAATCTTCATTTTTCATTTTTTGATTAATTCACTACAAGGATCCATGATCCTTCACATGTAAGCCTACATATGTTGCAGATACACATTAGAGATAGGAATGGAACCATAATGTAGTCTTCATTTTATGTTTAATTTGTATCATTAATCCATGTAGTATATAGAAGGAAAGACCATTTTACAAACATGTTAGAAGATGCAGATTAGCTAACTTAACTGTTATGTATTCCCAAATGTCTGAATAAACCAAATATGTATTAACCTTGTTTGATTCTACATTCTACATTTAAAGTAACAGATACCAGTTTTAATACACATGAAATTAGAATTTGTAACAACCATGCCAATTTTTATACGGTCTAAAACAGTCATCCAGTAAAACCTAGAAGCATAGCACTGTTTCATGCAATTTGCGTAAAGTTTCATAAATCTGTCTGTCTATCATAGCTCTCTTTCATCAGCAGTGTGTGACTTTGATGTCTTTATTTGTAAGAGGTTTATGTTACCTTGTATGGAAGCAATACAATTCCTAGCAACTTCAATCACTCCTGCATGACAGTGCGGTTTTCAGGAATGATGTTAAATACAGCCAAATTCTGAAATGGCTTTCTTCTGATGTTTTCCTTTAATGGTAGAAAAGTGCAAGCATTGTACTTAAAAAAAAAATAAAAAATTGATAAACCAAAAAAATAAAAGTTTTGACTTAAGAATGACCATTCATGCATTATGTGTATATTATCTGCTTCCTTGACCAAGTGTAATACACAATTTATACTACAATATACTATTAAACATCTTTTGCTGACAAATCATCTGTAACTACAGGTTTTCATGTGTCTTGATTACAACCATTTAGCTTGGCTGGAAAAATGACAGTGTATACTAACTTATAATTCTGGTGGCATATAGGAACATTACTATGAAAGTGAAAACTAAACTTCAGTCTAAATTTAACAATATCTGTGATTGTCAGCCAGAGAAATCTTTACCATGTTTATTCTAAGTGACTAAACAGGCTGAGGGATTGTGTCACCTACCCTGACAGTAAGGAGAAATTACTACTTACCTGATAATTTTCTTTCCTTTAGTGAAGGGTAGGGCAATCCCATTGAGTGGGTTATGCACCTCTGCCAGCAGATGGAGATGGAGCAAAAGCTGACATCATGGCTATATAGTCCCACCTCAACATCAGGCCACCAGTATTCCCTGGAAAAGCCAAACTGTGGACAAACTGATTATACTTGAACATCATTATCTACAGGCAAACATTTGTGTTCTTAAGCAACAGGAACACTGAACTCAGTCAAAGATAGGAACATATCTAGCAAACTATGGGCTAGAAAAGTCATTTACCAGTTGACAAAGAAGCACAGGAATCATACTCTACATACCTCACCCTAAGAAAGGCTAACCACAAATTTAAACACCTGCAGCTGAGGGCAGGTCTGAGATTGACCTACCCTTCATTAAAGAAAAGGAAATTATCAGGTAAGTAGTAATTTCTCCTTCCTTAGTGTTCGGGTAGTTCAATCCCAATGAGTGGGATGTACCAAAGCTAAATTCAAAAAGGTTAGGAGACTGCCAGCGGTCCAGGCAATACTGCCCATGAAAAGGTAGCATCCTCCCTAGCCCTAACATCCAAGCAGTAATGCTTGCAGAAGGAGAGCAAAGATAACCATGCCGCTGCTCAGCAAATTTCAACAGACGACAACAAAGTTTCACCCACGATACTGCCTGAACCCATGTGGAATGTGGTCTTATCTGCCTTAGAAAGGCAACTTTAGCAGTCACCTAGGCTGTCGTAAAAAGGTCCTTAATCCAGCAGGCTATCATTGCCCGCATCCCTGGAGCTCCTTACTTACCTCCACCATGGAGCACGTGTTGTAAATCTGCTGTTAGCTGGATAACTGAAGCGAGTCCTTGCTAACTCAGATTGTTAGCGAAATAGAGACCTTTAAATATTGGAAGCAGATGATGTCATCTCAGGGGGACGCCCCTGAGGTTCGCGATCTTGCTGGTACTTCAATCAGAGTGCGCGCGTGCGCACCCTATGTCTTCAGGCAACATGGCGGATCTGCAACGTTGAGCCGGTCTGGGGACGCCGGAGGGAGATGGCATGGAGACGCTGCGGCAGCCAGCCGTCCATCAGACCCGAAGGGAGTCGCCACAGAGGTAAAGAGGGCAGAGTGAGGACGTCGTGCAGCGACAGTCGCAACAGCATGAATAGGTGATCAGACTTCAGAACAGACTTAATCACCTCCTATCACTGACGTAAAGGATGCTTAATGATGAAGGAAAGCAAAACACGGTACTCATCTTCATCTCTGTCCCTGTCCAAGGCAGGCAGAGAAATGGACAGAATCAAATGAAACTCCAAAACCCTTTAGGCAAAAAAGAGGGCACCATCCGAAGTTGAACCATACCTGGAGTCATATGGAGAAGGCTCAGAGCACGAAGGAGCCTGCTGCTCAGGGGCTGGATGTGCCAATTAGATTGCTGCCCAACATCTCCACTCCGCCCACCATACCTCTTTTGTGACTCCCTCTTTGGTTGATGGATGTTTGGCTGCTGCGGCGTCATCTTGCCGACCTCCTCCGGTGTCCCCGAACCGGCTAGACAGTGCCTTCCGCCATGTTCTACTGAAGCTTAAGGGCGCAGAAGCAGCGCGGCCCCGACTCAAGTACCAGCTGTGGCACAAACCTCAGGGGCACCCCCCTGAGATGACGTCATCAAGCCCGGATATTATTTAAGGTCTTCGTTTTTGCTAGCTATTCAAGTTAGCAAGGGGATTCCTCCAGGTATTGCTGCGGATGGGATTAGCTCTCTGCATACCTTGCTACTCTGCATCATTGGACTTTAGCAGGGGTACCCACTCGTCGGGGGCCTCGCTCTCTCTCTTGCTTTTCAGGTCGCAGTCTGGAACTGGTACTCGCTCCTCGAGGGCCCCACTTTCCCAGACCTGCTACCGAATACAACTTCTGCCATGAAGTCACCGCTGCCTACAACACCAGTGAGTTACCATCTCTCTCTCAGAGGTTTCCATGGAACCAGGTACTCACTCCTCGAGGGCCTACTTCATTCCAGCCTCTGGGCTGCTTCAAGAGACTATTGTGTCAGTGTTACCATCAAGGTTCTGTTCCTGAACTCTGCATACTCTGCCTACTCACTATCTTCAGTTTCTCTATAGCTCAGCCATCCTGGGATCACTGTTCCAGTGTAGTTGTATACCTCGACGATATTCTCGTCTTCTCTCAAGACCTGCCTAGCCATCGCCAGGATATCTCTCATGTCCTCCAGCAGCTGTGAGATAATCAACTTTTTGCCAAGCTTGAAAAGTGCTCCTTTGAACAAGAGACTGCTCCTTTTCTGGGCTAGGTGGTGTATAGTCAGGAGTTTCAAATGGATCCTCAAAAATTAAAGAGTATCTGTTATTGGCCTCAACCCACAGGCCTCAAGGCAATCCAGAGTTTCCTTGGCTTCGCCAATTACTATCGCTCTTTTATCCACCATTATTCCATGCTGACCGTACCACTCATGGCCATGACTTGCAAGGGGGCCAACTCCTCCCAGTGGTCGCCTGAAGCTATGACCGCCTTTCAGGACCTCAAGTCTGCCTTTCTGAAGGAACCTTGTCTCCACCATCTGGACCCTACGTGCCCATTTGTGGTTGAGGTCGATGCCTCCAACATTGGAGTAGGAGCCATACTGAGTCAATACTCCACTCTGCACCCCTGTTCTTTTTTTTTCCCAATGCTTCTCACCAGTGGAATGTAATTATGCCATCAGGGATAAATAATTGTTGGCCATCAAGCTGGCCTTTGAGGAATGGCGACCCTGGCTCGAAGGTGCACAACACCAGATTACCATATACATGGATCATAAAAATCTTGAATATTTACATCATCCTCAGCGTTTAAAACCATCGCCAGGCCCGCTGATCCCTCTTCTTTACTTGATTCAATTTCATACTGCGTTATCACCCAGCCAACAACACTGATCGTGCTGATGCCCTCTCCAGGTCGTTCATAGCTGAGGATGTTCTTGATACCCCTGGGCATATAATAGACCCAGCTAAGGTCATTTTGTCTGCCACCTTCCCAGTACCACTGGGGAAGACAGTGGTCCCTCGCCTCTAAGATGAAAGGTTTTGCAATGGGCTCACGACTCTTTGACCTCCGGACATCCGGGTCAGTCCAGGACTCTCTCCACTCTGCAGCAGTACTATTGGTGGCCTACAATTCGGAAAGATACCCAAGCTTACATCAAATCCTGCCCTATGTGTGCCCGTCATAAGCTTCCAGCAGGAAGACCATGGAGACTCTTGCAGCCACTTCCCATTCCGAGCGAGCCCTGGACCCATATCGCTAAAGACTTTATTGTGGATTTACCCATCTCCAAAGGGAATAACACCATATGGGTTACTGTAGATTGCTTCTCTAAGATGGCATACTTTGTGGCTCTACCCAGCCTTCCTACGGTGCCCTAGCTTGCCAAATTGTTCTTTTGGCATGTGTTCCGACTTCACGGCTTTCCAAGCATATTCTCTCAGACCGTGGGATTCAATTCACCGTATGCTTCTGGAAATCTCTTTGCAAGAAGTTTAATATTTCCTTAGACTTCTCCTTGGCTTACCACCCTCAAGCCAATGGCCAAACAGAGAGGACTAATTGAACTCTAACGCAATTCTTGCAAGCCTACATGAATTTGCGGCAGGAAAACTGGGCCGACCTCCTTCCTTGGGCGGAGTTCGCATTAAATTCCCATCTGTTCACCTACACTGGTTTGTTGCCCTTCCAGGTGGTCTGTGGGTGCCAACTTTTGCCTCCACTTCTGCTCCCGCTCTCAGTGGCTTCCCCAGCTGCGCAAGCTACTGCCCAAGAATTGCATCAACTGTGGCAAAATACTCAACAGCTGCTTAAGCAAGCTGCCTTGGATCTAAGAAGGCCTTTGATGCCCATCATCTTGCAGCACCTCAGTTCCAGCCGGGGGAAAAGGTATGACTCAGTACTAAATTTATTCGGCTCAAGCTACCTTCTGCCTGCTTTGCTCCTAGGTACATTGGTCCCTTTCCGGTGCTCCGCCGTCTGGGTCCCATTACCTACCAACTACAGCTGCCTTCCTCACTCAAGATTCACAATGCCTTTCACATTTCTCTACTCAAGCCTCTGATTCTCTCAGGATTTTCTAAGAAACCACCGGATCCCTTACCACTATCTTCAGAAGCAGATGTCACCTATCAGGTTTGAGATTTCCTAGACATTAGGAAACATGGTAGAAAATGGGAATACCTCCTCTCATGGGAGGGCTTTGGGCCAGAGGAGAACAGCTGGGAACCCATGGCCAATATCCTGGACACGGTTCTCCTTTGGCAGTTTCACGCTAAGCACCCTCGCAAACCCAAACCCCCAGGGAGGGGCCTTAAGAGGGGGGTATTGTTATGCCCATCGGTCGCAGACGGCTACGAGCATGCTTACTTACATCCTGCACTGTTCTCCAGCCCTACCCAGGTCTGCTTGTGGCACAGGCCAATCTCTGCCGCCACTTTCCCCATGGCTCCTCATGGTAACCAAGACACCGCCGCCATCTATGTCTTCTCCAGGCCTTCCTAGGCATGCGCACGCGTCACTGGGCTCTCCTTTGAAGCCTCTTCGGCGGAAACCTTGGGGGCATCCCTGTACTTATGCTCCACCTTCGCCCCCAGCTAGCCAACTTGGCAACAAGTTTCATAGGTCTCTTCTAACTCCTGTTCCGTGTTCCTGTGGCTACGCTATTGTACTCCATTGAACTTTGGACTCTATCTGGTACCCGCTCCTCGGGGGCCAGTGGGCGATCTCTATGGGGACCTTGTCTCCTGGCCTCCCCCGCTCCTCGGGCTGGCCCTGTGCTTCCTGAAGTCCTACTCTGCAAGGCTCCCCGCTCCTCGGGGCTGCCCCCTGGAACACCTTTGCCACTCAGGAGTTTGTTCTAGTGCTTCCCCGCTCCTCGGGGTTGTGCCTACGTGCTGTGTTGCACTGTCAGCTCTTCCCCGCTCCTCGGGGCTGCATCCTCGTACTTCTCAAGAGACTCTCAGCACCATCCCACTCCTCGGGGCAGTGTCCTTATGCTTTACTATGACTGTCCGCACCTCCCCACTCCTTGGGGTCACGCTTATATGCTACTAGACTGCCAGCACTTCCCTGCTTCTCAGGGCTATGCTTCTCTATCATACATTACTCTGTTTGTCCAAATGTGTTATCTATACAGCAGTATCAATTTAATGCAGAGTTACATCCATATATTTTGCCTGGGCACTTTTCTTGCTCTAGTGAGAGAGTTGTTTATGTAATAGTATGCCCTTGTGCATTGGCATATATTGGACACACCAATAGAACAATCAAGCAACGAACAGTGGAACATAAAAGCTGTGTGAGGACAGGAAAGGAGTCTGCCCCATTGGTGGCTCATTGGTGTCAGGAGAATCACACTGTTGAGGATATTAAATTCTTCCTGATTAAACAGTGTTACAATGTTGAAGGGGATACCCACCAATTACTTACACAGTGGGAACAGAAATGTATTTTTTGAATAGGGCACATTGGCCCCCAAGGGACTAAATGCTGAGATAGAGTGGGAAACTAAAATATATAAATTTCCCACTGTGAATAGAACAATAAGTATTTTTTAAGCAACCATCATATAGCACTAGTTCCCGATGAGTTTATCGGGTAGCCTGTCGGAGCTAAAAATGCTTCTGAGTGCAGTGTGATTTAATCATTGGTTGCTGTGAGTAATTAAAGTTAGTGGTGTACTTAATTTAAGGATGCCACGGCAAGCACTCGGTTTGAAAGTGCTTGCCTTCTGCTGCGATGTGCTGCAATTTTAAAGTTGAGGTCCCTGTCAGGTTCGCAGATGTGTGCCCTGGCCGGGGCTAAAAATTTTACATCCTGCAATGGGGTCCCTTTCAACGCCCGACTCTGGAGGGTTTCGGAACTTCGTCCTTCTTCAGGGGTGCAGCAAGCTGGTAAGAAGCGGCTATTCTTTTAGACTGGAAATCACACATACAAGGCATCATGATTTTAAGTATAGCGCCTATGGCATATATGTTATAATAACTCAAAGCACTATATCTATAAAGGTTCTATTCTTAATGGCACACATTGCATGGATCCAAATTCAATAAACATTATGAATGACACTGTACCGCTTACCCACTTAGAGTTTGACATCAGCGTGAAAAAAAGCAATCTTCCCATCCGTACGGGGATCTCTACAGTGTCTGATGTGGTGCGGTCTAAAAGAATAGCCGCTTCTTACCAGCTTGCTGCACCCCTGAAGAAGGACGAAGTTCCGAAACCCTTTCTAATAATTCCCAACATTCTGTTTGCTTTTTTGACTGCCGCAGCACACTGAACAGACAATTTAAATGTGTTATCCACTATGACACCTAGATCTCTTTCTTGGGTTGTAGCACCTAATATGGAACCCAACATTGTGTAATTATAGCATGGGTTATGTTTCCCTATATGCATCACCTTGCACTTATCCACATTAAATTTCATCTGCCATTTTGATGCCCAATTTTCCAGTCTCACAAGGTCTTCCTGCAATTTATCATAATGTGCTTGTGATTAACTACTCTGAATAATTTTGTATCATCTGCAAATTTGATTATCTCACTCATCATATTTCTTTCCAGATCATTTATAAATATATGGAAAAGTAAGGGTCCCAATACAGATCCCTGAGGCACTCCACTGCCCACTCCCTTCCACTGAGAAAATTGTCCATTTAATCCTACTCTCTGTTTCCTGTCTTTTAGCCAGTTTGCAATCCATGAAAGGACATCGCCACCTATCCCATGACTTTTTAGTTTTCCTAGAAGCCTCTCATGATGAAATGTACCCATGCAGTGAAACCACAAAAACACTTTTGCTTGCTCCTGAAAGGGGTGGGCCCAGGAGTATGGTTATGGAAAGTACATGCAAGGATTTTATTTTGAAATCCCCCTGTGTGTACTTCAATATTTGTTCCCCCGATCCACAAGAGCACATATTTGCAAAGGGAAACTTTGCAGGGAGTTATGTATAGATGTATATATAGTGGCTGCCTTCTTCTCTGCAGCCTCTGAAGCAGACACAAAGCATCGAAACACTGATAGTGTCGGGTGGGCATATATCACAACTAGGAAAATAGATTGCTTAAGATGATACTGAATACATACATTCACAAAAACTTCAAGATAAGTTCAAGGAGCTCTTGTTCTTCCACAGTTTTGACAGAGTGATTATCAGAAGAGATTTATTTTTCTGTTTTATAGAACTGAGCACAGTTTTAAAAGGGAATTTCATTTGCATATAAAATATATAAAAAAATATTTTTGAAATGTGATGTCACACTAGCAGGGTCATTCATTCTTTTGCAATGTGCCGGTATTGCAGCAGTATTATTAAAATTAGGTGAAGGGGAGGAGTGTGAGCGGGGTTTGGGCTGAGGTGGGGTTGGCACTACCAACAGAAGGAGATCCCCTCTGCAGGTCTCGGCAGTGGAGCAGAGCTGTGCAGAGACCCAATAGGACCTTCACCACTACCAACCCTTGTTCCCTGCAGGTTGAGCCCTTGGGTACTGGGGCCGGCTGGACTTAAGCTCGGGTCTCTGAGCGAGAAATCCAGGAGGATGACAGGCGAAGGCAGAACCAGATGGGCCGAGGTCAGGGGCAGGCAGCAGACAGATGAATCCTGGGAACAGGCCAAAGGTCGGGGCAGGCAGCAGACAGATGAAATCCGAAGAATGTACCAGGGTTAAAACCAGATGAACCATCCGAGGAGCAAGAGACCAGGTCCAGGACAGGGGCTTGGGGCCAGGAGGAGAGGTGAGGAAGAGCAGGAGCTGGAGCAGGAGCATGGAGAAGCAGGAACAGGGGCTGGAACACGGAGAAGAAGGAACAGGAGCTGGATCATGGAGAAGCAACTTGCTGACCCTGAGAGTGCGACCTGTTGCTGAGACAAGGATTGAGCAGCAGGGTCTGCCTTAAATAGGCCTTTCTTGCTGACATGGACATCCGGGGCAGTCCCTTTAAATGTTGCAAGGAGCGCCACATGCACACCTAGGAGGAACTGAGGCAAGCAGTGCGGGGGCGACAGTACCGGCTCCACACCATGTGGAAATGAAGTGGCGGTGGCAGCTCCGGGGCATCGGAAGGAGGGCTGGACTAGCTCAGGGGGTAAGTCTGCCTTTGCTGTGTGGTGCTGTGGCCAGCCATCACAACAGTACCCCCTCCTCTAAGTCCCCCTCCCAGAGGTTTGGGCTTCCTTGGATATAAGGCATGGAAGCTTTGGGGAAGTTTTTTATCCAAAATGTTGGATGCTGGATCCCAAGAGTTTTCCTTTGAGCCGTATCCCTGCCAGGATAAAAGATACTCCCATCTTTTGTTCCTGCAGTGAACATCCAATACTTCTTTCACTTGGTATACCTGATTTTCAACAGAAGATACCTTCTGCGGAGTCGGGGTTCTCCTTGTGGGCCAGGACAAGGCCACTGGTTTGAGAAGAGAGATGTGGAAAACATCGTGGCTCCTTAAGTCATGGGGAATTGGAGTTGTGTTATTATTCGTGATAATTGTGGGTGGATCCTTGGGCCGGTGGCAGATAACCACGCCCACGGGGGAAGATCCCGAGAAGGACCACCAGTCAGGCTCAGAGTTGGAGACACACACACAGTTTAAAGAGTTTATTAATAGTTCTTAAAATTTGCCAGAGGGGGCAGTAGTGAGTAATACTTGAACTGCAGACTAGCAGAAACAGGCAATCACAGAGGGCAGCAGTGAGTAGATCAACAGCAGTGATGAGGAGTCCTGTTCCATAATGGAGGAAAGGCAATTCCAATGCAGATAGCCAGAGAGGCTAAAGGTAAAGGACTGCAAGATGAAGAAATTACTCACTCTTCTTATAGCTGTGAGGATGGTATTCCAGCAGATGGTAGATGAAGCAGATACCAGGATATGCAATCAGGCCCTTGAGGAGCGAGTACCTGGACAGAGAGTAGGTACCTGAAATAAACAAAGTAGGTAAAGCAAGCATAGGGCCCCTGAGGAGCGGTTTCCCAAGAGAACAACCCCCGGAGGGTGGAGAGAACTTCCAGTAACAGCAGGAGCAGCGGAGAAGCTAAGACCAAGCAAGTCCTTGCTCATTCAATTCAGTCCGCAGTGAAGCAAACTAATATACTCCCAGGAAGGGGCAGAGTTACTGGTAGGGGTCGGCCTTCCTGAGTAGTTCCTCTTTAAAACCAGGGCTGGCTTTGCTGCATGCATCTAGAGGATGTTGGGGGTGGGGTCCTCATCTCTGCAGCGTTTCAAAAGAAGTCGCAAGCCCCTTGACCCTGCGGCAGCCCCCGTGAATTGGCAGCGTGTCAGAGCATGGGCGGAGAGGGTAAGTTGAGTCAGCCTACTCGGCTGACAGGCATAACAGTACCCTCTCTTGAAGGGACCCTGCAGACGGTTCATCAACTTCCTCCTCCTCTTCTGTAGTCCAGCCCTCCTCATCCATGTCCAGTACTTGGGTATCAGTAGACTGTAAAGGAGGATGCATCTGATGTTGTAGAAGAGCATGCAGGTGCTGAATCTCATGTTCCTTGTATTCCAATACAGCTAGAAGACCTTGCGAGGTTAGACCCTGAAGTTTCATCTATTCTTCATTCCTCTATTCCTTGAAATATAATTGTTTATCCTTGTGTGCAAATTTGCCGTACGCAACAGATTTCTCGGATGACGAAGACATCCTCTGGTTGAAGAATGACACAAATCATCTCTTAGAATCAGACGTGGCCCTGGGTGGTCCAAATGTCTTTAAGCAAGACATTGAACAGGATGGACCCCACTGGATCTGTTCAGGGGAAGACCAATAAAACTGAGGCTGATGTCTTTGTAGCCAAGGTAACCCCAAAATTATAGGGCTCACTGCTTCAGGTAGAATGAAGAAGGAAAGATATTCAATATGATTAGTTCCAATCCTCAAGGGTAGTAATTGCGTGATGCGGCTGACTTTTCCTGGAAGAGGGTCTCCATGCACTGATGAAAGAACTATTGGAGGATTCACTGGTGAAGTGTGAATTTGATAATATTCTACAACATCTTGTTGAATGAAATTAGCTCCAGCGCCTGAATCCACCAAGGCCTGTGTAGGGTTATTGGACATAGACAACTCCAAAAAGGCAGGTAACAAAAATAGAGGTGAAGCCGCTATAGGATCACGGTTGACACCCTTCATAGTCTCTGGACACCCTTTTCACTCCAAAAGGGTGAAGGCGGAGAATCCGGGGTCACTGATATCCTCCGGCGGCTGATGAGGAGTAGTTACGGCTGCCGAAACCTGGGCTCATCCTAACTGCATAGGTTCATCCCCAGAAGGGACAGGATCTTCAAACAGAAGAGGAGAGTTGGAGGAACGGCCCCTTCGTTTAGCATGGTTTTCTCAGGCTCGTTCCTGGAGTCTCTGATCAATCTTGCCATTTTGCCATTTTGCACAAAATGGCGCCGGCCGTACGGCAAAACGATTCGACTGCAGGAGGTCGTTCCCGGACACCCGCTGGACTTTTGGCAAGTCTTGTGGGGGTCAGGAGGCCCCCCCAAGCTGGCCAAAAGTCCCTGGGGGTCCAGCGGGGGTCCAGGAATGACCTCCTGCAGTCGAATCGTGTTGCCGTACAGCCGGCGCCATTTTGCGCAAAATGGCGCCGGCCGTACGGCAAAACGATTCGAGTGCAGGAGGTCCCTCCCGGACCCCCGCTGGACTTTTGGCAAGTCTTGTGGGGGTCAGGAGGCCCCCCCAAGCTGGCCAAAAGTCCCTGGGGGTCCAGCGGAGGTCCGGGAGCGATCTCCTACGCTCCTGACGTCGGGGGACAAAAAACAAAATGGCGCCGGCGCTACCTTTGCCCTGTCATATGACAGGGCAAAGGTAGCACCGGCGCCATTTCTACAACGCACCGCAGGCCCGAGAGTAAAAGGTCACACTGGGACCCCCGCTCTGGACCCCAGGTAATTTAAGGCATTTGGGGGGGGGGTTCGGGAGGGTGGGGGATTTATTTGAAAGGGTCGGGGTGGGCTTTAGGAATGTTTTAGTGTGCCGGTTTTCCCGCCCTCCCCCGATTTACGATTTACACGATATTTACAAAAACAAAACCGCGACGATCCGATTCCCTCCCCCCCCCCCCAGCCGAAATCGATCGTTAAGACGATCGATCACACGATTCACATCTCTAGTTTCTAGCGTGGCCAATCCAGGTTACAAATACCTGGCAGGATTCCAAAACGTTGATAGATTCCATGCTGGTTATCCCAGAGATAAACAGTAGATTTCCCCAACTCCACCTTAATAATAGTTTAAGGACTTTTTTTCCAGGAACTTATCTAAACCTTTTTTAGACTCAGCTACACTAGCAACTTTCACCACATCCTCCAGCAACAAATTCCAGAATTTAATTATGTGTTGAGTAAAATGTATTCCTTCTGTTTGTCTTAAATGTATCACCTAGTAACTTCATTGAATGTCCTCTAGTATTTCTACTTTTTGAAAGGATAAATAAGTGATTTGCATTTACCTGTTTCTTTCTACTCATTATTTTATAGACCTCTATCATATCTCTCTTCAGTCTTCTCTTCTCCAAACTGAAGAGCTCTAACTTGTTTAGCCTTTCCTCATAGGGAGCAATACAGATGGAGCAATACAGATGCATTATGATATTCTGTGTTTTATTCTCCATTTCTTTCCTAATAATTCCTAGCATTCTCTTTGCTTTCTTGGCTGCAGCCACACACAGAGAAGAAGATTTCATCATTATCTATGATGATACCTAGATTCTTTTCCTGAGTGGTGACTCCAATGTGGAACCTTGTATTTTGTAGCTATAAGTTGGGTTACTCTTCCCTACATGCATCACTTTGCATTTGTTCACATTAAATGCCATCTGCCATTTGAATTACAATTTCTTACAATCCTCTTGCGATTTAACATTTTTTAATCATTTTGTATTGTGAGCAAATTTGATCACCTCATTCGTTGTTCCCATCTCTAAGTCATTTATAAAATTTTAAAATGCAGCGATCCTAATACAAGTCCCTGGAGTACTTCACTATTCACCTTTTTCCATTGAGAGAATTGATCATTTAACCTTACTCTGCTTTCTCCCTTTTAACCACTTCTAAATCCACACTAGAATATTGCTTGCTTTCCTATGACTTTCTAATATCCTCAAGAGCCTTCTTTTCAAATGCTTTCTGAAAATCCATATACACTATATCAACTGGCTCACCTTTATCCAAGTTTATTCATGTCTTCAAAAATTACAGCAAATTGGTGAGGCAAGACTTCCCTTGGTGAGGCTAAATCCATATTTACTTTGTCCCATTGAACTATATCTATCTGTATGTGCAGTAGTTTTATCCTTTAGAATAGTTTCATTCGTTTTTCCTGGCTCTAATGTTGGGATCACTGGTCCGTAGTTTCCCAGATCAAACCTGGAAACCTTTTTAACAACTGGTGTTACATTGGCCACGCTCCAATCTTCAGGTACCATAACTGATTTTAATGATAGTTTTACAAATTACTAATAGAAGGTTTGCAATTTCATTTTTAAATTCTGTTTGTACTCTGGGATGTTTATCATCTGGTCAAGGTGATTTGCTGCTCTTTACTTTGTCAATTTGCTTTAGTACCTCTTCCAGGTTCACTGAAACTTTTAATTTTCCTTTGACTCATCAACTTTAAATAACACTTCTGACACGGAGATTTGCCTTACATCTTCCTTAGTAAAGACCAAAGAAAATAATTTATTTAATCTCTCTGCTATGGTCTTGTCCTCCCATAGCGCCCCTTTTGCCACTCAGTCATCTAATAATCCAACTGGCTTCCTCCCGGGCTTTTTGCTTTAGATATACATGTAAACATTTTTAGTATGAGCTTTTGCTTCCACAGCAAGCTTCTTTTGAAATTCTGACTTTGCATATAACGTTCCAGTGTTTATGCTATTTCCTGTTTTGTTCATTCAGATCCCTTTTCCATTTTTTGAATGATGTTCTTTTGGCTAGAATAGCCTTTCTCACCTCATCTTTTAACTACGTCAGCAATCATTTGGCCTTCCTTCCACCTTTTTTAATATGTGCAATGCATCTGGTCTGGGCTTCCAAGATGGTATTTTCAAACAACGTCCATGCTTGATGTAAATTCTTGACCTTTACAGCTGCTCATTCGTTACATTTTTCATATTCATTTAAAACAAATACACATCTTATCATGTTCCGTGACAGGCAAATGGGAGGTATGCAAATCAGTGAGGAGAGGAAAGATGGTATGTTTCACTCAACATTCATTTTACTACGTAACTATTCAGAATGCCTTTCTGATTTCAAGAGGGAGGAAGAATGCTGCCACTGAAATGAAATGCAGTAAAAACCGGTGTAATATGAGCTGCTAGACTGGAAAAGTTACAACCAGGCTGGACAGGTAAAGAAGGGGGGGTTTCCTTTAAAAAGATAATACAGAGGCTTATATTCAGTAAGTTGGGAGCAGTGATCCAGCTAAAGTTATCTTATGCTTCCAGTGTTGCTCTAATAGCAAAATTGAAAGCAATCAAGATCACACTATTATCCCAGCTGAAGGGCTGCATTTCTAAAGATACTGGGTAGGTGGGAGTGTCCTGGGAGTTTGGGTTTGAATTCTTAAACGGTCCACAGCGCTCAGTTTATAATGACAAACAATGTTTATTAGAATGAAGAGAAACAGTTTCAACTCTCAAGCAGGCCGATACAGTGCAGTGCACTCCGGTGGAACACACTGTTAACCCGCGTTTGGACATGCGTTTTCGATGTGCTAGCTTTACCCCTTATTCAGTAAGGGGTAATAGCGCGTGGAAAACGCGTGTCCAACCCCCCCCCCTGAAACTAATAGCACCGCAACATGCAAATGCATGTTGATGGCCCTATTAGTTATTACCGCACAATTCAGTAAGTGAAATGTGCAGCCAAGCCGCACATTTTACTTTCAGAAATTAGCGCCTACCCAAAGGTAGGCATTAATTTCTCTCGGCACTGGGAAAGTGCACAGAAAAGCAGTAAAAACTGCTTTTCTGTGCACCCTCCGACTTAATATCATGGCAATATTAAGTCGGAGGTCCCAAAAGTTAAAAATAATTAAAAATTAAAAAAAAAAAATTTATATTGGCCCGCGGATTGAAAACCGGATACTCAGTTTTGCTGGCGTCTGGTTTCCGAACACGTCGCTGTCAGCGGGTTTGAGAACCGACGCCGGCAAAATTGAGTGTCGGCTGTCAAACCCACTGACAGCTGCCGCTCTGATCAAAAAAGAGGTTCTAGGGACTCGCTAGTGTCCCTAGCGCCTCTTTTTACTGTGGGTCCTATTTTGAATATTTTTATTTACTGAATCTCGCACACAGGAGAGCGTGATTTTTACTCTATCGGCCTGACAGTGACTTGCAAGGTGAAAGGAGTAGCTGAACAGATAACAGCCTGGTTAGCTGTTGTGAGTTCTGGAGCTCAGCAATCGGACAAGGACGTCTGCAGCTTGTGGTAGAAGTTGTAACTAATCAAACAGACTATCAGCATATGGGAAATAGATATAGAAAGTAAGGTGAAAGGAAAATGGTTTTCTTGGAGCTTGAAGAGAATGAAGGAGAGCTGTTAGCTTCTAAGAGCCTGCCTTTAACTAAAATCTCAGCAGGAAGTTAAACAATCCCAGATTGCTTTGAGAGAAGGAACCAATTGGACAAGATGAGAGAACTCAGGCAGAGATAGAGAGCAAACAAGAACATATCCAATAAGAGTTCAGCACCATTCAAGCAACATTCCAAACAGGAGAACTCCACAACATGCAGAGAATCCAAGCTATGCAACCATCACAAGATACACAGGGTGGCAGCACAATAAATATAAGCATACACTGTGGAGGTAGAAGAAGGGCATTTAGTGACATTTTCTGTGGAAATGGAGAGGGAACATTGAGAAGGTGGGGGACTGTCCTGTGGACACCAACACATTTTTATGTACTTTCAGAGGGGTTAGAGAGGGTTGGGGGTGTTGGCCCAGCAGGGCCATTTATTAAATATTGGGGGTTTAGGAATCAGACTGCAGGGCAACACTACATTTTTATTTTTTAAACAAAACAGTATCACTTAACTAGATACAGCTGAAAATCAAATAAGTTAACTAAATAACATAAGCCTGCCCCAGAATGCCCCTGGAATGCCTTTTTTTTTAATCCAGCCATATTTTAGCCAAATAATGACTTATTTAGCTAAAATATATTCAGATAAATACTCCAATAATAACAAATGTGGCATTTAGCTAGATAACTTGTGAGTTATCCAGCTAAATACATTGAATATTGAACCCACAGTGTCTATGTAATGCACTAGTGCTAGCCTTTACTGATGCTGCCTGGATAACAATGAGTATTTTAAATTAGCCACGTATAGAAGAACTAAGACCCTTAGCTTATACAAGCCATAGCCTGAATAAGACTGAAAGGAACAAGCCTGCTCATAAACTAAAGTTCTTACCCTTTAAAAAGGTGGTTGTGACACGTATAGGGACTACCTTCATTTCTATAATTCATTCATTTTTAATTATACACTTAGATGAAATATTTAGTCGAGTTAAAGTAAATGTCAAAAGTACAATGAAATCACTACAAATAAATATATAGGTAATTTTCACGAGTTTTATTTATTTTATTTATTTAGGACTTTTATATACCGACATTAGTGTATAACATCATACCGGTTTACATTGTAACTAAAAGAGTGGAAAATACAAAAAACAGTTAGGGGGAGGGGGGTTAAACAAGAGAAAGGATAGGCAGGAGAAATACAGAACAACAAAAAAGGAGTAACGGGAAAAGCATCTAACAGTGGTTATGCTAACATAGCAGATAAACTAGTTACAAAAATGTGCAGAATTGATGGAGGAAGTGTGTTTAACACAGCACATACATGTATAAGTAGCTATGCTTATAGATTTGCTTGTATTTTATAAACTGTGTTGTAGGAACTGCACAGTTTATAAAATACTACTTATCTTCAACCATAAATTAGATGTATATGTTTCAGCATGCTCACATTTTTTATGCATGGATCCACATAACTTGTATACCTATTTTATAAAATTATGCTCATTCATTTTGCATCCAAAATAATTGTAATATGCGTATGTAATTATTAGGGGAGTGAAGAAGAAAACTTTTCATTTTGGTTCATTCATTCATTTTGTAGGTCACCTCCCTTTATTTGGTTTATAATAAACGAAAACATTTTTTTTTTATTTTTTTCCATTCATTTTTTGTTTTCCATTAAAGTCAACAGAAGAAGCAACTCCTCAACGACACTGACTTAAATGGAAAAAAAATGAATTGGGATGGGGTCCGCCTAGGTGCATGTTCCAGGGCTTGGCCCTGAGTCTGTGTTCCAGAGCCAAGACCTAGGTCCAGCATTAAAGCTTGGCCCTAGACCTAGTCACATTGCTGAGGCCTAGGCCAAGTGCTGGAGCCCATCTGGTGATCTGGCACTGGGGTCAAGCCTAAGTCCTGCTCCTAGCAGTGAGGCCTAGTCCCAGCTCAGAGGCATAGGCCAGGTGCCAAGTCCTGGATAGAAGCCTCGTCCTATTGCCGAGGCCTAAGGCCTGGCACTGGGGATTGTCCTAAGGCCTGGTCTCATGGACAAAGCCTAAACTTGGCTTGAAAGCCAAGGACCAGACCTCCCAACATCTTTTATCATCTGAAAAATGACACCATCCAATTGGAAGACGTGTCACAGTGACATAACTTCAGCACCATCCTCTGAAACAGATGATGTCATTTTGATGTAAGACCTTTGAAATATATAGCCATGCAACAAAATGGCACTGTCCATTTGGGAGGAAGACACTACATTGTCTTTACTGCAGTGCAACCTTCAAACAGACAGTGTCTTTTTTGTATGTATTTATTTATTTAAAAACTTTTCTATACCGTTGCCAAGTTAAATACCATCGCAACGGTTTACATGTAGGCACATATTTAATGTAGGTAAAAGTGTACTATAGTACATTCTAACAGGTGCCGTCAAAGATTTGGTTACAATATATCATTAGACATAGTCATTTAGTGAAGTAGTTCATGACCAATTGTACCAAGGTACTTACACGGGTAGTTTTATCACACCTAGTATTATAGTTATGCTTATTGTGGTGTAGAGTTCATAGACTAATCTACTGTAGAGTTCTAAGTACTGGGTGTCGGTGCCTTTCTGTCTTTTCCTGAATAATTTCTCTCTATTCTCTCATCTCTTTGTAAAATGCTTGTTTAAAAAGCCATGTTTTTAAACTTTTCTTGAATGCCTTGAGATCACTTTGTAGCCTGATCTCTGGAGGCATTGTGTTCCAGATTATGGGTCCTGCTAGTGATAGGGCTCTTTCTCTCACTTGTGTCAGTCTTGCTGTTTTAACTGATGGAATGGTTAGGAGTGCTTTATTTGCTGATCGGAGGTTCCTGTGTGGAGTGTGTACCCGTAATGCTGTGATATTCGGGGCCTATTCATAAGCCAAGGCTTGGTCCCACTGTAGAGGCCTAGGCCTGATGCAAAGGCTTAGGCTCAACACCTTGGGTTGCCTGAAATCAGGTCCCATTGTTGAGATCTAGTCCTGACTCTATGGCCTGGACTGAGGCTTGGTCCAGTTACTGAGCTTTTGATACTGTTCTGTATAGGAGGCTCATGAATAAACTGAGCAGCCTGGGTATGGGTTCCAAGATAGTATCATGGATTAGAATGTGGTTAAATGGGTGATAGATGACAGAAGGGAATGATAACATGCACTATGAGGAGAAAAATGTGATTAGTGTAGTGCCTCAGGGAGCAGTCTTAGGGCCAGTTCTGTTTGGCAATATTATAGAAGCATAAGAGTGAAAAATTTGCTTTTTTGCAGATGATACTAAGGTTTTCAACAGAGTGTACATCACTGAAAGAATAGACAGAATGAAAAGTGATCAAAGAAAGCTGGAGGAAAAGTTTAATTCTTGGTAATTTATATGGTATTATAGTGTCAGATGATCTGAAGGTAGCGAAATAGTGTGATAAGGCAGAGGCCAGAGCCAGAAGGATGCTTAGGGAGAGGCATAACCAGGTCATTGATGAGGCTAAACCTGGAGTACTGTGCTAATATTTCTGGAAACCATGTATCAGAAAGGATCTAGAGAGGGTAGAGACAATGTAGGGTTTTTATGAAAAGCAAGACAGGAGGGATATGATACAAACATATAAATACATGAAATGTATTAATGCAAAGAATGCCAAGCTTTTCCAATGGAAAGGAAGCTGTAGAACTAGGGATTACAATATGAAGCTCCAAAGTAATAAATTCAATGTCAGGAAGTATTTTTTCATAGAGAGGGTGGTAGATGCCTAGAATGCCTTTCCAAAGGAGGTGATGAAGATAAAACCAGTAACAGACTTGTATTTATTTTTATTTATATATATTCCACTTTTCACACTTTTTTCAGCACTTCAAAGTGGATTACATTCAGGTACTGTAGGTATTTCCCTATCCCCAGAGGGCTCACAATCTAAGTTGGTACCTGAGGCAATGGAGGGTAAAGTGTCTTGCCCAAGGTCACAAGGAGCGACAGCGGGACACAAACCCTGGTCTCCTGGTTCATAGCCCACTGCTCTAACCACTAGACTACTTCAAAAAAGCATGTGATAAACAAAGAGGATCTCTAATTGCAAGATAATGGTTATGAACACTGGACAGCCTTCATTAAATGACATATGTGGCTCAGGGCAACAGTGGTGTGGCTGGATTTTGCTTCCTGATAGGTATGAGGTGACCTGTATGGATCAGTAGTTGCAACCCTAAATGACACAATGGGAGTGAGAATTGGGTTTCATGTAATTTGATCGACTTTGGGTAGATGAGCATATAGTCTCTGTGCAGACTGGTTGGGCCAATTTGGCCTTTATCTGCAGTCATTTACTATATTACAATGTAAACCTGTGTATCACTTGCTCCCTTACAAGTCCAAAAATAGGGTCCTGGATCTATATATCCTCTTCAAGTGTACCTCCGGCTCCTACTCTTCTACCTCTTCCTTTGCTGAAGCACATTTCACATGTAACCTGTTGTCAATGGTTTGTTTGCTCCCCATAAAAATATTTGTTTGCTCCCCATAAAAATATTTGTTTGTTGGAGCTGCTCTTGCTATCCTTCTCTTTCTTGCTGCACCTCCCAGGGAGTGAGCTCTTTCTGTGAGGAGAAGGAAATCCTTTGTGGCCCAGGTGATGCAATATGTCTTCTACTGATGTATCTGTTATGACCGTCGGTCACAGATGATTGCGACCGCTATTACTCACTTCGTATGTCACTGCCCTCTCTCCTCTGGGAAGACTCGCAGCTGTGGCTAGCCACCTTCAACCCTCATGGCTCCGTTCCAGGTCTCCCCAGGGCAGCGAGGACGCCGCCGATCACCATGTTTATCCAGTGCCTTCCTAGGCACGTGCTCCATGGCCCTCCTTTAAGGACGCCGGGGCGGGAACCTCAGAGGCGTCTCCCCTTGATGACATCACTAGCCTTGGTCTCTTAAGCACCATTGGGACCTGGCTCTGATTGACTTGGCAATGAGTTCTCTCCTTGCTGAATCCTGCTGTTCTCGCTACGGACATTGGTTCCTGGTTCCTGCTCCTCCCGGTGTAAGACACTCTCTGGTACCCACTCCTTGGGGGCCCTACTCCTGTCTCTGGCTATCCGCTCCTCGGAGGGCCCTGTGCCTTGAACACTGACTGCCTTCTTCCCCGCTACTTGGAATTTCTCCAGGAACTACTCCTACTGTGAGACTCTACTTCGGTGTACCCTGCTCTGCGGACCATTGCTGGACTACTCTTCCCATGAGACTCTGCTTCAGTGTACCCCACTCTGCGGACCATTGCCAGACTACTCTTCTCATGGAGACCCAGCGCTGGGGTACCCCGCTCCATGGGCCATTGCCATCGCTTGTGACTAGCTGTGCTCCCCTGCTCCTTGGGGTAGTGTCTGAGAACTTGGGACTGTGCTGCACTCCCCACTCCTCAGGGTAGCATCCTGCCTACCCTGTGACTGTACTGCACTTCCTCCTCAGGGTGGTGTTCTCCTGCACTGCCAGAGACCCCTGGGCTTCCCCATGTCCCGGGGTAAGCCCACGTCATTCCGTCTGTACTGACTCTCTCTGTGGCGCTGTCCCCTGGGGGTCACCCTCACAAGCACTTCTCCATACCTTGCTTGCATTCCCCACTACTCGGGGCCCTTCTAGCACTCTACCACTAGGGGGACTTATCCTGGATACCATATCCTTTTCCCAGTCTCCTGCTCTTCTGCTACTCGCAGGGTGTGTCACCTGTAGCTTAGACCTCACCTCCCAATGGTGAGGCTCAGTGGGGCTCCTCCCCGTGGGCAGTACCATCTCTCTCACCTTGAGCCAAGGGCCCACTAACCTTCGAATCCTAACAGTATCTTCCTCAAGGACAGACAGGTGGGTCTTAGAATGAGTGTTGAAATCAAATTTCCTGATTATTTCCAAAAGGTCAATCACTGCCCCACAACCATTCAACAAATGAAACTGTACAGTTCAACTATTTACATGGTTTCTCTGCTAGGGTGCTTGTGTCCATCTTTCCAGCTCCTGCTAGGGTGCTTGTGTCCATCTTTCCAGCTCCTGGTATGGTGCTTGCCACTGTCTACTGTTTTGTGCAAACAGCCCATTAGATTGGGAATCCTAGGGGGTTGCCCCAAGCCATGAAAAGATCCTACCTGAGTCCACAGTTCAGTATGAAAGCCCATAGCCTGTGTCCTGATCCCTTTTGGGTGGAGATCCAGTTGTGAATCTTCAAAGGCTTGATGTTACAACCTAGATGGACCTCCCTGGAAGAGAAGCCAGGTGTCCCAATTGGGCTCACTGCCTCCATAACATGCAAATTTTCTCTCATGCATATTCATTGTGGATATCCAAAAACCCGACTGGCTGGTGGCCCTCCAGGACAGGTTTGGGGACCACTGCTCTAGGGAACAGAGGGATTGCTCATGGTCTTCAGTCCCTGCTCTCAGAATTGGAGGAGTTGTTCTGTTCCAAAGCACAGTGTGTGCCCAGAACAAGAAAGAACTAATTCAAAACTGACCAAAAATCTACAAAAACTCTCACTTTCTACAAAAAAGGGGAGGCAGACCATCTCAGACAAGGAGTGTACTGAGAAGGGATCTTCCTCTGAACACAAGAAACACCAAGCTGCGTAAGTGGACCCAATTCAGCAGGGAGAAATTGAAAAAAACAGCTCCTTACTCCTCAAAACCTAACTCTCTACCTCTAACTCTGCCTTATCCCCCTGGGATATCCAATCACAATCAGCTCAGTGGGGAGACTGAAAGAGAATGGATATCCCATGCTGTTGCTAGTCCAGATGGTAAGGGACCTAGGGCCATCTAGTGGCAAACCTAAGGGTTCGCCATTCACATAATCTACTTATAGCAGCAATATTACCCACTACCATTTTGCTCAGACCATTCACCCAAATAGTAGACATTGAAACAGCAGTCACACATAGAAAGCACACAAATTCACAAACAGAAGACATACACAGAAGAGACACACAGACTCACAGAAGACACAGTAGGCACACAGAAAAAGCACACTGCTTTGATTATTAAGGAAGAGAGATTTAGTCAAATTTTAGTGAAGAAAGGCTCACAAACTGAAAAGGCACATAACTGACAAAATGCACAAGAAATTAAAGAACGAGTAGGCAAACAGCACAAAAAACAAACAAACAGATTATTACAAACACTGACAATGATTCAACAGCAAACAACTTGGCAGTAGTCTCCAACATTAACCACCAATCAAACCACAAGGTCCCAAAAGACAAGTGAGGTTTAAATTATGCAGAATAAATAGCAGGTATAAAGGCATGTGCACACACGCTGCTTATAACATATGTAAATTAGTGTACTTCCAGACCCCCTCACAGAATGCCCTCGGAACACCCTATTTTTGTATGCATATATTTGCATGAAAGATTAGCAGCACTCACTCGGGCCAAGTGAATTTAAAAATTCACTTGGCCCGAATAAAGGCCACTTATATGTCTTCAACACTATTTTATGTGCACAAACCCCCATAAAACTTTGAAAATTACCTTATTAGAGGACTTTGCATAAAAAAAGGGAAAATAGTAAAACACATCTGCTGATCCAACTTTCTATAGTACCTAATGCCACTTTATACTGAAGACACATGATGACTACAGAGGTTTAAATTATCCCCATATAGAACACATTATTTAAAGTTGTTATGGTGTCAGCTACCAATAAGACATTCTGAAGTTCTGGGCAACCATGTGAAAGTCCTCTGAAATTACTGAAACTGCCTGCTGTTTATTAAAAACAGCATGTCAAGTGTATAATGATACCTTTATTTTGTGAGCACATGACAATCAAAAAAATACCCAGACCATGATTCAATAATTAGATTATTTTTTATGGCAATGTAAGACAAGTATTGTATGTTTGATGTATCTATTGCACTCCTGTTTATATGTAAACCAGCATGATGTGATTTTCATGAATGCCGGTATATAAAATCCTTAAATAAATAAATAAATAGAATGTAATTTTTTCAAATTATACTTTTGTTTTTATGCCACTTATACTGTATAGACTCTTCTACAGAAGGAAATATATATGCCAGGAAAAGAATATAGACATTGCATTTTTTTAACCAATGTATACAACTACTTAAAAAATTAAACTTGCATTTATGCAAAGAGGAATACATGCTGCAGATGTAAATAAAAAATTTCAGTATTGTTATGGAGTCTCCATTTAGTGGACCCTTGGGCCGACCTGCAAGAGACTGGGAAAGGTATTCAATGTCTCTGGTGCACCGCAGGCCGGGAGACAGATGTTCAGGCAGGACGTAGAGATGCTCTTTACCCTGGAAGCTGATGCTTGCCCGGGAGGAGCCCGAAGGAACCCAGCCGCTGGGACTTAGGCGAGTTGATGATCTTGAGACTGGAGCGGGCAGGCTGATGAGCAGGACTGAGAACTGGAACCAGACTAGAACAGTAGACAGGAACTGTAGCAAGACTCGGGTACTGGAACCAGGCAAGAACTGTAGCAAGACTCGGGTACTGGAACCAGGCAGGAACTGTAGCAAGACTCGGGTACTGGAACCAAGCAGGTACTGTAGCAGGCAAGTAGGAACCAAGCAGGTACTGTAGCAGGCAAGCAGGAACGAAGCGAGTTCCAAAGGCAGCTCACTCTGGGGCACGAAGCAATAGGGAACCAGTTGGTAGCCCGTTGCAAGGCCAAGACTGAGTGACTGCGGCCGGCTAGAGGCAGGGCGTCCATGGGAGTCTTCCCGGTAGCATGGCCCTCGTGGGGATGCCGCCGAACAGGCCGCGAACTAGACCAACAGAAGCGGGAACAGGTCCAGGAACACGGAGGTAAGGGTCTGGTCGCGGCGCTTGCGGCCAGAACCGTAACAGTACCCCCTCCTCAAAGCCCCCCTCCTCAACATCCAGTCAACAATTCCGAGGAGAGGAGTAACAGTCCATAGCGAATGGAGGTATTCGAGGGTCCAAAAAGTTGAAGCTGGTAAAACTGGGGACAGCATGAACAGAGAAAACCAGCAGGAAAGCACAAAAAGACATGAAGACACGACGAGAGACCAAGAGCACGAGACTGAGAGCAGATGAGACCAAGGGAACACGGGACCAAGCGAGCAGGGACCGAGCAAACGAGCGAACCGCACGACCGACAACACAAAAAACACAAAAGAGGGAGCAAGGAAACAGAGAAAGAGGGAGCGGGAAGCAAGGGAGCAGCGAGCAAGGGAGCAGCGAGCAAGGGAGCAGAGAGCAAGGGAGCAGCGAGCAAGGGAAGAGAGAGCAAGGGAGCAGTAAGCAAGGGAGCAGAGAGCAAGGGAGCGGAGAGCAAGGGAACTCAAGGAGCGAAAGAGCAAAGAGCAAGAGAGCAGAAAGCGAAAGAGCGAAGGGCGAAAAAGCGACAGAACAAGAGCTGGGAAACGAGGGAACCGAACACGGGAACAAGGAGCACACAAAACAGGAAACAAAGACAGGCAAGGAACAAGCAAGAAACAACAAGAAACATCAAGAATCCCGAGAGGCAAAGAAAAACCAATAAACCAGTAGGAGTGCAGGCGCCTCCTGCAGGTCGTAAAACCCCAACATGGTAACAAGATAGCAAAAAAGGGTCTGGATACAGGAGCCTCCTGTAGGTCGTTTCGAAAAGGAAATCCAGAGAGCTGGCACCTCCAGCAGGTCGTAAACAGGCAAGAACAGTCCAGAAAAACTTTTTTTCGGTCCCATCACCGTCCAGGAACACAGGCAAGAGTCAGAACAAGGCAAATCCATCGCTGAAAGTACCGTCGAGCAGGGACAGGATATATGCTACTTTCACCTCATCCGAGGGAAACTGCAGAGGCAACAAGGAGAACCGTATGAAACATTGGTTCAGAAAGCCGCGGCAGGTCCTTAAATCTCCAGCGTAGCGAGAGGATGCCGGTAGCTGAGTCACAGAAGAGCTCTGTCCCTCGGGGACCACGCCACCAGGAGGCAGTGACTCCAGGCGAGAGGACAGCCGTTCCACCATAGCTGCCAGGGTATCGATGCAGCTCTGGTGCTGTAGCATCTGCTGGGCCATCCCAGGCAGGTCAGAGGGAGCAGGCGCATCCGCCGAGTCCATGGCCTTACAATCTGTTATGGAGTCTCAATTTAGTGGACCCTTGGGCCGACCTGCAAGAGACTGGGAAAGGTATTCAATGTCTCTGGTGCACTGCAGGCCGGGAGGCAGATGTTCAGGCAGGATGTAGAGGTGCTCTTCACCCTGGAAGCTGGTGCTCCCCCGGGAGGAGCCCGTAGGAGCCCAGCCACTGGGACTTAGGTGAGGCTTCACCCTTGGAAGCCGAAACCCCCCAGGGAGGAGCTCGCAGGAGCCCGGCCGCTGGGACTTAGGCGAGTTGATGATCTTGAGACTGCAGTGGGCAGGCTGATGAGCAGGACTGAGAACTGGAACCAGACTAGAACAGTAGACAGGAACTGTGGCAAGACTCAGATACTGGAACCAGGCAGGAACTGTGGCAAGACTCGGGTACTGGAACCAGGCAGGAACGGTAGCAAGACTCGGGAACTGGAACCAGGCAGGAACTGTGGCAAGACTCGGGTACTGGAACCAGGCAGGAACTGTAGCAAGACTCGGTTACTGGAACCAGACAAGAACTGTAGCAAGACTCGGGTACTGGAACCAGGCAGGAACTGTAGCAAGACTCGGGTACTGGAACCAGGCAGGAACTGTAGCAGGCAAGCAGGAACGAAGCGAGTTCCAAAGGCAGCTCACTCCAGCGCATGGATCAACAGGGAACTGGTTGGTACTGGTAGCCCGTTGCAAGACCAAGACTGAGTGTCCGTGGCTGGCTTATCAAGGCCGTGGCGTCTGATGTCAGGAACTGGGCGGAGTCACCACTGGCGGGAAATGGCCTAGAAAAGCGCCCAAGTGGCGCACGTGCGAACCTAGAGGCAGGTCGTCCATGGGAGGCTTCCCGGTGGTGCGGCCCTTGCGGGGACGCCGCCGAACAGGCCACGAACTAGGCCAACAGAAGCGGGAACAGGTCCAGGAACACGGAGGTAAGGGTCTGGTCGGCGTTTGCGGCCAGAACCGTAACAGGTATACCTTATTCAGGAAAATGGATTAGGATTTTTTAAAATTAGGGTTATCTGCATTTCTCACCAATACTAGAGCTGAATTGCACTAAGAAATAGCTAATTAATAAAAAAATGATGTCTATCCTTAGATCTTTGTGACACATTGGGAACAATTATTTTCCAGCTGGTTTTCTTATAAAATGTTGTTAGCTCATGAAAACTTTTGCTGTAAACTTAGAACTTCAGAAAAGTAAAACAAAATAAAACCTAACAGATTCACTTTATTATACACTGTGAAATTTTTAGCAGTTTGAAGAAAGTTCATATAATAGTTTTAATAACAAGATTTTGATTGTACTGTTTATATATATTTTTAACATACTATGTTAAAGTCAATGTTTCTATTTTACTATTGTAATCAGATTAATTTGATGATGAAGATTAAAAATTTGTAACTATATAAGGGAAAGACGTATTTTCATTATGCAGTGCAATAGTTAAAGAACACAGAGCCAAAGGTGAAGGACATAGAATAATGTTTGCATAAGTGTCATCTCTCTCCACATGGCATCCTATCAATTTGGAGGTCTGTATGGTCCTTCCTTATTGGAATGAGTGGTTCCAGATTCCCGGTGAGACCTGAAGGAGAACCAGATGAGGGGGCAGATGGCAGATGGATAATTTGGCAAGGTTTGATGAGTGGAAATTGTTTGCATTAATTGCATGTCAAGTCCAGTTCCTATGCTAGAGTTAAGGGTTTTGCATGCATGCTGAAAAATGCTACAAAACACAGCAAATTAAACCAAATAGAGATGATTCATTTATTCAAAGCTATTTTGAGGAGCAGAGCATTTCATGTATCATTAAGCATATATCATATAGTATTCTTGTAGATCATTTACCATAATTCTTTCAAATATATTTTATAATTTTAAAAATTGTAAAAATACCTTATGGGCTTTATAAATATACTATAATACTGAAAAATGATCTTGACAGATCAGAGGAGAAACTGAGCAAAATAATTCATCTAAAGTACTATAAATGGCTATACTTTCCTATCTCAGTGCTGCATTGTGGTCTCTTTAAAAGGTATCTGAAGAATTTTTGAGATACATGAAGTTTAATGTCCTATTATTAATCAAAGGTACAATAATATTGTTTTAATGCTATATTGCTTTATGGCCTTAAAACAATATGATGCTGGTTGCGCTAAGGCTGGCACCATTTTTTTTTTTTTTTTGTAAATACATTTTTTACTGTGTCTTCAATGTACAAATAACAATCAATGAAAGTAAAGAAGTGATACAGAAAGTGAACAAACTTCCAATTCAAAACATCATGATAAACAAAATCTTCAATATTAATTAATAGCAATCTAATTGAACTGCAGTCAACCAATACACAGAATCAGAATATATGAAGACTAAGCAATATATATAACCCATCATTGAACCAGAGCACTTCCCCTCCCCACTCCCATACCAAAAAGAACCCCTCATATATACAGATACTTATGACATGGTAAAGAAGGCATAGTGAAAGAAGTTAAAGCAGAATAAAATGAAAAAGAGAAGCCATAATCTATAGAAGAATATCAACAGAGGCTACTGGAGAAACCTTTAATCCCATGATCCACCCTATTTGGCTTTCCATGCTACGAAAGGGGCCCAAAGTTTCTCAAATTTTAACATCATATGATTCTTTTTTGCTGCTAATTTACATAGGCTATAGATATTATCTATATGAGAGAAAATATTAACCATTCTAGGAGCAGTGGATAATTTCCAATGACATGCTTAACTCACTTCTGGCAGTGATCAGCATCTGTTGAGCTAGTAACCAAAGAGTCCCATCTTAATGAATCTCGAGTATATTCAATAGAACGCTTATAAGAGAAAATGGGAAATCCATTTTATTTATGACATTATGAAGAAATAAAATAACTCCTTTCAAAAGCTAGACATGATGGGGCATTCCCACCAGAGATGGAAATAAGATCCCAAAGAAACAATGCCTTTCCAAACCAAATTGAAAACCCTGGGAAAGGCTTTATGAATCCGCTCAGGAGTCAGATACCATTTCATCATAACCTTGTACCTATTCTCTGTAAGATTGGCTATGAATGAGCTTTTCCTTGTGTATAAAGAGGCTGCATCCCAGCCAAGTCATTGTCCAAATGTGCATAGTACCCAAAAGAGACTTTCCACCATTTCCCATTGCTTATGTTTACCTGTTCTATTTCAGTCTATAATAGCCTTCAGTTGAGCCGCCACATAATGCCACCTGAGATTTGGCACCCCCAGCCCTCCTTTCTCTTTAGGATAAAACAAGACCTTTCTGGTGACTTTTGGTGGTCTTTTCCTCCAAATAAAATCAAAGATATGCTTTTGCCACAATTTAAGGAGGTTGATAGAGAGAAAATCGGGAGAATTTGAAAAAGATAGCCCAATCATGGGAGGACATTCATTTTGATTGTGGCTATTCTCCCAAGCCAGAAGAGAAAGAGTCTATCTCACAACTCCATGTTATGTGTTATTTTATTAAAATGTGGAGTATAATTTAAATGTAGCAAGTCCTCCACAGAATTATCCAATTGTATCCCTAAATATTTAATTTTCTTCTTAGCCCACTTATAGGGAAAAGCCATTTTCAAAACCTTCAACTTGTCATCCATCACTATCAAATTCAATATTTTGAATTTACCCACATTTAGTTTAAACCCAGAAACTTTTCTAAACTGAGACAACTCACTAATGGCATTTGATAAGGAACCATAAGGATCAGTTAAGGTGAATAAGATGTCCTCAGTAAATAAAAACAATTTGGGGCAGATTTTAAAAAAATACGCACGCGCGTACTTTTGTTCGCGCACCCGGCGCAAACAAGAGTACGCCGGATTTTAATAGATATGCGCATAGCCTCTGTTCCCTCCGAGGCCGCTCCGAAATCGGAGCGGCCTTGGTGGGAACTTTCTTTCCGCCCTCCCCCCACCTTCGCCTCCCTTCCCCTACCTAACCCACCCCCCAGCCCTATCTAAACCCCCCCTATCTTTATTATAAAAGTTACGCCTGTGCCGGCCAGCTGCCAACACGTGATTCTCCGGACTTACGTGTGTCCCGGGGCTTGCGCACACTGCCGAGCCTATTCAACATAGGCTTGGCGTGCGCAAGGGGAGCTTGGGGCAGGTTTTCGAGGCGTACGCGCGTATCCCTTTGAAAATCTGCCCCATTATAATTTACCCCTCCAATCAAAGCTTCCTGAATACTTTCATTGGTGCATAGCTGGATAGCCAAGGGCTCCAAAAATAGAGAAAATAACAGTGGGGAGAAAGGGCACCCCTACTTAGTTCCTCTAGCAACACTAAACATTTCATAGTATCCGCCATTAACTCTAACACCGGCCTGAGAGTTGTTGTATAATTGTTGAATCCAAGTGATAAAAAAAGACCCAAAATTCATTTTTCCAGAATATGAAACAAGAAGGGCCAATGGACCATATTGAAGGCCTTTTCAGCATCTACAGCAAATGAAATTGCTGGAATATGTTCCATCTTGGCCCACCACATGATATCTATAAATTTATCCACATTGTCGGCAGCCATTCAGCCTGGAATGAATCCAGCATGATCAGAATGAATAAGTCCTGTGATTACCCTGTTGAGACAGTTTGCCAGGATCTTAGCCAGAATCTTTAAATCAATATTTATTTATTAGCACCTGCAAAAAAAGAACTTTCTTCCCTAATGGGGTCATTTATCAAAATGTGATAAGGCGTTTTTGCATGTGAGAGAGAGAGAGAGAGACTGGCCATAATGTCATCCCCATAGGTAGGTATTTGTATCCCTATGGTAGGTCCACCTAGTAACTCGAGGTGGGGTTTAGGTATGAGTGTAGGGGGTTAGGGGCCACTTTGACATTCTACGTGACACGTACGAACAGAACAGTGGTCTCTTGTGAAGATTTGATGACTTTCGGAGTGAGGAAACTCACTCCAAGATGAGATTTGGGCAATGTTCTCTCAACCTAGCTTGATGTTACCCAGGTAGAGAGTCCATCAAGCTAGGGATACAAATTCCTACCTATGGGGATGACATTATGGCCAGGCTCTCTCTCTCTCTCTCTCTCTCTCTCAAAAATGGTCCACCCAGTGGTCATATGAAGAAAATACAACAGGTCTGACACCTATCGCAAATTCTGATAATGTTATCGCAATATGCACTAACTTAGCTCTTCGCATAGGTAATTAGCGCAAATTGCGATAAACTGATTTTTTGCATAAACCACACCCCTTTTGCAATCGCATGCGGTATTTACCACATTTTGATAAATCCAGGCCTAAGAGAGTTAAATAAACTTACTAAAGGGTCTAATCAAACTGAAGAAAATAATTTATAAAATCTCCAAGTAAATCCATCCAAACGCAGGGTCTTATTTACCTTCAAATCCTTGATAACTTGAAGAACCACAAACCCCGTAATTTCCTGATCCAGCATTTTCTTATGTTCATCTGATAGTGAGGGAATCTAAAAATTTGGAAAATATTTTCAGTGTCTGAATCCCCAATAGTTAAATCCTCACTATAAAGATCCTTATAGTTGGAATGAAAAACTGAGAATGAATCTGGGAAGACAAAGTTAGCATCGTTCCTTTACGATCTTTAATTTGTACTTGTGAGGCCACAACATACTCACCTTGTGTCCCCATTCAATTTTTTTTGTTTAGCCAGCATTAACCGAAAAGAAATTTTGTCAAAATCCAATTCTCTAAGCTGTTGCCTGATCCTTATAATTTTAGAATAGAGGCCTTGTGAGAGAGTTATTTTTTGGGTGATTTCAAGAGTAGCCAATTTAGCTGTTAAAATTTCTCTGCCTCTCTTTTTCTTTTTTCACATGAGAAGATCTGGAAATGAAGGCTTTCAAGCAGTCCCACAACAGAGAAGGGGACATATTCTCAGAATTATTACCGTCTATATAATTAGTGATCTCCTCGGAAAGCTGAGAGCAGAAGGACCCATCAGTTAATAATGAGTTATTAAGTTTCCAAAATTTTCTTCCAGAATCTACGTTTCAAAAATCAAGTCTAACCAGACAAGTGCATAGTCTAACCTTTTAATCATTCCACTATCTGTGCTTGCAACCTGATTCATCAACAGTTTTTGTACTAAAAAGAAATCAATAGGAGATTATGAAGTATGGGGAGTATAGTAAAAGTTGTAATTGCAAACCAAAGGATATATAGTCTCCAAACATCAACCAAGTCCCAATTAGAAATAAGGTAGTTAAGCTGTTTCCTTCTAAATCTAGAAACTGACCCCCCTCGCTGTTGAATTATCTAATGAAGGAATACTAGTAATATTAAAATCTCCAGCAACTATTAAATAGCCCACTGTGAAAGTAGCAAGTTTTCTCTCCAGGGACTGAAAAATGACCCTTTGATTAGTATTTTGAGTACAGATGTTAACCAAAGTGTAAAATACCATCTCTACTTCATACTATAACGAATCTACCCTCGGGATATGAAAAATGTTGTTTAACCTGATAGGTAAAGTCTTTAGCAGTGAGAATCCCAACCCAAGCGCATTTATCATGTTTAAGAGCTACTGAGAGTGAACAGTAAAAGTAATTCTGCAATCTCAATAATCCCTCATACCTTTTTTTTTAAATGGGTCTCCTGTAGGAAGACAAAGTGAGCTTAAAGGAAGCCAGATCTTTATTAAGCAACTGTCTCTTATAAAAGGAATTCATACCCTTAACATTCAAAGATAAAATCCATACTTTAGTCATACTTAATTACTATAATAATCTCAAAGAGAAAGAGCGGAAAGAGTAGCAATTGACTAATCCCTTCTTATTCCACAATGCCTCAAACATGTATGAAGGTAGAATAGATTATCAGCAACACATAATACCAATGCTTCCAACCAAGCTCAACCGAAAAACAAAAATGCAAAAATACCATCCCAAAGAAATTCCCTCCCCCCCCATCCCACATAGACATCTCTGCTGACCACCCATGGCAGGCTTGCACCATTTTTAAACAGGAGCCAGTGGAGCAGGTGTGATTGGGGATCAGATATTTTTCCATTTATCTATTTTCAGTATAGACTTTTTTGTTAGAAAAAAAACAAATTTCTTTAAAATGAATGCACATCTCCATCCAATGGCATATCCTAATCTTTTTCACACTCATTGCTTGTTATTCTTTCTTTTTCATACTTTATCACTCTGCTCCATAGACTAGTAGTGTTCTTATTTTTATTTTATTTATTTATCAAATTTTTCTATACCGGTGTATGGACCAAACCTTCACATTGGTTTACAATCTTGTTAAAATACATAAAAACAATTTCCATAAGTAATAACTAACATTAACCCATAATCTAAAAATTTGACATATTCAACATTTTTTACTCAGACAGTGATTCTCTTTTCACAGGGAACATCACTTGTTCTCTCTACTTTAGCTATCCAGCCATGGTCTTTGTTTTTCTCTCCAGCAAGGGATCTGTTTGCATTTATTGTTACAAGGGATGTGCAGCAGGGACGGATATGTTCAATTCGGTATTCATATACATCGGGACCCAAATTCGTTACATCCATTTTCGGGGGACCCCAATTTGTCCATTAGTTACATATGGGATTTGTTTCCCATTAAAGTTAAAAAAAAACCCCCATCTCAACCCTTTAAACTTAATTAACTACAACCCCCCACCCTCCTGACCCCCCAAGACTTGCCAAAAGTCCCTGGTGGTCCAGCAGGGGTCCTGGAGCATTCTACTGCAGTCGAGCCCTTGGCTGCCGGTGGCTGCCGGTGTTCAAAATGTCATTGGTCGGCCCCTGTCATATGGTAGGAGCAATGGACAGCCGGCACCATCTTGTGCTCCTACCATGTGACAGGGGCCGACCAATGGCACCGGTAGCCCCTGTGACATAGTAAGGGCAAAGGATATCGGCACCATTTTGAATACCGGCAGCCGACAGCCCCCGCTGGACCACCAGGGACTTTTGGCAAGTCTTGGGGGGGGGGGTCAGGAGGGTTTGGGGTTTATTCGTTAATGATACGTTGCATTTGTGGGAGTTCGCCATACGTTTCAGAACCCCATGAATGCAACGAATAGTGACCTATACTTATTTATTTATTTATTTATTTAAAAGTTCTTATATACCGCAGAAAGGATTAATATATATCCGTCTAGGCGGTTTACAAAAAAGGCAAGCACATACATAATTTAAAAACAAAACACATACAAATTTAAAACAAAAGTTAAATACAATGCAAGGGTCATGAAAATTATTACAGATGAAACGCTTGAGTAAATAAGTGTGTTTTCAGTAATTTTTTTAATTCTCTGCGGTTCGATGTTAAGCGGATACAGTCTGGTAAAGCATTCCATAACGTTGGGCCTGCAACTGAAAAGGCGCGTTTACGGATTAGTGAGAGACTAACAGATTTCACGGTGGGAATTTCTAGTAAACATTTATCAAAGGAACATAGTTGTCTGGAGGGTTTATAAATTCGTAACAGTGAACATAACCAGATTGAATTATTATTGTATATTAGGTTGTGTATAGTGGATAAGATTTTATATACTATGCGGTATGATACTGGAAGCCAATGTAATTGTTGCAAAACCGGAAAAATGTGTTCGTTTCGTCGGATATTGAATAACATACGAGCTGTTGCGTTTTGAAATAGTTGAAGTGGGTGAATTGTTGATTGAGGTAGGCCAAGATATAAAGCATTGCAATAATCTAATGAAGATAAGACAAGTGTTTGGGTGATCATGCGAAAATCATTTGGGAGAAGTAATGGTTTTAGTTGCTTTAGTATGTGAATTTTGAAAAAAGACTTTTTTACAATTTCGGATATATTGTTTGTCAATGATAGTTTGGAATCCAGAGTTACCCCTAAGTTTTTTGCATGTGTTTTTATAGAAATGGTTTGGTTGTCAAAGGAAAATGTTGGTGGGGGTTTGTGAATTGAGTCTGGGATGGTGGATAGATAGATTTGTTCAGTTTTGTTTGTGTTTAGTTTTAATCTATTATGAGAAAGCCAAGTTTTGATTGTAGATAGATATAATTGCAGTAAGGAGAAAGTTTTAGAAAGTTTTTGTTCAAAACAAATTCACATCCCTAATTGTTACTCCTGGGAACCAAAACTCCTCAACACTGCAATTTCTTCTCTTTGATTCTCACACTTTCCATCTCATCACTTTCATGACTTAATTTTTTCTATATGCACTCTTTGTTCTCCTGGTCTTCAGTCTGTCTCATTCCATGAATTGTACCCATCTCTCCAGTTCTTTCTTTTCTTTTTCCTAGCTCTCTGCCTTTAGCACTATACCATTACATATAGCATGCACCATGAGGATTCCTTAATTCCTTGATTGGTATATCAGGTACTGATATGATGAGGAAGGGACCTGAGACAGGCCCTTGCCTTAGTCACTTTATTTTATCTGTGTATAGATTACTATTTTATGCCACCTATCTAACACAGCTCTAGGCAGATTGGAAAGCTTAAAAAATGTATTGAACATGCTGAATTTCTAATTTTATTTTTATTTGCTTTTAAACAATTAACCAAATCATTTTTAGATATATAGAAAAGAACATATCTCTTAATTACTTATTTTACATTGCATTGAAAACATTTCTATATATCATATTATCAGGAAATAATAGAAACGCAAAGAAATTAAAGAACATTGTTAGTCAAGTATATAATGAAGCAGTAATCTTAAGAAATAATATTATTTCAGTTACAAATTGTCTATTTCTTCAACTAAACTTTATTTACCCTCTCAAAGTTTTCTAAGAGTAGTGAGTCAAGTTATATACACAACTGATCTGGTTGACTGAAAACATATCTTGTATCTCAATGTTTAATAAAACATCTACATGGGTATCTTAGAAGAAATTGGGCCCCTCTCTCTATCACCTCAGTTCTCATTAAAGATGTGAATCGTGTCCTCGATCGTCTTAACAATCAATTTCGGCTGGGAGGGGGAGGGAATCGTATTGTTGCCGTTTGGATGTGTAAAGTATCGTGAAAATCGTTAAAATCGTGAGCCGGCACACTAAAACCCCCTAAAACCCACCCGTGACCCTTTAAATTAAATCCCCCACCCTCCCGAACCCCCCCCCCCAATGCTTTAAATTACCCTGGGGTCCAGAGGCGGTCCGTAGCTAAATCGGGGGAAGGGGGAGGGCAGGAAAACCGGCACACTAAAACCCCCTAAAACCCACCCCGACCCTTTAAATTAAATACCCCCCCCCCAAATGCCTTAAATTACCCTGGGGTAGAGCGGCGGTCCGAAACGGCCTCCTGCTATTGAATCGCGTCGTCTTCAGCCGGCGCCATTTTGCAAAATGGCCGCCGCAAAATGGCGGCAGCCATAGACAAACACGATTCGACTGCTGGAGGTCGTTCCGGACCCCCGCTGGACTTTTGGCAAGTCTTGTGGGGGTCAGGAGGCCCCCCAAGCTGGCCAAAAGTTCCTGGGAGTCCAGCGGGGGTCCGTGAGCAATTTCCTGCCGCAAATCGTTTTCCGTACGGATAATGGCGCCGGCAGGAGATCGACTGCAGGAGGTCGTTCAGCGGGGGTCAGGAACCCTCGCTGAACGACCTCCTACAGTCGATCTCCTGCCGGCGCCATTTTCCATACGGAAAATGGCGCCGGCCATACGTGTATGGCCGGCGCCATTATCCGTACGGAAAACGATTCGCGGCAGGAAATCGCTCACGGACCCCTGCTGGACTCCCAGGAACTTTTGGCCAGCTTGGGGGGGCCTCCTGACCCCCACAAGACTTGCCAAAAGTCCAGCGGGGGTCCGGAACGACCTCCAGCAGTCGAATCGTGTTGGTCTATGGCCGCCGCCATTTTGCGGCGGCCATTTTGCAAAATGGCGCCGGCTGAAGACGACGCGATTCAATAGCAGGAGGCCGTTTCGGACCGCCGCTCTACCCCAGGGTAATTTAAGGCATTTGGGGGGGTTCGGGAGGGTGGGGGATTTAATTTAAAGGGTCGGGGGTGGGTTTTAGGGAGGTTTAATGTGCCGGTTTTCCTGCCCTCCCCCTTCCCCCGATTTACGATTTTTTGACGATAAATCGGGGGAATTGGTATTGTATCGTGGCCCTAATGGTTTTTGACGATTTAAAATATATCGGACGATATTTTAAATCGTCAAAAAACGATTCACATCCCTAGTTCTCATAGCAATACATTTTCTGCGCCTTAACTGAGTAGCCTGTACTACATCGGGCAAAATTCTTACATGATGACCATAAAAATCCTGATTTTAGTACCTAAAATGTAGTCTTAGTACAGCATCTCTTTCTAGAAGTGAGGAAAATTGAACTAATAGAGTAGCCCTAGTATCTACTTTCATCTCATAAGACTTTTCAAGAAACTCAGTGAGATTCAAATCAGCTTTATCCACATTCTCTAAATCTAAATTACCTTCTCTATTCTGTGGTTGCTGCAAATAATAAATCCTTGACAATTGTGATGTAGTGCAGCACTGCCGAGAGCAGGAACTGACAAGACATCATAAGGCGGCAGGTAATACCAGAGCCAGACAGCAGGGGGCCCAGGTGAAGATGAGAGAGACTACACTTCCCAGGTTCCCTGAACCGGCACCTGACCCCTGGCTGGAAAGTGAGCAGGAACAGGTGGGGGAAATAGGGACTGATCCCTATGACTCAGCAGAGTCCATGGAAGCTGAGGAAGAGGGCGTGCCACCGTGGTGGAGCTGGCCACAAAAGCCCGGTGCCTCAGAGTCAGGGGGAAGGAGATGGCGGTAAGCTGGGGAGAGGAAAGCACCAGCTGTTCCTCTATGGAGGTAGAATAACCAGGAGGTTGGGGGAGGGTAAATCCTGTGTTGGTAAATGGATGTATGAGAAAGGTTGGAAGGGAATTGTGGTTTTAAAAGCTGTTTAACTCTGGGCTTGTTAAAGAGAACCTAAGCGGTTAGGCTTGGGGCTTGTAAGGACAACCAAGCATTATTACAGGACTGCAGCCGGTGAGGCTACAGGAACACATTAAACCCTTTTGTGATAAAGACCTTTTTCTGTGTACTGTTTGGGAGTGCCAGGACTAGGCCTGGCACTCTGACTAGAGACTTGGAGGAGTCCATAGCAGCAGTGTGCAGGAGCTGTACGAGTGGACAGAAAGTGGGATATGAGTGGAGAGGGAGTCCTGAGGCCCAGCAAAGCCCACACAGAGTGCTGAGCGGAGGGGCGTGATCTTGACACAATATAGAAATAGATAAGTCTGAATATTTTAATATGTTCTTCAAATAGCTCTTAAATAAGTCTATTGGAGAAGCTAAATGTATTTTAGGGAAATTTAGAATTCTAAGGTTAAATTCCTAAGTTGATTCTCCAATATTTCAAACTTATCCTCATGCTCTTCTTCAGATTTTATTAAATTTGTTTTTATTTTCTGAATTTCCTCAACTTTCATTTCTAAGGTATTCACACTTTTATCTAAAGTATCAATTTCACCCTGTACATAGATATTTTTATTTAAGGCTTCCTGCATCGTGGCTGTAAGATATAATTGATTTTTGCATCGTTATCATCATAGAGCCAAGCTCTTCTATATTTTCCATGTAGCAAATTCTACACTGACTCTCATTCATCTGGCCATACCAACTCTCAAATGAACTCTCAGCTATAATCTCCAACTAAACAAGCTTTCCCTCATCATCCAACCTAATAATGCTTACTGGACTTGATATGTTTATTTCTGTAAATGCTCACATTGTTATAATGTTTCAAAACTGCTAAAAATGTTCACTTTGTAAACCGTTATGATGGCTCTACTGAATAACAGTATATAAAACTCATCACATAAATAAATAAATAAATAAATAAAAGTCCTCTGAGACACTTGTCAAGTTATCGGCTTCTCTCTGGGAACCACATAGATCTTTTAAGGATAATTTAATTTCCAAGTCCGCCTTTGTAGTTGGGGGAGCTGGTCTCTCTGTGGCACCGGGGGTCAAAGATGTATCAAATGCCTGGTAATTCAGCTCCTGCTCCTGGCCAGAACTACCTGCGGCTCCTTCCAGTGAAGATGAAGATATTATTTGAAAGCAATCTGCTATCCGGGGTTGTGTTAACCTCATATTAGGTGTAGAAGTAGAGGAAAACTCTCTCAGTTTGGCTTTCCTCTTAGTGTGAGGCATAGCCAACTGAGAGATAATGCTAATAACACCGACAGGAATTCTCCCTAGAAATAAACTTATCTGGGCAAGACGGCTATTCAAAAATAGACAAATCAGTTACTTAGCTTGCCAGTGGTCTCCAGGCTGCTGATTCATCCAATATCCGCTCCAAACTGTTCCAATCCAGGCTAAGCCGAGCACAGCCATGTGCCCCTTAGCCACACGTGGATTTGTTGTCGCGCCGGCTGCGTCGTGCCGACGTAGGGCAGGTCTTATTGCCTACCCGGCTCCTCCCTCCGATGTCACCGCTAGAAAATCCAGTCAAGGAAATTGAAAAAGTAAAGCGCTGGGCTCACCACCAGCGGGACGGCACAGCTCCAGGCAAGTTCGAATCAGCCGCGCATCACGCCAGCGTAGGGCAGGTCTTATTGCCGAAAGTAATTCATCTCAAACCTAACATCCACTGGAAGTCTGTTCCACAAAATAGGGGGAACTACCAAAAAATGCTCTTGCTCTAATTCTAGTTACTTTCATTACCTTGCTAGATGGCACCCAAAGCAAGGTACCATAACTAAAATGTAATTCCCACTGAAGACTGTAGCAAGCCAGCTTATTTTTAAATTGAATGGTCATTTCCTTGTAATGCCTGAAAAAGCAGAATCAAGATCTCAAACATTTGCATATGCAGCCATAGGAAGCTGTGATAATCAGGGGGAGGATAGAAGGGAGGTATCCACTCAGGAGACAGCTAACCCCCACACTATACCCCAGGAGCATATAGGAAGGGCACAAAAGAAGATTGGGAGTCCCAGGAATCCCCTTAAAACACTCAGGACTACATATTCCAGGGGGCCTAGCTCCACAGAGGAGACCTGGGACCCTAAACAGGAATCAGCTAGACAGGAGGCTGGGCCTGGGCTGTAGCTTAGGTGTCATTGATTGGTGTGGAGCTGAGCCACAGGTGGTGGGGGAATGAGACTGCTGGGAACAACCAGAGCAGGTGGAGGTGGAACTGCCTACAGGTATGGGGGAAGAAAGCAGAACTCCTGGATACCTCAAACTAAACATGAGAGGAGCTGAGACCTCAGGCCTAAGCCCAGGAAGCCAAAGCCTTGATGATTGTGAAACAATGGTGAATTATTTTTTCCTTAGTTTGAATTGTTAGCTGGGTTTTATGGGAGGTGCAAGGAGGCTGAACCCAGCAGGGCCTCATGGCTTGGCCCTATGAAAGGAAAGACTGTGTTGTAGTTGTTTTTGGCTACTTGAATGTGACTAAAGAAGGAGCAACTCTACAACAGTGCTCTGAACACTTGTAGGCACTGCAGTTAAAACAAAAAAACTGCTTTGGTTTTTTTTACTTTGATTGTGGCTGTTTAAAAAGGAGTGGCTCTATAGCAGTGTGCTAGACATTTGTGGGCACAGCAATGACAATAAGCCTGGTCCAATGGTGGGAAAAAACTGGGGTTTGTTTTTTTGCACTCCTAAGCTGAGCAAAGAAGAAAAGACTATGTTTTAATTTATTATTCTTAATATTATTTTTTGAGCCCTGTTGGAAAAAGGGCAGGTTCATAAAATTTTTCTAAGTCTGGAAGGATCTCGATAGTCCCCATTAAGGGATCGGAGCCTAGAGAGAAGAGGCTTTGGGGGCTACCCCAGAGAAGAGTTTGGACTCTTGCCTTATTCACACCCCCACTTTCCCGGGGAAACCTGTCTCCAGAGTTGATGTTTCTTTTGTAGACACTTAACTGAGCTTGCTGTTAAATTACTTATGAGCCTGGAAACAAGGCAGCCAAGCATGCAACTCTGAACAATGGTGTTCTTTCCACTCTTCTCCACAAGGAGGCAATGCCACCAGTCTGGACTAGCTACTAGGCCCTGAGGTAAGCCTGAGGCTACATCCAAAGGTGTGGAAGTAAGGACTCACTCGTTACCCCTTGCTGTCTCCCTTATATAGAAGAGTACAGACACACATCTCAGGGACCACAAGGAGGCGCTACCCCATGATCATCACAGAAGCCAATGCAAAAAAATGCAACACATGAGTAGTGGGGGAAACTTTAGGCTATCTTAGCACTACTCTTGCTGCTGCTGCATCCTGGAGCACTTGAAGAATATGCATCGGTCTCTCAGGCAGAACAAGGCATAGGCCATTACAGTACTTCAGATACAATTACCCAAGGCATAACCCATGGTCTTAGAGAACTTCAAAACCATCAGGGGATATAGTCGCACCATTCTAAATTTGAAAAAAGTAGTGTAAACTTCGTGGGCAACATGTGCCTCTAAATTAAGCATCGAGTAAAAAATGCCCCTCCCCCCCCCCAAGAGACTTCACAGACTTAATAGAGGATATCCTGCCAAAATCCCAATTCAGAGACATCGTGTAGGAAACCAAATCACTTTTCCCGCACTAAGAGCCTCTGTTTAAGTATTCAATGACAATTTGTTGCACATTACCAGTTAGAAATCACTTTTAAACCTTGAAGGAGGTGAGCCAAAGCTTGAGTATTATCTCTGCTTATTGGATCCACCAAGTGCAGCACTTTCCCCAGCAGATGCAGAAACAACCAACAAGGACTGAACTACACAGTCTGGGTATACAAATAAACTTGGGGGTAGCTTGCTTATTGCAGCAGTTACTACCCTAAGCCAATTAAGCCTCATACTTCACTTTGAATGCATATGCAGCGTTGCTCTCTGCTTCAATGGCAGGGGGAAATGTGGAAAAGAGGATTTACATTCAGACAACATTCAACAAGGCATTGATCTGGGCAGTCTGGGTAAACAAGCATTGGGGTAACTTGCTTGATGCGGCGGTTACTACCCTTAACCATTAAGCCTTATGCTCACCTTTGGTGCAACTCCAACATTGCTCTCTGCATCAATGGCAGGGGATGGCAGGAAATTTTAATCAAACAGTTACCAGCAAGGGCCCTGAACTTGGTGGTCAGTGAAATAGATAAGTATGGGGAAATAAGTGTGGGAGCTTGCTGGGCAGACTCGAAGGGCTGATTGGTCTTTTTCTGCCATCATTTCTATGTTTCTATGTTAAACAGTAATGGGGACCGTGATGAATCCAGTAGGACTTACAGGTCAGGTCACTATAACTAGAGAGGAGGCTGATCCATTAGTACAAACTGAAGCTGAACAGTTAGATAAAAAAGAAGCTAACCGTTTCAGTACCTGCTCTCTAATCCCCAGCAAGAGGCATATCTTAAAGATGCCTAGCTCAAGGGCTACAGTCATATCTAGCGATATTAAATTATCTGCTCCCCCCTATCCAAATGCTGCAAAATCTCTTTCTGGACTGAGATAAGGAGAGTTTCATTACTAAAACCAGGATGAAATTCATCCTTGAAGCAGTCCAACTGTCCCTCTACTCCAGGAATGAGATTAATTGAGCAGTAACAACCCATGCAATTATTTTTGCCAAAAATGTAATGCTAGCAATGGACCAATAATTTGCATAAATTGACAGATGTTCATTATTTTTCAATACTGGAGTTATTATAAAATGTTTTAAATGGGGGGAAACAAAACCCTCTTCTAGAGATCTATTTACAATCATCCCCAAAGACTCCATCACTTATTCAGGTAGTTTTTTTCACATGATGGGATGGGCAGGGATCAAACATATAGAACATTGCTTGTATATTAGTTGACACTTTCTTCATCTCTACAGAGGGTAAGGAGCTAAAGTTCTCTTAATTTTTCTTTTTTTTTTTTAATCTTCAGTCCTCAAATCCTCATTCTTTCTTATCGATTGAGCCTAACATTAATGGATGCTCTATTAAGTTTGGGCACCCATAGATCATCATTTCCCAACAGGTTGTGGCATATAGTATGCCATAGCTCATGTGCAAGTGTGCCTGCAAAATTTTCATACAGCTGTTAGCCAGATCCTAATGAGAAGATTTGAAATGCTGGCCTGCAGTCTTAATTTTATCTTTCACCATGCCACTCCTGGTTTGCACAATTGACCACCTGCAATAGAAGGGTTCATAGAAGCAGTGCTTATCTGCTGCTGCTATTCTCCCATTTGGATATTCCTCTGCAGTTGAAACTGTGTAGGACTCCTTAGTCTCAAGAAGACCTTCTTGTACTATGCAATTCCTATTGCAGAGGGGAAAGAAGCAGAAGAGATGAAGTCATGGCACCAGCTGAATTCTGCTGGTTGCAGGACATGGGGTAGTGGGGGAGAAGGACCAGCTGAACTGTGCCAGAGGGTGTGCAGGAGAGGAAAGGGAAGGGAAGAAAATGTGATGATGCCAGGGGTTAGGGGTGAGAGAGGGAAGGGAATGATGATGTTGGGGGGTGTGGGGAGATGGGAGAGGGAAGGAAAGAGATGGTGATGGCAGCCCTGGATTTGTTAGTAGGCACTCATGATGACTATGGCAGAAAACATTTAGGGGCAGTGGACTAGCTAAGATTTGTTGCCTTTCAGCTCTGCGGTATCTCATTCAGCAGAAAACAGTCCTCTGCTACTCTGTAACAGACTCTTAGAGGAGGTAGGAGGTGAAATCCTAGGAGTGGAAAAATCCTAAAACTGCCCCTGTATGATGTTAGGGGTTAAGAGAGAATGGAAGGGCAGAGAAGATAATGATGCCAGACAGTGGAGGGAGAAGAAAGGTGGTGATGCCAGGAAGGAGAGAGGTTGAAGGAAAGGGAAGGAATGATTATGCCAAGAGGTAGGGGGAGGGGGATACCAGCAAAGAGGGAAGAGATGGTGATAATGATGCTGGGGGGGGGGGGGGGTGGAGGGAGAAGGAATGTAAGAGAAAGTTATAATGCCAGGGGATAGAGAGAGAGGGGTGTGGGAAGAAAGGGAAGGTGATGATGATGTCAGTGGGTGGGGAAAGAGGGAAGTAAATAAAGGTGGTATTGTCATGGGAGGGGAAATAAAGGCGATAGTGATGATGGTGATGGGAGGGAGGAGGAAGGGAAGAGAAGGTGGTGATGATGGTGCCAAGATAATGGAGGGAGAAAGGAAGGTAATGTGATGATGCCAGAGGGTGGGGTGAGAGAGAAGGGAAGGTGATGATGCCTGGGCACTGAGGAGAACTTACATACTGCTTGAAAATTTAGTTTTTAGCATTATCTGCTGAATCATTTGATTTTCCACCATTAAGTTCCCTCAGTTTATTAATCACAGCTTTTTAAATTCTAGATATGGCAATGAATAAGAGAACTAGAGACAGGTCTTCCTCCATGCAACACTTCTGCAGGAGGAACTTGAAAAGACAATATCCTTTTGCATGAGCTCCTGTAACAATGAAGATTCTAGCCTTACACACTGCTCCTGGGCTGGGCCTCTATCTATGCCCCTAGGAAGATTATGTGGTACATCAATTAGATCTTTGTTCCAAGAGCCACAGCTAGTACTGTGCTTATGAAAGTTGTGAGTAATTTATATGCTAGGGGACCTGAGCAGGATTCTTATCTCTAAAGCTGAAATGTTAAAATTTTGAAGATTTGGTAATTCAAGGAAGCTAAACAGCTGTAAATATTTATTTTGTTTTGTTAAACTTGATTTCATGCCCTATCTGTATAGCCCACAGCATGTTACAGTTTTACAGTACAGGCACAACCTATTATGTTCATAGTAACAATAATTAAAATAAACAGTATTATATGTTAAAGTTTACAATTGTCATTTTAAAAACCTACCATTCCCAGTACTCCAAAACTATGATACTTCATATTTAAAATAAATGCTATTTGTGCTCTCATCAGACAATGTGGCATCATCAGCCAAAAAGCATTGATTTTCCATATATTCTGCTATCCCTTGCTCTTGACTAGGCTGAGTCTGTCTATTGCATTCTCTTAGTTTCTTCCAAACTTATGGCTAAGTCAGAAGTAATTTGTAGTTTGCTATTATTGCAGGCTCTTGTTACAATAAGCATTCACTGTGAACCTACTTCTGGCTTGGACTGTGTAAATAATTTCCTCCTGTAAATAAACAGACTTCTGTTTGGAACCACGATCACTTGTTTGCAGCCTGTCTTTGTTAACTGGGATTTGATTTTTTTCCAGCAAGAGAGAAAACTATAAAGTTCTTTAAGAAAATTGTATTCTGTTGTTAAAAAGGAGCAATTAACTTCTAGAGGGTTCCAGTCAGTCCTATATATTGAATGATTCACCCTCAAGTCAACCACAGAACCTGATGAACCACCTGACTAATAAGAATCCTAAAAAGCTAATGTCCTGGGCTTTACGCCAGGCAGGGTTATAGAGATGTGCAGGCAAAAAGTTTTCGTTGCGTACGCGATCCATATTCGTGGGGGGTCAATTCCTTTCCATGCGAACGTATGGAGAATTCAATAAGTTGTCGATCTGTAAATACGTTACTACTAAATTAACTACAACCCCCCAAGACTTACCAAAACTCCCTGGTGGACCACCCCGCTGGACCACCAGGGAGTTTTGGTAAGTCTTGGGGGGGGGGGGGTCAGGAGGGTGGGGGGTTTAAATGTTTATTTAGGAGGCCGAATACAACGGATATCTGTTGAATACGTGGGGAGTCGCGATGCGTTTCGCCTCCCCACGTATTCAACAGATTGCAAAAAATAAGTTGCGGATTACAAATATGTGGAAAACGGATGCACACCCCTACAGGGTTACACTTAAAACAGGAAATAAACTACCAGAGTCACAGATAAGTTACTGCCTAGATAGTGTCAAAAGAGCCATTGTGATTGGGTGCCACAATTTTCATTTGCTTCCTCCACATAGGTTAGGCAGTAGGTTTCATCTTCCTTATTGACTACATTTCAACCCATCACATAGCTATCATACATTCCCCCATCCCAAAATTTGTTATATAAAAAATAGTTTTACTATTTAGTTCTCAATGAAATCTAACTTTATAAATTGCTGATTTGTTTATATTTTGGAGCCACCAAGACTGATATTCAAATGCCTTTTGTCTGGCTAAGTTCAGACTTAGCTGGACAAACAGCAGGATTTGAAAATCCCACTGACTGGCTCCACAATAGCAGGATAATGCAATTGTCTAGTTTGAAACAGAGCAGGGGTGTTCCAGGAAGGAGATGGTTATCCATCGAAGGGCCTGATTCATCAAAGTAATTTTCCAGAGATACAGAATGGGAGAAAAGCCTTAATCAGGCAGTAGGTTAACCAGATAAATGACAATTTTCAGTATTGTACAGCTAATATATAGCCAGATAAGTTTATCCTGATGTACTACATTTATCTTGATAACTTTAAGATAACTTTGTAAGGATATTCAGGTGCACTGCTGAATATCCTTACAAAGTTTGCTGGCTGGACAGCAGCTGAATATGTAACCCATCCTTTTTCACATTAAAATGTACATTTTTTTTTCATGGATCTTTTCAGTTTAACATAAATGACCATTATTGTTCTACTTTCCTTTGCTCCTTGCTCCCTTTCTAAATCATAGTCATATAATTTGAAAATGTGTAAACTGTTATTCTTAGTTAGCCAGTTGGCTAACTTAGGCCTGGATTTATCAAAATGTGATAAGTATTGCATGCGATAGCAAAAGGGGTGTATTTTATGCTAACATACAGTTTATCGCAATTTGTGCTAATTACCTATGCGAAGAGCTAAGTTAGCGCAAATAGTGATAACATTTTCAGATTTTGCGATAAGTGCCAGACCTGTAGTATTTCCTGCATGCAACCACTGGGGGGACCATTCTTAATAGGGATGTGAATCGTGTCCTCGATCGTCTTAACGATCGATTTCGGCTGGGAGGGGGAGGGAATCGTATTGTTGCCGTTGGGGGGGGTAAAATATCGTGAAAAATCGTGAAAAATCTAAAAATCGAAAAATCGCAAAACCGGCACATTAAAACCCCCTAAAACCCACCCCCGACCCTTTAAATTAAATCCCCCACCCTCCCGAACCCCCCCCAAATGACTTAAATAACCTGCGGGTCCAGCGGCGGTCCGGAACGGCAGCGGTCCGAAACGGGCTCCTGCTCCTGAATCTTGTTGTCTTCAGCCGGCGCCATTTTCCAAAATGGCGCCGAAAAATGGCGGCGGCCATAGACGAACACGATTGGACGGCAGGAGGTCCTTCCGGACCCCCGCTGGACTTTTGGCAAGTCTCGTGGGGTCAGGAGGCCCCCCACAAGCTGGCCAAAAGTTCCTGGAGGTCCAGCGGGGGTCAGGGAGCGATTTCCCGCCACGAATCGTTTCGTACGGAAAATGGCGCCGGCAGGAGATCGACTGCAGGAGGTCGTTCAGCGAGGGTTCCGGCGCCTCGCTGAACAACCTCCTGCAGTCGATCTCCTGCCGGCGCCATTTTCCGTACGAAAACGATTTGCGGCGGGAAATCGCTCCCTGACCCCCGCTGGACCTCCAGGAACTTTTGGCCAGCTTGTGGGGGGCCTCCTGACCCCCACGAGACTTGCCAAAAGTCCAGCGGGGGTCCGGAAGGACCTCCTGCCGTCCAATCGTGTTCGTCTATGGCCGCCGCCATTTTTCGGCGCCATTTTGGAAAATGGCGCCAGCTGAAGACAACAAGATTCAGGAGCAGGAGCCCGTTCCGGACCGCTGCCGTTCCGGACCGCCGCTGGACCCGCAGGTTATTTAAGTCATTTGGGGGGGGTTCGGGAGGGTGGGGGATTTAATTTAAAGGGTCGGGGGTGGGTTTTAGGGGGTTTTAGTGTGCCGGCTCACGATTCTAACGATTTATAACGATAAATCGTTAGAATCTCTATTGTATTGTGTTCCATAACGGTTTAAGACAATATTAAAATTATCGGACGATAATTTTAATCGTCCTAAAACGATTCACATCCCTAATTCTTAATGGTCCCAGGGTGCACAGATGAGAGAGAGAGAGAGAGAGACTAGCCATAATGTCCTCTCCCTAGATAGGTATTTGTATCCCTAGCTTGATGGACACTCTACCTGGGTAACATCAAACTAGGTGGAGAGAACATTGTACAAATCACATCTTTGGGTGAGTTTCCTCACTCCGTAGGTCATCAAATCTTCACAAGAGACCACTGTTCTGTTCGTACATCTCACGTTGAATGTCAAAGTGGCCCTAACCCCCTACACTAATACCTAAACCTCACCTCAAGTTACTAGGTGGGCCTCCCATAGGGATACAAATACCTATCTAGGGAGAGGCCATCATGGCTAGTCTCTCTCTCTCTCTCTCTCTAACAGCAGTGTTATACTGCTGAAGGGAATGTTAAGAAGGAGCTCCAGAAAAAATTATTCTTTCTGCATCTAGTTTGTATAGAGTCTTTGTCAGAAATACAGTGTATTGTACTTCATATTTTATGTATATGATTTTTTATAGGAAACTGTTGATATTATCGTGAGTGGTGGTATAGAATACTTTTTAAATAAATATAATAAAATATTCCTATAGAAAGTGCTACTTAAGCAGATAACTCATATCTGTCTAAGTTTAGACCTGAATATTGCTACATTGCTGGATAGGTTATCAGGCTAAGTTGCACCACTCTGATCAGCCTGCTCACAAAGGGGTAGATTTTGAAAGGTTGCGCGCGCATCTATGTATGTGAGCTACCGGACACCCGATTTTATAACGTGCGCGCGCATGTTATAAAATCGGGTGTCGGTGCACGCAAGGGGGTGCACAATTGTGCAACTTGTATGCATCAATGCCCGCGGCCTTCCCCAGTTCCCAACTCCCTATCCTAAACCTACCCCGACCTTTATTTTACCTGTTGCACCTTCCTCTGGGCAGGCGCAAGTTGTGCGCACTGGCAGCCTCCAGGATCATGATCCTCCGAAACAGCAGCAAATGGCCGCTGTGCCGGAGGCCTCTGGCCCCACCCCACCCCTTCCTCATTTTCGAAGCCCCGGGACATACACGCGTCGCTGGGCCTTTCTAAAATAGGCCCGGCGCACATAAATCCAATGGATTTACGCGTCATTTAACCAGAGAGGGAAATTTTAATTCTGTTTTCATAAACAATCTCAAAGAATCGATGAGCCTGATGTTATTTCAACATTGTCTACTGTTTAACTTTCATTTGCTGATCAAATGTATGTCGCATTCACTTAAATTGGATTATTCTCAATGATACCTTATTTTTTATTCATTTATGCATTTTGTATGAAAGTAAACTTTAGTCTCTAAAGCTAGATTTAAAAATGAGAGGGTAAACGTTGAAAGGAGAAAGAGAATAAAATTGAACTACATTTGTAATTTCACCACTGAAGTGCAATAGTCATTTAAGATGAGAGTTATGAAAAAATAAATATAAAAGAATGTTTCATATTAGACAAGATAATATCTATATTTATTCATTCTTGGACTGGTAGTTTCCTCCTGCTCCTTTGGGTTTCCAGGTCAGTTTGAAGTTTGCTTATATTGGACTAAAGCACCATAAACCCTTCATTTGCAACTTCCTGGACAGGATGTTTCCTCTGTTTTTATAAATCCTTTCCAACTCAGTTCAGCCAAGAGACCACAAACCACAGCTTCTTCCCTCCAGGACCCTAACCCTCGAGACTAAGTCTGACCACTAGGTGCTAACACTGTGAGAGGGGTAGGACGTCTTCCCCCAGAGGTAGTGCATGCTACTTCTGCAGTATTCCCAGCTTCAGCTGGTCTGGGAATCTAATCTAGGTCACAGAGTCAATGAGTTGTCCCAAAATAATATTTATATACAGTAGTGTACAAGGTAGCAGCAATTGTATAACAGTTCCCCAAATGGAACACAGGAAGTAAAGTTGATTTTCCAAGGTCACACAGAGGCAGAGCAGAATTAAGATTAAAGCATAAATCACCTACTTTGGGGCCGATGCAATATATGTGCGCTGAAATTGGGCACTGAACACTCAGCACCCGCTTTCCTAATGTGCCCCCAGGTGCCCCTCCTGGGGGCGCCATGCAATATTTAAATCGGGTTGCATTATCAAGGATGCACTAGGGTCACTTGTGTGCCCCTAGCACCTCCTTGAGAACGGGAGCCCGCAAGCGGCCAGCCGTCTGCTGCTTAGGAAAACAGACAGCCAGGGGTTCAGGAAACGGATGCTTGTTAACTGGGCATCCTTTTCCTTAACCTGGCCGACGGTGCTTTTTTTTTTTTTTTTTTTTTTTAAAGATTTGTTCCTCCTACTTAATATCATTGTGATATTAACAGAAAAGCTGTTTTTTTCAGCTTTTCTGTTCAACTTGTGGGAGCGCTCATCAATTAACGCCTGTTCCCAGCAGAAATACAAAGGCAAAGAAAATATTTAGAAAGAGAGTACTATGTTTGTTTAATTCCTACCAAAGAATGTGTAGTACTACTTACAATAGGGACACTGTATACTGCTCATATTGTCACAGGGATTTCTCTATGTATCCAATTGTATTCAATGATTTTCTTTATGGAAGATGGATATCTTTGGTATGCATCACAGTAGATGAAGAAAAAAAGCAAATGTCACTTCTATAGTATATCGGCACACCAGGAACAAAGCTATTTTAGCTAGTTAATTTTCTTTTGTGGTGATGGTAAACTGCTGCTTTAGAGCACTGGGAATTACTTTGAGCTTGGTGATTAAGGGATATGGGGTACATTTTTAAACTTATGTGTGCGCGTCTAGCCCACCCCTTCCAAGAAGCCTGGCACTTGAGTGTGTACCAGCCTTTACACGCATGGCTGGGCCTCTTGGAAAATTCGCCCAGCACACACAAGACCCAGCCGTGTGCATAAAGGTCGTATTTTACACCCGTGGGCATTTAAAAATCTACCCGTATATGTACTAAGTACTGCTACTGCATTTCTTGTACACTAAAAGGGTTTACTGCATGCTAAATGCATTTCTGTGGTACAAAATAGTTGTTGTACATTTATCACACGCAAAGCCATCGCAATTAGGGGGTGATTTTAAAAAGGATTTACTTGCTTAAAACTGGGTTTTGTACATGTAAATGCACTTTACTTGTGTAAGTGGGCTTTCAAAAATTTCTATAATATGTGCCATTGAATTGTCAATAGGTTTTATGAATGTAAATACTTTAAGTGCGTAAATAGGCTTTTGAAAATTGCTACAACAGTACGTGACAATTACGCATGCAACTTTTTTGAAAATTCTGTGTGATAAGTTTCACACATTGTATTAAAATTATTTACATTTCAATGCAAATGTAGACATGAAAGTAAACAAACAAGTTGTAGGTAATACCTTTTAAACTAGTCCAATAAAACATTATCACCTATAGATAGTTTGTTGACCCTTATTTAGATATTTAAGTGGACTAACATGGAAACCATGCAAAGAAGAACCCACAGGCCTCCCAACTATATTGGCATTTACATTACTCCTAGAGAGAACTGGGAGAACTACAGGCTCCATTATTCTCCTGCTGGTCACTTGCAAGTTGATTGGGAATCCTGTCGGCACCTCACAATCTTTGTGCTGGTTAACATCAGGAGGAAGAATGTCCATGGGCCTGCCACTGCCTCCTTGTTAGCCTGTCAGGATGCCCTCTTTCTCCTTTTATAATTGGAGGAAAGGATGATACTTGTAAAAGCTGATTTCATCTTTTTCTTTTCCACTTATAAGGAGGGAGTAGCTCATAGGGTTTCCATCTCCTTGTAAATAATAAGAAGGAGGGGTCTACTATATTGCCTCCTTCTTGCACACTTTGGCCATGGTAACATATTACTATGGTTGTCATTACCTTCTTCTGCAATGGCTGCACTAGAATCGTGTTACATTCATAGATTTGCCTACTAGATGGCTATTGTGGCCTATGTATGCTTGACATTTTGCATATTTTCTCTTGAATTAATGGGATCAATTTGGTAAAAGAAAAGAGAGATATAGTATAATCCTAAAATGGAATCACATTTTTGAGGCATGAGAGAGAAAACAGGTATGTTTTAAAAATTAGATAAAGTAGTTGACTTTAATCCAATGCAGTCTTTTGTCTACAAGCAGTCAAGCAAAAAAAAAAAACATTGACAAATACTCAACTGAAACTGAGAAAAAAACTGAGTGATGGCATATATGTGATTCTTATCTTCCTACTAATGTCAGGAGTATGTGAATTATTTCTTTTTAAATCACCTGGGGTATGTCTTCAGTGATTTGTGTGATCTTTGTTTCATTGGTTGTGGTGATATATTAATGTGTTTATCAGTTTACAAAGATGTATTTTGAAGGTGCTGTATTACCATACTGAAATAATTTTCCTTTAACGCTAGCACTGCCACTTATTCCTTTGTCCCTCATCCCTTCAAATTTACCTTAGCCATACCTTAACAACCCTTTTGGTCATTATCTGCTGTATTAATAATCACACATACTTGGTATAAAATGGCCGCAGCTTTTATTTTAAACATAACATAACTTTTTTGGGATACCCGAGCCGGTGGCATGTTATTTCTACCACTGCCCGCCGCATGAACCAAGCAAGGCAGCCTGACTCCATGGGCCCCCCACCTTGTTCCCAAGCAAGGGGGCCATTGCCTTTTTTGCCTCCCGGCGCTGACGGCTACCCTGCCATCAGGTGATGTCATCAGCACCACTTGTAATCCGGCACAACCAGCCCGGGTACCTGCCAAGACATGAGGTAGGAGGATCCTTGCCTCGTGTCCCCCACTAATATATAAACTGTGGCCTTTAACCTTACTGTCTTGTGCCTCAATGGCATTTTGTAGAGTATTATTGAATATGTGATATCCAATATTGGATAAGTGTATTCAGTCCGGTCTGAACAGCCTTGGGGACATATCGTCAGCCCACTGATATCTGCTGTCCCCCCATTTTTTGTATCCATAAGCCAATTTGTCAATTTACCTTCTTTCTCTCATGACACCATAACTTTGATTCTTTCCATTTTGGTCTGGGTATGATATCAGACCAGCATACCACGGCCCTCGGGTATAGCTCCAGTTTCCTGGCCAGGTCGCATTTTACCTTTTTTACCAAGCGCTTACATGTCCATGAACACAAGTCATTGCCTCCCAGGTGCAATATTATTACATCTGGAGCTGCCCTCGAGTCCTTCAGGCACCATATAAAGGGCTTTCCTATCCATTCGATGACCCAACCTTTTGGCACCAGTCCCAAATGTTGTCCGTATGGTTGTTCGCGTGCTTTCTTAGCCACCCAGAAACATAAGAGTGACCGATAATCCATGCTATACTCTGTCTCTGCTGGCCATCTGAAAGATAAAATTAACAATTCTTGTTAGCTGTGTCGACTCTGTCTAAACGGACATATGATTTAACCGCCTTAGATCCCCAATGTCCAATTTTCTTTATTGCAGCCGTCTCGAGTCCAGCTTGCGCTGCACTTGTGGCCGTACCAATTCGGAATGAGTGGGTGGTGAACTTTTATGGGTCCAATTTCATTTCTGCTTCTGATGCTCTGAGTACTGCAGAGAATTGGAATCTGGTAAGTGGAGTACCATCTGCATGTATCAGCAGGTGCACTCTCCTGCCTGGCCGCACCGCCCGATAATTTCTCATATTGTAAATCGGACAAGTTTCACACTCCGGTATTTTCTTAAGTGATAATGTAGTTCCTCGTTCTTCTTGGTCCATCTTGGATTTCTGTATTGTTATTGTTAATTTCTCTGACGTCCACACCACATTCTTCATAAGTAGTCCGCTAGTTCCTTTGTCTTCCTTATTGTCTGCCACCAATTCACTCACTCTGAATGCTCCGAAGAATGCTAAAGAGAATGTCAGGCGAAAAAGTCTTGTTTCAAAATCTGAAGAGCAAATTGATGATAACTGAGTCCATAATGTCCTTAGCATGTTGTGTGTGATGGGATGCCTGCTATCCTTGGTGGTACCAATTTTTCTCGCCCTTCCGGTCATTATCTTTTTGATAATGAATGACTTGGTGGGATCACCCCAGCCACATGCCTTAGTAAAGAATGCCAATCTGGCCAGTCATTTTATTATGGTGTTCCTTGCTAATTCGCCCTGCTTTGCTGCATCTATGTATTTGACAATCAGTTCATCGCTTATCAGGCCTTGCTGCCAACCGTTCTCTCCCAAGAACTTGGTCACAACCTCATATCCCTGGCAGTACGAGGACCAAGTGGATGGGGCGACTGATCTGCATATTAGTTCCGGTGTGGTTGTCGACCAATATTCCATAAGCGAGCTGGAAATGGTGTCCCAGCTTCGTCTGCTGTTGGTACCTGCTTACGAAACAAATGCCATTTAGCATGGGATAAGGAATCCACTGCACCGTTACGTATTCCTGGCACGTGCCTAGCACGCAGTGTGGTGTTATTTGTTAATGCCTATAAAACTATTTCCCTCAGCAAATTGACAACCATCGGGCAGCCGATTGTGTGTTTAATACCTACACTACTGCTTGGTTATCATACCAAAATATGATGTTTATTTCTTATCCTGTCGCTCAACAATACCAGTATCACCCATATAGGGAAGAGTTCCAAAAAGGTAACCTTCTTAGTAAGGCCTTGTGAGATCCATTCTTCAGGCCATCTTTCCGTGCACCATGAATCCTGACAAATTGCTCCAAAACCCCAACCTCCTGATGCATTTGTGTGAATGTTTGTCTTGATTGGGCAACGGTGGCCCCTGTGTCACCAATACTCCATTAAATTTGGTGAGGAATGAGTTCCATATTTGAAAATCTGCTCGGATGTCTTTTGAGACACATAGGAAATGATAGGGGTCATTGCACTCCCGCGGTTGCCGTTTCTAGTCTTCTCATGAATGCTCTACCCATAGGAATCACTCAGCATGTGAAGTTCAATGATCCCAAAATGGATTGAACGTCCCGTAGGGTTATTTTGTTTGCCGCGGTCGCTTGCTGGATAATTATTCGTAGATTGCCGACTTTCTATTCTGGTAACCTCGCTATCATCTTGTTAGAATCTATCTCGATGCCCAGGAAGGTTATAATGGTTGCAGGGCCTTCCATTTTGTTAAGAGCCAGCAGAACACCAAATTCCCCAGTTATTTTTTGGAATTCCTCTAAGTGGCTGTGGCATGAGTTTGACTCTCTAGGGCCCACGAATAGAAAGACATCCAAGTAATGAATAATGTTGTGCGATGCTGCCCGTTTTACCATGACCCAATGCAGGAAAGAGCTAAATAGCTTGAAGTAAGAGCATGAGACCGAACATTCCTTGGGCATGCATTTGTCGAAGAAATAATGATCTTCGAAATTGAAACCAAGTAATGGAAAAGTTTTCGGGTGTAACGACAGTAATCGGATGGTGGATTTGATGTCCACTTTCACCATTAGGGCCCCGTTTCCACAAGCTCGTACCAGTGCTACTGCGGAATCAAATGATGCATACTGCACTGTGCACTCCTCATGCGGCAATTGGTTGTTCACCGACTGACCTGGTGGGTATGATAAATTCTGCATCAGCCGGTATTTTCCCTTTTTGGAGTTGACAGCCAATGGTGAAAGGAACATGTGCTGAAAAGGTTGTTCGCTGAATGGACCAGCTATTCTGCCCAGTGCGATTTCCGTCTCTAACTTTACTTGCACCATATGCATGTGTTGTTTTGCGGATGGTGCGTTACTTGTATGTATTTCTTCAATGCAGCCTTGGAAAGGTATTATAAAATAGCCCAAGGGTATTATGAAACCGTTGGGCTATTTTATGTGCCTTTTGTTGATTTGGATATATATCCAGCCATGGTTGAATTGCTTCCAATCTGATGGGTGACGGTGCTTTTTCCAAATGCCCCTTTTCAAGTTGCTTTGGGCTTTTTCCCCCATCGGCTGTTTTTTTGCACATTTCATCATTGGGTGTGGTGCTGCACATGCTGTGCACACGTGATTAAATTTACAGTCTGGAAAGGTACAAACTGTCTTGTTATACCACCAGCAAGTGCTATCTTGTTCGTGCGCTTGTCTTGCCACATGCCTGACTGGTGATGTTCTCCTTGCAAACCTTGACCGTATTCCTTGTTCAGTAGATTTCCTGGTCATCTGATTTATCCATAGACTTACGTCCTGGGTTCCCCATGTCATAAATCGATTCTCCTCCATCTTGTCCCAGAATTGTTCATCGTAGCTGAGCCATGCCCAACACTCGTGTTCTTGGTATGCCTGTAAAATGTTAGCTCAACATGGGTCCATATTGTGACGGGTCTGGTGTCCACCATGCTCATCATGTACATAAAAGCCTTCATCCAGTTGACTATGATTTTTGGTATTTTTCTTTCTTTGTCCAGGGTTGCTGATCCTGCTCTCCATTTCTTTCTCCCTTCCAGTTTTCGCCATCCATGCAGGATGGTAAAGATGTTGATATATTTTCTCTTTTTGATTTTCTTCCTCATTTTCCTTGGCACACCCTCCTATAGTTCGAATAGAGTGGTTAGTACTGGTGGGCCTCTGGACTCCTTGCCTACCAACTTTATTGTAATTTGATCAGCCTGGCTGCTAGTAGATGGCCTCTTGTCCTTGCTTCTGCTGTCCTGAGGCAGCATGACATCTCCATGCCTTGCAGACTCGTCACCTTTAATTGCCACTGCTGCAGTGGCACGGTTAGGGATTGCTTACACTGTGCCGTGGCCCTTTAAGGGGCCATAAGCATCATCACCGCCGGCACCCCCCCTTTTGATGTCATAGCCCCGGGGCGAGGCCATGATGTCGCTTGGTCTCTGCCCTTGCTAGCCTGCTGAAACAGGTAGGAAGGGCAGGAACGGAGGTTCTCTGGCCACTCCAATCTTCCTCCTGCCCTCCCCTCCCCCCCCCTCTGTCCTCATCACCGGGCCCACTGCTGTCAAGGGTGGGCTCCGGCCATGCAGCACGGGGCCCATCTATTTCTAGTAGTAAAGCATTGGGGGCTTGACTTTGTTATTGTTTTTAGAAAATTCAGACTTTTCAATAAGAGTATAAATTTCAGTAATGCCATAATGAGGCCAATTTCAAATAGCCCTTGTAGTATCAAAGTATGTGGGGACTTTCACCATTGCATTCTCCTCTTAAGTAGTAATGCCACCTAAAATGTCATGAAATACATTTAATACGGCTATAGCACTGCATCTACAATAAGGCCATTTAAATATGTTCTTTCAAAGGATGAAAGGTAGATGAACAAAGGGTTTTCATTGCCATTAAATTAGTCTATTGGTAAATACATTTTTCATTGCTCTTCCTGTGTATGCCTTTCATGTTAATACATTATTCTTTGATATATTTATTGATTTTTTTTATTTTTATCTTTTATTTTCTAGTGTGTACTGGTACTGAAAATAAATTAAGTTCTCTGTCTGACCTGGATCAGCAATATCGTGCCCTGCGTAAATACTATGAAAACTGCGAGGTAGTGATGGGAAATCTGGAGATCACCAGTATAGAGCGCAACAGGGATCTCTCCTTCCTAAAGGTAGGGTTTTGGTTTTCACTTGGCTTATTGTACTTCTTACACAGTAGTTTAGCCCTTGACATACTTAATGATAGGAAGCAAAATATGGATTGCCAAATATGAACTTTTTCACTTTTCCTTTCACATTGAGAAAGGTATTGTCCCATTAGTTTATGCTGTTTACTTGTGGTTTACATATGGTAATCCTAAAAATGTGTCATATAAGAATAACTTTACAAGAAAGCCAAAAGGGAAAAATGTATATATATATTTGTGTGTGTCTGTGTGTGTGTGTGTGTATATATATACACACACACACACACACACATATATATATATATATATATATATATATATATATATATATACACACATATACACATATCTATATGTGTATATATATATACATACACACACACATATCTATATATATATATATATTTTATTTTTTTTTTTATATTTTCAGCATTAATGACACATCAAAACTCTCATCCCTGTGAGTGTGATGATCTTGTTCTCAAAACAAGTTTCACTATAGCATAAGTGAGGCACATTTATTAAGTGACAAAATTGAATTGCTTATGCAAATTAAAAAATAGACTTATTGTTCCACATTGGCCATACACTAGAAGAAATATGAATGTGCCATAAATAAGTTATTTTTTGTTGTGTTTTGTTTAGTGGATTTAATGATATGGGGAGTTACATGGGAACATCTTTATTTGTTTTGTTTTTCTGGGGCTGGGTACTGCATTGTTAAATTTTGTTTCATTTCATTATACACATACAGGTAGATTTCAAAACTCTATGCATTGCCAAACTGGGAGATACATGCGTGACTCGTAAGTGTGTGGACCGCACAAATTTTAATAAGCCTGCGGCCATAAGCGTATCTCCTGGTACTTGTATTACAACAGTTTTGAGCTAAAGGGACAGGATGTGGACAGGCTTTGGGCAGGTCATGGGTGGGCCTGGACAGCGCCATGAAATCAGTGTCGCGCACAAGCCCGCGCTGGGATCTCACAACTGCGTAACTTGCTTCTACTATGGACTGTGTATAAGTACTGAAATTAAAAAATTAGGGTAGTCAGCGGGGTTTTAGGAGTCGGGGCTAGTAAGGTAAAAGGGAGGCAAATTAGATAGGGAGTTTTGGAAATCTGCTCCTTTACTGGGGTGAACTGGGAGAGAACAGGGAAATAGGCCTAATGCGTCACCGTGTGTACTGGCTAAAATTCCACCCACATACACCCAAGATATGGTGTTATCCGCACGCATGTGCACTTATGCACGCATTTGCCAGAGTGCGCATTGGGCACGTTGATTTTATACTGATGTGCACATGTGCACGCGAATACCGTATCGCGCGCATATATAGAGCAATTTTAGCCAGTACGCTCAGCGACACCTTAGGCCTATTTCCTTGTTCCCTCCCAGTTCACCCCAGTAAAGGAGCAGACTTCCTAAACCCCTTAACTAACTTGATTCCCTTTTAGCCTACTAGCCCTGACCCCTAAAACCCCACTGACTACCCTCATTTTTTTAATTTCAGTACTTCTATGCAGTCTGTAACAGAAGCAAGTTACATGGTTGTGGGATCCCGGTGTGCACTTGAGCGTGATGCTGACTTCCTGAGGCTCTCCCAGTCTGCCCATGCCTCCCCCACGTCCTGCCAAAACCCCACCCATGTCCCATTCCTTTAACTCAAAACCTCTGTAATGTGCACACCAGCGAGTCAGCTTGGGGGGGGGGGGGCCTCCTGACCACCACAAGACTCCTGACCCCCACAAGACTTGTCAAAAGTGTGACATAGTGAGGGCAAAGGCGATTGGTGCCATTTTGAGTATTGGCATCGAACGGCCGGCGTGCAGGCGGTCGCTCCCGGACCCCCAGCAAACGAGGGTGTGAGTCCGTGCGAGTCCGCAGGCCTTTTAAAATCTGCATGGCCTGCGCATTTATGAATCACGTGCATATCTCCTGGCTTGGCCGCACGTAGGGTTTTGAAAATCTACTTGAATATGTGTTTTTATGAGCATATGCATTTGCATACACTCATAACATTGATATAATACATGCAAATCCTATTTTACACTCATAAATAATTTATCCATGTAAAGAAAGGAAAGAAAACAAATGTATTTTATCGACTGCAAAAGAGAAGTGTGGTTCTTCTGCCATACAAGGCAAACTCCTCACACAAAGATTGCACAGGATTAACCTTTTATTCGTATAAGAGGTACCTATAGGGATGCTTCGTTTGAGTACAATGAAAAAAAAAAGCTTGCCTGTGTTCGATGTGCTTCTGGCAATGCTTTCTAGTTTAGTGTTTGCCGTATCCTAGACTTTTCTGAGCTAAATAATTGTATTATCACAGACATCATGGATAAAAGAAGAAAACTGATGGAGTATCAAGCTTCATCTTTACAAGAAATGTCAAGATTCATACATTTCCCAATATGTGAAAAATAGACATCTAAAAAATATAATCTGCACTATTTTATCATTATTGTGCCAAAATATTATAGCCTCAACAAAAATTGCCTAAAGTAGGCATTTGCCTTTTGAGTAAGTAAATATTTTTGAAAATTTTCCTTTGATATCTTCACTTTTAAATTTATTGGACATTTTTTGATCAAACAAATGCTCCCTTTGTACTACATTTGCAATTTTCACTGCCTAACTTAAAAATAAAAACATTGTATACAAATATTGACATTCAATAATATGGTATTGATTCTTAAATTGGAAAATTAAAATATGTATATTTGTGGCCAATTGCTTTTAAAACATTGTAGGCTGATAGATATATCAGTCAATCAATAATTGTATTTATAAGCCACCTTTCTTATGTACAGTGTGATGTGCAAATAACATCAAATATCAAGAAACGTAAAAGGTACAATATAAAAACACACAAAAACAAAATAACACATTAAGAAACTAGAAAAAAGCCAAAACATAAAATACTAATCTGCAACCCTTCTCTCAAATCTCATAACTAACTAATCAAAAACATTTACAATATATAAAAAGTTTAATCTTAAAATATGTAATAAAAGTTATGGTGGTTATTTTAACAGAAAGGGACCAAAAGCTTGAGAAAGCAATCATGTTTTGACATGTTTACAAAACAAGTCAAGGTTGTTTAAAAACCAATAACATCCCACAGAAAACTATTCCATAAATTCAGCGCACTTCTAAAGTTAGATTCAAGTATCTTAATGGAACCTCAAATTTTTTTGGTTGTTAAAACTTTCAATCATGTACATTATGCCCATTGTGCTTGTAATATCCCAACTTGATTACTGCAATTCATTGCTCATTAGTTTTCCTCAAAATTCACTGAATACAATTGGTGCAGAATGCAGCTGCTTGCATGCTGGTTGGACTTAAATATTGTGATCATGTGAACTCAGTGTTTCATAGGTTACCCTGTCTATGTATTGTTTTCAGGATAAACTAGTCTCGACTCTCTACTAGCCACAGTTCAGTCAGAGATGGGGGGCCAGAAGAGCTTGGAATGAAGTGCTCTTTTAGGTACATAAGGATAGAGATGGAAGGCTTAGCAAAATGTCCCTTGTCCATTTAGAACTTTAAAACTGATAATTTTGAAATTGTATCCTGAAAACAATAGATAGTCAGAGCAACTGATGCAACACTGAGCTCACATGATCACAATATTTAAGACCAACTGTATTCATCAAATTTTGAGGTAAACTAATGAACAATTAATTAGGGGTGTGCATCCGTTTTCCACGTATTTGTAATCCGCAACTTATTTTGTCCTATCTGTTAAATACGTGGGGAGGCGAAACGCTTCGCAACTCCCCATGTATTTAACAGATTTCTGTTTTATTCGGCCTCCTAAATAAAAATTTAAACCCCCCCACCCTCCTGACCCCCCCCCCCAAGACTTACCAAAACTCCCTGGTGGTCCAGCGGGGACTCCAGAAGCCATCACTGCATTCTCACACCCTCGTTTGCTGGGGGTCCGGGAGCGACAGCCTGCACGCCGGCCGTTCGATGCCAATACTCAAAATGGCACCAATCGCCTTTGCCCTCACTATGTCACACTTTTGGCAAGTCTTGTGGGGGTCAGGAGGCCCCCCCAAGCTGGCCAAAAGTCCCTGTGGGTCCAACGGGGGTCCCAGAGCGACCTCCTGCATGCCGGCCTTCCAATACCAGGACTCAAAATGGCGCCGATAGCCTTTGCCCATACTATGTCACAGGGGCTGCCAGTGACCATGTGACAGGGGCTGACCAATGGCACCGATAGCCCCTGTGACACAGGCTATCGGCGCCATGATGAAACCGGCAAACGAGGGTGTGAGAATGCAGTGATGGCTTCTGGAGTCCCCGCTGGACCACCAGGGAGTTTTGGTAAGTCTTGGGGGGTCAGGAGGGTGGGAGTTGTAGTTAATTTTAATTTTAGCTGGGACACGAATTTAACTCGCCGTATTAATGCATCGGGGCGCCATACGGCCAAATGTAACGCATTTGCGCCCCGATGAATCCGAATCACAAATGCAATGTATGCCTTCCCTCTGCACATCCCTATAATTAATTGCAGTGATCAAGATGGGATATAACAAGAACAATGAACACAATCTATGTAACTGAAAGAAGCAAGTTTTAACAACCAAACAAATGTGAGGTTCCACTGAGAGACTTGAATTTAACTACAATCCTGGAAGTGAAATGGTAAAGTAATACCTTACAATGTAGGCTTCATAGACCAAGTTGCTATTCTGTTTACTAATTTACAGGATCTCTTTCTTGCTAGGATTAATATGCCATTTGTTTCTTCCAAACCAGAAACATAGAAACGTGATGGTGGAAAAAGACCATATGCCTATCTAGTCTGCCCATCTGCTCAACTCGTTTAGCTTCACAATTCCCATCATGCCTTCAGAGATCCCCTGTGTTTATCCCATGCTTTTTGAATTCAGATATTGTGTTTGTCTCCATCTCCATTGGGAAGATGTTCCATCCATGCACTATCTTCTCTGTACCGAAATATTTACTGAGTCTACTCGCTTTTACCCTCATTCCATGACCCCTCGTTCTAGATCCTCCTTTCCATTGAATGAGGCTTAACTCCTGTGCATGAAAACCTTGGAGATATGTTTCTATCATATCTCTCCTATCTTACCTTTCCTCTAGGATATGCATGTGAAGACCACTGACTATTTTAGTAGCCACCCCCTGGGCTGACTCCATCCAGTTTATATCCTTTTGAAGGTGCAATCTCCAGAATTGTATACAGTATTCCAAATGAGGCCTCACCAGAAACATATAAAGTTACAATATCACCTCCATTTTTTAGTAGATTATTCCTCTCCCTATGCAGCCAAGCATCTTTCTGGCTTTTCTGTCACTTTATCCACCTGTTTGGCTATCTTAAGATCATCAGATGCAATAATTCAGCATCAAAACTACATCCCCAATATTGGACTGGAGAGGAAAACTTTGTAAAGCTGAATGTCATTGGCATAGCAATAAAGGGGAGATTAACACCCCAAATCACCTCTCCTAAAGAGGCCACATAAAGACTGAATATCATGGGAGCTAATATCGAACTGGACTCCCCAATACTACCTCCAGGTCCCATCATGAAGATGTGATGGATAACCATTGTAATTGTAAATTCTCATATTGGCTAAATATGGTATCACAATATGATGAAGTAAACTATCAAAAGCCACTAATAGATCTAAAAGTGCCAACAAGATAAAATTACCATGGTCCGCTTAGCAGCAGTAATCATCTATCAGTGACATTAAAGCAGTTGCTGTTAAAAGTCTTCCCTAAAAGCAGACAGCAATGCAAATCAGTCTTTCTGACTTTTGCAACCACAATCTCTATTAGTTTACGTTGCAATAGAATATAAGATACTGGGCAGTAGTTCTCTACTAACATAGCATCTAACAAAGAATTTTTAAAGAAGGGGCAAATCACTACCACCTTCAAAACATCTGGATACAACCCTTCAAACAGAGAAGTATTAATGATGTATGCAATCTGTGCAGCTAAACTCAGGAACTGTGATATTTGTAATTTATATTGTATTTCATATTTGCTGTTTTTACTATCAATGCAGATAATGCCACATTTTTTTTACTTAAGAGTATTATTTGAGTATTTTGGTATATCAATGCTAATTTTCAACTCAGTTTATTAGATTCAGAAGCCATCATAAATCTATATTTTGTGTTTGCAAGATCAATACCCAGGCATTCAAATAACACTATATTAAATCTCCAAAGTACAGCGGCAAGTGAATCAGGATGCCAAACTGAAAGTCCAAAATTGTCAAGAATTGCCAGCAAAATACAATTTGGTTGTTGGCATTTTAAGGCTGGATCACAGTGGACTGTGGCAGACTGGCTTTTTCATTAGCCACTGTGTACATATTCTGATTGGCAGGGAGCAGATATGCAGACAGCAGATAAAGAATACATAAAAAAAACACAGAGAGAAAGAGTTAAAGGACAACAATGCTGTCATTACTGATACATCAAGTATAACAGTTACGGTTTGCTGAGGGTATTGAATGGAAGATACTGTCAGTGTATATGATATTTAGCAAGTTTGTCTTTGTCTATGTTGCCTACAGGGAAAAACCTGTTGGCATGTGAAGGTAAGACACCAAGTGTCCAATTATTGGTGACTTTGGCAAGGGAAATGTCTCTCTTCCTTCTCTTCTGTGCAATCCCTGCTTAATTCTAAAAATCCTCTGATCCCATTAAGATAGTGGACATCAACTGTCATATGGTACAATTTGTTATATGTTCTATAAAGAAAATGAACCTGCAAAATGAATTCAAATTCTATAATCTCTAAAGCTCATCACTTGACACCAGCAGAAAAAGAGACTGCAGTTTGCTTGCAAAACTATTACTCCCTTTCTCATTAGTGTTCACTCCACTGTGAGACAATAAGATAAATAATTAGAGCACAGGGTGGTGTGTGAAACTGACTATGAAGTAAAGAAAATTGCAGTTTAGAGAGAGTAGAAAGCACAGGGGAATTTTATAATTCTGTGCAGAAAGAATGAAAAAAATGTAAAAATGCTTGAATATTTCAGCAAGTGAACATCTAGAAAATTAATGAGACAGAAATACTGTTTACTGTACCTTTATGTTCCCAGAATTAGGCAAATCTTCAACCAATGATAACGATTTCTAGATATTATGGATATAAGCAGATTTTTCATTATTGTACTTAATCTGTATAACCCAAAATGCTTAAAGGCTGCTGTCATGAATTTGATTTACCTGAACCTAGGATCATATCAATGAGCATGATCCACGCTCACAAATTTTTACTAAAAGGGCTAATTAACATTGGGTGTCCTATGCACTATTCCACATTAATATTGACTATTAACATAGATTAATATGACAATTTTTATATGAGCATTAGTGGCCAATTTAACACAAAATGTACTAAAGCAGAGCTTCCCTAATCTGTTCTGGTGACCCTGCACTCTGTTAGGTTTTCAAGATATCCTTCATACATTGAAACCCCTATATATGAATATTTACTGTGGATATGCTGACAACCTGATTAACTCAGGGGATCATCAGGACCGTTTGGGGAAGCCATGTACTAAAAGCTATAATGCCAGCCCTGATGGAAGGCTCTTCTCTTCTCCCCATCCCCCTTGTAAGTAGAGGGCAAACAAGCGCATAATGTCATTTTGTACATCAGAGCCAACAGTTGGGCTGTCTTCTTCCCCTTCTTCAATTTCTGAGCCCTGGATGGGGTAGGCAAGAGCGGGTTAGATGGATGGAGGAAATGGGACTTTGAGCCCCTACTTCCTAATCTGGGGACAGGGAGGAAGAGAAGATACCAGAGTCCAGAGTTTCTAATTTATTATCAATGTCTCTCTCAACCAAATTTCCTTTCCTGATAATATAAAATGTGCAATAATCAAACCAATCATAAAAAAACCCTAAGCAAATTTCAGACCCATCTAATTTTAGGCCCATCTCTTATTTTCCATTCCTTTCCAAAATCTTGGAAAAAGTAGTCAATCAACAACTTACAGAACACTTAGAAAATCACAAAATTCTCTATTCCTCCCAATTTGGCTTTCAAAAATTTTTTAGTACACGGTCCTGAGAGGCTTAGACAATGGCCAATCATATCTTCTAGTAATGCTAGATATATCAGAAGCATTTGATACAGTCACTCATGACACCTTACTAGATAGATTAAGAGAAATTGGCTTAACAGATGTCACTTATCGATGGTTTGAATCATTTTTTAAGAAACAGATCATATAAAGTTAAAAGAAATGCTTTTGAATCAGAACAAATAAATATTGTTCATGGTGTTCCACAAGGATCTTCATTATCCTCAACACTTTTTAATATATATTATTTATTATTATTATTTAAAGAGACTTTTATACCGATATTAGTCGAAACATCATATCGGTTCACATCGAAACTAAATGAATGAAGTTACAATAAACAGGGGAGTGGGTACAATGAACAAAAAGGATAGCAAATAAAGCGCAGAACAAATCAAACAGGTGAACTTGAGAGCCTAAATGACAAAGAAGAGTCAGATCAAAACATTATAACATTACAATTTACGGGGGTTGTTAAGGGTTTTGGGGGAAGGCTTCCATTATGCAAGCTTTTAGCAGGACTTGGCCTAATTCATTTTATCTATCCCGACGATGTGCAAATTTTAATTCCGATCACAGGTTCTATCGAATCTGCTTTAAAACTTTGGGAAATCTATCTGGCCACAATAAATCAACTATTAGCACAAATGAATCTATCTTTAAATTCATGCAAAACAGAACTTCTTGTATTATGCCACAAATTAAACAAACAAACCAAATCAGAAGTAACAACAACATCAAACAGATACTCTATTTCACATGAAGTTAAAGACCTTGGAATCATGCTTGATAGCGAAATAAATTTAAAAAGGTGGATAAATAAAGTAATTAAGGATGGCTATTTTAAACTACATGACCTAAAAAGATTAAAACCACTGCTTCATAAACATGACTTTAGAACAGTTCTTCAAGCACTCATTTTCTCAAAAATTGACTACTGCAATGCCTTATTATTAGGCTTCCTGCAAAATTTAGCAGCCAGAATACTAACAAATACTAGGAAATCTGAAAACATAACCCCTATTCTAAAAGAATTATATTGGCTTCCAATCACACATCATATCCAGTTCAAAAAGCTATCATTAATCCATAAGACCCTTTATAAAAAAAAAAAAGTAGAATGGCTTACTGCTGCCCTTCATTTTCACACTCCACAAAGAACCACAAGATCAGCAAGTAATGGGACATTACATATTCCATCCCCTAAATCAGCACATTTAAACACCATAAGAGAGAGAGCTATATCAATTGCTGGGCCACAACTATGGAACTACTTACCGCAAAATTTAAGACTTGAAACAAATATTAGAACATTTAAGAAGGGACTTAAAACATGGCTCTTTCAGCAAGCTTTTACATAATTTTAATGATAGATATTATATTTCAAGTTCCACAATTTCCTTATAACTAAATATTTTATTATATTTTAGATGTTTTATTAAGAATTTTATGTACTTTATGATCTTATGAATATAATATTGTAATTCCATTTTTATTTTTTAAATTGTCTATTTATAATTGATTGTAAATTAATGTGATGTTCCCCTTGAATGATGGTATATACAAATAAATAAATAAATAATAATAATAATACTTTAGTACTTTGATGGGAATGGCCAAATCAGCATGCAAGAAGTATAATTAAGTTTTATTGTTTACAACTATTAGTACAAATCAATTTATTTCACATGATTTCTGCTAATTCATATTACTAATTAATGAGCTACACAGCATTCATTTGCATGCTACAGCTCATTTTAAATTTGTATACATTAGGCTACATTAAGTCATTGTAATACAGACGAATGCACTAAGAAGTAGAAATTAAGACCCACTCGCAGGTGCACATGTGCACGCAATAACTGGTGTGTGCCCATAGATGTGGCAATTTTAGAACATATGTGCATATGTGCACGTATACACGTGCGAGTTTTAAAACTGGCTATATGTGCATACAAGTGCACACGATTTTATATTGATGCGCATATCTGCACACATATGGCGAATCAAGGCGTAAGTAAGGGGAATTTTAGTAGGTAAGAACATAAGAAATTGCCATACTGGGTCAGATTAATGGTCCATCAAGCCCAGCATCCTGTTTCCAACAGTGGACAATCCAGGCAGCAAGCACCTGGCAAATAACTAAAAACTAAGTAGATCTCATGCTACTGATGCTAGTAATATCAGTGGTTATTTTCTAAGTCAACTGATTAATAGCAGGTAATGGACTTCTCCTCAAAGAATTTATCCAAACCTTTTTAATCCCAGCTACACTAACTGTACTATCCACATCCCCTGGCAACAAATTCCAGTGTTTAATTGTGTGTTGAGTGAAAAATAATTTTCTCTGATTAGTTTTAAATGTACTACATGCTAACTTCATGGAGTGCCCCCTAGTCTTTCTGTTATCTGAAAGAGTAAATAACTGATTCACATTTATTCGATCTAGACCTCTCATGATTTTAAACACCTCTATCATATCCCCCCTCAGCCATCTCTTCTCCAAGCTGAACAGCCCTAACTTCTTTAGTCTTTCCTCATAGGGGAGCTGTTCCATCCCCTTTATCATTTTGGTTGCCCTTCTCTGTACCTTCTCCAGTGCAACTATATCTTTTTTTTGAGATGTGGTGACCAGAATTGTACTCAAGGTGCAATTTCACCATGGAGCGATACAGATGTATTATGACATTTTCCATTTTATGCATCATTCCCTTCCTAATAATTCCTAACATTCTGTTTGTCTTTTCGACTGCCGCAACACATTGAATCAACGATTTCATTGTATTATCAACTATGGGCCTCATTTTCCAATATCACATTGGTAACGCATTAGGGGGCGTTTCCCATGCAAATGAGGCTTTTTTCGTGCAGCGGGGAAACATCACGTGATGGACACTCTACCTGGGCAACAACAAGCTAGGTGGAGAGAACATTGTCCAAATCTCATCTTGGAGTGAGTTTCCTCACTCCGAAGGCCTTCAAATCTTCACAAGAGACCACTGTTCTGTTCGTACATCTCACGTTGAATGTGAAAGTGGCCCCAACCCCCTACAGTCTTACCTAATCCCCACCTCGAGTTACTAGGTGGGCCTCTCATAGGGATACAAATACCTGTCTAGGGAGTAGGCATTATAGCAACTCACTCTCTCTCTCTCTCTCTCTCTCTCTCTCTCTCCTTCCTAAAACAGGCTGTTGTGAACTGCAATAAACCTTTACTGGCCTCTAGTGCACAAGGTATGGTGAATGAAAGGGTTGTAGCTATTGGCTGTTTCGCCGCACATGATAACTTTACATATGCTCCGCCCCCTGAATGCAAATCGCATTAGCGCGATTTGCGGATTTATCTCCTGCGGTAACTCCTTGGAAAATGATGCCTAGATATTTTTCCTGGGTGGTAACTCCTAATATGGAACCTAACATATTGAAACTACAGCATGGGTTATTTTTCCCAATATGCAACACCTTGCGCTTTTCCACATTAAATTTCATCTGCCATTTGGACGCCCAATTTTCCAGTCTTGGATTAAATGGACAATTTTCTCAATGGAAAAGGGTAAAAAGTGACGTGCCACAAGGATCTTTACTGGGACCCATGCTTTTCAATATATTTATAAATGATCTGGAAAGGAATACGACGAGTGAGGAAATCAAATTTGCAGATATAAAATTATTCAGAGTAGTTAAATCACAAGCGGATTATGATAAATTGCAGGAGGACCTTATGAGACTGGAAAATTGGGCAGATGAAATTTAATGTGGATAAGTGCAATGTGATGCATATAGGAAAAAATAACCCATGCTATAGTTACAGGATGTTAGGTTCCATATTAGGAGCTTCCACCCAGAAAAGAGATCTAGGTGGCATAGTGGATATTTGTTGCCAGAGGATGTGGTTATTGCAGTTAGTGTAGCTGAGTTTAAAAAATGTTTAGAAGTCCATTAACTGCTATCAATCAAGTTGACTTGGGGAATAGCCACTGCTAAGCCTATTTCTGGCATCAGTAGCATGGGATCTACTTAGTGTTTTGGGTACTTGGCAGGTACTTGAAGCCTGGATTGGCCACTTTTGAAAACAGGATGCTAGGCTTGATGGATCCTTGGTCTGACCCAGTATTGCAATTTCTTATGTTCTTATGTAGTGAGAGTTCCTCAGACCCAAGAGCCGGGTGAGAGGGAAAACCTGAGGCTTAAGGTTTGGCAGCAGAAGTCAAACTAATCACTAGAAGTCAATGGAGCTATTAGGGATGTGCAGAGGGACCGCATATGTTAAATTCGGTATTCGTATTCGGGGGGGGGGGGGGGGGGGCAGATACGTTGCATTCGGCAAGGGGGGGCCCAGATCCGTTTATGCGTTCCATTCTTATTCGTTTCCCGGCTAAAATGTAATTAACTACAACCCTCCACCCTCCTGACTCCCTCGAGACTTGCCAAAGCTCCCTGGTGGTCCAGCGGGGGTCTGGGAGCACTGCACTCATGCCGTCGGCTACGGTACTCAAAATGGCGCCGATAGCCTTTGACCTTACTATGTCACAGGGGCTACCGGTGTCATTGATTGGCCTCTGTCACATGGTAAGAGCAATGGCAGCCAGCACCATCTTGTGCTCCTACCATGTGACAGAGGCAGACCAATGGCACTGGTACCCCCTGTGACATAGTAAGGGCAAAGGCTATTGGTGCCATTTTGTATACTGGCAGGTGGCACCCCGAGTGCAGGAGATCGCTCCCGGACCCCCGCTGGACCACCAGGGAATTTTGATAAGTCTTGGGGGGGTCAGGAGTGTGAGAGTTTTGTTTAAATTTGCTCCTTTAGATGGCCAAATAATTTGGTTAAGATTTGTTGTATTCATGGGAATCGCGATATGTTTCGCTTCCCCACGAATACAACAAATATGGCCCTATATGTTGTGGATTGCCAATACGTTGCAAACGAATGCACACCCCTAGGAGCTATAGAACCCACTCCAAATGGTCCAGGCCAGGCAAAAGAGTGAATGTTTAGCTGGCTGGACAAGGAGTGCCACCAGTTCTGGAACAGCTAGATGAATTGCTGGCAGAGATGTCCCATGGGGTGACTGAGCTGTGGCAATGTGCTGGGGAAACCACTGGGCTCGAGGTTTGGCAGCAGAAGTGAAACTAGTCACTAGAAGTCAATGGAGCTAGAGAACCTACTCCCAAGAGTCCAGGCCAGGCAAAAGAGTGAATGTTTAGACTGGCTGGACAAGGAGTGCCACCAGTTCTGGAACAGCTAGATGAGTTGCTGTCAGAGATGTCCCGCAGGGTGACTGAGCTGTGGCAATGTGCTGGGGAGACCACTGGGAATGCAGAGATGGCACAGCACAGGACAGTACAAAAGACTGTATTACCCGAGAGCTCATACAGGATCTTAAAGGAATGGCCTATAGTGAGAGTGCCTGCGGAGACCCCTGAGAAAGGGGTCACAGAGATCCAGGAAAGCAGCAGAAAGAAGCCTGAGAAGGGTGCTGCAGGGAGGCCTGAGGTTGGCACTACAGAAAATACAGAGAAAGGTGCTATAGGGTGCCCAAATACTGAAGAGAGCCCGGGAGAGATCAACATAGACTGTCCAAAAGGGGGCAGCTTACAGTGGCCTGTGAGAGGCAGTATAAAATGGCCAGAGGACAGCAGCATGGAGGAGCCTGAGAGAGGTGCTGCCAAGGAGCCAGTTGAAGGGGCCACAAAAGCCATGGAGTCCCCAGCGAGAGGGGCTACAGAAAACCCAGATGGAGGCACTACCATGGAAAGCCTAGAAAGAGGGGCCATGGAGAGTCCTGAGAAAGGGATTGTAGAGACCCCCGATGAGAGGAGCTACAGAAAAGCCAAGGTGTGGCACTGCCAAGGAGTCAGCAAGAGGCACTATTGAATCGCTAGAGGGTGCTTATCATGATGGTGCAGATGAGGCACAAATCACCGGAGAGAAGAATGAAAAGTACTCACTACAAGTCTTACAGCAGTCCAAAGAGTCCCACTAGGGTTGACTTGGAAACCAGAGCCAGCAATGGACTCAATTAAAGGTCTGGGGCTGCACACTGGGCAAGGGCTGCAGTGGGTAGTACTAATGATGTTGTCTAGAGTAAATCTTATATATGGGGGTGAGTCTGACCTTAGACCCCTGACCCCAAGCCTAGCTGGTGGGAGGTCAGATGAAGGGGAATGAGGTTTTTGGTACTTCCCTAGATTGAATTCAGGGGGGAAGTAGAAATGCTCAGACCAATGGGCCCAAGCTTGGGGGAGGATGTGACAGAATGACCAAGTTTTCCCACTTTGTGTGTATGCAGGACCAGCCTAGCTGTCTGGTCCCTCTTAAATTCCACAGAGGGAGAGAGCTCTATGGCAGGACCCTGCAGGGCAGAGGAGAGTCCTGAGGGCGGGATCAGCTGGGGCAGCTCCTGTAAATCTATTCTGACCCAAATCAGAAGGACATGGAAGTGTACTGCAAATTTAGGCAGTCCATTATTGTGTTATGTAATAGGGATGTGAATTGTGCTTTTGACGATTGAAAATATCGTATGATATTTTCAAAATCATCAGAAATTGGGGGCTCCCCGAAACCGATAGGAAAACCCCACTAAATTGTTCGTGGGGGTGGGGGAAGCTAAGGGATTAGTTTTAAAGGATCGGGGGTGGGTTTTTTGTTTATCGGCACAGGCGCAGCCAATAAAAAAAAAAAAAACCTGATCGGGCTGGACAAAAAAAAAATCATGGGCGGCTAAATGCGAGAAGCATTTTTTTTCTGTGGATTGGGTTGGTTTGCGACTGGGCGGCTAAGTGCGAGAAGCATTTTTTTTTTTCTGTGGATTGGGTTGGTTTGGGACTGGGCGGCTAAGTGTGAGAAGCATTTTTTTTTTCTGTGGATTGGGTTGGTTTGGGACTGGGCGGCTTAAGGTGGTAGAATCAGATAATTACATTCTTGTGAATACAGACAGTGCAATGGAATGTATGGGATCATGCTGAGCCTTAAATACCAAGGTTAAAGCTTTAAATTGAATATGCTGAGCAACCAGTGAACCACACTAATGCAAGGGTCAGGGTAGGTGGTAAATTAGTAGGTTAAAGACACGGCAAGATAGCAGGCTAAAAAGACAATAGTCGGAGCACACTTTACTGTATGGAAGGGAATAGCTAATCGGATCGTTTACATACATATACATGCCGCGGGCGGAAAGGGATAGGTGTCAAGTTAAAGAAGCGGTAAGGATCGGTAAAAAGAGATAGTGAATCACGGGTTAGACTTACGTGGGAAATTGTGAGTACACAGCAGGTTAGAAACGGGGTAACTGTGGCCGCGCTTTACTGTATCAGCCTGTTACCGAGGCAAGAATCTAAAGGTACATCTGAGCATACCTTCATGAAGAGATTTTTCTGTTTAAAGTTTATGAATGCTCCTTAAATCTAACCATTCCCACCATTACAAATCTAAATCAGCACTTCCCAAACCTGCCCTGATGACACTACAGCCAGTCGGGCTTTCAGAATATCCACAATGAATATGCATGAGCTACATTTGCATATCATGGAGATTCAGTATGTGCAAATTTATCTCAAGTATATTCATTAGAACTAGGACAGATCATTTCCAACTTAAACCCCACCCGTTGCTCCATGAACCTTTGTAATACTGCAGTATTGAAGGGGATTAAAGACACTCTATTACCATCTCTTCACGTCTTAGTAAACCTATCACTATCTGAGGGTTCACTCTTCGCTTCCCTGAAGAAAGCAGTGGTCAAGCCTCTCTTGAAAAAGAACAATTTAGACCCAGCTAACCTTAATAATTTCAGGTCCATCTCTTCTCTTCTCTTTTTTTTTTAATTCTTTATTTATTCATTTTCAAAATATATAAACAAAAATCACATTTGCTTATAAAGAAATACTGTGGGTTCATAATTAACACAATCCTCATTCCTCAACATCCAACAAATTTTATAAGAGAAACATAAAATCAAATTATATGAAAACTTTTACTTAGTTGAGGTAGTTTAACAAAAATCTATATCACTAAATTTTCAACAATTAAGTCCCACTCCTGGCAGAATACTTTGTGAGGAGGAGATTTGAAATCTTTTAAAGAAGTTTATAGGAGAAAAACCTTAATTATCTATTCTTAGAAATGCACGTTACAGCAGCTTTCTATTTCTATTCCTTACTGGGTTAGAGTATTAATTTTCCTAGCATCTATAAACTCTTTTAGTTGCTCAGAGGTAAAAAACACAAAACATTCAACTCCTTTAGATAGGAAACATTTACAAGGAAACAACATTTTTACAGTATAGCCCAACCCCACTGCCTCTTGTCTGAGGCTTAATAAGCCTCGGCGCCTGGCCTGCATGGCTGGAGCCAAATCAGGAAATATTTTGACCACAGCTTCATAAAAATTAATCGGATATTTCCTAAAATATGATTTCATCACCAAACCGATATCCTTACTGGTAATAAACGAAACCAGAAGTGTTCCTCTATTGATTACTTCTATTGTTGAATCCTCTAAAAATCCTGTCAAATTTCCTTGAAAAGGAACATTACTGGCATTTCCCATTCCTCTTGACGGAGGGAGAAAAAAGTAGGAATTGATAGATGGAACGTTCCCTTCACTTATTTCCAATTTTTCCAATAAGAATTTCTTTAAAGTAGTATAGGGAATTTCCCCAGATACTTTTGGAAAATTTATCAAGTGCAGATTTAAATGTCTTGATTTATTTTCAAGAAATTCCATACGTCGGGACAAAGCTTCACGATCTTTAATTGCAGCTATCTTGAACTGCTGGAGCTCTTCCCCTTTTTTCTCCAATCTGGTAACTTTCCCCTTTAAGGAATCAACTTGGTTTTGTAAATCTGCAGATTTTTGCAAACATTGTGAAATGGAGTGATCCATTTTGTTGTTCAAAGAGTTTATAGCAGCAGCCATCCCAGCCATAAAATCCCATAAAGTGTCAAGCATCACCTGTGTGGGCCGCGTTGGAATAACAATCAGCTCTCTGCTGCTAGCATCTTCTGCGATTGTTCCTCTTTCCAGCAATACACTGGTGCCTGATGACCCCTCAGTTCATTGTCCTTCCACCGGACTCGATGTAGAGGGTCCCGGTTCTGTGTTAGCAAGAGTCCATGGAGGTGTTCTCCGGATTGGGGCCGGCTTGAAACACTACTGGTTCCACTTTCCGTACCTCCTCATCTGCCCTCTGAACAGGCGTTTGCCTCTGCTCGGGGCTTAGAGACACCTCCCCTGCAGGCATAATCAGCTCTCCCATGCCGTCATGCTCACCAGATTCCTCAGTTCTCTGCTTCTGAACTGCTGGACACATAAAGCCGGTTATCTCTGACTGAGAGCATGTTGAAGGGGTCGTCGCAGACGGGTAGGTCTGAACTTTCCCCTTCCTCTTAGCAGGCATTTTCAAAGGAAGGAAAAAAACAAATCTACACGAGACCTCCGGCTTAAGGATCACTCCGTGCGGCCATCTTGGCTCCTCCAGGTCTCACTCTTGCACTCTCCTGCAGTCTTCTCTTCTCTTTCTTGGCAAAACTAATTGAAAGCAGTGTCCTTAATCAATTGACAGTCTTCATTGAGGCCCACCAAATTCTGGATCCTCATCAGTTTGGATTCAGAAAATTTTTAAATGCTGAATTTCTAATTCTGTCCCTCACTGACACATTTAGAAGAAGTCTTGATTCAAGCTCGACCATGCTATCCTATTATATTGCCTTCACAATTGTGGCATTTCTGAAACCGTGTTACAATAGTTTACCTTGTTTGTGTCTCAATGATCCCAGTGTGTCAAATTCAATAACCAGTTCTCTCAATGGGCTGAAGATTCAGCATTATCAGCCATGATATTTAACATATATCTGTCAACTTTGTGCAAAGTATTAGCCGGACTGTGTGATGGATATAAATTGTATGCAGACGATATCCAGTTTTTCATTCAAGTGTGTCCCTCATGGACTGATACAGTCGACCTCATAAACCTGTGTGTATCTACCATTAAGCGATGGCTATTTTTCAATAAGTTGTCTTTAAATCTTTTTAAAACTTGTTAATCCATCGTTCTATGTCCAAAACGTCTCATGAATCCATGATGATTGATCAAATCTCTTTCTCTCTGAACTCCTGGTTTTGAAATCTGGGTGTTTTATTCAACTCTGCCTTATCTTTCCATACATTCATTAAAAATAGAATTAGGGCATGTTTTTACAAAGTTTGTGTGCTTTGGGGCCTTAAACACTTGCTAGAGAGAGCATTGCTCCAGGGTGAAGCATCAGAGGAAATAAGGTTAAATGTAATTGTTGCAATCTTGTATTTAATACGTTCCACTAATGGAAGGTAGTGTAAATCAGTGAGTACTGAGTAGATATGCTCGCACTTGTTGGTACCAGTAATACATTGTGCTGCAGCATTTAGCAGTAGTTGAAGTGGTCCAAGTATTACTACAGGGAGACCAAGGAGTGTGGAATTACAATAATCTACCAACAGTAGAATATAGGCTTATACCACAGTTCAAAAGTCTGCTCTCTCTAGCAAGCGTTTAAGGCCACAAAGCACACAAAGTTTGTAAAAACATGCCCTAATTCTGTTTTTAATGAATGTATGGAAAGATAAGGGAGAGTTGAATAAAAAGCAGAGTTCAGTATACAGTCCATTTTTTGAGGTCCCTCTGTAAGAAATAAAATGTCTCTCTGGACTTCACATCCGCTTACCACCCTTAGGCCAATGGACAGGCGGAGAGAAACTAATAGAATGCTTAAACAGTTTCTACGTGCCTATGTCAACCTCCGGGTTTGTCCCTGGCTGATGACATCATTGACCCGGGACATTTAAGCCTCACCTCTAGCTACCACTAACCGACTTGGCAATGAGTTCCATGGTTCCTATTGGTGCCATACTCTTTCCACGGACCGGTTGTTCCTGTTGTCAGATCTCTGCGCTTCTCCTTCCAGGTTCCTCTCTCAACACCTCCCGCTCCATGAGTCCTTGCTCAGCGCAACCAACTTGACTCTCTCTCTCAGCGCTTCCCGCTCCTCGGGGCCAGGCTCAGTGCAACCTTACCCAGACTCTTTCTTTCAGCACCTCCCACTCTGTGGGTCCTGGCTCAGCACAACCTACTGGACTCTCTCTCTCAGCACTTCCTGCTCTGCGACAATTATCGATCAGATCATACAGAACAGTAGAAGAGGGAATCAACCAGCACGGTTGAATTACCGCAAACAGTATTGGATTTTCAAATTGCATTCTGTTACTCCATCCGGCTTGAATGAAGAAATTGATTGGTCTTCGTTGTTATGATATTATTATGACCAGTTTCCATTGATCCATTTAGAGTCACATGAACAATTCAAAAGAGGTAATGTGATGTTCAGTGCAGCCAATGCCATTTAATAAAAGTTGGGACTTTGGGCGCCTAAGAGAAAACACGGCTCCCCTGATGAAAGAAGGACTTTCGAAACATGGCCATGTCGGGAGCAATGTTCAGCTAAGTAGTTCATAGAGAGTGGGAGGAAATATATTTCCCATTTTTTAAACCAAAAGTCTATTTTGGTGGTATATATTCTAAATTGTTGATAAACAAGTAAATGAAATTAAAAAAAAGATAAAAAAAAATATGAACAAAAAGAAAAGGGCAAACAAATCAAGGGTTGCAAATGTTTTTAATGTATCATTAAATGAACAAAGAAAATATAAATTGACAGAAAAAAATGGATGTATTTGTAGTAAGGGTGGGTATTTGGTGGTGTGTTAATGATTACAAATGGCTTGATAATCAGCAAGTAACTAACAAGCTTGGGGCTTGCCTCTATTTGTGTATGAAACCTCCACCTTCCTACCAATAGATATTTTTAGAAGTAGAATTGGAATTCAGTGAAGGCAAGCAGATATAACACCTGGTCAAAAACATTCCAAGGTGGGGTATTTTGATGTTTGGTTATTGTTTGAATAATAGGAACCTTACCAGCAGTGGTGATTGTATGGTACAAGTTCACTGTCTTTCACAGCAGGATCCATCACTGGTGCTCACTCACCTAGGGTTTAGAGTAGGCTCACAGGTCTTTTGTCCCCTAGGGAGAGCCCTTTTGCCCTTAAAGGGTATCAAGCTTAAAAATACATCTCTCTGAAAATTAATAGAAGAAGAGACCTCTGGCAGGGAGTGCATGGTGAGGTATCACTTCTAACCGAAACTCCATTTGGGTGAAGCTGGGAGGCTTCACCGGAATATACAAATCAGACATCCTTACTCTTCAACTGCTTCCTCAAACTGATCCCAATGTGTCTTAAAATGCCTGGACTAAATAATGTTCAGGCATCCAGTCCAGACCCTTCAGATTGGAGGGACTTAGGGGAATAGATGACGCCTTCTAAAGTGTGTTCTGTACAGGGATAGTGTCATCTGTTGGCCAGACCAGGAGAGTCTGCCACATGTGGGTAAATGGTTTTTGGAAATTGCTACACGAGTATGTTACATTTACATGTTTAACTCCTTTGAAAATTACCTCCTAAATGTTTATTAAGGGGTTCATTTTCAAAAATATTCAGCACATAAAACTGGAAGTATCATGTGTAAGTAATATTTTGCTAAAACTGTTAAGTATGTGCATACTAGCAATGTTGTGCATAAATGTTAAAAGAAAAAAGGGGGGAAGTCTAGGGGTGTTTTTGGGTGGAATCCCTAAGTTGCCATATAAATTAGCATCTTGTAAGCAGGTTATGAACATACATTTTAGAACTTGTATGCATGCTTTTACACCTGCTAATTGAATTGTGGTCCTAAAATCACACTTGCCTTTTGTCTGCAGATTTTGGGTGGGAGATCTGGGTTAATTTGTTGTAGGGGGGCATTATTGTGAATTGCAGGAGGCTCTTGGTGAACTGGTGGAGGTGTGAGTGATCTGATGAAGGTGTTGGGTAAACAGATGTTTAAAAGTACTTCCACAAGTATTTTCATAAGCAGAGTACACACATACTTTATAAAATACATTCACCTGTGCATAAACTGTATTATGTGCACATGTTAAAATAATTTTGTGGGTAAAATATATGCATATACTTTCATCAAATACATATAGAAACTGTGTGGCTTCTTGCATTAAAAAAACTGTACATGTAATGAAACAAACACAGGGGGCAGAAATATGCTGTATTTTATAACTTGTGCATCTCCTGTGATGCAGTTTATAAAATTCAAGCTTAACTTTGAACCCACTCTCTTGTATGCATATGCTGACACATTGTGGAAAATTACCTTCCAAGGAGGTAATTTTCAGAGGAGTTATACGTGTAAATATAACATGATAATAACATGGGTAAGGCAAGCAACATTTTGGCATCCCCCCCCCCCCCCCCTTTTCCACAAAAGACGCCGACACAAACATTCCATTTAACAAGGGCGCAGTTTATTCGCCACATTGAAACCTGAGCCTGACACAAAATGACCTGAGATTCTCTTGATGTTACCCTCACCCCTGACAACACCTCCGCCATTTGCTACCCCCAACCTCAGGGGCATAGAGCAAAACCCTCCTCTCCCTGGAGACATGAACTCTCCAATGGCCCAACCACCGTTGACTGACTGATCCTCCCTGCCATAGTCTCAGCAAGTAAAATCTGCAGCCTGGACAGTGACCGCACTGTCCTTAGCTGCCTCGTGTAGCAGCACTCCCAGCTATACATGACCCCCCTCAATGTCACTCCCCAGCTCAGAAGCTTATCCTTTAACAATTAAACATAGGCTCTAGTTCACCCCCACTTTGACATCTCCTCAAATACCCTGTGAACAGTAAAAACAGCATGCATATTTTTTTATACAATTTATAGCCCATTGATCCACAAACCTTTGAGGTAGATTTTAAAAGCGTGCAAGAGCAACGCAAATTTTAAGAATCCACAAAGTACACACGTACATATCCATGCGCCCATCAAGAATAAGGGGGTGGAAAAAGGAATTCCGGGGCAGGGCTAAGATTTATACATGTAGCTCCTAATTTAGAAAAATCTGACCATGTCGCATGTCTGTGTGTTATCTGCGTAAATTTGCTGCAGGTCCTGATGAGGATCCAGTCCAGAGGTCTTGAGTTTTAGGGCTTTCAGCACAGCCTAAAGATTCTGGGTCGTGGGGGGCTTTCAGGATGAAGAACCAGAGGGGGTCTTGAAGACCTCAATATCAACTGGACAAACTGGTGAACTAATTGGAAAAAATGTTTTTTCCCTCGCACGAGCATGTTTTAAAATCTGCCTGCGTAAGCGCGTAAAAGCTGCTAAAATCCTAACAGAAATATGTGCGGGACATTTGCCCGAGCCACCTCTTAAGATTACATGCACGTATACCCGTGATAGGGATTTTAAATGATACGTGCATACTTGCACACAATATAAAATTGCAGCGCATCTCCGCTTGCTCCCCAATACATGCATCTATGGGAACACACGTGTTCCTTTTAAAATTAGCCAATTAGGTAACAAAGAACATATATAATATCAAAATCAGGGGCTTGTGTTGGTTGCCATCTGAATCCAATTCCCCTCTTCTGTGTTCAGACCATGCACACTGGCATTCTGCCCAGGGGCTCAGACCTGGGAGGCTAATCTCACTGAGGTCTACACTGGGGGGCTATGAGAGGGGCTTATCGCCTGTGTGCAACAGGACTACCTTGGGGGCTTCCCAGTATAAAAACACACAATTACTGGGATTATACCTGGGGGCTTGAATCCAGGAGCTTATTCTCTACACAAATAGCCACACACATTTTTTTGATTCAATACATCATGGTTGCAGTTACTTAGGAAAGTAAGTTTATTCGAGCAATAGGAGGATAGAACAAATAAAATCAGATCATACAGAAGAAGTAATGGTAGATAATAACAATTGCTGCATATATATAAAATGCTTACATGTTTCCAAAGGATCAGTCTGTGCTATCATGTCCAGAAACTCGCTCTCCCTCTCTCTCTCTCTCTATTATTTCTCCTTATACACTACAATGCTTGGGAAAAGCAGCAATGTTCCCTCCCTCTGAGTTCTTATCAATCTCAGTGCCACTGTCTGGCCTTCACTATCTCTCAGGCTTTAGTATAAGCTAATTGATTTCTCATCAAGGACCTACTGGAATAATTAAAATAAACAGACTCAGCCTGTTCATAAGCAATTCACAGTGCAAAACAGTAAATATGAGTTCACTCAGAGGTTGGCCTGTGGGCTTCAAACTAGTTTGTGTCTGGGTGAGAACTCTGAAACCATACAGCCTAACCTGTACATATATCCTCAGCCAAAGTAAAAAAAAAAAAAAAAGACTCCAACACCTCCTCCTTCCCCCCCACTGTCAAAGCAGACAGTAATGTTGTACTTGTATCAAAAGTATTGAGGCTTATTGGTTCTGGACAGTAATCCCCCATGCTTCTGCTAAGCATATGAACTGTTGCACCGAGTGGGTTACCTCCATGAACTCTTTTAGTCATGTCCATCCTTTTGCTTTTAGGGATACACAGTGTTCATCCCATGACCCTTTGAATTTTTTGACTGTTTTTGTCTTCACCACCTCCTCTGGAAGGGCATTCCAGGCATTCACCACCCTCTCTGTGAAGAAATATTTCCTGATGGTTCCTGTGACCCCTCTAGTTCCTGATGGTTCTGTGACCCCCTAGTTCTATTATTTCCTTTCCAATGGAAAAGGTTCAACGTTCATGCATCATTAAAACCTTTCATATGTCTGTAGTTCTTCATCATGTATCCTCTGCATCTCCTCTCTTCCAAGATAAAAATATTTAAGTCCTTCACCCTCTCCTTATAAGTAATTCAATGGATACTCCACACCATTTTGATTGTCCTTCTCTGAACTGTCTCCATCCTGTCTCTATCCTTTTTGAGATATGGCCTCCAGAAAGGTACACAGTACTCCAGGTGAGGCCTCACTAAGGACCTTTACATGGAGATTATCACCTCATTTTTCTTATTGGTTATTCCTCTCTCTCTATGCATCCAGCATACTTCTGGCTTTAGCTATCACCTTGTCACATTGCTTCGCTGACTTCAGATCGCCAGACTTCATCCCTAGGTCTTTCTCTTGGTCCGTGCACAACAGTCTCCCCCCCCCCCCCCCCCCCCCCCCCCAATTACATATGCACCCTAGATGTATGACTGCACTTTTTGGCATTGAATCCCAGCTGCCATATCTTTGACCACTGTTCAAGCTTTCTTAAATTACTTTGCATTCTTTCTCCTCCTTCCGGCATGCCCATTGTGTTGCAGATCTCAGTATTATCCACAAATAAAATTTACTTCTATCCCTTCTGCAAATCCACTGACAAATATATTGAACAGAACCGGTCCCAACACCGATCCCTGTGATGCTTCACATAGCAGCCCACCCAGATGCACATGCTCTCCATGTTCCCTCCACAGATCAGAAGCTCATCCTTTAACAATTGTAAAACATAGGCTCAAGTTTACTGCCACAAAACAAGGAGAACCCAAATTGCCCTTGTCGTCCCCCCCCCCCACTGTGGTCCCATGACTTACTCAAAAAAACATTTCAACTGCCTGTTGAAGCACGTTGTTATACAAGGCCAACCCAATGTCTGGCAAATATCTCCTGTTTGACCAGTAAAAATCCAGACATGCATCTGAAGTCCAATCATGCTTGATCCAAAAACCCTCTTGTGCCTCAACCCAAGTCCCAATCTGCTGATTGATTTTAACTCCACACTTCCATATTGGCTGTTCTCATAACTACCAAACTGGATAACCAGTATTACATTCATCAGATTAGCATAATGAACCACCAGGACTTCTGGGGCACAGTGACTCCTCTGCAGCTCCTTGATGACCAGCAACAACTGCTCCATCTCATACCTCTTTGCCCAAACCAGCAGATTCTCCATCCATCTGCTGCCTAGTCCAAACGCTCACTGTAAGGGGTCATTGATGCCCACATGAAAGCCCAGTGAAAAACGAGAGGTCCACTACTCAGGCACACCCACGGGTGATGCAACCCTCCCTTCTTTCTGAGAGAAATAAGGCATCAACAATTACTGCCCCTTCACCACTCTCAAGCCTCCACCCTGGATACTCTTAAGGCCCCTTCCTGATGCATGAAGCAAAAGCTCCAGAACTCCATCTCCCAATCCTCTGAATATGTTCCTCCAACAAACTTGCCTCTGCCACACTAGTAGCTGTGCCGATGCAGAAGGAATGTATTTTATACAAATCCACATACCATCCCACATGCCCAATGACAGCTGCAAAATGCTAGCAAACTGATACTGCATCAAAGCGACCTGTCTGTATGCGCTAAAATATGACCCTTTATTCTGGCCATACTGACAAGAATGCCTGGCCACAGTGAACCAGGGATATCAAAAAGTTATTTGACCACCCAAGTGTGAAAGTCTGCCCTCTCCCTCTCTAGTGCATCTCAGATCTGTGAATACAAAATTATACACACTCATCTTCTATCCATACATTCTTTCTTAACAACCAAGCCTCCCCAGGATGGACTTCCAATTCAGCCACTCATTCCCCAACCCTCATTGCCTCAAAAAGGTGAAAATATACACCAGCCAAAAAAGTGATACTTATTAGGGATGTGAATCGTGTCCTCGATCGTCTTAACGATCGATTTCGGCTGGGAGGGGGAGGGAATCGTATTGTTGCCGTTTGGGGGGGGTAAAATATCGTGAAAAATCGTGAAAAATCGAAAAAACGTAAAATCGCAAAACAGGCACATTAAAACCCCCTAAAACCCACCCCCGACCCTTTAAATTAAATCCCCCACCCTCCCGAACCCCCCCCCAAATGACATAAATAACCTGCGGGTCCAGCAGCGGTCCGGAACGGCAGCGGTCCGGAACGGGCTCCTGCTACTGAATCTTGTTGTCTTCAGCCGGCGCCATTTTCCAAAATGGCGCCGAAAAATGGCGGCGGCCATAGACGAACACGATTGGACGGCAGGAGGTCCTTCCGGCCCCCCGCTGGACTTTTGGCAAGTCTTGTGGGGGTCAGGAGGCCCCCCCCAAGCTGGCCAAAAGTTCCTGGAGGTCCAGCGGGGGTCAGGGAGCGATTTCCTGCCGCAAATCGTTTTCGTACGGAAAATGGCGCCGGCAGGAGATCGACTGCAGGAGGTCGTTCAGCGAGGCGCCAGAACCCTCGCTGAACGACCTCCTGCAGTCGATCTCCTGCCGGCGCCATTTTCCGTACGAAAACGATTTGCGGCGGGAAATCGCTCCCTGACCCCCGCTGGACCTCCAGGAACTTTTGGCCAGCTTGGGGGGGGCCTCCTGACCCCCACAAGACTTGCCAAAAGTCCAGCGGGGGTCCGGAAGGACCTCCTGCCGTCCAATCGTGTTCGTCTATGGCCGCCGCCATTTTTCAGCGCCATTTTGGAAAATGGCGCCGGCTGAAGACAACAAGATTCAGTAGCAGGAGCCCGTTCCGGACCGCTGCCGTTCCGGACCGCCTCTGGACCCGCAGGTTATTTAAGTCATTGGGGGGGGGTTCGGGAGGGTGGGGGATTTAATTTAAAGGGTCGGGGGTGGGTTTTAGGGGGTTTTAGTGTGCCGGCTCACGATTCTAACGATTTATAACGATAAATCGTTAGAATCTCTATTGTATTGTGTTCCATAACGGTTTAAGACGATATTAAAATTATCGGACGATAATTTTAATCGTCCTAAAATGATTCACATCCCTAATACTTATAAGGGGACCAACAGACACTCCCCAACTGTCCCAATATGACTAATATTCCCGTGTAATGAATTGGTCTCTGCTTGTTTGATGCCAATCCCCCTCTCTCAACCCGTGAAAAGATGCTTCACACCAAAACTCACCCCAGGATTATTCCAACCCAAGATTTTCTGGAAAAAAAAAAAAAAGAAAATCCTACTAACTTTACCCATATAATTGCTAAAGAGTTCCTAGCCTGTTTCGTCCATAAAATGTACTGAAAAATTGCACCATCCAGAAACTGGCCTTCCTCCCCACTCTTGAACTTATAAGTATCAGTAGATAGCACTTCTCTCCTTTATGTAGGATGTCCATGTTGCTGATGTCACTGAAGTCTGAATCACGCTGTCCAACCAAACAGCCAGAGGTATTCTGGAATTGATGCTCCCATCTCATCCGTCTCTAAGACCAAATTCTGAAGACATCCCACTTGGAACGATATAGGGCATCAGCAATTGAGTTTTCCACCCCCAGAACATGCTTAACTTTTGCCATCACATTCCAATGCAGACATAGCAACATAAACTCCAATAATAATGTCAAAACCGGTGCATCTTCCCCTGACATCTCCTCATTTGATGCCAGCAGAGCTGCATCCACTAAGGAACGCACTGCCCCCCTTTCCCCAGACCTAAAACCATTGCTACTTGTCTCACCTCTCCCGTAGCAGGGGACACCAGACCCTCCATGCCCACAGCCAACTTGCCATTCTTGCGACCCCACTGAGACCGCACCATATCAGGAAGGAAACCAGATAACTGGATCCACAGAGCAATGAAGAGCCCGACTTCTCTCACTCATTTCCAGAGAAAAGCAATGGCTTTCCAATAGCATAACATCAAAAAGGGCACCAGACACGTGCCCCCTAGTAAAGCCCACCCCACACACTACGAGCCTGAATCAATTAGGCTCTTTCCCCTGTCCCTTCAAAAGTATATGGCTGAGAAGCTATATGGCTCTGAATCCCACCCCACTTCACTTGGCTGCAAAGAAGGACAGGGGGAACGCCCGCTTGCCACTATGTTAATGGCGGCAGGGTGGACCTTGCCCTCCAGCCTTGAACTTATATAAACTGGCAATTTTCAAAAGCCATTTATGCACATAAAGTGCACATAATATAGGTAACATCTATTGATAATTCAATGGGATATGGTGTAGCAATTTTCAAAAGCCCATTTACATGGGTAAAGTGCATTAGAAGATGTAAAACCCAATTTTAAGCATGTAAATGCTTTTGAATATTACCCCAGAATGTTTAATTTATTAAGAGAATGTTCATTATATTTTCTTCTATCCTCATTTTGCAAATTTTTTAGGGTAAGCCCATTAGTATTCTGGTACAAGATATTCAGGAAGTTCACAGCCATGATCCTGTGTGAAGTTAATTAATTTGTGCTTAATATAATAATAAGGCAGTATCATTTGCTTGGTGAATATTCCTATTATTTTAATGGCTTGATCTCTCAGCAATATGTGAGCTGAGTAGGACATTAATTGATGATTTCCCTTATTTCATTGCTTTTTGTATTTTTCTTTCTTGATTTTTATAGCCATTCAAGTGTTTTCTTGAATTATTTTATGCAAAAACAATTTGCACAAATTTATTTTTAAAATATGTATATTTCAATCAATGATCCATTGAAGGTGACATATAAAGCCATAGACAAAATGATCTGTCACATTTAACCTTTAAAGTGATGCCTGTATTAGAAGGCATATAACCTGTCCTCATTCCATATTTTGGCTGTAGTAATTGGCTTCTCTCTGTAGAAGAAGGGTTTTGAGTGACCAGCAGTCAGATTTTTATTTTATGTATATGTCTAGCTGACAATCGCTTTGTTTCTGTAAATCTTTCTTCTTTCTCATTAGGAGTGACCCCCAGCCAAGAAACCTTTTATTTAAAAAAAAAAACCCAGCAAGTTTCTTTGAGCTTATTTTATTTCAAATAAAAACTTAATTTCTTGCAAAACATATGTCAAAAAGTGAAAATAACTTTTTTTTCTTAACCCCCTCCTTTCTCAATAGCTTCCTCTAAATTTGATGATTTGCCCTAGATGAATTGCTGCTTTTAAGGGAAATATTGGTCAAATATGTTTTCTTGCTCTAAAATATGCCCAGAGAAACTCTTTGGAACAATGCTATTGAGTTTATCAGTAAATGGCAACTGTGCAGAGACATCTGTTTACAAGGCTGTTCTCAACTAGCTCCTGTCAGCAAATACTGTGCTGCAGAATCCTAGCACAGGGCGACATGACTGTGGAAAATATGTGCTAATGCCTAGTAGTTCTCAAGCATGGCATTACACATGCAGAGTATGACAAGGGGATTTATCAAAGATTTGCTTCACTTTTGCTTTAGTGCAAAACGTGTTTTGTATTGTCATTTTTCCCATTCGAAATATGGGGATGTTTCATTGATAAAGAGGCTTATAGAATACAATTCATGATAGCAGCAATGAATTCAAGAAATCTTAGGATAAATGCAGAGAATGACTGAGAGAGTGATGGGAATTGTAAGGGCTAGATAAATTAGATGGATGGGCAGACTAGATGAGCCATATGGTCATTTTCTGCCTTCATGTTTCTGCTTCTATATTTTTTTAATTTGTCATCCTATAGAAATGTAACATGTACAGTAAAACATCACTAAATATGGCATGCATTGAAGTTTTTACACTGTGCACATTAAATTGTTGTAAACATAATGGGGTAGATCTTTAAAAAATACGCAATTGCGTACTTTTGTTCGCGCACCAGGCGCGAACAAAAGTACGCTGGATTTTATAAGATACGCGCGTAGCCGCGCGTATCTTATAAAATCCGGGGTCAGCGCGCACAAGGGGGTGCACATTTGTGCAACCTGCACACGCCGAGCCCAGCGCGCGCTGCCTGTTCCCTCCGAGGCCGCTCCGATTTCGGAGCGGCCTTGGAGGGAACTTTCCTTCGCCCTCCCCCCACCTTCTTCTCCCTTCCCCTACCTAACCCACCCCCCGGCCCTATCTATGCCCCCCCTACCTTTGTCGGCAAAGTTACGCCTGCTTCAGCAGGCGTAACTTTGCGCGCGCCGGCCGGCAGCCCCGCTCCGTCTTCCGGTCCCGGGGGCTGGTCCGGAGGCCTCGACCATGCCCCCAGGCCAGCACCATGCCCCTGGGCCCGCCCCCAAAATGCCGCGGCACGCCCCCGAAACGCCGTGTCGTTTCGGGAACGCCCCCCGGACACGCCCCCTCCCGCCCCTTTTCGAAAGCCCTGGGACTTTACACGTGCCGGCGGCCTATGCAAAATAGGCACGCCGGCGCATGCGGGCCTTTTAAAATCCGCCCCAGTGTAGCCATAGTAGTAGTATGCACTGGAAATGTAAAAAGTACTGAATGCTGTGCAATCTGGCTACTAGCTGAAATCCACTGGCCCAAAGTGAAACAGTTGGCTAGCATGGGGGATTTCTCCCACTTGGACCAACAATGCAAGGAATCTTATGCCCCAATCCCCAACTTGTTATACCTGCATGCCAAAAATAAATAAATAAATAAATAAATAAATAAATAAATAAAAAAAATAGTATTTATGGATGGACTATTCATGGGACTTTAAAACTGATGATTATAAATTTGGACCATCATCAAAAGAAAGCCACTGATTGGTCATTTGATGATTTAAAAATAAATATAGGCCTGGATTTATCAAAATGCACTAAATATCGCATGCAATAGGAAAAGGGGTGTGTTTTAAGGTAACAGCGCACTTTGCGATAAACAGCCTATCTTAGTGCTTCGCATAGGTATTACCGCAAATTGCAATAACTTTTTTGTACTTTGCGGTAAGTGCCAGAATTGTTGTAATTCCTACCTACAACCACTGGGGAGGGAGGGAGGGGGAGGAAGGGAGAGAGAGAGAGACTAGCCATAATGCCCTCATACTAGGTAGGTATTTAAACCTCTATATGAGGCCCACCTAATTACTCGAGGTGAGTACTACATCAAGCTAGGTTGAGAGAACATTGCACAAATCACATCTTTGGGTGAGTTTCCTCACTCCGAAGGTCATCAAATCTTCACAAGAGAGCACTGTTCTGTTCGTATGTCTCACTCTGAAAGTCAAAGTGGCCCCTAACCTCTACACTCCTACCTAAACTTCACCTGTAGTAACTAGGTGGGCCTCACATAGAGGTATAAATACCTACCTAGTATGAAGGCATTATGGCTAGTCTCTCTCTCTCTCTCTCTCTCTCTCTATCTCCCTCTCTTTTGAGGGCCCTGATAGCTAGGCTGTCTCTCCAGCAGCTTAAAATACTAAAAATGCTATTTGCAAAAATATCGCAAAGCGAAATAAAGCCATATCACACGGCTTAACGCAAATGAAAAAGGTGTAGTTAAAAGCCATTTGGCCCCAAACTCCTCCCCTTTTTCTGATTTGTATCGCACCATGCATTATGGTGCTTTTGCATGTGAAAATGCCATATAGCACTTTGATAAATGACCCCCATAGTTTGGGTCATCATAATTCTGTTGGATGGATACCCTTGTCGTAACTTTGACAGTTCGATGTTGTTATCTATCAGTTATGTATTCACTGTTAAAATTAAATAAAGATATTATTGGGGAAAATAAGTATAGGGCTTGCAAGTGGCTCATAAATTTCTTAAGATTATTTAAGGAAGAATATTTTTAGATTGTTTACAGCTTTTTTCTTCCTATTTTTTGGATTCTAGTATATGGGTATCTCCTTAAAGAATCATCTAGAGTTTTTCATTCCTTTTCAGTTACTTCTTTTCACCAGGAAGCTACTTACAAACACATTTAAAACTTGAATCCCTAAGATTTTTGCAGAATTGCAATCTGAATTCTCTAATAGCCATATTCACTAAATCACAATAACCCATGTTTGTTAGCATAAGTTACTGTGCTTCAGAATATGTGCCTCTATCTGTGAAAAATAATGCACAATTTAATCTTTTTTTTTGCAAATATGTGTTTTTTAGTTTTTATGCTGTGCTACAAAAATTATCTTATTTTTTCATCCAGGTATTTATTGCCTCAGGTATTCACCTAGTTATTTTTCCACACCATATTTACAATACATGCAAATATTGCAACAGATGCTTCCAGCCAAAATACTAATATTCATCTATTTGAGAGCCGCTTGCAATACTGCTCATTTGTTGGCTGTTGGTTGTCACATAATTACAACACTTCACTTGACCTTCCTGTCTCTCACTTCACAAAGGGTTCTTGCTGTTTTACTTCAGTGCTTTCACTCCAAGTTAGGCTATAGTTATACCTGTCACTACATATTGCTAAGCAGTTTGGCTGTTTTGCTTGTTTCCAAAGCCTTTATAAAACAATTAGGTGAATTGTTTTTCTAGGGAAAATATATGTATTTCATTTACATTTTCTTTCCTGTGCTGTATGATCTCCTCAGCAATGTATGGATACATTTTCTAGCAGGTAGCTTCTAACATAGTGGATCCTCCAATGTCTGACTGTTGTAGATAATAGCACAAGGTATGGTACTGTCTATGCAGTTTACTTCATGCCTTGGTTGAGGGCATCAGTAATTTATTTCTTGAAGTTAATTTGCTAAAGAAACGTATCTTGCTAATCATATCTATATCTCTACAGGACAATGAAGTAACGCTAACCCACAGTAGAAGCAACAAGTAGAGTAGCACAAGTGCCAGTTCAAAATGTTCAGCTTTTGTATCTTCAATTTTCTCTTTTTTCCATCATAGCTTTTTTTTTTTTTCTCTTTTATTGGAGAGGAGTCTCTTCCCTATATGAGCAACTAAGATGGGTTAGGGAGAGTTTTTCATCCATAATTAATTCAAACAAGTTCCACAATAACTAAAACTGAGAACGTTTTGAAAATGGTTATTGATATTGACATGGTAATTGTCTTTTCCTCTTTTGGGTCTGATTTATGCACTCACTCTGAGGGAGATCTAGCCCACACCAGCTGTTGGAGTATGAATTGAGCTCTTTATGCTCAGTTTCAAGGCTTCTCTCTACTCATATTGTATCTGCCTCTCCCTGGCAAGACTTCATATATGAATGCCAGGATTTTTTGCAGGCTGTTCGAACACTCTGTAAATTGTGTAGAATTAAGAGCAGAATGCTGCTTCTTAAAGCCACTTTCAGTGCTGTTCTTCATCCAGCTACAAGGGGTTACAATGAGAGCTGTACATGACTCCCAAAACCAAGTAGCTCAGATTTCTGTTAGTGGAAGGTGACTGTTGAGCTTTCCAGACAATTCTTCTTAGGTAAACTAATGTAATCACAATTCAAAGATGTCATAAACCAGTGTAAGATGAAACCCAATAATGTTTGTGCTGCTAACACCCATCATGCTTTCACCTCTAATGTGCATAATTGTATAGCATTTTATTGCTCCTATAAACCTCAAGAGTGGACATGGGTTGATTGTTAATGATGCTTTCATTAGTATAATTTTAAAGCCAGACTTCTAGCATTTAACTGATTGCTACTGGTGAGATAACATGATCATATATTTAGGCTTTGAAATGAGCCAGTTCGAATGTTGTGATCTTCAGGACATGTGGACTTCCAGATACACATGGATTCACAATTCAGTCTTTGTGGTGATTCACAGTTCAGTCTGCTATCTGCAAATTGTTTTTTTATTTTGCCAATGTTTAAGGGTTTCTCCCCTATTTAATAAAAACAACTAATTGTAATCTAAAGGTGATGAAAACAAATATTGGCTATTCTCACTTTGAGCGCACTGATAATACCAGATATATATTAGTGTCACCAAGAGCTCTTTGCTGCAATACATAGTGCTAGTCACTGTAAGCACAGTGTCAGTATCTGTCACTGCTGTTCTCCAAGGATGAAAGGAATTAAATGGGGCATTAACCTTGCTGGAACAATCTGTACCTGTCAGCAGCAGGCAAGGTTCGTTCTTTCTGCTGTTTCACTAACATTTGTCACAGGCTTCTACCTTCCTCTTTTCTATAATGCATGTACTTTCTGTTTCTTTAATTTCCTTTGCTTAACTTTCAATTTTTTCATAATTTTGGCCATTTCTTGCATTTTTCCGTCTTTCTGTCTCTTCCTCAGACACTGCATTTCCTTTTACCATAGAGCACCCTAAACTCAACCCTTGCAATAAATGCTGTGAACATGATGGTCATGGTGGAGATAAAATAGAACAGTGCAAGAATACTCATGATATTTGATTAGCAATCCATAATTCAAACCTAAGCATATGAGATTAATATTTCTATCAACCTACCCCTTCCCAGTCTTTTCTATATCATTGTATTCTAGTCTTCTTTAGTTTGAAGGGAATAAGGATCATTTAAATATCCTTTTTGGGGTTAATGTACTGTTTATCATTTCAACTATTTAAATAGCAATAACTTAATCCACATCTATTTAGGGCTTATAATAAAAACAAAAAAGGGGACATTATTTTGCATTTATAGCTAATTTGCAATATAAAGACTTGAAATAGAGTTTTGAGTAGTTTTTATTTTATTTAATAATGGATGAAATAGTTCTCATCACTTAATTGTAAGAATGGAACCTCATAGAGATAGAATCTGCTTTCTTTCATGACCTAAAGGCAGTATAACAGTATGAATCAGGAAAAGCAAGCAAGCAAGTATGATCTCTTTAAATTCAAAAATATCATTTATTAAAAACAAGTGGCCATTCTCTGAGGGTATATACACAATAATATGCAAAGCCCTGACTTCTTAGAGACTCATAACGAACATTATTAAAAAAAAAAATGTTAAATTGAAGATTTGCAAAAAATACCCCTGGTAGCAGATGCATTTAAATTAAAAATGGATTTATTAGGTGGAATTCTGGTTGTAAAGCAGATAAACATAGGTACCTTACCTTAGGGGGCTAGAGCTATTTAAATGTGTCTTAACTGGTATGTGTAATGAGTTTGGTACTTTCATTTCATCCTTAATTAGACAGGAATCCAAATAGCAGATCTCGTTTGTGCTCATGTGTTTTGACATTCTGTGCTCAGAGGGAATGACTGTGTGGAGGTCATTTATACAAGAACTCCAAGTACTTGGAGAACCCCTGTTTAACAAGCTGTCCATTGCTCTTGATGCTCTGTAGCCTAAAGAGAGCTTAGCCAAAGGGATGCTGAGATACTGACAAAGATAATCTAAGGGTGTTATGAGAAATATAAAAAATGATAGGTCTAGATCATTTTTATATAGCTTTGTTTATCACCTTAAACAAAAGAGAGATTTATTTTTAACTGCTATTAGTTGATTTGGAAAACCAGATTAAAGGGTGAATTTTCAACACTTTATATGCATAAAAATGAACATATATGTGAATAAGTAGCATTTATTCACATATTCCATATTTTATAAAAATCAAAAATCTGCACATTTTCATTTTGCATGTACATATACACATGAAAAAAGGGAGAAAGACTAGGAGCATTCCATGTGCAAGTTGCTATTTTAAAAGAGATTTATGTACATAGATTAGCCAATTTTCTTGCATAATTTTACATCTGCTAATAATCAGGCATAAGCGATATTAAATGTTTTTGTTGTATACGATTGGTCAGATGGGAGGTCTGAGTTAATTGGGGGAGTTCAGACTGAAGAATCAGGAGGGACTTATTGATTTGGAGAGACTGTACGAACTGGTAGACTATTTGGTAAAACTGGCAATTTCCTTCACATGCACATATTTCAAAATGCATCGACATATGCGTGCAAATACCGGTATATGCGAGTAAATTCAATTTTATTTCTGCACACAGAATCCACACACAAATCTTTATAAATTGGTAGGAAAAGAATCTGCATTTAAAGGTAGATTTTAAAAGCCTGGTGCACATGTCAATTGGGGAATGCGCACAAAATTGCCAACCAAATTTTAAAAGCCGCCCAGATGTGGGTGTATCTCCTGCAATGAGCACTTCTCACTCATTTCAAAAAGGGGTGTGGTTTGGACATGTTCTGGGCAGGGCATGGGCATTTCAGGGCATGGCCCTTAAACGCGAACTTAGACTACTTGAAAGAAAATGGCGCAAGAACCCCTCCCCCACTTTACTTGCCCATTACAGATCTGCCTTACAAAACTACAGTACAGCGATCCTTAAAACCAAACGTGACCACTATGCAGCCAAAATACATGACTTCCAATACAACCCCAAGGCTCTATTCACACTTGTAACCAAACTCACCAAAACCATGCCTTCCCCCACCCCAGACATCGATGCCAAAGACAAATGCGAAGAACTTGTACAATTCTTTCACAATAAGATAAAGAATCTCCTGCTATGATTCCCCACCCCCTCCCCTGCAGCTTTCCCTATACACAGTAACAACCACCCCCCTTAGACATACTAGACACAACTTCGATGACAGAAATAGAATCTGTACTAAAAAAGCTCAAACCCTCCTCACATCCTACTAGATATCCCATAATCAATTGCTCGTTCACCTCCGGGATAGTTCCTGACGCGCTAAAACTTGCTGTGGTAAAACCCATCCTAAAAAAACCCAACCTTGACACTTCAGACCTTGCCAACTACTGTCCCATTTCCAACCTCCCATTCCTGGCAAAGGTCATGGAAAAGATTGTGAATGCCCAACTCTCAGACTATCTTGAAACACACAATACACTTGCTAACAGCCAATTCGGGTTCCGGAAATTCCTCAACACTGAAACCCTCCAGCTCTCCCTTATGGACACCATTCTAAAAGGAATAGACCAAGGTCACTCATACATCCTGGCATTACTTGACATCTCAGCAGCCTTTGACACCATCAACCATGACATCCAAATCACTTGCCTCTCTGAAATCGGTATCACTGGTGCAGCCCTACTCTGGTTCACCTCCTACCTTAAGAATAGACGCTATGTGGTCAAAATCGGAAACTCCGAATCATCACCCACCCAACTTTCCCAAGGGGTTCCCCAAGGTTCCTCCCTCTCATCCACATTGTTTAACATTTACCTCCTCCCTCTCTGCCAGCTCCTTACAGACCTTGGCCTCCCTCACTTCCTATATGCAGACGATGTCCAAATTCTCATCCCCATCCAAGAATCATTACACAAAGCCATCAAAATATGGGAGAACTGCCTTAGCGCAATAAACCACCTTCTTACCAAACTTCACCTCGCTCTGAACACCACGAAAACAGAACTCATCCTCATCGCGCAACAAAACTCCTCCAAGCTTATGACGGACAATAACCAACACACCAACACCATCACATTCCAACCATATGCACGCAGCCTGGGAGTCACCATTGATAACCAAATCAATTATAAAAAATTCATTAACACGACTATAAAGGAATCCTTCTTCAAGCTTCACATCCTTAAGAAAATCAAACCCCTCCTGCACTACAACGACTTCCGCACCGTACTACAGGCTACCATCCTGACAAAAATTGACTATTGCAATTCTATCCTCCTAGGCCTCCCCGCCTACTACATCAAACCCCTACAAAGACTCCAAAATGCTACAGCCAGAATACTGACTAACTCACGCAAAAACAAACACGTGACACCTATCCTTAAGGAGTTACACTGGCTCCCAGTTGCATCCCGGATCCTCTACAAAAATGTATCCATTATGCATAAATCCATCCACAACAGCAACATTAAATGGACCAACAACATAATCCACCCACATGACTCCAAGCGCCCCACTAGATCAGTATACAAAGGCACTTTTCACATCCCCTCACACAAGACATGCTGACTAACCTCCACTAAATTGCAAGCATTCTCTATAGCAGGTCCCATTCACTGGAACAGTATGCCACCAGACATTCGACTTGAAATAAGCACTCAACAATTCAAAAAGAAGCTGAAAAACTGGCTATTCAAACAAGCCTTCCCTGAATAAATAGATCACCCCTCCACCTCTGCCATTGACTGCCCCCCACTCCCCCCCCCCACTCTCCCCTCCACTCTCCTCCCCACTCTCCCTCCACTCTCCCTCCCTCCTTCTAGCCGCTCACCACTCTTGTACAGTTTTCTGCCAAGATATAGCTAATTATGATTTAACTTATATTCCCTACTATCCACAACTCCATGTTTACTTAATTAGCCAGGTCATACCCTCTATCCGCATCCCCTTGTTTAATTGCTAATATTTATGTATGCTTGATCTCCCTAAAGATTATTATAAGAACATAAGAACAAAAGAAAATGCCATACTGGGTCAGACCAAGGGTCCATCAAGCCCTGTATCCTGTTTCCAACAGTGGCCAATCCAGGCCATAAGAACCTGGCAAGAACCCAAAAACTAAGTCTATTCCATATTACCATTGCTAATGGCAGTGACTATTCTCTAAGTGAACTTAATAGCAGGTAATGGACTTCTCCTCCTTATCCAATCCTTTTTTACTTATCCAATCCTTTTTTAAACACAGCTATACTAACTGCACTAACCACATCCTCTGGAAACAAATTCCAGAGTTTAATTGTGCGTTGAGTAAAAAAGAACTTTCTCCGATTAGTTTTAAATGTGCCCCATGCTAACTTCATGGAGTGCCCCCTAGTCTTTCTACTATCCGAAAGAGTAAATAACCGATTCACATCTACCCATTCTAGACCTCTCATGATTTTAATCACCTCTATCATATCCCCCCTCAGTCGTCTCTTCTCCAAGCTGAAAAGTCCTAACCTCTTTAGTCTTTCCTCATAGGGGAGTTGTTCCATTCCCCTTATCATTTTGGTAGCCCTTCTCTGTACCTTCTCCATCGCAATTATATCTTTTTTGAGATGCAGCAACCAGAATTGTACACAGTATTCAAGGTGCAGTCTCACCATGGAGCGATACAGAGGCATTATGACATTTTCCGTTTTATTCACCATTCCCTTTCTAATAATTCCCAACATTCTGTTTGCTTTGTTGACTGCCGCAGCACACCGAACCGACGATTTCAATGTGTTATCCACTATGACATCTAAATCTCTTTCTTGGATTGTAGCACCTAATATGGAACCCAACATTGTGTAATTATAGCATGGGTTATTTTTCCCTATATGCATCACCTTGCACTTATCCACATTAAATTTCATCTGCCATTTGAATGTCCAATTTTCCAGTCTCACAAGGTCTTCCTGCAATTTATCACAATCTGCTTGTGATTTAACTACTCTGAACAATTTTGTGTCATCTGCAAATTTGATTATCTCACTCGTCGTATTTCTTTCCAGATCATTTATAAATATATTGAAAAATAAGGGTCCCAATACAGATCCCTGAGGCACTCCACTGCCCACACCCTTCCACTGAGAAAATTGTCCATTTAATCCTACTCTCTGTTTCCTGTCTTTTAGCCAGTTTGCAATCCATGAAAGGACATCACCACATATCCCATGACTTTTTACTTTTCCTAGAAGCTCTCATGAGGAACTTTGTCAAACGCCTTCGGAAAATCCAAGTATACTATATCTACTGGTTCACCTTTATCCACATGTTTATTAACTCCTTCAAAAAAGTGAAGCAGATTTGTGAGGCAAGACTTGCCCTGGGTAAAGCCATGCTGACTTTGTTCCATTAAACCATGTCTTTCTATATGTTCTGTGATTTTGATGTTTCTTATGTTCTTATGTTCTTATATTTTACTCTTCTGTATACTTGCCAAGTTCCACCTATCCCATTGTTTATTGTATTTCCCTGTTGTTATAAGTTAAATGTAAACCGATATGATGTCTCGACGAATACCGGTATATAAAACCTTAAATAAATAATGTGGGCTGGATTTTCAAAGGGTTACACGTGCCGGGCCTATTTTCAAAAGGCCCGGCGACTTGCGTAAAGCCCCGGGACATGTGTAAGTCCCGGGTGCGCATGTTATAAAATCTCTGCATCCCTGGGTGCACGTCAACACACCTGTCTAAGTGCACCTGTGTACTGCTTTGAAAGTTGCCAACACATTGATATATCTTCTTTCAGTGCATTGCATGTATTTGTGCATTAGTATACATACATTCTTGAGAGGTAGGGAAACATGTATTTTATAAAATGCGAAAGGCACCACCTATGAATAATTTAATTTAATTTAACGTGGATCTATCAATACCAAACATAAGAACATAAGAAATTTGCCATGCTGGGTGAGACCAAAGGTCCATCAAGCCCGGCATCCTGTTTCCAACAGAGGCCAAAACCAGGCCACAAGAACCTGGCCATTACCCAAACACTAAGAAGAACCCGTGCTACTGATGCAGTTAATAGCGGTGGCTATTCCCTAAGAATAATTGATTAATAGCCATTAATGGTCTTCTCCTCCAAGAACTTATGCAAACCTTTTTTGAACCCAGCTACAGTAACTGCACTAACCACATCCTCTGGCAACAAATTCCAGAGCTTTATTGTGCGTTGAGTGAAAAAGAACTTTCCCCGATTAGTTTTAAATGTGCCCCCATGCTAACTTCATGGAGTGCCCACTAATCTTTCTACTATCTACTATCTGGAAGAATTTTCTCCGATTAGTCTTAAATGTGTTACTTGCTAACTTCATGGAAAGCTCCCTAGTCCTTCTATCATTCAAATTTGTAAATAATCGAGTCACATTAACACGGTTATCCGCCTAACGGATCGGCGCAGGGGGAGGCCAGAATAAAAGACGGTTTTCGCAAACCGGCTCGGACCCAGGGTCCGCCGAGCCCGGCTGAACGGAGTGAACGGACTTCTCCTTCTGGAACCCATCCCGACCTTTTTCGAACCCCGCTACGCCGGCTGTACCGACCGCCAGGATATTTGAGCATTAAGCCCCCGCCCCGCTGTGCCTTGAAGAAGATTAAGCCCTCCCCCTCCCCCCACTCTGACGCTCTTTTGCCTTTCGCCGTGCGGCGTGCTGCGCCTGGCTGGGCCTTTCGACCCCCCGGCCATCTGGTTCCTCGCCTTGGAGGGAACAGGCAGCGCGCGCCGGGCTTGGCGCGCGCAGGTTGCACAAATGTGCACCCCCTTGCGCGCGCCGACCCCCGATTTTATAAGATACGCGCGGCTATGCGCGTATCTTATAAAATCCAGCGTACTTTTGTTTGCGCGTGGTGCGCGAACAAAAGTACGCGATTGCGCAAATTTTGGAAATCTACCCCTTAGAGAATAGCCACTGCCATTAGCAATGGTAACATGGAATAGACTTAGTTTTTGGGTACTTGCCAGGTTCTTATGGCCTGGATTGGCCACTGTTGGAAACAGGATGCTGGGCTTGATGGACCCTTTGTCTGACCCAGTATGGCATTTTCTTATGTTCTTATGTTATATATGTGTGTATTATAAAATACATGTATCTCTATACCACAAGATACATACATATGTATGCTTATGTGTGAATACATGCAATGCTTTGCAAATGTTTCAGTGTATTGAATGTGTACTTTTCTTACCTATTTTAAAATATATTTGCATATATTTTAAATGCAAAAATAAAGTAGGAATTATGTAAAACTTGATTTAAACACGTATGTTGGTATTTTTTTTGTAAACATCTTTATTTATATTTCAAAGTTATCCAAACTAGACAAAATTTAGCAATACATAACTCTGCCAAATTACATTTTGCGAAAACAACTCAATGGCAATAGTTTCTTACAAGTCAGAACACCTACCTATCCCTTCCCTCCATCCTTATCCACTTTATTTTCCCCTTAAACAGTATACAGTAAAGAATAGTATTTGCTACTTGAGACACAATTGCCACTTGTTATTTATGAATATATTATCGACAATTTGAGAGAGACAAGAATATAATCAACGAACACCATGGCCCCTTGTAATGGTCATATCTCTTCACCTATATTATTACAATTGGCGAACTCAACTTTAATTACTTATTGAATCTTGTTTCTTATCTCTGCAGGTAAAACCATGAAAACAGGGTTCCAGACACTATGAAAGCATTGTTAGCCTTAATAGAAGTCAAGTCTACAGATTTATGTTCAAGGTGTGATAGGTCCAACATTACTGTCTTCCACTGTAGAAATTCTGGATTTTCCTTATCTAACCATTTAGACAGAATACATTTTCGTCTTATGAGCCAGTCCTTTACTATCAAAAATCTGTGATCATAAGTCATAGATGTCAACTTTTCTGTGTAACCCAAAAGACAAAATGCTGCAGACCACAGAACAGTTTTAGAAGTTATAACTAGGGATGTGAATCGTTTTCCATATCGTCTTAATGATAGAAATCGTGTGGCAGGGCAAGAAAATCGTCTTAGGCACGATTTTTTAGTTAAAAAATCGTTAAAAATCGTTTTTTCCGATTAGTGCGCACTAACTCGAGTTAGTGCGCACTAACGGGAGTTAGTGCGCACTAACTGGGAGTTAGTGCGCACTAACTGAAAATGATACAATTTGACACTTTTCAGGTCAGTTAAGGTCAGTTTAGGAATGAATATGTATTCCTATTGGCTGCCCTCTTATTTATTCATGTTACCAAGTTTCCTACTGACAGTATATGGGGGATGGGAAATGGAAACAGTTGGTAGCTTGACAAAACAAGTAATGTGATCAGTCAATGTGACTAGAACTTGTGCCCTAACCCTGATACCAGGGGTATTGTGATCTTCCTGCACACAGTGCCCTATCCCTATTAATACAAGGAGTGTTGTGATCTTCCTGCACACAGTGCCCTATCCCTAATACCAGGGGTGTTGTGATCTTCCTGCACACAGTGCCCTATTCCTGATACTGGGGGTGTTGTGATCTTCCTGCACACAGTGCCCTATTCCTGATACCGGGGGTGTTGTGATCTTCTTGCACACATCCCGGTATCAGGGATAGGGCACTGCATGCAGGAAGATCACAACACTCCTGGTATTAATAGGGATAGGGAACTGCATGCAGGAAGATCACAACACTCCTGGTATTAATAGGGATAGGGCACTGCATGCAGGAAGATCACAACACCCCTGGTATCAGGGATAGGGCACTGTGTACAGGAAGATCACAATACCCCGGAGGAGTGAGGGTCAGGCAGCTCCCCCCTGTCTGTGAAGCCAGCCTCTCACTAGTAATGCAGGGAGGGAGCTGTCTCAGACTTCACCATCCTCCCCCCCCCCCCCCCTCACCCACACACCATTCACTAGCTGGGACATGGGGGAAGTCAGGAGTGAGGGTCAGGCAGCTCCCCCCTGTCTGTGAAGCCAGCCTCTCACTAGTAATGCAGGGAGGGAGCTGTCTCAGACTTCACCATCCTCCCCCCCCCCCTCACCCACACACCATTCACTAGCTGGGACATGGGGGAAGTCAGGAGTGAGGGTCAGGCAGCTCCCCCCTGTCTGTGAAGCCAGCCTCTCACTAGTAATGCAGGGAGGGAGCTGTCTCAGACTTCACCATCCTCCCCCCCCCCCTCACCCACACACCATTCACTAGCTGGGACATGGGGGAAGTCAGGAGTGAGGGTCAGGCAGCTCCCCCCTGTCTGTGAAGCCAGCCTCTCACTAGTAATGCAGGGAGGGAGCTGTCTCAGACTTCACCATCCTCCCCCCCCCCCTCACCCACACACCATTCACTAGCTGGGACATGGGGGAAGTCAGGAGTGAGGGTCAGGCAGCTCCCCCCTGTCTGTGAAGCCAGCCTCTCACTAGTAATGCAGGGAGGGAGCTGTCTCAGACTTCACCATCCTCCCCCCCCCCCTCACCCACACACCATTCACTAGCTGGGACATGGGGGAAGTCAGGAGTGAGGGTCAGGCAGCTCCCCCCTGTCTGTGAAGCCAGCCTCTCACTAGTAATGCAGGGAGGGGCTGTCTCAGACTTCACCATCCACCACCCCCCCCCCCTCACCCACACACCATTCACTAGCTGGGACATGGGGGAAGTCAGGAGTGAGGGTCAGGCAGCTCCCCCCTGTCTGTGAAGCCAGCCTCTCACTAGTAATGCAGGGAGGGAGCTGTCTCAGACTTCACCATCCTCCCCCCCCCCCTCACCCACACACCATTCACTAGCTGGGACATGGGGGAAGTCAGGAGTGAGGGTCAGGCAGCTCCCCCCTGTCTGTGAAGCCAGCCTCTCACTAGTAATGCAGGGAGGGAGCTGTCTCAGACTTCACCATCCTCCCCCCCCCCCCCCCTCACCCACACACCATTCACTAGCTGGGACATGGGGGAAGTCAGGAGTGAGGGTCAGGCAGCTCCCCCCCTGTCTGTGAAGCCAGCCTCTCACTAGTAATGCAGGGAGGGAGCTGTCTCAGACTTCACCATCCTCCCCCCCCCCCCTCACCCACACACCATTCACTAGCTGGGACATGGGGGAAGTCAGGAGTGAGGGTCAGGCAGCTCCCCCCTGTCTGTGAAGCCAGCCTCTCACTAGTAATGCAGGGAGGGAGCTGTCTCAGACTGGTATCAGGGTTAGGGCACTGTGTGCAGGAAGATCACAACACTCCTGGTATTAATAGGGATAGGGCACTGTAAGAGATGACTGTAGTAGATTGAATAAAGATCTGATGTTTCTGCTCTCCTCACACCAAACAAAAACAACACACAAGCAGAGAAGCCCTTCTTACAAAGCTGAGCTAGTGAGTTAAGTAGGAGGAAAAGTAAACATACTGGTGCCAGTGTGGCTACTTAAAAAATACACTTACCAACAATCAATTACATATATTTGAACTGTGTACAGTTCCAGCCAGGACCACCTTTCTAAAATGCACAGTGATTGGCAAATTCAACATGCACTAGCATTTCAGGTGCCTGCTAACAAAAATAATAAACAAACAAGTTCTAGTCAGGTGAGTGCTGATCATTACATTACTTTTTTTGTCAAGCTTCCAACTGTTTCCATTTCACATCCCCCCAACCATATTGGTAACATCAATAGATAAGAGCACAGCCAGCCAATAGGAATACATACATACATATTCATTCCTAAGTGACCTTTACTGACCTGGGAAGTGTGAACACTTTGTTTCATTTTCTGTTGGTGTTCGTTAGTTTCCAGTTCCATTTCCCATCCCCCCAACCATCACCTCAGTGGTAACCTTGGTAACATCAATAGATAAGAGGGCAGCCAGCCAATAGGAACACATATTCATTCCTAACTGACCTTCAGTGACCTGGAAAGTGTTTATTTGTATCATTTTCAGTTAGTGCGCACTAAATCGAGTTAGTGCGCACTAATGGGGAGTTAGTGCGCACTAACTCGAGTTAGTGCGCACTAACACGATTTAACGATTTTTAACGATAAATCGTTAGAATTTCTATTGTATCGTGTTCTATAACGATTTAAGACGATATAAACATTATCGGACGATAATTTTAATCGTTGAAAAACGATTCACATCCCTAGTTATAACTATCAAAAAATGCAATATACTTTCCCGGAAGTAACATTGCTCCTGGTTGAGAAAATATCAGACAATTGTCAGACAATGTGAGTTTAGCTTTATAGGCCTTAATTGGCTAAAAAAATATTCTATACATATTTTAAAATAAAATTCCCTCAATATTATACTTTCAGCAGTCCACAATATCAGGTTATTACATTCACAGATATCTTTTTCCATTAAATTAACCTGGAGATCTTTTACCAAACAGCCAACACTTAGAATGTACAGTATTGTGTAACTGTGTGTAGAAATTTGTACTCTGAAGAAATAGAAGTATGACCTTTTATATATATATATATATGTTTCAAATGCGGATGTGAACCGATAGAGTAATTCATGTCTGTCTTTACATACCATAGAAATATAACTTCTAAGTTGGCATATTTTAACACATGCACATGTAATTAAAATTACCAGTTTATTAATTACTTCACCAATTTGCCCAGTCTTTTTCCAGGCCATCAAAACCCTCCTGGTTTTTCAGGCTGAACTCTACCCCTCCAGTTTACCCAGACCTCCCACTAAGTCAATACAACAAAATAAACATGTTTATTATCACTTACATCAGATAATTAGCAGGTGTAAAATTAGATAACTTGTCAAATGTACACATGTAAGTTTCTTTTAAAATTGCAAAATGAGGTGGATTTTAAAATGTGTGCGAGAGAGAGAGAGAGAGAGAGAGAGAGAGAGAGAGAGAGAGAGAGCGCCTTACTTATAGTGCTTATGCCCTAGACAGGTATTTGAATCCCTATGGGAGGGCCACCTACTAACTCGGGGTGGGGATTAGGTAAGAGCGTCGGGGGTTGGGGGCCACTTTCGCATTCCACATGAGACGTACGGAAAGAACAGTGGTCCCTAGTGAAGATTTGCTGGCCGTCGGAGTGAGGACGCTCACTCCAAGAAGAGGTTTGGGCAATGAGTGAAACATAGATGGGCAATGAGTGAAACATTGCCCAAACCTCTTCTTGGAGTGAGCGTCCTCACTCCGACGGCCAGCAAATCTTCACTAGGGACCACTGTTCTTTCCATACGTCTCATGTGGAATGTGAAAGTGGCCCCCAACCCCCGACACTCTTACCTAATCCCCACCCCGAGTTAGTAGGTGGCCCTCCCATAGGGATTCAAATACCTGTCTAGGGCATAGGCACTATAGTAAGTCTCAGTCTCTCTCTCTCTCTCTCTCTCTCTCTCTCTCTCTCTCTCTCTCTCTCTCTCTCTCTCTCTCTCTCTAAATTTATTGCATACGGTAAACTGCTTGGCAAATGAGGCCCTTTGTAGAGGCTCACAAAAAAGTTAACTATTTATAGTACTGAAAGACAGGGGCACTAGTAACTCGGGGTGAGTTCAGTTTTGGGGGGCAGTTTTACATGCACAGTCATACGTACAAACAGCACAGTTACCATCAGTGAAGATTTAATGTGATTTGGAGTGATGAAAGGAGAAAAAAGTATAGATTTCTAGCATTTTCTCTCTACCTAGGGTGATAGGGCCCTAATGTGTGTGATAAAACTCTAACACATTTTGATAAATGACCCTCTAAGTCACAAGTACCTGGCAAGTACCCAAACATTAAATAGATCCCAAGCTACTAATGCCGGCAATAAGTATTGGCTATTCCCTATTGATTAATAGCAGTTTTTGGACTTCTCTTCCAGGAAATTATCCAAACCTTTTTTTAAAGCCACCTTTCTAACTGCCTTAACCACATCCTCTGGCAATAAATTCCAGAGCTTAAATGTTTGTTGAGTGAAAAAGATTTTTCCCGATTCATTTTAAATGTGCTAACTTCATGGCATACGCTCTAGTCCTTGTATTATCCGAAAGAGTAAATAACTGTTTCACATTTACCCATTCAAGTCCTTTCATGATTTTATAGACCTCTGTCACATCCTCCTGAGCTGTCTCTTCTTCAAGCTGAACCTCTTTAGCCTTTCCTCATAGGGGAGCCGTTCCATGCACTTTATTATTTTGGTCGCCCTTCTCTGTACTTTCACCAGTGCAACTATATCTTTTTTGAGATGTGGCGACCAGAATTGCACCCAGTATCCAAAATGTGATCTAACCATGGAGCAATACAGAAGCACTACGACATCCTCCATTTTATTTGCCATTCCCTTCCTAATAATTCCTAATATTCTAATTGTTTTTTTGACTGCCACAGCACACTGAGATTATGATTTCAATGTAATATCAACTATGATGCCCAGAATGTTTTCCTGGGTGGTAACTCTTAAAATGTAACCTAAAATTGTGCAACTACAGCATAGGGTATTTTTCCCTATATGCATCACCTTACACTTGTGCACATCGGGGTAGATTTTTATACCTACGTGCGCGCATCCATGTGTGCGTGCACATGGATGCACAATTTTATAACGTGTGAGCGCATGTCATAAAATTGAGGATTGGCAATTGTGCAACTTACATGCGCTGATGCCCATGGCTTTTCCCCATTCCCTCCCAAGACACTCTGATTTCAGAGCGGCCTGAGAGGGAACTTCCCAGCACCCTAGCTCTCACCTAGGCCCCCCCCCCCCGACCTTTATCTTACCTGTTGCGCCTGCCTTTGGACAGATGCAGGTTGCGCATGCCGGCAGCCTGTCGGCACGCGATCCCCTGGCAGAGTGGCAAATGGTCGCTGTGCCGGGAGTCTCTGACCCCACCCCTTTTTTGAAGCCCCAGGACATACGCATGTGGCTGGGCCTTTCTAAAATAGGCCCGGCGCATGTAAGGCCTCCGGATTTACGAGCATAGGCGTTTTAAAATCCGGGCCATTATATTTCATCTGCCATATAGACGCTCAGTCTTCCAGTATCAAAAGTTCCTAATTGTGACTTATTTACTATAAATAGGTGGGCCAGGGCTGGATGGCCCGGGACCACTCAATAACGAGAGCGCCACCCCTCGCGGGGAGTCGGTCCGCCCCGAGGGAAGGAAAGGGAAAATAGAGCGTCATCAGAGGGCGCCCTCGGCGCCAACTGATGACGCAACAGGCCCCCTTAAAAGGGCTGGGGCGAGTAGCTGCCGCCCTTTTGCATGCTAGCCAGCCAAGCGACCGAACGGAGGTACTTGGAGGGTAGCACATCGGACCCGCGAGACCGAGAAGGCCCAAGGCGGAACGCAGCAAGCAGCAGGAGATCGGAGCAGAGAAGAACGCGATCGCAAGTATACAAAAAAAAAAAAAAAAAAAAAAGCGAGCGACTCGAGACGGGACCGTTGGCAGCGTCCAGCGGCCCCCTGCCCCGCCGGCGGTCGCGCGGGGGCGGGCGCAGGAGGCGGCGGGGGGGGGGGGGGGTTCGTCCAATCGGCACGGGACTGGGTCGAATTTGCCGCCGGTATGAATTTGCAACAAGGAGCGCAGGAGCATGAGGCGAGGGGGGATGGTGGCGCGGGCCGCTCCGGACTGACCCCCCCCCACGTGGTTGTGCTGCCCCGTAGGCTCCAGGAGGCTCGAGTCGAGAGAGGGAGGGTGGCGCAAGCTGCACCCGACAGGCCACGGCCACGTGGTCATGCCGCCGCGGCCGGCTCAGAACTAATGGGTATCCGAGGGGGGGGGGGGGGGATGTTTTTTACAATGTTTTATGTCGATGTTTTTGCCTGTCCGGGGTAAGCAAGGGGGTAAGCAATGTTGTCGAGTTCAGAATTAATCATATGAGCGGGGGATGTTTAGATTATGTTTATGTTAAAAAAAAAAAAAAAAGTTTTGCCAGTCGGGGGTAAGCATTGTTGTGGAGTCACACAGATTGGATGGTTGCTGCCTCGGAGAGGGGGTCAGGATCGTGACTCCTCCGTGGCCGGGGGCGGGTCACAGGGGGCGTCTCAGTCAGGAGGGGAAGGTTCAAGGCTGAGCTCGGGCGGCAGAGGGCGAGGGACATGAGGAGAGTGAGCCGCAGAGAGCGAGGAGTGCCGAGGCGGGATAGAAAAAGCAAAGCCAGTTGCCACACGGGGAGAAGAAGCGAGAGGACGGGCCATTAAAGGACTCAACTCAAAAAAAAAAAAAAACCAAAAAGAAGGTTTTAAGTCAGGGAGGGGCATTATTGTTAATAACTAAGGTTAAGAAGAGCTTACCGTAGAGACTTGCCGGTTCAAAAAAAAAAAAAGGGATGCATAAGGCCGGTTCAGGAAAAAAGGGATGCATAAGGCAGTAATAACAAATTAATTCTTTATTAGATTCGGAGGAGCAGTATGCCACCCCGCAAAGCGGCAGGAGTGGCACAGAGAGCCAAGAAGGCGGGCCAAAATCAAAGGATAACACGATCCAAGGCCCTAGAGAAAGGCAACGACAAAGGCGAAACAAACCCCGAACCGACAAAACAACAAAAAGCCCGCGGCAGGAAGAGGACAAGAGGAGAGCGCGGACGAACCCAAAAAGCAGGCAACCGGGCGCCAGTCATTGAAGGAAATGAGCCGAGCGAACAGGAAACCATCGAAGCTACAGGAGAGGGAACAACAGCGGGGCCAGCCACGAGAGAAACAGAAAGAGGCCCCGGCGGAGAGACGAATCGATCGATCGAGCCCACAACGAGTCAAAAAAGATCCAGAGATCGCTCTCCACATTACGGATACAGGAGGAACGAACCTTGGCTGAGCAACACAGCGGGATACGCCGGATACCACGACAGCGAATGTTATTGGCTAAATCAATACGAAGACGAATACCAAGCAGGTCACCCGTGGCAAAGACGAGGCAGCACTGACAGGTACCATAGGGGAAACCCCAGGTGGTACAATAGAGAAAGGAGCGGCTGGGAAGAGCGGCATTACTGCCCATATGGAGAACAGACAGGGTGGCTGCAGAACGTACAGCAACGAGAAAGGCAGAATGATCATAATTTTCGCACAGACGAGGAGGGTCGGACAGAACCCAATCCGAGACGCGCACAGTTCCAAGAAAGCGAGGTTGGGCAAGGGCCACCCCAGCGCTATACAAACAGTCAAGGGAGAGACCGACAAGTTACAGAAGAAACAGATAGACGAGGAGCGGATAGATCTAACACGGAGAGAATGCAACGAGGATCGCAGGGCAGCGAGCAGAATGACGAAGAACAGCCATCGACAAGTCAAGCCTCACAACAAACAGGCGAGCATCATAGTAGGGATGAGTGCGTGAACAAAGAAGGGGGCCCGGGGCTCGGGTTAGGGCCCATGGGGGCGCAGGGCGGCGCGGGGGCAGGAAAAAAGAGGCAAAAAACAAAGCGCAAGCGTAGAGCGAGCTCCAGCCCTAGCAGCTCCTCCAGCTCAGCTAGCTCGTCATCCTCGGAGTCAGAAAGCGAACAGCAAGGACCCCAGACAGCGAAAGACAAGAAATCAAGAGGCCCGCCAGCGCTTACCACGCTATCAGAGCTCTGGGAAGACGTGCCCAAGCGCTTAAGAAAAAAAATACAAAAACAGAAATATATCGACATATTCAGTATACTATTAGGAAGACGGAAAGCCGAGGGGTGGATGAAACACACAGAAAGAAAACACAGCAAAGAAAAGGAGAGAAAAATCCCAAAGACAATAGTTAACTGGATGATAGCATTCCTATACTTGGCCAGTGTGGTCGGACGGAAGGACCAGTCACAATACGGACCGATGCTAGCATACGCAGTCAATATCATGAAGGCATATCAGCAACACGGAGGCTGGTCATGGCTGAATTATGACGAGCAGTTCCGAGATAAAATGGAAGAAAACCGTCATATGACATGGGGAACACAGGATGTCAGCTTGTGGATTCAACATATGACTTACAAACTGTACGAACAGGGGACGAGAAACAGGAACGCGCAAAGGTCATCCCCGTACAGATACGCATCAAAGCAGGCAGTTGGCAATTCTCAAGACAACACTTGCTGGCGATACAACAAATCCACCTGTACATTTCAAGACTGCAAATTCAGGCATGTTTGCACCATGTGCGCAGCACCGCATCCAATGATAAAATGTAACAAAAAAGCAGCGACAGGGAGTAATGCTAAAGTATGAGACAGCAAAATTCAAAAAAGCACAGTCACCAATACGGTTAGAAGCGTTAGAGAAATGGCTGGAGTCATACCCAAACAAGGAGAAAGCAATCAAGATATGGAAAGGGTTCAAGGAAGGGTTCGTTATACCATTTCAGGGGCAAATTCAAGAAGCAAAGAGCAGCAACTCGCCTTCGGCAACTAAACACACAGATATCGTCTATCAGAAGCTGAAGACGGAAATAGAACTAGGAAGAATAGCGGGCCCATTCGAGAATCAACCATTCAACCGTATGTTCTTATCACCGTTAGCGGTCATCCCTAAGAAAGAAAAAGGAAAATTCCGCCTCATCCTAAACCTGTCATCTCCACCGGGACAATCAGTGAACGACCATTTGCCGCAAGAGGATTGCTCGGTGCAGTACGCATCTTTCGATACAGCACTGGCGCTGCTTCGATCCTGTGGAAGAGGGGCGTGGATGGCAAAAGCAGACATAGAATCCGCTTTTCGGTTGCTTCCTGTTCACCCGGACAGTTTCCCACTTCTCGGGTTTACATTCAATAACCAATTCTTCTTCGACAAGTGCATGCCCATGGGATGCTCAATTTCATGCGCGTATTTTGAGCTCTTCAGCACCTTCTTGCATTGGGCAGTAGCAAAGAAAGCGGAATCACACAACATCATACATTACTTGGACGATTTTTTATTCGTGGGTCCCAAAGAGTCCAACACATGCAGTAACTTACTAGACGATTTCCAGACAGTGGCAGTGGAGCTGGGTGTGCCGCTGGCCAGCAACAAGACCGAAGGCCCAGCAACAACAATATCATTCTTAGGAATAGAGCTGGATTCCAAGCAAATGACAGCAAGGCTTCCAGAAGATAAGATAGACAAGCTGCGCAACTTGATCCAGCAAACTGGAGCTTCAAGGAAGATAACACTTCAAGCAGCTCAAACCATTCTGGGAACACTTAACTTCGCATGCCGAGTGATACCCATGGGCAGAGCCTTTATGAGAAGACTGGCAGCTGCAACGGTGGGGATTAAGAGACCGCATCATTATCTGCGGATATCCAAAGAGATTAGGGATGACTTCAGGATATGGTACGACTTCCTAGACAATTACAACGGCATTTCAGTCATTCAGGACCCCCCGATGTCTAACCAAGACCTAAACATACAAACTGACGCATCAGGCGGTTGGGGTTTCGGCGCGTTATGCCAAGGGGCCTGGTGCGCGGAACCATGGCCGAAAGAATGGAAAGATAAGGGTCTGACAAAGAATATAACCTTCCTGGAGCTCTTCCCAATATGGGTCACGCTAGTACTATGGAGCGACAAACTCCGGGACCGACATATAATATTTTGGTGCGACAACCAGGCAGTCGTTCACGTATTGAATGCTCAATCAGCAAAATGCGGGATAGTGGTCAACCTATTGAGAGAGATAGTGTTAGAGGCGCTGCGCAACAACGTCACCATAAGAGCTAGACATGTCCCGGGGGCGTTAAATGGCGCAGCAGACGCGCTATCCCGCGCTAAATGGCATTTATTTCGCAAGCAGGTACCGATGGCAGACGAGACAGCAACAACTATGCCGGAGCGATTATGGCAAATTGGCCTGCAATAGCAAGGGACCTGCTTCAGAGGTCGGTCGCAGCGTCAACATGGACCTCGTACTGCCGAAGTTTCGACGCGGTCGCCAGTTTCCTCAGAAAGAACGGATGGACACAGGGACCCGCTAAGGACGAGTTATTAAACAGGTTCATCGTACAAGAGAAAGAAAGCGGAAGATCCCGGAACGCGGTCATCAAGCTACTGGCGGGAGCAGCATTCTTCTTCAAAGCGCTGGGATGGGGAGACCCCACAAAATCATTCCTAGCGAAGAAGATGTTGACAGGCTGGGCAAGACAGATAGGAACAAAAACGGATGACAGGTATCCCATCACACACCACAGGCTGAACGAGCTCTGGGCATCCTTAGAAAAAATCTGCTCATCTGAATTTGAGACCAAATTATTCAGGTTCGCCTTTTCCTTGGCATTTTATGGAGCCTTCCGAGTCAGCGAATTGGTGGCCCGCAACAAAAGGGACGAAGGAGCGAACGGATTGTTACTAAAGAACGTCCTATGCACAACAGAGATCCTACGCATAAAGATTAACAGATCAAAGACCGATCAGCAAGGGAGGGGAGCCACGCTAAGGCTCAATCGAGTTTCGGGTTGCAACACCTGCCCAGTATTTAACGCCAGAGAATACCTAGCTATACGACCAGCGGGCCAAGAGCACTTGCTCATACATCAAGATGGATTACCACTGACAAAATTTCAACTGATAGCGGTGCTAAAAGCAGCTGCACACAAATTGGGTTGGAACGCAAGGAAGTTCAGCTCGCACTCGTTCCGAATAGGGGCGGCGACAAGTGCAGCGCAGGCCGGGCTAGACAAAGACACAATAAAGAAGATAGGAAGATGGAGATCTAATGCCGTAGATACCTACGTACGGCTGGACAAGGTGGCGGCCGGACAAGGGTGCATCTAATCAAAATTAATCAAAATTATTAATTCTATCTTACAGAGCAACGGAAGGTGCGGCAGACAGCATGGATTATTGGTCACTCGTATGTAAGATGGGCGGCCAAGAGAGCGAGCGAACGACCATACGGACAGCACCTGGGTCTGGCACCACAAGGGTGGACGGTTACCTGGATAGGAAAACCCGGCATGCGCTGGAAACAATTATTGCCCTTATTACGGCGCCTGAAGGAGGAGAAGGCTGCTCCAGACATAATAATAATACATCTGGGGGGCAATGATTTGAACTCATCGTCATGCAAAAACTTAATACAATCAGTAAAGGGTGATTTGAAAATAATAACAGGATTATACCCAAAGGCAACGGTGGTGTGGTCAGAAATTATTCTAAGGCCCAAGTGGTCAGACTCAAAGCTATGGAATAGAGGCCGAAAGAAAGTGAATAGACAGCTGGAGAGGTGGGCGGAAAAAAGAGGGTCACATCAGATCAGACACAAGTGGGAGGAAGACAAATGCCCGGGCTTGTTTAGGGAAGACGGGATACACTTGTCTGACATAGGTCATGACATATTTAACAACATGTTACAGGACGCAATAGAAGCAGGATACACGAGGAGGCAAAAGGCCGCAGCTAATTAGGTCAGTGGGGGGACGCGAGGCAAGGAGACACCTACCTCGCGTCTTGGCGGTTACCCGGGCCGGTGGAATATTGAGTAAGGGGTGCCGGCGGCAGCACCAGACGGAGTGGGAGCCGTCAGCGCCAGGGGAGGCGCCGAAAAGGCGGGGCGCGTTGAAAAGCGCCAAGGGCGGGGCCCCTGCTGGCGTGAGGCCACGTGGTGGGGGATCCCGGCTAATGGACGCCTGGCTCGGTCTACGGCGGGCGGTCAATCAGATTAGCGGCTCGGGTACACCAGGAATATTATTGCTTATATTTAAATAAATAAAAGCTGCGGCCTTTTTACCCAAAGAACAGTTGTAAGGTGTTTTCTGTCATGATTCACTACCACAGGGGTTAGTAGGCGGGGGGGCGAGAGAAGGGGCACGAAGAAGGACAACGACGCACGGAGAGTAAGTGGTGGCTGACAACGTTAATAGTTTTTATCACCTGCAAATTTGATCACCTCATTCGTCTTAACCCTTTTTAGATCATTTATACATATATTAAAAAGCACCGTTCTAACTATAGATCCCTTTGGCACTGCACTGTTTACCTTTTTCCACTGTGAAAACAGACCATTTAATCCTTTTCTCTGTTTCCTGTTTTTTAACTAGTTTGCAAGCCACAAAAAGATATTGCTTCCTATCCTACAACTTTTTAATTTTCTTAGAAGTCTATCATGAGGGACTTTGTCAAAAGCCTTCTGAAAATCCAAATACACCACATTTACCGGTTCACTTTTATCCACATATTTATTCACCCCTTCATAAAAATGTAGCAGATTTGTGAAGCAAAACTTCCATTGTGTAAATCCATGCTGAAGTCAGGCTCACCAGTCTATAGTTTCCTAGATTACCTCTGAAGCTCTTTTCATATATCAGGGTTACATTGGCCACCTTCCAGTCTTAAGGTACAATGGATGATTTTAATGATAGGTTACAAATTACTTTTAAGAAGTCTGAAATCTTCATTAAATCTAACATTCCTCAATATGAAATTGCCTGTTTCTCCAATCTTTCTTTCATTAGCATTTACAATTGAATTGGAGGCATCTTCTTAACATATTCACTATAGGTAAATTAATAAGGGTATTCTGTAGGGATGTGAATCGTTTTTTGACGATTTAAAATATCGTCCGATATATTTTAAATCGTCAAAAATCGTTAGGGCCACGATACAATACCAATTCCCCCGATTTATTGTCAAAAAATCGTAAATCGGGGGAACGGGTAGGGCAGGAAAACCGGCACACTAAAACCCCCTAAAACCCACCCCGACCCTTTAAATTAAATCCCCCACCCTCCCGAACCCCCCCCCCCAAATGCCTTAAATTACCTGGGGGTCCAGCGGCGGTCCGGAACGGCAGCGGTCCGGAATGGCCTCCTGCAATAGAATCGTGTTGTCTTCAGCTGGCGCCATTTTTCAAAATGGCGGCGCAAAATGGCGGCGGCCATAGACCAACACGATTCGACTGTAGGAGGTCGTTCCGGACCCCCGATGGACTTTTGGCAAGTCTTGTGGGGGTCAGGAGGCCCCCCCAAGCTGGCCAAAAGTCCCTGGGGATCCAGCGGGGGTCCGGAAAATGATCTCCTGCCGCAAATCGTTTTCCGTACGGAAAATGGCGCCAGCAGTCGATCTCCTGCCGGCGCCATTTTCCGTACGGAAAACAATTCGCGGCAGGAGATCGTTTTCCGGACCCCCGCTGGACCCCCAGGGACTTTTGGCCAGCTTGGGGGGGCTTCCTGACCCCCACAAGACTTGCCAAAAGTCCATCGGGGGTCCGGAACGACCTCCTGCAGTCGAATCGTGTTGGTCTATGGCCGCTGCCATTTTGCGCCGCCATTTTGAAAAATGGCGCCGGCTGAAGACAACACGATTCTATTGCAGGAGGCCGTTCCGGACCGCTGCCGTTCCGGACCGCCGCTGGACCCCCAGGTAATTTAAGGCATTTGGGGGGGGGGTTCGGGAGGGTGGGGAATTTAATTTAAAGGGTTGGGGGTGGGTTTTAGGGGGTTTTAGTGTGCCGGCTCACGATTTTCACGATTTTCACGATATTTTAACCGCCCAAACGATAACAATACGATTCCCTCCCCCTCCCAGCCAAAATCGATCGTTAAGACGATCGAGGACACAATTCACATCTCTAGTATTCTGTAACATGTGGATTGCTGCCTACTTCTTTCCCACTCTTGTCTCTGGGGGAGGGGCAGTGACCACTTATTACCTCCCTTATATGCAATCTGAGCAGCTCAGAAAGCACTCTGCTGGCCTGAGAATCAGACTATTTTTATTGCTCAGACATTTCAAGCTTATCAGTTAGAATAACACAGACAACACATGCTTCTACATTCCTTCACATAGCATAAGCTTATACTGAGTAAAACTTTGCATCATTAGTGAACTCAGGGCAAACATATCAACAACCTTGACTTCCTTAGGGTGTATTAGTAAATGTAGCTAGCTGACTGCCACCATAACTTCAGCAGATTACCTTCAGTTTCAACCTGGAGTATTCTCGATGGCTGGAGGTCTCGGAGGCAGTCTCTGCACAAGGGAGCATGCATTCTTGTTCCCTGTTGCTTGCATAGCTAAGGAAGCTTACCTGAGCCCTGGAGAAGAAAAGACAGGTTCAACATGAGCAGCCAGGTAACAGGAGTGACTTTCTTACCTACTGCCTTCCAGGGCAGAGGAGCTTTACTGCTTCATCTCAGGGAGAGGCAGGGGTGAAGTCCTGTGCATCTTCTTCTGCTGGTGTGAATGGACTACTTCTGCTGGCTGCTAGGGGTGTGCATTTGTTCCCTATGAATCGGGAATCTGCAACGTATAGGGCCCTATTTGTTGTATTTGTGGGGAAGCAAAACATATTGCAATTCCCCACGACTACAATGAATCTTTGCTGAAAATTTTATCTTATTTTATTTATTATTTTTATATACTGACATTTGATCTCAATTGAGATATCACACCAGTTTTACATTCAGGTACTGTAGGTATTTCCCTATCCCCAGAGGGCTTACAATATAAGTTTTGTACCTGAGGCAATGCAGGGTAAAGTGACTTGCCCAAGGTCACAAGGAGCGACAGCAGGAAGTGAACCCTGGTCTCCTGGTTCATAGTCCGCTGCTCTAACCACTAGGCTATTCCTCCTCCGTCGGTGCCATTTTGAATACTGGCAGCCGATCGCTTTTGCCCTCACTATGTTGATGGTCGGCCCCTGTGACATAGTGAGGGAAAAGGCGATTGGCACCATTTTGAATACTGGCATCCAATGGCCGGAGTGCAGGAGGTCGCTCCCGGACCCCCGGCTGGACTTTTGGCAAGTCAGGAGGGTCCCCCAAGACTTGCCATAAGTCCCTGGTGGTCCAGTGGGGGTCCAGGGGCGATCTCCAGTACTCGGGCTGTCTGCTGCCACTAATCAAAATGGCACCGATAGCCTTTGCCCCTACTATGTCACAGGGGCTACCAGTGCCATTGGTCAGCCCCTGTCATATAGTAGGAGCACAAGATGGCACCGATGTCCATGTGACAGGGGCTGACTATTGGCACCGGTAGCCTCTGTGACATGGTAGGTCAAAGGCTATTGGCGCCATTTTGAAACCGGCAGCCGAGGGTGGGGGGTTGTAGTTAATTTAATTTTAGCGGGGAAACGAATATGAATTAAAGGATAAACGTATCAGGGGGCCCCCTTGCCGAATGCAACGCATCTACCCCCGAACAAATATGAATCCCAAATGCAACGTATAGCGTCCCTCTGCACATCCCTACTGGCTGCCACCCCAAGCCCTCTCCCCTGTTGCTTTTAACAGTCAGGATATGCATATGCAAAAGCTCATATATAGTCAAGCAGGACCACAGAAAAGGGGACTCCTTCATTTTGGACAGTGGGAGCCCCCTTCTGGCACATGACTGCTTTAGATGAATGGCAACTCCTGACTCAGGAGCATGATCTTGGTCTTGTAACCTTGTAACCTCTTGACCAGTGAGCTGTCCTGGCTGTGGCAAAGCTCACTTATGAATTGACCTGTCTGATAAGTGTGCTTTCTTGGACAGGTTGTTCTCAAACCAGGAAGATTTGAGCTTTTTGCCACTCTGGGATCTGTCCCCGACATACATAGCTGAGCTGCTTTTTTTTGGATCAGTGTCTATGGAGAGAAGCTGTATTCCTTCAGAAAGACTTAGGAGGATCAGATAACTCAATCACGTATTGTTATTCTGGCCAAAGTTCCTCATCTTGGTGTTTATACTGAAATATATCTCACTGTCCATAATGTGAAGTTCATATTTTGTTGCACAGAGTGAAACCTCTGGAATCTCCTACAGTATTAACCTGAGATCTATGTTTGTGCAATTGATTAACATTTGAATTTTTTTTCCAGCAGAGTGGGTATTGTAAGCTTTTTATTGCTTTTGAGTTAAAGTTTTTAAAAATGAACACATTGATTAATAATGATAAATTAGGCTTTGTGGATTGAGCAACTACATTCACTGTAAAGTGGAAACAAATTGAAAATATTAAGAAATGTCGTTTTAAGTAGGAAACTAAAGGTTTTTACTTTTCAGTTAATCTTTCATTCAAATTATACTTGTATTTGTTGCCCTACTTTTTTAAATTAATATAATAGGATGACAACCTCCATATGAGGTTAAATTTTATTTGAGAAACGGGTGGGCAACACTTTTTTTTTAAAGGTGAAAACTAATCTGGTTTTCAGGAAATGTACAATAAATATTCATCAAATAGATGTGCATACACTGATTCAAATTTATTTGCATATTTTGATAATCCTTGAAACTGGATGACCTGCTTGTTGTTTTTAAGCACTAGAGCTGCTTATCATGTAGAGTTAAGGATGCAATACATATTAGGGCAGATACAGTAAATCCAGTCTTAGTTATACTTCACTGTAGAAATTAACTTGTAGTTTCACTTTTTCAAGGAAATAAGAACTAAAATGTGGCCGAATTGTGAGAATTACATTTTTTTAGCATACAGTAATTTTACTCTATTGATCTGTTTCTTGGTTATAGTATGCATTTTTAAAATAACAAAGATCTAAGGCAGCAACTTTGAAACAGCCATGTGAGTGCACATATGCGTGTGTTTGCCGGCTCACACCCAGGGATGCAGCCATTTTATAACATATGCACATGATATAAAATAGGCTGAACACGTGTACATGTGCACCCAATTTTAACTAGGTGTGCACTTTTGCATACAAATGCTGCTTCTACTATGTATGTGGGGGGATTTTAGTAATCATATATGCTGACGCAACTAGGAGTTTAGCCAGTTCGTTCCCAATTTGCTCAGGCTAGGGATTGGACTTCCAAACCCTCATAGTTTAATAGCCTCCCTTTTACCCTGCTAACCCTGACCTTTAAAACCCCACTCACCTCTTTACTTTTTTTTGTTTTCTGATTTTACACACCATTCATAGCAGAAATAAAGTTACACGGTAAGGGAACCTGGTGTGTGCTTGTGCACGTAAGTATTTATGCATTGGTTTCATTGAGAAATCCAGGAATGCCCACCCCCCACCCCTTTTTTAGTAAACAAATTTTGTGCATGTAGCAGGCATATGTGGATGACTTTTAAAATCCGCTCGCTGTCCACCGGCCCATCTTGTGCACGTATCTCCTAGTTTTGGCACGTGCCGGGCTTTTAAAATTCACCTTTATGTGAGGAGTAGGGGTGTGCATTCATTTGCAACGTACTAGGAATCCACAACGTATATGTCCATATTCATTGTATTCATGGGGTCGTGAAATGTATCGCAATTCCCCACGAATATAATATATCATCCGTCCATACGTTTGGTGCCACGCGCTTTTCTTAGCCACCATATGAAAATCGGAGAACGCCATTTGGGTGTATCCATAGCCAAAAACCAGCCCTTTCCTGTGAGTCATCAGTAACCTCAGAGCCCTGTCAGAGTGGGTCGGACAGGTTGGCAAGAAGACCAGAATGCAACTTATCAGCGAAAATAATTTTTGCAATGCAGCCAATCACGCTCTCACTCAGTGGTCGGTGATGCTTTTCCTGATGACCCAGCACTATATATACTTAAGCATGCGGCGTGCCATGCACTTTCTTTGCAGGGGTGATCTGGGGAGGCCGGGAGGTGGTCTGTTTCTGCAGAAGGTGGCTGTACTCAGAGCTAGTCTGAGTTCTCAAATTTGTATTCAATTGCTAGCTAGGCTAGTTACTTAGATAGAAAAAAAATATCTGTTCATTTGGATGCAGTGCCAGCTAGCCCTGTTTTTTTTTTTAAGCACTTTTTTTAGTTGAACTCTGTGCCACGGAGAGAAGCTGCTAACTAGTTTGCTAGAATTTCCATTGAAAAATATATTTCATAGATTTTCCTGCTGTGCCAATTCCAGCTTTTTTGTTAACTGCATTTTTTAATTGAACTCACTCAGTCTCTCTATGCACTGGGCATCAGTGCCAGTGGGCACTGGGTAGTTTTGCAAACACAAGTATATTGGGACAGTGGGTGTTTGTGAAGCCAAATCTCCAGTGGGCCTCTTTTGTAGTAACAAGCTTGGTGTGTGCACACACATTACATTAGTGCATATCAAGGCACTGTGCCCGTGGGCAGCCAGTTTTGCAGACTCAAGTATATTGGGACAGCAGTGGTCTGTGCAGCCAAATCCCCAGTGGGCCTCTTTTGTAGTTACAAGCTCGGTGTGTGCACACACATTACATTAGTGCATATCAAGGCACTGTGCCCGTGGGCAGCCAGTTTTGCAGACTCAAGTATATTGGGACAGTGGGTGTTTGTGAAGCCAAATCCCCAGTGGGCCTCTTTTGTAGTAACAAGCTCGGTGTGTGCACACACATTACATTATTGCATATCAAGGCACTGTGCCCATGGGCAGCCAGTTTTGCAGACTCATGTATATTGGGACAGCAGTAGTCTGTGCAGCCAAATCCCCAGTGGGCATCTTTTGTAGTTACAAGCTCGGTGTGTGCACACACATTACATTAGTACATATCAAGGCAATGTGCCCATGGGCAGCCAGTAGGCACTAGGCAGTGACATTAAATCCATAATGTCAGGGAAAGCTAGATGTGGTCAAGTGATTGGGAGTGGCAGAGGAGGCACTTCAAAAGGCACTAGTGCCAGTCCCCCATTAAAGTTAAAAAGGGACCTGTTGCAATCTAAACTCTTTGGAGGGACAAGCAGTTCCATCCAGAAAAAAATGAAATCTAAACATGATGCATCGCCACCACCTGTTTCTGACCCTGTAGTTTTGGAGGTGAGAGAAGGGGAGGCTGAATCATGCAAGATAAAATGGCGACACCCAAAAGCAGCAGTGGGTCAGCAGTCTCGACTTAGCGTTGACAATGTAGCACAGGCACTGTTTGCATTTGATTCCGATAAAGAATCATCTTGTGTGGGATTCTCATCAGAAACAGAAGAAGTAATAGCTGATGAAGTTTTAGGAGGATTAGTTAGTCCTGTCTTAGCCTCCACTTCAGTGCAGCAGGGGAGAGATGAAACTGATGATAATGAGGAGGAGGAAGAGCAGTCAGCGCAGGCACAGAGAGTTTCTAAGGCCCTTGACATTGCTTCTCAGGGTGCACTCACTAGGGATGTGCAGACCAAAAGTTTAAGTTCATAAGTCCATAAGTCGAAAGGAGGGGTCATTTGCGGTCAATATGGACATATGGAGAATTCCATAAGTTGAGTCTATGTCCATATGTGCAAATAAAAATTTAAACCCCTCACCCGCCTTAATCCCCCCCCCCCCCCCCAAGACTTACCAAAACTCCCTGGTGGTCCAGCGGGGTCAGGACGCCATTTCTGAACTCCTTTGCAAGGAGCACGTGACGTCAGCGCCACGTCGGAGTGACGCGGCGTCACGTGATTCCCCGCGGGTTTGCTCCCGGACCCCTCGTTGGGCCCAAAAGGCACTTTTGGCCAGCTTGGGGGGGTCAGGGGACACCAAGATGGGGTTCTTCTTGGTTCTGCCATAGGGTCCATGTCTGGGATCCCCAGAGTCTTCAGAGTCTGGGAAACAAGGGCTGATAATTCATCCCTGTGGAAGAAATGAAGCATGGTTCTGTATGGTTCCAGGCCTGGAAAGATTTATCCTTCTTCAAGAGAGCCACCATCATCATGTGAGGTATCTGGGTCCCCGTCTGGGAAATTCTTGGTTAAGCAAGGCATGTCTCGAGGCATCCAAACAGGGCCAGGAGGATCCTATGCTTCCAGCAGGGGTTGAACCCAAGCTGCAGCTGGGGCTGATTGTGCCTGAATGAAGGTTTGCAGCCCCTGGAAAAATTCTAGCCAGGAGAAGGTCCCTGGGTTCATGTTAACCCCAGGGTCAGTCGGAGTAGGGGCCCCTGAAGTGCTCTCTTGTGGAGATGCCATCTCGGAGTTGCATAGATCCAGGGTGCTATCATTTATAATGGTTCCGGACCCATCCTCCAACAGTGAGGGACCAGGCTTTGGTCCGCCCTAGGCTTCTTCGCAATGATGACACAGGCAGGACTCCAGTTCAGGCTGTGCGGCTCTGATGTGGTAGGCTGTGCAAAGAGAGTGCCTTCTCGGCTTCTTGGATGCCAGTGCCTTTGCCTCTGTATATAGTTGCACAGGTAATGTGCTGTAATATGTGTGCAGTTATGCGCGTGAGCACTGTGTGCGCGTGTAATTTTGTGCACGGCAATGCGTGTAGATAAGTGTGCGGTTCTGCACGCAGCTGTGCGCCTGTCTGTTAGAGGGGCACAAGTTGGGCTCATTGACCATCCGCTCTGCCACGCGCGTACCGATAACCAAGAAGGGAAGATGGTGCAGACATCCCCCTAGCGTAAGATGGCGCCCCCAAGGGTCTCCATGTGGCTGGATCCCCTGCACTGGACTGGGGCCTAGCCCAATCAAGGCTGCTCAACCTGATCGGTGCTCCCTTCCACCTTGCCGGGTGAGGAAATGGAGTCGGTATGGCAATCCGAGCACCGGAGACCTTAAGTTAAAGTTCCCTGCTTACCTGGTCTCGGTGCTTACTGTCACATGCAGGAATGGTCTCCAGCTGTGGGGGGAGAGGGCTTTATCTTCACCGCCACGCTCGAATGCACACCCGCTGCCTTTCAGCCACTCGAGGGCTAAGTCCATGCTGGAGGCCAGCTACCGGACCAAGGCACACCTCTGAGGGATTTCGGGGATCACTTCAGGAATTCTCGACTGGGGGAGGGAGCCTTAGGTATCACCACAAGAGAGCAGGGCTCAATCCTGTTTAAGGTAAAAAATGTTTCTTCTTCTTCTTTGCTGTAATTTTCTAACACTGTGGTAGTGTGAGGGGTAGTGTCCGCATCTGCTAGGAGACGGAGAGATACTGGAGAGCTGAGGTCACTGCAGGGGTATATCTAGAGTGATGTCAGCTTTGAAATCTGACTCCATCTCCCATCTGCTAGCAGAAGAGCACATAACCCACTGTTCCTGAGTCCATCTGGGTACACGATAGGAAAAGGTGACTTTTAAAAGTTCTACGCACGTAAATTCTGGTGTTTACACGTGTGGCCGGGCCCTGAGTGCGCCGGGCAAATTTTCGAAGGGGCATGGCCACACGCGTAAACGCTGGTATGTGCACAACTGCTGAGCCTCTTCAAAGGGGCAGGCGCCATTGATTGCTGTCCCGAAGACTTGCATGCTGGCAGCTGGCTAGGGCACGTAACTTACTTCAGCTCGGGAGCTGAAGTAAGTCATGCAACAAAAAAATAAAAAAAGTTAGGTAGGGTTGAGGTGGTGGGGAGGAGAGGGGAAGGGGAAGGAAGGAAGGAGGTAGGAAAGTTCCCTCCCAGTCTGCTTCTTAATTGGAGTTGACTGGGAGGAAACTGGGGAAAGTTCGAATGCGTTGTCACGTGGTAATTGCAAAAGTCCCCCCCCCCCCTTGTTGCGTCACCCGCACATACACACGTGGATTATAAAATCTGGCACCAGTGCATTCATGTTAGAAAATCGGTGCATCCATGTGCGCATGCACGTTCGAAAATCTATTCCTAAGTACACTATTGGTCTCCTCCAGAGACTTCATCTGGCTTCTCCCTGCCAAGAGCTTTATCAATTTTGCTGGTGCCCTTTGCTCCTCACTTGAAGTTTTGGGCGGTTCCTATCAGTGTGGGTGGTTACTTTGTACCTTTCATGACCTTCATGCCACATTCTGTGCTGTTTGACCCTCTATTTGGTGCATTGAGATTTTCCTGCCACCTTTGCTGCTTTGTTCCCCTTTCATGGTACCTTGGGTTGTCATGCCACTCTTGGAGCCATTTTTCCCTCTTGTGCTATCTTGGTGTGATCCTGCCACTATATTTTGATGATCTATGCCCCTCTTTTGGATCCTTGGGATGTTCATGGTACTATTTTTCTCCTATCAATGCTAGTACCCCATTTACAATGCCTTGGGCTAATCGTGCCACTTTTGGTATCCTTAGACATAATTTTGATGTATCGGAGTGCTCTTCCTCAGTCTGACTATCTACAAGTTTCATTAGACTTGATTAGAAAACCCTAATTTTGGAGCCCCATATAGGCTTCATTGCTTCCCCTATCGAGTTTAATGGAATGCAAATTATCTAATGCAATGAATAAACAATTTTTCCCCTGAAATGAACCAAATGATTTTGATATATGAAATGAATAAATGAACTTAAATATAATTTTAGCCTCTGCACATTGCTACCAGAAAATACATTGTCCTAAGAAATTCTTTATTGCAACCAGATAGTTTAGAAATTATTGGAACAGAAGCTTGCAGGGTTGGGGTTGGTGCAGCATTGACATAGAAAGATAAAAGTGAAGGAGGTATAGGATGGAATAGAAATAGGGAAACTTATTTTTACTCTTAAATTTTTAGATTTACAGAAGGAAACTGATGTAATCTCAGGCTTTCTTTTGAACTAAATGAGAGAACTGGGTTTAAGAAATATGTAAAATACTTTTTTGATTTAGGTGCTGCATCATCAAAAGAAATGAAGCTTTTTCAAAAAAGATCTGACATATTTTTGAACTTTTTTGAGCCCATAAAAAATTAGCATGTTTTCTTGCAAAAATAAGGAGACAGATATTTCTGTGAGCCAGTCATGAAAGAGGAGAGAAAATCTTACATGTTTAATCTGGTGCTTTGGAGTCTTGGATCAATGTGGTTGATTTGTTTTTGAAACCCTTAATTTTAAGCAGGAGGTGTAAAGGGCAGGCTAGTAAAATAATATGCACTAAACCAGATCAAAATAAAGAAGTTCTTTAGCCTACCAGCATAATTTTAAAGTTTATAAATAGCATTATTAATAAATGTGTGCACTGCAGCAATTAACAATAATTATTTGCAAATAATTGTTACCCTAAACCTCTTATGAATTTCAAGGCAATTCAAACTGAATTCAAACTATACCAAGTCAAGTCCATATATTAACAGTTTTGGTTATATCAAAGTGTCATGTATTAACTGTATTGTGTTAATGACTACAGAGTATCAATGAATGTGTGTGTTAATTAATCAAATGCCTTAGATTCAGGGTTTTGTCAGTGGATTGGGAACATTTTATGATTCACCTGTCCTAGATTACAATTACAAATGTGCAGATCACTTGACTGTACCAGATTATTTTGTTTTAACTTTTTGTGGATGCCTTATCCTTTATGCTATATCTAAATGTATATATCAGTATATAGAAAGACGGTAACTTTTACATTGGTTTGCAGGTGCATATTTGCGCATGTGCATTGGTCTGCACCCAGGAACGCGGCTATTTTATAACATGCTCATATATGTGCACATGTTATAAAATAGCCTGGCTGTGTGTACATGTGTGCCAAATTTTAAGTGGGCATGTGCATGGGTGCACAAATTTCACTTCTACCACATAAGTCAGGAGATTTTAAAAGGGGCATGTGCCCACACCATTCCCAGTTTACCAGTTCATCCACCAGTTCACCCAGTTAAGTTAGGTCCTCCAACACCCCCCCCCCCCCCCTAGTTTGATAGCATAGACTTCCCCCATTTATCCCAAACCCTTAAAACCCCCTCAGAAATAGTTTGATCCTTTTATTTTATGAGTTACATGTCATCCATAGCAGAAGTAAAGTTATGTGGTATGGATGTGCAGAGGGACGCCATACGTTGCATTCGGGATACGTATTCGTCGGGGGGCAAATACGTTGCATATGTCCGTATGGTGCCCCGATACGGTTTTACGTCTAATCCTATTCGGTACCCGGCTAAAATTAAATTTACTACAACCCCTCACCCTCCTGAACCCACCCAAGACTTACCAAAACTCCCTGCTGGTCCAGCGGGGGGTCCAGGACCCATCCCCTGCACTCTCACACCCTCGAACCAGTTTCAAAATGGCACCGATAGCCTTTGACCTACCATGTCACAGGGGCTACTGGTGCTATTGGTCAGCCGCTGTCACATGGCCATCGGCGCCATCATGTGCTCCTACCATGTGACAGGGGCTGACCAATGGCACCGGTAGCCCCTATGACATAGTAAGGGCAAGGCTATTGGCGCCATTTTGATTCCTGGCACCCGACGGCACGAGTGCAGGAGATTGCTCCCAGACCCCCGCTGGACCCCCAGGGACTTTTGGCCAGCTTGGGGGAGGGGGCCTCCTGATCCCAACAAGACTTCCAAAAGTCCAGCGGGGGTCCGGAATGACCTCCTGCTCTCTGGTCGTATTGCCAGTATTCAAAATGGTGCCGGCGCTACCTTTGCCCTCACTATGTCACAGGGGCCGATGGTCGGCCCCTGTGACATAGTGAGGGCAAAGGCTAGCGGCTGCTAATACTCAAAATGGCGCCGGCGCTAGCCTTCACCCTCACTATGTCACAGAGGCCGACCGTCGGCCCCTGTGACATTGTGAGGGCGAAGGTAGTGCCGGCGCCATTTTGAATACTGGCAATACGGCCCGAGAGCAGGAGGTCGCTCCCGGACCCCTGCTGGACTTTTGGCAAGGCTTGTGGGGGTCAGGAGGCCCCCCCAAGCTGGCCAAAAGTCCCTGGGGGTCCAGCGGGGGTCCGGGAGCGATCTCCTGCACTCGTGCCATCGGGTGCCAGGAATCAAAATGTCGCCGATAGCCTTGCCCTTACTATGTCACAGGGGCTACCGGCACCATTTTGAAATGTACCGAGGGTGTGAGAGTGCAGGGGATGGATCCCAGACCCCCCCGCTGGACCACCAGGGAGTTTTGGTAAGTCTTGGGGGGATCAGGAGGGTGGGAGGGTTGTTTAAATTGGCGGCCGAATAATTCAGGGAAAATTCATTGTATTCATGGGGAATCGCGATACGTTTCGCTTCCCTACAAATACAACGAATATTGGCACATCTGTTGTGGATTGCCAATACGTAGGGACCGAATGCACACCCCTATTATGCGGCAAGAGACCTCAGCGTGCACAGGGGTGTGTAAGTAGGGATGTGAATCGTTTTTTGAAGATTTAAAATATCGTCCGATATATTTTAAATCATCAAAAATCGTTAGGGCCACGATACAATACCAATTCCCCCGATTTATCGTCAAAAAATCGTAAATCGGGGGAAGGGGGAGGGCAGGAAAACCGGCACACTAAAACCCCCTAAAACCCACCCCCGACCCTTTAAATTAAATCCCCCCAAATGCCTTAAAGTACCCTGGGGTCCAGCGGCGGTCCGAAACGGGCTCCTGCTGTTGAAGCGTGTTGTCTTCAGCCGGCGCCATTTTGCAAAATAACCCCCGCAAAATGGCGGCGGCCATAGACCAACACGATTCGACTGCAGGAGGTCGCTTCCGGACCCCCGCTGGACTTTTGGCAAGTCTTGTGGGGGTCAGAAGGCCCCCCCAAGCTGGCCAAAAGTCTCTGGGGGTCCAGCGGGCGTCCGGGAGCGATCTCCTGCCGCGAATCGTTTTCCATACGGATAATGGCACCGGCCATATGTGTATGGCCGGCGCCATTTTCCGTACGGAAAATGGCGCCGGCAGGAGATCGACTGCAGGAGGTCGTTCAGCGGAGGTCCGGAACCCTCTCTGAACGACCTCCTGCAGTCGATCTCCTGCCGGCGCTGAACGACCTCCTGCAGTCGATCTCCTGCCGGCGCCATTATCCATACGGATAATGGCGCCGGCCATACGCGTATGGCCGGTGCCATTATCCGTACGGAAAACGATTCGCGGCAGGAGATCGCTCCCGGACGCCCGCTGGACCCCCAGAGACTTTTGGCCAGCTTGGGGGGGCCTCCTGACCCCCACAAGACTTGCCAAAAGTCCAGCGGGGGTCCGAAAGCGACTTCCTGCGGTCGAATCGTGTTGGTCTATGGCCGCCGCCATTTTGCAGCGGCCATTTTGCAAAATGGCGCCGGCTGAAGACAACACGCTTCAACAGCAGGATCCCGTTTCGGACCGCCGCTGGACCCCAGGGTACTTTAAGGCATTTTGGGGGGGGGGGGTTCGGGAGGGGGGGATTTAATTTATAGGGTCGGGGGTTGGTTTTAGGGGGATTTAGTGTGCCGGTTTTCCTGCCCTTCCCTTCCCCCGATTTAGCTATGGACCGCCGCTGGATCCCAGGGTAATTTAAGGCATTTGGGGGTGGGGGATTTAATTTAAAGGGTCGGGGTGGGTTTTAGGGGGTTTTAGTGTGCCGGTTCACAATTTTAACTATTTTCACGATATTCTAAACACCCAAACGGCAACGATACGATTCCCTCCCCCTCCGAGCCGAAATCGATCGTTAAGACGATCGAGGACACGATTCACATCTCTATGTGTAAGTATTTATATGCACATATCTTGGTCAGGCCACAAAATGCCAATGTTCTGCCCAAACCATGCCCACACCCCACCCCTTTTTGGATATTTTTTAAATGTGCGGGCCACGGCATTTACACTCATAAATGGCTGTCTTTTAAAATAAAGTCAGCGCGTAAACCCGACTTCTTCATGCATCCCCATTTTGAAAAATGGCATGGGACATCCATTGCTCCTATCATGCACCAACAGCCCCTATCACAAGATGGGGAAAGGACAGACTGTGCTATTTTGACTAATGACAGCTGCTGAGCCAGGAGCAGTAGATAGCTCCTAGTCCCCACGCTGGACCACTAGGGCAATTTTAGTGAGTCCTCAGGGCGTTGGGAGGGTGGGCTAGGGTGGGAGAGCTTGATCACCTGGTGGGGAGAGCTTCAATATTTTAATAAATGGGAAGGATTGGAGCTGGTTATGGGGTTTTGGGATTTTTTGAAACAAAACAAAAATTTTAAAAATGATCTGGAAGTGGACCCAAAATGGGTGGACAGGCACAGCATTCGAGGTCAAGCCCATTTAGGGACATAAGACCTGGCACAGCAATCGAGGATAGAGGTCAAGCCCTCTTAGGGACGTAAAGCCTGGGTGGACAGGCAGGCACAGCATTCGAGGATAGAGATCAAGCCCTTTTAGGGACACAAGGCCTGGATGGACAGGCACAGCATTAGAGGTCAAGCCCATTTAGGGACATAAGACCTGGGCAGACAGGCACAGCAATCGAGAATAGAGGTCAAGCCCTCATAGGGACGTAAATCCTGGACAGACAGGCAGGCACAGCATTCGAGGATAGAGATCAAGTCCTTTTAGGGACACAAGGCCTGGATGGACAGGCAAAGCATTAGAAGTCAAGCCCTTTTAGGGACATAAGGCCTGGATGGCCAGGCACAGCATTCGAGGTAAAGCCCATTTAGGCACAATGTTAGAGGTCAAGCCCTTGTAATTCAACAGAGGATGATTTTAGAGCAATAGAGACTGCCATTTGTGAAGCAAGAAATGAGCTGGAGATTATATGTGAAAAACCAGAAGCTATTAACATCTGAAGTCAGCTTTTTATTTTCTTACATTCCAAATGTGGACAGGCAGGCACAGCATTAGAGGTCAAGCCCTTTTAGGGACATAAGGCCTGGACTGACAAGCACAGCATTAGAGGTCAAAACCTTTTAGGGACATAAGGCCTGGACAGACAATCACAGCATTAGAGGTCAAGCCCTTGTAATTCAACAGAGGATGATTTTAGAGCAATAGAGGCTGCCATTTGTGAAGCAAGAAATGAGCTGGAGATTATATGTCAGTACCCAGAAGCTATTAACTGTACTTATGCATTTCAGCTGATGCCAAAGGAACATGAAGAGCTCTCATAAATAAGAAAACCGCTACTCAAGTCCAAATCTACAATATCACCTATGTTGTCTTTGCAGTTTACACAGTGCCTCTGTAAACTATGGGAACACAGAGGATGAACTAGAGTGCAACTACCACCAGTTTTCTATAGTACTAGAAACATTACTGTTGGCACCTAAGAAAGATTTTGGGAACATGGCCCATATTATGAAGGTCATGAAAACTATTAGGCATATGAAATATGCAAGCTCCAAACATCTGAAGTCAGCTTTTTATGTTCTTACATTCCAAATGTTGCAAAACAGGAAAAGAATATTCTGGAAAGAAGTGATGCACAAATACATGAAACTGAAATTAGAACTAAACTCAGACAGGTACAGCATTTGAGGTCAGGCCCTAGTAGGGACGTACAACCTGGACAGTGGATGGACAGGCACAACGGTTGTGGTCAGGCCCTTGAAGGGACGTACAGCCTGGACAGTGGATAGACAGGCATAGCATTTCAGGTCAGGCCCTTGTAGGGATGTACGGCCTGTACAGTGGACGGACAGGCACAGCGTTTCAGGTCAGGCCCTTGTAGAGACGTACGGCCTGGACAGTAGATGGACAGGACAGCGTTTCATGTCAGGTACATGTGCTGATATTATCTGGAGCATAGGAGGCAATTGGAGCTGCTGCAAGGCTTTCAATTGCTTTTATTCATCTTGACATTCACAGGGAAAATTTGAAAACCCAAGCAAAGGCAGGTTTATTTTGAAAAACAATAGCATTTCCATCAACTCTGGTGCCAGCCTTGAGCGGTGAGGGCTCATGATATCCCCTGTCATTGAAAAGACACATTCACTGGGCACACTGGTTGGTGGACATGACAGATATCGCTGAGCCACATTGGCTAGGTGTGGCCAGACAGTGGACTTGTGTGCCCAATATGCCAATGGATCTGTCTGCATGTCCTCTGTGGGCTCTTAGAGATAATGTGTCACTACAGTTGTACTGGTGTCTCCTTTGCTTGGGTGGGCTGAAAGTCACTCATGCCAGCTGATTTCTCTCTAGCCCGTAGCAGAACAGATGATTCTTTATGGGCAACATGCCTTTGGCTTACTGAAGTGGAGGAGGAGGAGGTAGTAGCTGTCGCTGACAGAGTGCTGCTCCTGCTTAGGCTAGCACAACTCTCTGAAGTGCCCACCGCTGTTTCCTCCTCTGCTTCATGCCTAATCTGTCCCTGCCTAAGGCCTTCTGATCACAGACTTTTGCTAGCAGCAGGTCCTTCACAAATGAGAGACAATTGGACTGTAGGGCGAGTTTCCCTTTTCCATGGGGATCACAGACTATGGTGAGCATGTATGTGTGGTCTTCTGTTAAAGGCTTTAATCTCTCTTGCACCTGCTGCTGCAAAAAGTCCAGACAAGGCAGCACCTCACCTGTCATTCCCTCTTCCTGTTTAAAGCCCTCCAAATTTTCATCCAAGAAATTAACTATAGGGATGATGTCAGCCAAGGTGGCACTTCTGGAATTCAGCTCCTCCGTGACATACTTGAAGGGCTGCAGAATTTTTACCAGCTGACTCTTGACTAACCAATTATGATGCACTAGTATGGGATTCTGCACACCTTTGTCCATTGAACCAGAAAGTTCATTAAGGGGTGCCTGCAGCTCCACTAACCTCTGCAGCATCATAAAGGTGGATTTCCACTGGGTGGCAATGTCTTGAATGAGACGCTTGTGAGGCATGTCCAAATCAGTCTGCTTTTGTCGCAGAACCTGCCCCATCTTCACACTTCTGTGGAAGTGCGCTGCTATGTTCCTGCAGTTGGGTATTAACGTATTCTCTTGATCATTGGACTTCAGCCCCACATGGTAGGAGCACAAGATGGTGCCGGCCATCCATTGCTCCTGCCATGTGACAGGGGCCGACCAATGGAACCGATAGCCCTTGTGACATAGAAAGGGCAAAGGGCCATCAACCTGATGGCCCGGAGGGAGAGATCGCTCGCAGGACCCCGCTGGACCACCAGGGCTGTTAGTAAGTCTTGGGGAGGGATTGGGATGGTGGGAGGGTTGTAATAAAGTAAATTTGAAGGGAAGAGGTGTTTTTTTTTTTTTTTTATAAATGTGCCCCTCCCCCGCCCACACTAACCCGAAAAATGAATTTTCCCCGAAGTTCGTGGAAAATCCGTTTGGTGGTTCGCATCTCCCGAACCACGACGAATTAGGCAATTTTGTTGAAATTGTCTAATTCGTGATAAACGAATGCACATCTCTACTAGTCTCTCTCTCTCTCTCTCTCTCTCTCTCTCTCAACAGCTTAAAATATCCAAAATGCTATTTGCGAAAAGATCGCAAACTGCAATAGAGCCATATTGCACAGCTTAACACCAATGAAAAATGTGTAGTTAAAACTTTACGATATGGCTTCAAAAACTGCGAAGCAAGCCCACTTGGACATAAATCCCATCCCAAACTCTTCCCCCTTTTCCAAATTAGCATCGCACCATGTGTTATTGTGCTTTTCACATGCAAAAAGGCCATAACAGAACTTGGAAAATAACCCCCTTGGGGAGGTGGTCATTTACTAAGCCATGATGATTTCCCCTAGAAGAGCAAATACCATGGGGTTTAATATGCTGTGATATTTGGTACTTCAGTTTAGGAAACTGAAAGGTATTTTCCCCATTAGTATCATGAGATAAAATACTGTGGGTTGGTTTGTAGTCGTACCTTGCTGTGCAGTGAAAGCCTCTCTGCTCAGAGATGCCATTTTATTTATTTAATTATAATTTTCATTTATATATCGCCCTTTCACATAAAACTTTAGATAGGCTATCATGTTAAATGGTCAGAATGGCTTGCACAAACTCTCCCCCCCAATCAGTTGAACCCACCACGGGGAGTCTTGTGAAGCCCTAGTCTCACTTTCTTGCTGCCCATAGAAGTGGTCCTAGTATTTATTTATTTATTTACTTAAAAACTTTTCTATACCATCGCAACGGTTTACAAATAGGCACATAGACTAAGGTAAGTAAATGTAGGATATCGTACATTCTAACAGGTGCCAATAAAGTTCGGTTATAATTTCATAAATAAAATCATTATTTGAGTAATGTTGGTCAAGTCCAGGTATATTATTGAGTTACTATCTCTTTGAGATATTACTTCTTAAATGTACCAGATAGTACTTCTTAAATGTACCAGATTTTTTAAAATTACATATCAATAAATGTGGCTGAGGCCTCCCCCCATCCCATCCCTTCCCAACCCCAATACGATGTAAAAAAAAAAAAAGTCCCCTCAGCCTCCAACACTATCCCATGATAGAGCCAGCTGACCACATTTCTACTTATACCCCTATTTTTCTTTAATATCAAATAGTGTCAAACAATAATGCTGAGGGAAACCTCTACAGAGGGTTTATTTGCTGTATAATTTTACTATTTTTCTTTAGACAGTGCAAGTCACAGAGCCTAGGAGGCACTTTGAGACCCACTAAGCTACCATGCTTTTTAAAGTATAACCAGGAAAGATCTCTAGGGTGGGCTAGGGTGGGGGTCCTGTGGCCAAGCGTGGTTTGGAGGTCAGGGGGCATCTTTTACAATGGGGTGGTTTTGAATTAGGGGGGAGCGGCCCACGCCACATTTATTGATATCATTTTTTTATTGGGTACTGGAGCTTCCATTAGGGGCGGTAAGAGATGGAACAAGAATCTCACAAGATCCCTGAGAAAAGTCCACATATTTGGAAGGAGGTTGCTTGGGCCGCTATGGCCCTTTAACTTCAAGCCCCAGGAATATCGGGATCTGCCTTAGTATCCCAGTGATCCTAGTTGGAAAATTAGCTACAACTCCTGACATGTAACTAACGTTGATTAAAATAACATGTCATGCAATTTTTCAGGCACATCACATTATTTTATTTACATTGAACTGCTTTGCATACATTTGCAAAGCATTTGAATATAAAGCAGCTCATTACCATACCATACCAGCACTATCAGGAGTAAAATAATGTGAGTGATTTAAAATACTTCACTTTGCCATAACGGAAATGCCTAACCTAACACAGCTTGGTAAATGAGCCCCCCCCCCCCCCCTTGATTTGTTATGTGAAAAGTAGCAGAAATTATCAATCATGTATTATTTTTGTCAATAGGTAGTTAAATTGTAGAATTTGCTGCCATGGGTTATAGTCAGGGAAAGCAGCAGAGCAGGGATCAGGAGGGTCTGGATGTAATTCTAAAATACAAGAACATAAACAGATATTAGAAATTTGGTAGGGGCCAGATTGCTATACAATTATATATATACAGCAATTTGATGAAGTCTGATGTACATCTGTTTGATGTTACTAATAATTCTGGGGCTACTGACAGAGATAGGATACTGGAGTAGTTCAACCTTCGGTCTGACCCATCTTGACTCCCCTTATATGTGACAGGGTAGAGCACTCTGCACAATATAAATGGGAACCCAGTGGGTTAGATGACAGTGTGGCATACAGAACTATAAGTAAGTAATGCAAGAAAACTCTGGAAAGAAGCTAATTATTATTCATTTACAAAGCAGCCCCAGGGAGGAATATGCATGTACTTTTGCTGGCAAAGCTAACCTAATATGCAAATGGATCCCTAGGGCGAAGCTCCAGGAAGTGGGAGAGTCTGAAGCATCACCAAGAAAACTGCAGGTACTTCAAGTTCTCTAATCAGAGAAGTTTTAAAAGCTGAAGGAAGTGAGCTTGAGAAGCAGAGTTAGGTGTAATGTTACTGGTTCTGAGATGCTGTACAATGCAAAGCTGTATATTGATAACTCCTGTGTAAGGCAAAAGATTGTTTCTTGCAAGTTCAAACTCCCCATATCCATGCATTGAGGAGCAGTGTGAGGATTTTAAAGGTTTAGTTGCTGGAACTGAGAACTACATGACTGTATATTGATACAGAAAAATAAAGACTGTAAGAATGTGTGTTAGAAACTGCTGCAGAGAAGTATATTAATACAGCATGGCCCTTTTAATACAGCATATGAACCCATTATGTCCCAAATTTTTAAAGAAGCTGTGCTTGAAATAGGACACTGGGACATAATGGGATGAGATACTTGAGTTGGACAATTGGAGTCTTGCTCTGGTATTACATCAAATTTAGCAGTCTGTCACAATTAAAAATATATAATTTAATGAAAACATTTTGAAAGAACTCATGCTTTGGTTCTAAACCCAAACTTCTCTGAGTGCTTTTAGGTTTGTACTGTAATAGGATATAGACTATGTAGGAGATTTTGTTATTTAAGACTATACTAAGCAATGTTAACATACTTAGGGGTAGATTTTTAAAAAATGCGCATTCGCATACTTTTGTTGGCGCACCAGTCGCAAACAAAAGTACGCTGGATTTTAGTAGATACGCGCGTATCTTCTAAAATCCAGGATCGGCGCGCGCAAGGCTGCCGATTTTGGGCAGCCGGCGGGCGCCGAGCTGCGCAGCCTGCCTCCATTCCCTCCGAGGCCGCTCCAAAATCGGAGCGGCCTCGGAGGGAACTCTCTTTCGCCCTCCCCTCACCTTCCCCTCCCTTCCTCTACCTAACCCACCCCCCCGGCCCTATCTAAACCCCCCCTACCTTTGTCCACGGATTTACGCCTCCCGGAGGGAGAAGTAAATCCATGCGCGCCGAGCTGGCGCGCCGAGACGCGACCCAGGGGCAGTTCCGGAGGGCGCGGCCACGCCCCCGGGCCCACCCCCGAAACGCCGCGTCCCGCCCCCAAAACGCCGCGTCGATCGGCCCCGCCCCCCGACTCACCCCCGACAAAAAACCCTGGGACCTACGCGAGTCCCGGGGCTCTGCGCGCGCCGGCAGGCCTATGGAAAATAGGCGCGCCGGCATGCAAGGCCCTGCTCGCGTAAATCCGGGTGGATTTACGCGAGCAGGGCTTTTAAAATCCGCCCTTTAATTAGCACGTATTAACAGCTGGTTTTAATGCTGCTATTTGCTTCCATTGTATTCAGGTCCACTGTTTTGAAAGGAATTAAATTTGGTGTTTTGTTGGAAACACTGATATGATATTGCTACCAGTAATGCATTGGCATTACCACTGCTGGTTACCACATGGCCGCAAAAGATGCCCCTACCCCCTGTCTGACATAGCAAGGTTGTGCAGGCTGATATCCACTAGGGATGTGAATCGTGTGCCCGATTGTCTTAACGATCGGGTTTGGCTGGAGGGAGAAAAAAAATCTGATCGGTGGAGATGTGAATCGGAATCTGTTCCGATTCACATCATTAATTTTTTTTTTAGTGAGGCCCGACCCTTTAAAATTGACCCCTTACCTTCCCCCACCCTCCCGAACCTCCCCAAAACTTTTTACGAGTACCTCATGGTCCAGTGGGGGCGCGGGGACCGATCTCCCACTCTCAGGCCATTGGCGCCATTTTGGCTGCCACTCAAAAATGGCGCCGATGGCCCGATAAAAAAAAAACCCCATCCGACCCTTTAAAAATGACCCCTTAGATTCCCCCACCCTCCCGATCTTTAAAGATGGCGCAGGCCAGCCAGTGCTCCTACCATGTGACAGGGGCCGGCCAATGGCATGGATACCCTGTCACATGGTAAGGGCAAAGGGCCATCGGCGCCATCTTTATGAGTGGCAGCCGATAGCCCGAGAACGGGAGATCGCTCCCGGGACGACCACTGGACCACCAGGTAATTTTAAAATGTTTTGGGGGGATCGGGATGGTGGGGGAAGCTAAGGGGTCATTTTTAAAGGGTCAGATGTTTTTTGTTTTTTTATCGGGCGATCGGCGCCATTTTTGAGTGGCAGCCAAAATGGCGCCGATGGCCCGAGAGCGGGAGATCGGTCCCCGCGCCCTCACTGGACCACCAGGTACTCGTAAAAAGTTTTGGGGGGTTCGGGAGGGTGGGGGAAGGTAAGGGATTCGTTTTATAGGGTCGGGGTGGGTTTAGGGGTTGTTTTGGTGTGCCGGTTTTCCCGCCTTCCCCCCAAATAACTCCCATTAGTGGACACTAACGGGAGTAACGATTTTTCATGATAAATCGGGAAAATTTCTATTGTATCGCGCACTCTAACGATTTTTGACGATTTAAAAAATATCGGACAATTTTTTTAAATCGTCAAAAAACGATTCACATCCCTAATATCCACCAGTGCTAAGTCCAAGGCCCCTTTCCCTCCTTGATCAAGCAAGCCACCCATCCCCTTCCTTCCTTTTCCCCAGGCAAAGTATTAAATGTGGTGGACCTGTAACATTTTACATGGTGTATCTAACAGAATAGAAGGCTGGAGTGCTTTCCATCTTGATTCTTTCAGTTTATGGACATTGCATGATGAGGTAATAGGGTTGCCTTATCTGTGAGGAAGGGAGGGAATGTTGTGGGTTTTTTATGAATTCTGTATTGGGAGGGATGGGGCATATTGGCTTGTGGCCCTTAATGAGTTGTTATGTATGTGGGGATTAGCCAAATGCGGCCCCTTGTGTTAATGTGGGGAAGGGGGAGTTTGGCTCATGGGTCTTTTTGTGATGGGACTGGTGATGGAAGAATCGACTTACAGGAAACTAGTGCAAAAACTAAACTACTCCTTCTTGAGGTGTAGTTATGTTTACTTGTATTATCAATACTTAATGCAAATCGTGTCACCTAATATGGTTTGTGTTGATCTGTTTAAATATTAATAAGCGTATTTGCATGTATTTGTATATGACAAGGTTCAATAACATTTTTTTATCACAGACTATTAAATCTGTGTTAACGTTATTGAATGTTAACAAACAAGTATATTAAGGATAATTCAACATTAGCATGCGATAAATCACACATTAGCATGCATTAAACATTAAGCCACATTAATTCTGCATTAACCTTAACTCAATTAGTACATTAGCCTCTAAGTAGTGATGATATAAATAGAATTTAAAATGCTAGAGTTTTGATAAAAATGTTTTTTGAAACAGAATATCCTTCGATTAGGTTTGGTTTTGAAGGGTAAATGTGGAATGTATTGAGGACTGTATTGTGTAATTTACTTAAAAAATGTTGCTTACCAGTTTTTGTGTTTATCTAAATTTCAAACCTGAATGTGAATTCTTTCTTCAGAACTGAATATTTTAAAGATTTTTAACACCATATTACAAAACGATCTGTGGTGTAAATTTTACAAATACATGCTAGCTTCCCACTAAGTAGCATCAAGTAATAAACATAAAGGTATTCTTTTCTGGTTAAGCTGAAATTTCTCATAGAATTCAGATATCGCTTTTTGTACATTTTTGTGTTTCTTGAGGGACTGCCTAAAGTACATGGGGAAAAGGACAACTCTGCCAATGATTTTGACAATACACAAAGCTTAAAGGTCTTTAACTTGTCTGTCAGGTTCAGCTGTCATTTCTTTCCCAAATTAGGTTGAATTAATCAAAGGAAGAGGGTCGAAAATGAAAGGGCTCCTCAATGGCTGTCAGAAATTGACAGAAGACATTGTAGGGTGTGATTGCATACGCTTTTTTAAACAGAACTGACAAAAGTGGGTTACTTTAACCCATTGGCATAGTCAGGGCTACTCCTAGAAAGATTAGAACCCCCAAGGGTTTGAGTTCTAATTTAGCACTTCAGTAGTTTATAATGAGCATTCTAATTCATTGATAGGAAGGCCTGTTAGCATTGGGACTATCAAATATCTGTGCAAAAGTGAAATTGCTGGGCTATGCCAAGCTGAAGGCAAGGGCAATGAACAGAAGGCAAGGCCAATTATTGTGGCACAGCTTACTATGAAAAGGACAATTTTTTTTAGAGAAATCAAATGTAAAATATTTAAACACTCTTTTCGTTTTTAATTTATTTTTAAACAACTGCTTCAAGTTTGACTCATAATCAAAATAATCTCCTTACCTGAGAAATTGGTGAAATAATGTTTTTGGAAGAAAACATTTCTGTACTATTTAACTAGACTTATATCAAGGTATTATTTTTCTCCCCTGTCTTTCAGTTTTGCTGACTGGAAACAAAACTTGTGAGTTGTAAATGATATAACTCAATTCAACCAAATTTAGACTTAAAACATTTTTAGTTAAAAACTGTCAACTTTGCATACTTTTAGGATACATCTTTATGGTTATTTTGGGCTTATACTATAGTTTTTGAATAAAACAACCATATTCTATGTTACTGATGTTACTCCCTACCTGGGTAACATCAAGCTAGGTTGAGAGAACCTTGCCCAAATCTCATCTTGGAGTGAGTTTCCTCACTCCGAAGGCCATCAAATCTTCACAAGATACCACTGTTCTGTTCGTAGGTGTCACGTAGAATGTCAAAGTGGCCCCTAACCCCCTACACTCTTACCTAATCCCCACCTCAAGTTACTAGGTGGGCCTACCATAGGGATACAAATACCTACCTATGGAAATGACATTATGGCCAGGCTCACTCTCTCACTCTCTCTCACACAATGGTCCCCCAGTGGTTGAATGTAGGAAATACAACAGATCTGGCACTTATCACAGAGTCTGAAAATGGTATCGCAATTTGCACTAACTTAGCTCTTTGCACAGGTAATTAACGCAAATTGTGATAAATGCTATATTAGCATAAAACACGCCCCTTTTGCTATCGCATGCGGTACTTACCGCATTTTGATAAATCCAGGCCTATGCTTGCTGGATCAGCATAGGAAGTTGTAGCTACTACTTTTCAGACCTCAGATCTTATTCTGTTGTGCTCAGCAGTAGAATATTGTGTACCCATTGATCAAAGGTTATCATGTACACCTCTTGTTACCCAGCTGAACACAACCATGCCTATCATAACTGGAACCCTCCATGAAACTGCCATCCGCTGGCTTTGTGTTCTTTCAAATATCACTCCCCCACACAGCTGTTGGCTAATGATAATCCATAAGATCTTTGAGACCATTTATGCTTCACTTTATCAACCACTCTACAATGACTCATGTAATTCATATTAAGGTTTGTATTTTCTCACACCACATCTTACGAAGCAACCTCCTTGACCAGGATCTATCTGCAAATTCCCTTTGGAATGGGAATCACCGGAAATCACAAAGTCCTTGTGTAAAACTCCACTTCTCAGCTTCTTAGAGGGTGGCATTAAGGGTGGAAGAAAAGTCCATACCTAACAGAAAAATATTTTTCTAATGTGCGGTGTATCTTTTTGTGATCTGAGTGCTTGAGCAGCAGCAGTGACGAACAAAAGAAAGAGGGACAAAAGAAAAAAATAAAGGAAAGAAATATAAAAAAGTGAATTGGAAATGATCAACACATGACTTCCCTCCAAAGCCAACATGATTCACCTTTTTAACTCAAGCTGCATTTCTACCACTGATACATGTTGAGCATTTGAATTGGGCATAACTTTGGGATCCTCTGGGCTCCTTCTTTGCTCTCTTCCACTAGGCAGGCTAATCAGAGATTAGACTCCAAAAATCTTTCTTTTCCAACTGTAACAGATGGCTCACTGAGGAAAGTCAAAAGCCCACTCCTTTTTCTATGAACATGAAAAGGCAACACTATCTCAAGGAATGCTCTTGAAAAAACTCTGCATTCAAGTGGTTCACCACACCAGGATTATTTGGACCTAAAATCTCTTTAGGTTTGCCAGCATATGTCTGTAAGTTCTCTCCCACCAGACAGCAGGAGGACAAGATGACTCCATCTCCCTTTTAAGGCACTTCAATTGCTGGAAATGCTGATTCATCAATGGGATTGGCTGTTAACATCCACATGACTTTCTGCTTCTGACCTCTTCATCCAAACTGGAGGCAAACTCCTCTCTGGCTTCCTCTTTGTAGGCTTCAAATCTATGACTGCTGAGAGAGAATCCTTCTCTTTGTCATGAAAATCCTTCTGCATTCCACTGTTCATTTCAGTATGCAGTAGTCATCTTGTTCCATTGGAATCAATGGGAGAACATTTTCAACATGTGTAAAAATGTTCACATATGTCCAAAATTATCCAGATTTTCTAAAACTCCCAAATGCTACTGGTGCATAAAAATCTATCTCTATGCTGCATATTAGTCGAGCACACATTTTATATAACCGAGGGTACATAAAATATAAACAGGGATAATGGATTACAATTAAGGTTTTCAACTGATTCTAGATTTTTAGGATAGGCTGATTCAGTCCTCATTTTACCCCATGGTCTGTATAGACTTGTAGTACTACTTTTTTATGGAACTCAATAAGTACATCAGAAGTACAATGTCATGCAGGCCGGAGGGTGTAAAAGTAGAAATGGATCAACCTATTCTGAAAATCTGGAACCAATTGGTAAACCTAATTCCAATTCTTATACTGGTCAGTGGGTTCTGAAAAGTAGCTGAGCAAATGGCTTAGTGGTCCAGGCTCAGTGTGATACTCCTTAATGGATAGGGAAACAGTGGCATGAACAGACATTCCCACCTAATTGGAAGGGCTGCTTCTTAGAGGTTTTGGTCACTGGATGCATACATTTCAGGCAAACCCAAATCCTGGGAAAAGATTTGGAGGACACCTTAGAACATAAGAACTTAATAAATTGCCATGCTGGGTCAGACTAAGGGTCTATCAAACCCAGCATCCTGTTTCCAGCAGAGGCCAAAGCAGGCCACAAGAACCTGTCAAGTACCCAAACAGCAAGAAGATCCCATGCTACTGATGCCAGTAATAGCAGAGGCCATTCCCTAAGTCAACCTTGGGTTGGTGGTTCCAATAATGCCAAACTTGTTTAATACAAAAACAGGGTTTCACATAAACATTTTACTTCCATAGGTTTCTACAGTAAGCAGGCAATCAGTAGCAAAAACAAAACAAAATATCATTAGCACAGGGACTTCATTATCATTTCACATAGAATCCTGCACAATTAATTTGAAGAAGTATCAGTCACTTATTGTTCCTTGCAGTTGAAATAAATGATGAAACTCCCACATGTAATCTGTTTTCTTCTGATGAAATCCCCATGATTCCTTCAGGAGATCTTCCTCCGCCTCCCTAAAAAAAATGCTCGTTATTAAGCCTAGGAGTAGAGTTATAAATTTACACTCTCCATAGAAAAAATGTGCTGCCTCTACTAACTTCTGTACTAGAGAGCAAACGCATAACAAGTAGTCAAAAGCTGGAAGAAAAGTCTTAGCAAAAATTGGGCATGTACTCTCTGCAAATCTCACCTTTTGTATCCCTATAAGTCAATGCATGATATTATCAGGGTACAAACACACTATATCCCCTCCATTACCTAAACAGATACAAACTATTATTTTCAATGGTTAGTGGTTAAATATGGAAGTGGTGAAGTACAGTTATATTTTTAGATCTGATCATCACAATTTTAGGGCTTACAGGATTATTTTCTAAAGGCTTATTGCACGCGATACGGCCCCATCATGTGCGATAAGCCTCTATCGTATGTGAAAAGGGCATTTTGCATATGATATCATGTAAATTAAGGGGAGAGGAGGAGATGGGGTGGGGAGGGGGCAGAGTCGGCGGTGTCTTCAGTGCCAGCAATAAGGTTAGTAATGTTATTGTTGGTAGTAGCGCACCGAATAGCACCACCTTTCATGGTGGTGCTATTCGGTCCAAAAGCTGGCAGCTGGCACATCGCCATGGTGCAAAGGTTGCGGGCTTTCGCAGGCCTGCCTCCCCGCACCCCCGTTTTCGCAGGATTCATCATTCTGTGAAAGAATGATGAATCCTATGGCCTGGATTCATCATTCTGTGAAAGAATGATGAATCCAGGCCATTGTTAGGTAATTTGAGAAGATTTGGTGATCTTGTTTGAAATTTCTCAGTGGAAACATCTTCACATCATTAAGAAAATCACCAATATTTAGCACTAAGTTGCACAGTTGTTAGCTGAGATGCCAAAGGTTATACAGACATGGAGACTGAATTATCCTAAACCCCTCCTAAAGCAGATTTTAAGCACATTATTGGCGCTATGAGATAAGGAAGTTTGTATTTCTACTGTGTGAGCTATACCTGTTCTGTGTTGTCAGCTTAGAATTCATGTACACTACATTAACTTGTGAAAAAGATCATGCTTAAAAGATCATGATTTAATGATTACTCAAGCTATAACATATGCATCTGTATCTTGTATTTAAAAAATGCTAATTATAAAGTTATGTTTTACTTAGAGTGTGAAAACTAGAGTTGCATTTAGACAAACTTCCAAAATGTGTTCACAACATTAATACTGTAGTCACAGCTTGTATTGTTTGGCATAGTATGAAGTGTAGTCAGATACTGAGGAGCTATAAACTTCAGGAAGGAAGGAAAACATATTAATTTGTTCATAGGGTGGTCAAGCTGTGGGATATTGATCAGAATCAAGTTTCCAGGCAGGGTTAATTCTGCCATTCAAGACCAGTCTAGACAGATTCATGGAGCATAAGAGAATCGATGTGTTTACCTGCTGATCAAGCCCAGGAGTGAATGCAACAGGATTGCATGGACTTTATTCATCACTCAGGGCACCTTTCACTATGGGATTATGCAGTCTCAGCATTGAATAAAACCTGAGGGCCATTCTAAAAAATAATCAAGTTTGTCAACAAGGGGAATCATTTATCCACCTTCAAAGAAAAGTTGACAAGAGGAGGTCAGGGTACTGTAATAAATAATATTTAATACTGTAAATCTTTCAGAGAAAACATCCTTTGCACTGCCTGATTTTGCTTCGACTGAAGATTCATTAATCAATAATGGTCCTGGACCTTGAGAGAATGCTTATTATTTGTATGTTTACTTTGCTATTTTATTTTCTATGTATTTGTTATTTTTAAATTCTATTAAAAACTTTTTTTCAAGAATTCTAAGCACTGTGGGACAAAAACGTAAAAAACAAAATAACTGAGTGCACGGGAGGAAAACCATGAGAGATTCAAAAACAGAAATAGAAGTGAAAGGGCAGGAGTGGCAGAGAGGAAAATGTCTTCTAATTGTTCAAAAGACCAGATACTAAAGCTTTCATATTACTTTAGAATTATTAATAAACAAGAACATCGAAACAATTTGCATGCCACTATTTTGTGAGGGCATACCACACTTTACATTAAATATATTGTACAGTTAGGATTAAATAAAAATCACACAAAAAAATCCACCATATAAAAAATATGCATACTGAGGTCAATATTCAAAGGTATTAATCCCGATAATGTTTGAATTATCCGTATAAATGCAGAGTTTTGAATATTGGTGGCACTTATCCAAATATTTATTTATGTATTTATTTATTATTTATACATTTTATATACCATCATTCCAAACAGATATCCTTGATATCTTATCGGATACGTTACCAATTTTATGTTGTTACATATAATTTTATGTTATTACATATAAAATATCATTTATCTGGATAACTAAGAGATGTTTTGGGGGTTTTATGGTGAAGTTAACTGAATAACCTATTAAGCTAAGTCAGATATTTGGAGTTAGTCAAAAATGTTATTTGGCTACTCAAGACATGGTGAACAGCAGGGTTAAAGTTAACTGGGAATGTTTTCCTGGAGAACTTTAATCTTAATTGGTTATATTTTAAAGAATATAGCCTGTTAAATAATGATGCCAATAAAAAGAAAAGGAGTGGACTTGCCAGCCCAATCCCACACCCCCTCCCACAGAGAAACCAATCTCAGCCCTTTGTGGTCAATCCCCCTTCCCTTTAGCCCCCCCCCCCCCAAATAGTAAGAAAACATAGTGGGTTTATAAACCCACAAAGGTGCCATCCTTTCAATCCCCTTCCCTCAAACTGGCCAAAGATAATGAAATTGAAGACTCCCTCCAGAAAGCCACCCCCAAAGTTATCCAGGTATACACTGAGGAAATTCAGCAGCACATTTCTGTCTGAATATCCTTGATATTTTATCGGATAAGTTATCAAATTTGTGTTATTTTTTTTAAATTTACCTCACTGTGTGCATGCAAGATATAACAGAAATATATAAAAGAACGCACTCCATATTTATATAATCCAATATATGAAACAAAAAAATTGCATACATTTATATATTTTTTACTCTCATTGTACCGTTCTTAGTCTCTTCTTTGATTTTGTCTTTCTTCTGGCTATCTTATTTTTACTTTTAATGAGTAATTTAATTCTGTCCTTCTTTTCCTTTGTCCTTTCCTCATCAATCTCTTAGCAAGTCTTTTATATCATTCTGTTCATCTTTCTATTCTCAATTTCATTTTCTTTCATCACAACTCCTCACTTTAAGTGAATTTTAAAAGCCTGGCGCACACCAAAATCGGGAGATTTGTGCTCAACTTGGGCTCATGCACACCCACAGAATTTTAAAGTCGCTCAGATTCCCACATATCTCCTGCTGCATGCACATCTCACTCAATTTCAAAAAGGGGTATGGTGTGGGAATAGTCTGGGTGAGGCATGAGCATTTCGAATGTGGCCAAGAGATGTGCATGTAAATACTTACATGCCCTGGTGGAAGCCCATGTCCACTGCCACGAAAGTTTACTTCTGCTATGGAGGAGGTGTAAGTTGTAAAAATAAATTATGTTTTGTAGGGGCTTTGAAGAGTCTGGGATAACTGGGGGGAGGGCAGGCTATTAAACCAGGGATGGAGGACCTAGCTTTCAATTGGGCGAACTGGTAGATGAACTGGTGAAACTGTCAATGGCATGGATGCACACCGATTTTGAAAAACTCTGACTTACACGGTAGAAGTGGGATTTACATGGCTAGGCACACACCCTCTTAAAATTGTGAGCATATATGTACAGATATTATAAAATTGCTGCATCCCTGTGTGTGCACTGACACACCAGCCAATGTGTGCCCGTGCATTGGTTTGAAAGTTACCATCTTTATCTTCACATTTTTCATGTCTTTATCTTCCATATAACTTCTTTCTCTTAGTCCTCCATCTCCCTCTTTTATTTTTTGCTCACCTATTAGCCCCATATTGCTTCATCTGCCATATTCCCTTTGTCAGCCCCCACTTTCCTCATCCCCTAAGCCATCTACCTCCCACCCACCTCTCTCTTTCCTTCCTCCATTCTATGTTTCCTCCCATTTCACCTGAGACAGTCTTGTCTCTTTATTCCTTTTGTACTGTCTGCTCACCTTCCCATTCTTTACCTGGGTTGAGAGAACATTGAACAAATCTCATCATTGTGTGAGTTTTAGGGATGTGCATTCGTTTTGAATGAATGAGCAATCCACAACATATAGGTCGCTATTCATTGCATTTGTGGGGTTCCAAAACATATGGTGAACCCCCACGAATGCAACGTATCACTAATGAATAAAACCCCCACCCTCCTTACCCCCCCCCCCCAAGACTTGCCAAAAGTCCCTGATGGTCCAGCGGGGGTCCTGGAGTGATCTCTTGCACTCAGGTCTTCGGCTGCCGGTATTCAAAATGGCACCAATAGCCTTTGCCCTTACTATGTCACAGGAGCTACCGGTGCCATTGGTCAGCCCCTGTCACATGGTAGGAGCAATGGACAGCTGGTGCCATCCTGTCTCCCCCAACCCACTCTGTGGGTCTCCCCCAACCCACTCCGTTTAATATCAAATCCTCATCATTTCAAAAAGGCTTTAAAAACATTCTTTTTTCAACAAGCATTTAACATTCCCACTAAACATCTCCCCGATCAAAAATGAAACTCCATCCCCTAAATTTCTCTCATCAGATACATATTACATTATCGTCTCTCTTCTATTATCCCATCCATGTTCTTTCTAGGACATTACAATTCGATAAGTTGCTACCCCCCCCCCTCTCCTCCCCCCTCCATCCCTTTTACCCTCCCTACTCTTTACCCATGGCATGTTACCATTATTATTATTTTGTTATTTAATAATTTGTTTTAGCTAACATTTATCTAGCTATTTAGTTAAATTTATGTATTTTAAGTTTATTTTAGTTATATTTTATTTTTACTTTATTTTAACATATTGTAAACCGTTTTGATAAAATTTTATTTTAAAAAGCGGTATATAAATACTTTTAAATAAAAATAAATAAAAATTGACAAAAGTCCCTGGTGGTCCAGCGGGGGTCCTGGAGTGATCTCTTGCACTTGGGCCATCAGCTGCCAGTATTCAAAATGGCGCCGAAAGCCTTTGCCCTTACTATGTCACAGGGGCTACCGGTGCCATTGGTCGGCCCCTGTCACATGGTAGGAGCACAAGATGGCGCCAGCTGTCCATTGCTCCTTCCATGTGACAGGGGCCGGCCAATGGTACTGGTAGCCCCTGTGACATAGTAAGGGCAAAGGCTAATGGCACCATTTTGAATACTGGCAGCTGACGGCCCGAGTGCAGGAGAATTCTCTAGGACCCCCGCTGAACCACCAGGGACATTTAGCAAGCCTTGGGAGGGTCAGGAGGGTGGGGGGTTGTAGTTAATTAAATTGAAAGGGTTGGGATGGGGGGGGGTTAACTTTAATGGGAAACAAATACCATACATAACGAATGGATGAATCGGGGTCCCCCAAAAACGGATGTAATGGATTTGGGTCCTGACGAGTACAAATACTGAATCAAACGTATCCGTCCCTGCTGCACATCCCTAGTGAGTTTCCTCACTCCAAAGGATATCAAATCTTCACAAGAGTGCACTGTTCTGTTTGCATGTCTCACTCGGCATATAAAAGTGTAGCGGCGCAGGGAAAGAAGAGTCACGTCAGACAGGAGTCTTAGGGAAGAAAGCCATCCTCTGATCATTCTCCGATCCCAGACCCAGGATGTTGTCTTTATTATATCGAGTTACTCAATTCTACAGCAACTACTATACAGTATATGATTGGCTAATACGTCCTACGTGCTGATACAACATGTTGCCTGCGTGCATGCCTACGTAGCTATGGCTACAATCATGCTGTAACTAGGGAAGAGGTTTATTTATACTAAGAGCTTAAATGTGGAAAAACAACAGCTAAAGAAATGCAGACTTTGTGTCTGTTCAGAACGAGATAGGCAAAATCCTGAGAATGTTTATGCAAACTCAGCGAACAGTGTTAATGTGGGCCTTTCAGTGAGGAGTGCTAATGCAGGCCCTTCAGCTTCTGTGGTTTGCCAACAGAAGAGAAAAAGTCTGCATAGCAACATAAAAGTGGCCCCTAGCCCCAACATTACTACCTAAACCTCACCTCGAGCTACTAGGTGCGCTTTCTTTAGTAGCATAAATAGTTAACTAGTACAAGGGCCTTGAGATAGTAAGTCTCTCTCTCCTCCCACATCTCAAGCCCTTCCCCAGCTTGAAAATGCCCAAAGTGAAAATTGTGTTATGGGCATATCGCACAGGTTAACGCTATTGAAAATGGAGTAGTTATTTTCAGCGTTTAAAACTGTGCAATATCATGCATTATGGCTTTGCGAAGCCATCCCAATTTTACAAAAGTCCCGCCCCCAACTCCGCCCCAATCCCTCCCCTTTTAAAAATTTGCATCACACCATGCATTATGATAATTTTCAAACAAACATTGGTAGTTTTTCTTTGAAAATTAGTGACTGCACAATTTTCACCTACTCTGGTGCCGGTGGCCGAGATGAAGAAAATAGCACATGAATTTGCAAAAATGTCATATACATGTGCTGTTTTTCTTCTTTGACTGAAATATACAGTTCCTTAAAGCTTAGCTAAAATTATTTGTGTTATTGCAGGCCATGCATACTTTTAGCTGCTCAGAGAAGTGCAATTTCTAGAAAAGCAATTTTATCAAGGTAATTGTTCTCTCTTCCCTTTCTTTGCACTTTCCTTCCCCTTCCTCTGCTATCTCTCTCCTTTTTTCCCTGCTATCTTCGTGCTTCTCACCTCTTTCTTTTCCTTTTTTGTTTTCCCTCTGTTCTCTTCTAGGGATGTGCATGACTGCAATTTTAGTTTATTTTGTTTTTGGGCCACTTTTGGCCCAAATTTAGATTTTTCTTTTTTTGGGGGGCGGGAGGAAGTCATTTAATTTTGTGGGCCCCCTTATCAGGAGGATGAGTGGGTCCATGAGGTTATATAATATTTGTTCCATTTTAATCAAGCTATTGTTAAGGTGTGAATTTTGGTTTATGGTGTATTACTACTAGGTATGGTTGATTTCTTTAATGCATCTATTCCTGTTATAACAGGGAAGGGTTGGTTTCTCAAAAGGAATAAAGTTTGTAGATAATCTCATGTAAAATGTCTAACTTATCCTGGTAGTTTACATCATTCTAATTTTAACACTTTGAGGTTGCTTACAATTGGCTTATATTAATGCTTGATCTGTAAAGCAAAAATCTGCAAACATTTAAGATTTGTTAGGTTAGTTTATCTCAGAGTCTAGCAATTTAGAGTCTGATACTCTTTTTGAACAATGTATGCCCTCCTAGGTACCCTAATGAGGGGGGCTCTTGAGAGAAGAGGCGGTGAGGTTTTAATTATTTTTGAAAAGAATGTGAAGGTTGTAAAAATTCCTTCTATTTTTCTTAACTGATATGAGGATATATTGTTGAAAATGTTCCCTTGGATTTTTTGTTTGTTACACAATCCCGTAAGTTTAAATGTAGCTAAAGTTAATGAATCTAACACATTTAATTACAATTTTGCATTTGCAGTATGAAAATTCATTGATATTAGGTGATTTTAACTTCATTATGATGATGATCAGCTTGTGGCTGTTAAAACATTCAAGTCTTTGTTAATTGCTTTAGAAATACATCAGTTGGTTAGAGAATCTACACCCAAAGCTGGCTATGTATTTGATTTAATTTTGGTAGCAGATGATGTAATAAATAGTAATGCTGTTTCTTTGATTAAGAATATTTCTGTCTTTGAACGGTCTGATCATAAGTTGTTGTTGTTCAGTTTTCAAGTTGTCAAAAAAAAAACCCAAACAAAAAACCTAATCAGTTACAACATGCATCAAGATAATAATCCAATAACCAAGAGAGATGAACTTGCACATATATATTTGAAAAAATATATAAAAAGTTTTATAATGATATCTTCAATATCAACATAAATACAATTTATAAGTCAATTTATACAGTTGACAATTTACAAATTGAACAGATTATTGAAATGCAAGCTTTTGCTGAGCAACAGATAAGAGGGAACCTCAATGCTGATTTGTTCAAGGAATTATGGGACGAGCCCAACCACATTTTGATTTTTCCTCTGTGGAACAAGCAGTTTCCTGGCAGAATTTAATTTTTCAGCAAATTTATGATTTTGCTGCTCCCAGTAAGGTAGTGCAGAGGAGGATAAGTAAGCGCTATGCTCCATGGTTTACCAAAGATTTACTTGAAAGTCATAGATCATGATGGGATAGTGAAAGGAAATTGCATAGATTTCATTCAGAAGCTGACAAAATTGTTTATTATAATTCTCTATCTATTCATCAAACACAAAGTTGAGATTTCAACTATGTTCTCTCACCCTAGCTTGATAGTACCCTGTTATGGAGTCCATCAAGCTAGGGTGAGAGAATGTTGTAGAAATCTCAGCTTTGTGAGACTTTCCTCACTTCAAATGATGTCAAATTTTCATCTAGGTGTACTATGCTGTTTGTACATCTTACTCTGCATGTAAAATTGGCCCCTAAACCAACATCTCACCTCAAGCTATTAGCTGGCCCTCCTATAGAGATATAAATAGTTGAGTACTATGAAAGCTTTGTAAATAGTCAGTCTCTCTCTCTCCTAGTATGACAGTTGGAACTTTTCCTTATGATTCTTTTATGGACTATATGGAACAGATTTATAGTTGGTTAGGAGAAAATGGTTTTCTTTTAAATTGTGATAAACTTCTATATTGTGGTTGGACAAGTCTGTACTAATTGTATCACCTAAATTAATAAGTGATTTGCTTGGGTTCTTCCATGATGAAACCCATGATTTAGGGGCCATTCTTGAGTCTAAATTATCTTTAAAACCTCAAATAAGGAAAGTAGCCAAAATGTCATTTTATAAGTTGCGTTTGATTTATCTCTTATATCTTAATCTTTCATCATTTGATTTTAGAAAGGTTATACAAGCTATTGTTCTGAGTAATTTAGATTACTCTAACTCAATTTATATAAGCTTGCCAATGAATTTATAATATGTTTTAGATTTAGTTCAGAATGCTGCAGTATGAGCTCTATGTAATTTGCATTGGAGGTCATATCACCCCCCTTCAAGAAGGAATTGCATTCGCTATCTATTAGGGATGTGCATTAGTTTGCTATGAAATAGGAAATATAGATGATAGTTCCTATTTTGTCGTGGTTTGGGAGGTCACCGAAATGATAGGAAAACCCAAAAAATTTCATGTGTATTTCTTATCTTTTTTTTGGGGGGGGGGCACATTAAAAAAATCCCAAACCCACCCCAACTCTTCAAATTTAATTAATTTCAAACCCCACCCTCCTGATTCCCCCCAAGACTTGCTCGACACCCCCCCCCCCCCATCCCAAGACTTACCAAAAGTCTCTGGTGGTCCAGCGGGGGCCTGGGAGCGATCTCCCCCTCTCGGGTCATTGGCTGCCACTAATCAAAATGGTGCCAATGGCCCTTTGCCCTTACCATGTGACAGGGGCTATCGGTGCCATTGGTCAGCCCCTGTCACATGGTAGGAGCAATGGATGGCCCATGCCATTTTTTAAGATGGTGCCGGCCATCCATTGCTCCTACCATGTTACAGAGGCTGACCAATGGCACTAATTTTAGTTTTCTTAGAAGCCTCTCATGAGGGATTTTGTTGAGCACCTTCTGAAAATCCAAATGCACAACATCTACCAGTTCACCTTTATCCACATTTATTTACCCCCTTCAAAAAAATATAGCAGGTTTGTGATGCAAGACTTCCCTTGGGTAAATCCATGCTGGCTGTGTCCCATTAAACCAGTCTATCTTTAGAAAACACCTCTGCTTTTTAGAGATTGAGAGACAGAATGCTACATGTGATCTATTGTTGTACTGTGGACAAACAGGTAGCTTCAGAGTCAAAGATCTTGTTCCAAATTGCTGACAAAGAAATGAAAAATTGAATGTCATTCACAAAGATTCTGTATCCTGCACAAAGCCCAGCAAGCAGCTTACATAAAGGGGTCAGGTAGATGTTAAACAGGGTCAACAATAATGCTGAACTCTATGGGACATCTGTATAGAGTGGATGCAGCCAAAATGTTCAGAAGCTATACACACACTCTGTCACCTGTTGGATAAAAATGAAGAGAACCATGACAAAACAACTCTGCTAATGCTTCATTCGCCTAGTCTGTCTAACAAAAAGGAATGGTTGATAGTTTCAAAGGTGGCTGAAATATAAAGGCACCCTAGTATGAAGCTTTGACCATTGTCAAAGCCACATTTGATGTCACCAAGGCAAGAGAGAAATAAGATCTCAGTATTAAATGATTTGCAAATGCCAAATTGGAAATAGCCTAGAACAATTATCTATTTATTTATTTATACTTACAGCCCGCCAATGCCGATGGCTCTAGGTAGCTTAAAGAGTTTTCATACACAAACAAGCATGACTATCATGAAGAAAATCATCTAGTTGACTCAAAACTATAGACTGAATGATCTTTGCCAAAAAAAGGTAGTGATGATACCGGCCTATAATTTGTCATATTATTCAGATCTGGATTGGCCTTCTTCAGCAATGGATCGACAGATGAACATTTCAATGAAGATGGTAATATACAGTACCTTCTGCCAGGGACAAATTCACCATTTTGTGAGAAAAGGAATGAAGGTATCACTTAAGCTTTTAGAATAGATGAATGATATGGATTCAGGGGGCAAGAAGATGGTGTATGGCTTCAATAATTTGTTTCACCACAGTGGAAGCTCCAAGTTGGAAATTGGTCCATTTAACTTCAGAGGTTTCATATGGTCCTGATCTAGTATGCTCCTTCAAGGGAAGCAAATCACAAATAGTTGAAACTGTGTTCATGAAGTAGGTCATAAATTAATCATTTTACATCGCTGCTGTGGAAACTCCATTCTTAGGGGGGGGGGGGGGGGGCTGTACTAAATGTTTAACAATATGGAATAGTTTGTGTAGATTGTGATTTACATCTTGGAGCCATTTAGAAAAGTAAGCTTTTCTTATGGTTATCACAAGCTTTACAGTAAATATTCAGATGTTCCTTATAACGAAGCTGGGTTAACTAGTTAGGGAAGAACAGCATGATCTATGTTCTTCTTCTTAGTTATTATTGTTGCTTCAACCTGTCATTGAGTTCAAATTACAGAAGACTTGGCAGAGAGCTTTTGCAGCTCTTCTGCTGTGGAACTCTTTATTGATGATATGGAGAGTGTTACACTTGCCGACCGTGGGGATCCATGGTCGGCTTCACTCACCTCCCACGTAGTGGCAGCAGCAGGCCCGGGTTCCCTGGCTGCATCAGGGAACCACTGCCGACGCAAGCCATTCCATCCGGGAGCTGCAGGAGCCTCCCCTCTCTCTCTGCGGCCGGGATGCTGCTGACTGCCACTCCTCTACAGGCCCCTCCTACACAACCGCGCGTGCCTTTTCCTGGGCATTAAAGGGCCAGCGGTGGGAAATGGCTGCCGGCCCTCCCTGGTTACAACACTGCTCCAGCCTATTTAAGGCTGCATCTGGCTCCCAGCAGGCAGCTTGGCAACAGGTCTCCTTGCTTCTGGCAGGTTCCCTTTTTCCCCGCTTTCACTCCTATCCTTCATGCCTCTTTGCTTGCCCACGGACGACCTTGGACCAGACTCTAACTTTGAGCTTCACCACCTGCCATGAGCTAAGACAAGACACTGTCTATGAGCTTGACCACCTGCCACCACTTTGCGTGGATACTGCCTTCAAGCCTACGCCGCCTGCTATGACCCCAGCCTGAGCACTGACTCAATCCTGCGCTACCCTCAGACTCTGGCTGCTGCAGAGACTCCATGTAAGTCCAGCCCGCCACAGTACCTGAGGGCTCAACTTGAGGGGAATGAGGGCTGGTAGTGATGAAGCCCAGCAGCGGTCTCTGCCACCTTCCTGTCTCACCAATCGACAGAGGGAACCTGTGGGGGCCTCCCTACAGGTGAAGACAACTCCTTCTCAGCCCAAGGGTCCATGAGCAGAACAGAGAGAAAGTGATTATTTAAAATTTAGGAAGAAGATTAAGACTGTTTTATACACCAAAGCATATGTGAACTTAGAGGACTAGTGCAGTAATGGGTTGAGAACTATGAAGTGTAACTATTTTAAACTCTGTTTCTTTTAATTTGTTTAATTATAATGTCTTATGATGATTTATGTATTTTATTTTTATTTTATTATATACATGTTTATTGTAATCTGCATTGAACAATATGGAAATTGCAGAGTATACGTTGGGTTTCAATAAAAAATACATTTCAGAAGTGTGCACTATATGCAAATTTTGTGTGCACTATTTTCCAAAATGAATAAAAAATATATATTTTTTTTTTATGGAGAGAGGTTGAAGTTATTTTCAATTTGTTGTGGAGTTAATGAAACAGATTGAAAATGAGCATTTTCAGTTTGTATTACCATTCATTTTTAAACAAATGCATATCCCGATCCTCTTCCCCAGGCATGGGATAAGATGTTTCTTGCTTCTGAGACTTGGCTGCAGGTGCCACTGGAAGAGGTTAGTGGGGTAGTGGTGGAGGGCTGATTTGAGTCCTCCAGGCCCAGAAGTGAAAACAGAGATCTAGATTTAACATTTTTCTATTAATTGCACATGAATAGTGCCTGTGCTAAAATTACTACAACTCTTATTTTTTTTTTTTATCTCACCTGCCATATTTTTACATCACAAGCTGAGAAGTGCCCAGACAGGCTTTTCCATGGTTTGGGTTGCTCCTGGTGTGTGAGAGAGAGAGAGAGACACTCTTTATAAAGCTCTCATATAACTAAACTATTTATACCACTAGAGGAGGGGCAACTAATAAATCAAGGTGAGTTTTTGACCAAAAAAATGATGATGATGGCCAAAGTTTTGGGGGGCAATTTTACATGCACAGTCAGAGGTATGAACAGCACAGTACACACCAGTGAAGATTTGATGTGATTTGGAGTGAGGAAAGTTACACAAAGATGAGATTTGTACAATGTACTCTCTTCTTTTTGTACCTTTCCTCACACCAAATCACAACAAATCTTCACAGATGTGTACTGTGCTGTCGTACTTCTGTCTGTGCATGTAAAACAGCCCCCCCAAACCTAGGCCACCACCAAAACTTCACCTCGAGTTGCCCCTCCCACAGTGGTATAAAAAGTTGACTAATATGTGTGCCTCCCCAGAGGTGCGCTCTCTCTCTCTCTCTCTCAATCTTTCTCTTTCTCCTGCACCCCCCCCCCCCCCCCCCCCCCCACCTCTCCTGCTACTGCCTGAAATGGGATTTGCAATTTTTAGCACAAATCTTGTTTCGGGCAAATTGTACAGCATAATGACAGGAAAAAAGGTGTAGCTATTTCTAGCATTAAAATGTGCGATAATGTGTGTTACGCTATCGCACGCAATGCTAAGAAACTCTCATTTTAATATACTGTACCCTAACTCTACCCAAACATTTCCCATTCAGGAAAAATGTTAAAATTTGCATACACATCTCACAATGCTTTATTTATCGCAGGCATTAGGGCATTATCATGGGCATTAGGGCCCTAACTCTTGCGATAAGGCCCTAATGAAATTTGTTAAGTGACCCTGAGAGTAGTGGAAGGAATGGTATCCATTTCTCCAGAAGGCAGCAGAGGGTTGTGATCAATGGGCTGGGGTTGAGTAGTATTTTCCCAGCCCCCATGGCAGCAGAGGCTGCAGTTGGAAGGCGGTGGTATAGAGGAGTGGTATCTCTCCACCCCAGAAAGCAGTGGAGATGTTGGGAGCACTAGACTTCCTCCTGCTCCACAAAGCAGCAGAATATGAATTCAAGAGTCTTGGACAGGAAGAAGGAATTTCCTTGCCTGTTTCATAAATGGCACCAAAGGAAGGAGGATTCCTGCCTGTACTCTACATGAAACACAATGCTGCCAGGCGTGCCAGCACATCCTTCTTTTCTGCCTTCAGTGGAAATAAGCAGACAATTCCTTACTAGATGCAGGGAGATAATAGGAGGGTCCTCAGCCCCTGTAACACCTATTTGTTATCCTTCATGGGGGACAAGCTGATCCTGGTCTTACTGTTTAAAATTTTATTTAAAAAAAAGTACTTCTTGTCAAACTACTGGCTTTTAGGTTCTGCCTGACCTTGGCCTCAAGTTATAAAAACTAGTCAACCCAGATTAATGCCAACCAGTTTACAACTCTACTATACACAAGTTAATAGTTGGAAACCATACAAGGCTAGTAAGGACCAAAAAACCCCATAGAGCCTTATTCTTTCAAATGAGCAAAAATTGATATAATCACTATAATTCCTGCTGGACATGGGCTTTATCACTCAGTCCACCTTTATATTTTTTCTTATTAATATCCCTTTTGGAAGTCAACATGGGGAGTGCTGCATACATCTACTAGCACTATAAAAATGATGAGTAGTTGTAGTAGTGAGGACAAAGACTGAATAATTAACTGAATGGAAGTACTGTTGCTGGATGGAAATACTTCTTGCATTGATGAAGGGAAGTGTAGAATTTGCTCTCCATTGTGCAAGCAGATTGGTTCATGCTATGATTGTAAATGGAAAGTGATTAGACTTTTATAAGCCTGTGTGGCGGGGAACAATAATACTAGTGAAAAAGCCATTCTGTAGACTTCAAATTAATGGCCTTATTGTACTGCTACTGCTACTAGGGGGGAGGGGAAGGTTAGTGAGGGGGAGTAAATCTACCCAAGAGCTCAATATTTATTGTTGATCATTATTTTTATAATCAAAATAGTTCAGAACTAGACTGACTCACATTTTTGAAACATTGTTAATTGAAGCTTGAACAACTACTGCACATGCCATGTTTATGTGGAGAATTCTGTTTCCAGTGTTGGTCATTTAGCATATCTCATAAACAATGTAGTGTATTCTCTTGAAAATGTAAAGTAAACAAAATATCTATGAACAATATAGTTTTGGAAGTGATTTGCTAGAAATAATTATATTGGAAATAAGATTATAGGATCCTATTTCGATAGGAATCTAAAAAGTATCCATATACTTATACAAATAAACACAGACAACTATTGTCAGAACGCATACATTTTATACAGTTTAAAAGCTTTTAAATGTTAAGTCTGACTTTAAGATATCACTTTAAATAATTACTTTTCATTAGGCGTCTTTGGCATGGTTCATCATTTACCATGCCAATCTTTTCTAAATGGGTTTGTGTTTTTAGAGAAATAACATTTTTTGATTTATTTCTAATGCAATCATTTAAAATGCTATAACCATCATTGGAAACCTTTCCTGCATTGCATGATACAAAATGCATGCTTTTAATTTTGTCCTCCAAGGGAAAATGAAGTTTACAAGGAGAAGTAATTGACAATTTTATGATGACTGTTGACCATATCTATTAATATCACAAAAGAAAAATCCAAACCTGACAGCTACTTAAACTTTTTTTTGTTTTTCATTGCAAATGTAACATACTTTATCTAAGAACAGCTAATCCAAATGTAATGCCCACTGGATTTTGTGATTCTTAACCTGGGCAGCTGCGACTGTCCATCGCCATGGAAAGGGTGGGAGGAGGACTCTGTAATGCACACTCACATACACAAAATACTCTGCAGACCAGATGTCGAATGAAATTCACCACATATTCATTACAATAAACAGTATTAACAAGCTTTGTACCTGAGCCATAACATGGGTAAGCTATCTGAGCATCCTCCACTGTGCAAGCAGCATGTCACCTCCAGCCTGGCTCACTGCAACCAAGCAAGTCCATTTGCCACCCAGGAGAAAATCTCAGGCATTCCAGTTACCCGCCGCGTCTAAGCAAGGTGACTGCACCATCGAAAGATGTGGTCATCCAGTCTGCCACCGCCGCAGCAGGGCCAGTGGGCCCTGGTGTCAGACAGCATCCTTTGCATCAATGTCGTTTATCATGTGATGTGCACTGTCTCAAGCTGGAAACCCCACCTGGCTCAGGTACACCTGCCATAGGGCCTGAATAGTGAGAAGGCTTATCTGGAACCCTCCCCACCCAGCTGCGGCCAATGACTAGGAACCCATCAGCACTCTTTGTATGGAATTAGGATGCTGGGCTTGATGGTCCCTTGGTCTGACCCAGTATGGCATATTCTTATGGCACATTTCAACTTGGCCAAGAACAGGTCCTGTCCCATATCAGTATCGAGCAATCCACGCACAACCAGACTTAGTGTCTTATCTGCATGCCACCCCAGCACTTGACAAAAGTATCAATTTGCTTGCTTAATTTTTTCATCCAACGTGTCCAGAGTGGTGAGATGAGGAACTGGTGGCAAGGGATGATCTCTGACTAGATGAGCATGGTGCTGGATATCAAGGACAGGGTGACTGCGATGTCACTCCTCATATTATCTAGGAGCAGGCATCTGGGCATGACTCCCAAGTCATTGCCTCCAAGGTGTATGATTAATACCTCTAGAGGGGCAAATTTTATCAATTGCTGCTGTATCAGAGGAACCAGCTGATCCCAACACATGCCCCTGTGACCCAGCCATTGCACTATGCCGTCCCTCAGCGTAATGCCCAGCAGTCAGACAAGGGTATTTCTCTTCATCTGGTGCTCCACCCAAATTACAAAAGAGTGCCCTGTGATCCATATCACTCGATGCCACTGATGAGGGCCTGAAAGACATAAGGCATTGACAACAGTGTCACAGGGATTATAGGAAAATACACTGGTGTAATCCTGTGGGTCACTGCCAGTGTCTATGGTACAATGAGTTGCGGGAATTCATTCACCTGCCTAATGTAGGATAGATATGCCGGGGAGCGACATCTGCTGATACGCTGATTGGCGGTGCCCAGCAAACCAGATGCCATTGTGCTCGAGGCCACCCCAATTCGGAAGGAGTGAGTCTCAAATTGCTATGGCTTCAGACCAGCCACATCCAAGGTGATGTGGCTGGTCTGAAGCCACATCACCTTGGATGTGGCTTGGATGTGGCTTGGATGTGGCTTGGATGAGGACAGCATTAAACTGGTACTTGCTTAGCGGGAGTGAGTTAGCATGCAAGAGAAATTTCACCCCCCAGAGGGTCTGACTGCCTTATGAGGCACATCGTTGGCCTCTGGGCACATGGGCAGGTCCAATACTTGGGCTAAAGTGACCGATTGCCCCCGGCAAAGCTGATTAGTCTTGGATCTCCAAATCCTGATATTGAGTTTTCCATTTCTGATGAAAACATTCGAATGACATAGTGAGGGCAAAGGTAGCGCCGGCGCCATTTTGAATATTGGCAATAAGGCGTGAGTGCAGGAAGTTGCTCCCGGACCCCCGCTGGACTTTTGGCAAGTCTTGTGGGGGTCAGGAGGCCCCCCCAAGATGGCCAAAGGTCCCTGGGGGTCCAGCGGGGGTCCGGGAGCGATCTCCTGCACTCGTGACGTCGGGTGACAGGAACCAAAATGGCACCGGCGCTACCTTTGTCCTGTCATATGGTAAGGGCAAAGTGCCACCGGTGCCATTTCTATTAACACAGCCGTGGCCCGAGAGAGGGAAATCGCGCCGGGACACCCACCCCCCCCACACACACTGGACCCCAGGTAATTCAAAACATTTTGGGGGGGTTCAGGAGGGTGGGGGATTTGTTTTAAAGGGTCAGGGTGGGTTTTAGGGTTGTTTTGGTGTGCCGGTTTTCCTGCCCTCCCCCCTCCCCCGATTTACAATTTTTTTACGATAAATCGGGGGAATTGCTATTGTATCGCGGCTCTAACGATTTTTGACGATTTAAAATATATCTGACGATTGTTTTAAATCGTCAAAAAAGATTCACATCCCTATAACCCAGTATGGCAATTTATGTTCTTATATTCATATCTTGGAGGATTAGGAGCATTACTATTACATGAGCCTTCAGCTATTTCTCTCTCTCTGCCTAGCAATCTTGAAGTCATAAATTCTAAATATTACCATCTCTCTCCCCTCTTTTGGTTGTCATCAGCCCTCATTCTCATCTTTTCCCTCCACCCACAACCCGCATTGTGTGCTGTTCTTCTTAGTTTTTGTGTTTCAGACATATAACTAAAGATCTTTGCATTAAATCTTAGCTGTCAATATCTTGAACACTCCTCAAACTTTTGTAGGATCCACTTCTTGCACCCTCACTCTCTTTGGTGTAGATTAATGTATGTGTAGGGGTGTGCAGCATTTTGGGTTTTTTTTTCATTTCGTTTTTGGGTCGTTTTGTTTTAGGGACAATTTGTGGGTAAAATGGGTCGGGACAGTCTTATTTCGTTGTTTTTCAATTTCAGAGTTAGCGTGCACTAACTCCTGGTTAGTGCACGCTAACTAGGACTTAGCGTGCACTAACAAATTTAGTGCGCACTACATTGTAGGGGTGTGCATTCGGATTGACCGCATTAGTGAAACGCAACTCATTTTTTTTTTTACTTAAAAAATTGATTCGACATAAACGATCGGATTTCCCACATATCGAACATAGATATGTTCGATATGTGGGAAATCGCGATTGTTGAGCCAAAATAAAAATATAAACCCCCTCACCCTCCTTAATCCCCCCCCCCCCCCCCGACTTACCACAACTCCCTGGTGATGGAGCGGAGTGAGGACGCCATTTCTGCAATCCTTGGCGAGAAGCATGTGACGTCGGCGGCACGTTGAGTGACGCCGGCGTCACGTGATTCCCGGCTCGTTCGCGCCGGACGGCTCGTTCGGCCCAAAAAGAACTTTTGGCCAGCTTGGGGGGGCCTCCTGACCCTCCTGACCCTCCTGACCCTCCTGACTTTTGGCCCCCTTGGGGGGGCCTCCTGACCCTCCTGACCCTCCTGACCCTCCTGACCCTCCTGACTTTTGGCCAGCTTGGGGGGGCCTCCTGACCCTCCTGACCCTCCTGACCCTCCTGACCCTCCTGACCCTCCTGACGAGCCGGGAATCACGTGGCGCCGCGTCACTCAGACGCGACGTCACGTGATTCCCGGCAAGTTCGCGCCGGATGGCTCGTTCGGCCCAAAAAGAACTTTTGGCCAGCTTGAGGGGGTCAGGAGGCCCCCCCAAGCTGGCCAAAAGTTCTTTTTGGGCCAAACGAGCCGTCCGGCGCGAACTCGCCGGGAATCACGTGACGCCGCGTCACTCGACGTGCCACCGACGTCACATGCTTCTCGCCAAGGATTGCAGAAATGACGTCCTCACTCCTCGCTCGATCACCAGGGAGTTGTGGTAAGTCTGGGGGGGGATTAAGGAGGGTGAGGGGGTTTAAATTTTTTTTTTGCACATATGTACATATACCCAACTCATTGGATTTTTTTTATGTCCATATTGGCCGCAAGTGGGACCCCCTTTCGGACATAAAAAATATGAACATAAAATTTTGCTCTGCACATCCCTACTACATTGAGCATGCTTATTAGTGTTCATTAGTGTGCACTAACTCCCAGTAGTGCATACCAACTAGGAATTCATGTGCATTAATGAATTTAGAGGCCGATTAAGACCTGCAACAAAACAGGCGTTAGCACTTATGTGGTATGTAAAAAAAATAAATTATGGAATTGATTTGCTCCTAGATAGGTGCTCAACTGGGATGCTCATACACCCAGAAAGGCACCTAACTAATTGCAAATATTTGCTGATTGGGGTGCCTATATAGGCGCTCTACTGGTTTCCTATTTGGCCATTTAGATGTGGATATAGGCGCTCAATCATGTGCAAATCTGGATGATCTGGCACCCAGAAAAGCATCTAGGTAATCACCGATCTGGACGCTCACAAACGCATATTCTTGTTCAGTAAAACATGACCCTGGAATGTATTTCTAATTTTTTATTATTTTAAATAACTCTGTATTACGGCGCACTAACAATTAGTTATTTTGGAGGACCTAGTTCTACACTGGGTGAACTGATGGTCTTGGCATGGATGTGCGCCGGTTATAAAATTCCCTGACTTATGTGGCCGAAACCCAATTTGTTTGGCTGGGCCCACCTACTTGCAAAATTAGTTGCACACACATGTGTGCCAAGGCTATTTTATGACATATGTGCGTATGTGCACATATGTTATAAAATCACCGCGTCCCCGGGAGCACTGATGCACACGCATCAAGGTGTGCCTGCACACTCTTTTGAAAGTTACCGTCCCAATCAAAATAGTACACACTAAACAAAAAATGAAAAAAGAAACTAAAGAAAACCTAATGAAACAAAAAAGGAGTGAAAAACAAAATGAAACAAGCCAAAACAAAAATTTTATTGATGCACACCCTTACCATTAGTCATCCTTTTCTAATTAGAATAACACCCTCTTACCAATAGCCTGTGTTATATAATTCTCAGCCAATTTCTAATTACCTCTTAGGACCCAAACCCATGCTCCCCAGCTTATTAGTGACCCTCCCATGTGGAGCAGTTATAAAAGATTTTACTGAAATAGTAGTACATATCATCCATCACATTCCCTTGACAAATTCCCCGGTTAGCCAGTCAAAGGCATTGATCAGCTTTATTTTAATTATTTTTCCCACTACTGAGGTCTGACTAAATGACTTGTGGTTGCCAGCTTCCTCTCTGTTTCTATTTTTATAATGATACAGTATACCTATTTTTCTGTTACCCACTGAAGCCATCCTTGAATCCCTAGAGTGATAGAATAGAACATCAAATAGATCTCTAGACCAATGCTTAACTAGACAGGATTTATGAAATAATCATCTAAAGTACTACCCTTCCTCATCACTTTTTGCATTGGTGGAGGCAAGTATAGAATTTTTTCTCCATTGTGCAAGCAGCCTGGTTCATGCTATGACTGATGAATGGGAAATAATTAGACTTTTATAAGCCCGTGTTTCTGGGAACAATAGTATTAGTGAAAAAGGCATTTTATAGACCTCATATTCATTGCCTTATTGTACTGATACTGCTACTTGGAGGAGGAGAAGGTGTGTGAGGGGAGCAAAACTAGCCAAGAGCTCGATTTTTTTTTTTTCATGATCATTATATTTATAATTAAAATCAAATTTTCTACAAGTCTTTACAGCTATGCACATCTTAACAGGATCTCATTATAATGAATACTGTTCCATTCTATCCTTCCAGTCAGTTGTACTTTATTTTCATGCCTTTGCCTTCAAACAAATGGATTCTTAGGCATTTACATAAAAACACAGCCCCATTGATTCTAATGATTTGAAAATTCAGCTATTTTTTTGTTTACATTTACTGACACATTGCTTATTTGCAAAATGAGAATCGTGTTTTTTTCATATTTAGGAGCCACTGAAGCTGCTGTCCATCTCTTTCTAGACAGTTTAAATATATATTAAAAAAATGATTTACCTTGGATCAAAATATTAAAGAATATGAATAATCAGCCAACAGATAGAAAAACAGTCAATGAACCATATTGCTGATACTTCCACAGATATATATCTAACCTTGCTGTTTTAATGTACGGAGTCCTTTAAAGGCATGCTATTGTGCACAAGATTCTACTATCCACCAGAAAGTCATATAGCCTGAAAATAAGGGCTGCTTAATCTTAGAAGTTGGAATTAGACTTCTGTTCATTGAGCAGTATTGTCTATTGAAAGGTATAGATTATTCTGGCTGCTCCATGATCCACCAAGGTAGGCATTGGAACATTTCAGGAGATTCTACTGATCTGAGTTACCCAGAAGTTTCCTGCATATCATTGATGAGAATCAAGCATCTGAAAGTCATATTTATGTATGATCTTCAATATTCCATATATGTTTTAATATAGAGCTGTAATTTTAGGTCAAGATCTGTGATGACATGCTTCTGCGAAGTTTTAATTTTGCACGCGATACAGCCATATCACGTGCGATAAGCCTTTAGAAAATAACCCCATATAATTGGTATATATATTAATAACATAAAATATTAGGGATAGATTTTAAAAGCATACGTGTGCCCCTCCATAGACGTGCAATTTTATAACATGCGCCCTGGCCAATTTACGCATGACAATGAGATCGGGCCTCCCCCTGTTCCCTCCCAGTCCACTCCAGTTGAGGAGAGGCCTGGGAGTGGAACTTTCCTAACCCCTACCTACCCTCCTTCCCTCTTCTCCTCTCCTCCCTGACCCCTTAACATGGCCTACTGTTGAACAGGATTGTAAAAATGTTAATACCCTGAACTTACCCCGCCTGGTTTTCCTCCCCAGAGATAGCCAGTGATGAGACAGACTTTCAGTTTCATACCATAATTTATTAAGTAGCTTAGAGATCTTATAAAAGTTGGTAGGCTTTGTTCATTTCATTGCAAGCATACACAAATCAAGATAGCGGAACAATAAGGAATCAGATTGTGTTTCCTTACGGGAGTAAAGGAGCCCAATTTTTACAGAATATACTGTTCTAGGAGCAATGCCAATTACTCATTGTTTTAAATTTGAATTACCTTTTTATACACTGCTAAAACTGGCTTGACACACCCCCCCCCCCCCCTTACTCATCCCCTACATCATCAGGTAATTTTCCTTCATGCGCCTTTCAGACATCATACATTCTGCTTACGTTAGTGCTTTCTGTGTTTGTTATAACTTTCTTATCTCACATTTGCCCTGCACTCCCATGCTGTTCCCAGCCTCCAGCCATTCTGTCTCCGGGCTGCAAATAACATTTTGCTGACAAGTACATTTGTTTCTCTTAAGGCATTTTTATTCCAGTTACTAGTCAACATGGGGCAGTTTTCTTAAAGCAATAATTTCACCTAATTCTTCATTCCCCTCTTGATGATTATGGACAATCATCACACTCAGGGCCATGTGACTATCTTAGGTTGTCAGAGGGCGTACTCTGATCTTATCTGTCATTGTAAACATGACTCATCCTGAGGAGGTCTCTTTCCAGGGAAGCTGCTGTATCAAGTGAAGCATAGAGGTTCTGTATCATATTTGACCTCTGAATGTTGACTGTATTCAAAGTGATAGGAGACGTTATTTTAGGCCCAAAAACAATAAACAGGTAGGCAAACACATTTACACTGCTAACACAACTATAAGAAACCCCTGCAATTTCTCCTAGGGATGTGAGCCAGTTTACCAGTTGTTCCCACCAAGTAGACCAAATCCATAACTAATTCAAAATTATCCATGAAAACACAACCTTGTCCTTTTACAATAACAAATACTTTGCATTGGGATAATAACAAATAATCATTTGTGCATATGGCTGTGATAATTCATTAATAGTTTTATTAAAAGCATATTCAAACTCATAAACCATAACTTCTGAAAATGGCTTGTAAGCACTGTATTTTTGTACCATAAATTGAAAAGAGGAATCCATGTAACTAATGAAATGACACCTGTAATGGCTAAACCTACATTTTGGCCTTCAGTAAATAGGGAGGTTTTGTTAGAATTAAGGAGATCTAATGACTGTTGCAATCCTCTCTTCAATCAGGAATAATAAGAGTAAACATTTGGAATTACAGACAAATTCAGATAATGTGTATGTAGGGTAAAACACTTGCACTGAAGTGCTCAGTATGCTTTGTGTAATGTCTTTGTAGGGCTACTAAACCACCTGGGTGAGTCCTTGCACAGGAAAGTGAAGACAGTCAGTAAAATAAAAACAAGAAATAAGGGAGAAAAATTATATACCCCTCTTGATCCCTCTTGAACCTTGAATGAGATCAGACTAGCTTCCATAGGTAAAGATAGGAGAGCTGGTTCAGGAAGTAAATATATATATGTATTAAAAGTTATGGGACTGGAAAATGCTAGACTGTTATCATTAATTTGGAAGTCTAAATAATGGCATCTGCAAATAAGTACCTAACTAGGTATTGACTAAGTATTTCAGTTATCACATGTCAAATAAGGGTACATTGACTCATGAAAGGAAAGAAAAATAGCATCTAGGTAAGGCATAGGTCAAAACAAACACAAAGAGAAAATCAGGCAAGAAGTGTAAATATTTCAGTTCATAAAATGAAGGGTGCAAGATGATTTCTGTGGCAAAGGATGGAATGGATGGGATGATTTCTGAAATCAATAACATATGACGTGTATAGTTCTCCCAGTATAGTGTATTTCTTTGACTTCGAAGCATAGCTTCTTATGTGTATGTTACTGATCAAAAACCTAATACAAAATCAAAATAAATTCAGTGAGAAGATTCCATCATAACAACATAAGTGTTCACTGAACTGACACACAAATTCATTCATTGCATTCTTCAGGTGTCACGACACACACAAATATCACAGAAGACAAACAACAATTAACACATATTTGAGCTCAAAAACCAGACCAAAAAATGTGTGGAAAGTGTTTGGAGTGTTTAGATCAATCCATAATAAAACAAAAGTCAGAATGAAAAATAGATCTGTTTAAAAATGAAAAGAAATCACATGGTGAAAAATGTTAGCTTCAAGCATTACATCTCCCATGGCAGGAAGGTTATCAATCTGGAAAATATAAAATCTGGCATACGACAAATTAAAGTAAACATTTAAACTACTTTCTTGTTTCTATTATTATGCCTGTAGGAGGCACTACCACAAGTCATCGGGTAGAATAATACCAGTTTCAATTTTTAACCTTGGAGAATAAATTCTTTCTGCAGAATCTTAGCTACAGAGATATCTTCCTTCACTATGGGGCAAGCCCCCTCCACCCTGAGAAAAAGCAAATCATTGTTAGTGCATACTTGTAATTTAGTCATAAAGTCAATAAAAATCCATTTGGATTTGCAAGAAAGGGCCTAGGGGGTGCTTTAGATGTTCCGGTGTGATGACCAAACCTTTGGATGCTTTGTACCAACCCCCACCAGTGATACCATGCCAAGGAATGCTCATAACTTTTTTCAATGTCCCTCTGTACTTTCAAAACAGCTTCAATTCTCTTTCTTTTTTCCCATAATTAACATTACCATGTCACAACTCCATCTTATTCACTTACACACTCCTTCAAATAACTTTCAATAGTAACGCTCTAGTTACATAATCAATACTCTTTCCAAAAAAGGAAGAGCCTATTCAACACTGCATTCCCTGCACTGGCAAGACACAGATTTGTATTCACTTTAAATGAAATTAAACATTCTTGCTAAATCAAAGCTATTATTATTCTCAATATTTTTTAATTCCTCACCAATATGTTTTTAAACTAAACACACAAATTCCTGTTTTTAAACTAATCACCTAGCTTGATGGACTCTCTACCTGGGTAACATCAAGCTAGATGGAGAGAATATTGCCCAAATCTCATCTTGGAGTGAGTTTCCTCACTCTGAAGGCCATCAGATCTTCACAAGAGACCACTGTTCTGTTCGTACGTGTCACATAGAATGTCAAAGTGGCCCCTAACCCCCTACACTCATACCTACCTATGGGGATGACATTATGGTCTCTCTCTCTCTCTCTCTCTCTCTCTCTCTCTAATAGGCCTTACGGGAGACATTGCAAAAGGCAATGAAACCTTATCGCACAGCCTAACACAATTCAAAGAGGTGTAGTTAAAGCTGTGCGATAGCTCTTTGCAGACAGGCTAACCCTGCCCACTCTCCGCCCCTAACTCCTCCTATTTTCTAAATTTGCATCGCATCATACGATATGGTGCTATCGCATGCGTTAAACACGTTTTCGCATGCGATAAGTCCTTAATGCATGCGAAAACGCCTTAACGCATTTTGATAACTAACCCCTTTAGATGCATAACTTTTCAATTTAGCCTAATAATGCATAGGCAGTCCAGGGGTGGGTGGGAGGCTAACTCTGATATTTAGAATTAACCACTTAAGCAATGCGGCAAACTCTGGTTGCTCTGTAGGGCTCTCCTACAGTGGGAGAGAGAGAGGTTGAGATTGACTCTATAGAGGCACATAATATTACCTATTCATACCACTTTAAGAGGGGGCAGTAGTAACTCGGGATGAGGTTTGGGGATGATGTAGGTTTTGGGGGGCGGTTTTACAAGCACAGTCATAGGTATGAACAGCAGAGATACTAACAATGAAGATTTACTGTCATTTGGATTGATGAAAGGTAAAATAAGAGTAGATGTGTACAATGTACTCTCTATCTATTTAGACTGCAGCTAGGTAGAGAGTGCATCAAACATAATTTAATTTGTATTGTAAGTAATTATTATCTTTCACATTTTACCAGCTGTTTTTATGGGTATTTGATGACATTTTTCACATCAAAGTAGTCTCACTAGAACTGCTGCAGGCACATAGTTATGCAATTAGGAAGTGGAAAAACTCACACAATTGGTGTACATGATTGCTGAAGGCTGTATCTCCCTGACTTTCCATTTATGACTATCAGTATTGTACATGTTCACAATGTAATTCAAATTGGACCTGCATGTATTATATGATGTACAATACACATATACCTAACTTGATCTAATTAAGCTTGAACAGTTGCTTCTATATATTATTACACAAGAAAAGCTCTCTTGGTGGGAGGCAAGTACATCTTTGTTAGGACACTGAGCAAATTCTAAAGGTTAATTTACTTGAATATACCATCTGATGACTGATCCAATCATCTTAAACAATGCATGAAACATAAAAATATACATAAGTATGTCCTTTGTTTAACAAAGGCAAAAACCATCAAGAACAGGGGTGGGCAATTCTGGTCCTTGAGGGCTGCAAACCAGTCAAGTTTTCAGGATATCCTTAATGAATATGCATGAGAGAGACCTGCATACACACTGCCTCAGTTGTATGCAGGTCTCAGTTGCCCACCCCTGATCAAGAACAATCACTAAACAAGATGGCAGATACTGGCAACCTTTTCAAACTGACCTTTTTCACCTCTGACTCATCACACCTTTCTCCTCCTCGCCTTCTCTCTCACTTTCTGTAAGGTACCATTCTCTATAATATAACTTTGTAACATGTTTACATATCTCATATAAAATGTTCTTATTATCTAAATACCTGCCTTTGTTTCTACTCTCTACTGCACCCACTACCCTGGAAAAGTAAACTCAGGACCTTGTATGTCATCACTAATAATATTTATATGATGACCTTCAATTTCAGAAAACTATATCCCACTCTCCCCTTCTTCAGTTTTTGCTCCACATATGGTCACACCCTAGAACAGCTGGCGGCATGTGCACTGGTGAATGGCTTCCTCTTTCCACTCTTCCTGATTCATCTTCTATCTTCATTCTTTCTATTTCTGGCCTTACTTATCTGGCTTAGAAGCCATGAACTTCAAAATTTAGCACCTGGCTTTCGTTTGGAACATCTGTTCATCTACTATAACATAAATAAAAACAAATGTGGGCCAGCTTTGTAGCACATTTGTATGTTGCTAATAAATCTGATCCAAATCTCTGAAAGTAGAGCAAACCTATCAACTTTCAGTTTCTCAGCAGAAAGTTAGACACACCCAGAAATTCTTTTGTACAAGGGAATAATGAGAAGAGATAAAAGAAAAAAGCAAGCTAGGTTGCTCAAAAATATGACATTAAAAAAAGTGATCTGTAAAAGGAGCAGAAAATCTAAGTCATATTATATCACAAGCTAACATTGGATGTTAGCATAATTCAAAAAATAGTACAGAACACACGCACGAAAACATGCAACTGGTACTTCTAAGTTGTTTCAATATTTGGAGGAATACTGAAGGGGCTTGGGGTCAATTATAAGAAATTGAAGGTTATCATAATTGATAAAGTCAGGGAGATTCATCCTGTTTTAATCATTTTTACTGATTGTGCAAGCCTTTATATTTTACAGATGCACAAAAATGTACAATTGGTAGTTCTAATGGACAAACAGTAAAACAATTGTGTTTCACTTAAAAATTTAACAAAATATGAAAAATGAATGATTTTTATTTAAGAAAGTAAAAGAAAAACAAATTCCACTGCTGCTATCTGCTAAATCCCCCCAAAATCACACTTAGCCATGCTCACTTCAGCAGCACATATACCAAACTATACTTACCTCTTCCATGGGGTCTTTGATAAACAAAGGGTGAGAGGAGATCCGCATTTGCTCTTATGTAGCTGGATCCTGCTTGAAAATTGTACCAGTGCCATTTTGTTTTATGATCAAAGCACTTATAGCTATACAACCAAATGGTGCTGGTATTGAGGCTTTGAGGCTAGCATCATTTTGTTGTATGATCATAAAACCAAATGGCCATGGTGCATTGTCAATCCTTCCAGTAAGCAAATTAGGCAGTCACATAGAACACAAATTTTGGGAGTACAAAATCCAATCAATGCATGCCCAGAGAGGTGCCATGCCAGAGCCATTACTACCAAAGATGGGAGTGCTGTGCTAGAACCACTACTACCAGTAGAAGGAAGCATTGTTCTGGAGATACAACTAGTAGGTAAGTTGGAGGAAGGGGTGCTGGTTGAAAGTTTGTCTAGGGTAGCAAATATTCTTACCGACCCTGCACTGGTGCCATTTTTGAACAGGAGCTGGTAGAGTATGAATAACTGGGGACCGCTTCTGTCCTTTTCTTTATTGGATACATATACAGAAGAGGTCAGTAGTCTTGGGGAGTGGTTAAGGAGATCCTTTCATTTTTATTATTTTACTTTTTAATGTATTGTTTATCTTGTTTCAGCAAGTAAAATGAACTAAAAGAAATATTAAAACAAAATGAGAATAACCACCCAAAATAAAAATTAAAAGAAAAAAAAAAACAAAAAAATATATTTTGCCCTGTACATACCTACTGTTTTGAGTTGTCCTGCCCAGGAAGTTCATTAATAAATTGAGCAGTGTGAGAGTAGGTCCCAAAAGTGTGAGGCTGAGATTATAAATTGGTTGAAAAACAGATGACAAAGGGTAGTAGTAAATTGAATTAACTCTGAAAAGAGAAAGTTGATAGTGAATTGTCTCAGGGATCAGTTCTGGAGTTGATTCTGTTCAATATTTGTAAACAATATAGTGGAGGAGTTAGAATGAAAACTATGGAGAATGGAAACAATTAGATACTGTTGACCTTTAGTCTAGCTGTATGTATCATCACCTTGTCCATTTATTTATACCACTTACGAGTCATTTGCAAATTTGATTACCACCTCCTCCTTTTGTAGATTAATCGCACACACAGCAGAGAACACCCCAACACATGTCCAACCCTGACAAAATATTTTTTTCTCTAGGTAGGATTTGCCAGAAAAACCCTTCTCAATAATATTAACTCTAATTACTTACAGCAGTCCAGTAGCATCTTGAAACATACACTGTTGACATTTGCTACAACTTGTGACCCACAGTTCAAAGACTAAACAATGGGAGGATAAAATTCAAACAACTGCGCCTGTCAGTATATATGTGTGAAATATGCCCAGTCATAGATTTAATATAATAATTTATAAAACACACACATAATATATGCACATTATAAAATACTTGTATCTCTACTCTTCCCCATATGTGCATTTGTAGCTGTATGCATGAATACATGTAATGCATTGAAACCAAATATATCAAACCATTGATCGCACGTAGGTTATCAACCTATTTAAAAAATATACATACATGTATTTTACATGTGAAAATAAGATAGGACTTACCTCGCATAAGTCCTAATTTACATACAGAAAGGTAAATTTTAAGAACTGCACGAGGGCGCACGTGCATGCCAATTTTATAATATATACACATATGTGCATATAAGTACATGTGTTATACAATTGGGTATATGTGCATACATATGCATATGATTTTATATTGACACACGCATTTGCACACAGTGCTGCCTTGATCGCATAAATAGGGGGGGATTTTAGTAGATACACTTGCCAACGAAATTACCTGCTTTCCCAGTTTGCCCCAGTAAAGGATAAGACTCCCTAACCTCCTAGCTAACTTGCCTTCTTTTTTACCATATTAGCCCCAACCCTCAAAACCCTGCTGAATAGCCTATCTTTTTTTAAATTTTATTGCTTACATTCCATCCATAGCAGAAGTAAAGTTACACAGTAGGGGACCCTGGCACATACTCATGCATGTAAATACTTACACTTAGACTAATGTTACAGACTCGACCCACCCATCCCCGCCCCTTTTTTGAAAATTAAAATTTGTGCGTGTACCAGGAGATATTTGCATACTCGTGCAGTTTTTAAATTCTGTGCAGCGAGCGCCGGGCTGAGTTATGTGCATAACTCCTGGCTTTGGCACACGTAGAGCTTTTAAAATCAGCCAGATAAATTGGTTTATTACCAGTTTTACAAGTTAATCCACCAGTTTGCTCAAACCTTCTCTAGGTCATCGAGACCCTACTGGTTTTTCAGCCTGAACGCTCCTCAGTTCACGCAGACTTTTCACTGAATCAATAGTACACTCTAAACATGTTTAATATTACTTACACCATTTAATTAGCAGGTGTAAAAATATGTGAGTAAGTTAGAAAATGTATGCATATGTCTTTTAAAATAGCAACTTAACTGCATATCTATTGGTCCCGCCCAGGAACACATTTTGACTACCACTTTTTTATGCACAAATATGTTCATGCGAAAGTAAAAATACACACATTTTGGACTTTTGTAAAATACAGAATACGTGAGTAGAGTCTAATTAACATGCATATATGATTTTTACAAGCATAAGGCCAGGTTTTTAAATCTATGCCCAATTTTATAACATGCGTGCATAGCCGTGCGCATGTTATAAAATCGGGGTCGGTGCGCGCAAGGGGGTGCACGCTAAGCCCTAGGGGAGCCCCGATGGCTTTCCGTGTTCTCTCCCTTCCCCTACCTAACCCTCCCCCCTAGCCCTATCTAAACCCCCTCCCCCTCACCTTTGTTGGCGAAGTTGCGCCTGCCTCTGGGCAGGTGAAGGTTGAGTGCACCAGCATGACTGCTGTGCTGGAGTCCTCTGTCCCGCCCCCGTCCTGCCCCCAGCCTGCCCACTTCTCACTCATTTTTTCAAGCCCCGGGACATAGGCACGTCCTGGGGCTTGTGCGCTTCGCCAGGCCTATGCAAAATAGGCTTGGCACACGCAGGAGCGGGTTTTCGGGGTTACGCGTGTAATATACGCGCATAACCCTTTGAAAATCCGCCCCATAATGTTTTGAAAATTCACCTTTAATTGGAGTATGGCTACTAGAAATATTCTATAAGGTCTAAAATTTAGGCCCAGACAAATTTATTTTTTTGGGCTTATGTTTATTAAACTACTATGTACCAAGTCCTGAAAGACACTATAATTAGAATGTAAAATCATAAACTGCATCTGATTTCAGCAGCTTCTATGTATTGTGCATATATATCTTTATCTATATCTATATATATAGATATGATAATTGGTTAATTTAGTCTTTCATACTGCTTTTCCCTAAAGCTTTGTTTAGTTTGCTTAAACATTGTTTACTTTATTTCAGTGTTTTCATTTTGCTCCCTTGTTCTGGCTTGTCTGCTCATTTTCCTTGCTTCTGTATCATAAGCTGTGTTTTTCTGTTTCTAATTAATATCATACAAATTAATTGCTGTTTGATTACCATGTAATTACACCATGAGTCATGACAGTTTTAGACAAAATATATAATATCTATATCCTAATAGAATGATAAATGTTTAGCTAACATTCAAGAACATTATACATATGTTGTAATTTGCTGGAATTTGATGTGATCATTTTATTTATTCAGTTTTCTCCTACTTAACCTTATAGCTCTATGGCAAAAAGACAGTCAACCACACATATCTATATAGCTTATTATGGGCATGGCCTAATCAAACCAAATAAAAATGTGTTGTATATTATCTGAGATGTTCTAGAATAGGATTGGCTTTATCTGGCTGCAGCATATTGCATAACCCAAACAGACAAATTGTTTGACAGCCATAGAAGACCAATTACTTTCTGAAAATTTGGTTATTAAATATTTGTAATATGAAATCATAATAAAGTCCTATTGATGTCTCCAGCACAATTTTTAAACACGTTACAAATATGCAGAGAGAAAATTATTCTACAATATTAGTGTTCAAAATAAATAGTGAATTGTTGTACTAAAATCTTATGATATTTTTCTCATGTATTATTAAGAAAAGAATGTAATAGAATAGAAAATGTACTTTTATCTATAGCATTTGCTAAAAAATAAAGGGACATCATTTAGAAAAGAGAACATTTTTCTTTTGGAAAAAATCATGGGTTTTACTTTTACCTTTGCATATCCATGGCAAATAGCAAAATGAATACCAACTGCATGTCAGAACATTTTGGGGTCTATTTACCAAAAGATAGCTTTAAAAATGGTCACATACATGAAAATTTTAAGAAGCCGGGAAATACACACGGAGAGAAAGAGAGAGAGAGAGACAGACAATTTGACACTCTATATATCTCCCACTGTAAGAGGGGCACTTTCAACTCAGGGTGGGCTTTGGGGGTGGTGTTACATTGGTCTGCCCAGGGCACAATGATCTGTAGACCCTTGTAACACTGCCCTCCCCTCAAAACCCGTGGGAGATATATAGAGTGTCAGATTGTCTCTCTCCCTCTCTCTCTCTGTCTCTGTCTCTCTCTCTCTCTCACAGTCACTTGTGCAAGCATGTTATTAAAATACGTCCATAAAGGCCACACTCATTTGCACTGCAGGGTTATTTTAATTGATACGTGTGTATTTGCACATACAATACAAAATTAAGCATATCTATGCTCGGGTGCCAATACATGCATCTATGGGCACATGTGTGTTCCTTTTAAAATTAGCCAGTGTTATAATGTACCATGAGGTAAATGCAAATAAAGTGCAGAATTTGTGATTATTTCAAATTTCTGCAAGTTATTTGCAGGCTCATAAATCAAAGCAGCCAAACTGTGTCATCTGAAAAGCAAGTCATTATCATGGCACCAAGCATGGCAACTTTAAGACATGCAGCTAATTTTCTCCTGTAGCTTTGTTCCCAGGATACAGTTTTAAAGGGGTTGGATGGCCCTATAACATTCTCCCCTTCCCCTTTGTTCAAAAATCTGGAGTATAGTGGAACTCTACGACCCTCTCCTAGATCCTGATGTAAAACAATTATGAACCCCCTTAAGGCCCATTCCCTGGTGAAAAGCCTCACCCCTGGTACCCAAAAATGTCCCCCTACTTCCAAAATACCCAGCCCCCACCATTCTGGATTCCCTCCCTCATACGCTTATTGTGAACTTCCTAGTGGACTAGTGTGATCCCTAGTCACTTCTACCAGCACCATTTTTCAAAATGATATCAGTTTAACTCAAGCACTCTTTTTCCCCAAATGTGGGAAGGGAAAAGGATTGCTTGGGTTCAGACAGTACCATTTAAAAATATGGTACCTGTGAGGGAAGAAATAACTGGGGTTCATTCCTGTACCTACGAGACCACCAAACGTTCACAATAAACCTATAGGGTGTCCAGAAGTATAGGGTGAATTTGGAAAGGACAGTTTTGGTTACTGGGAGTGGGGCTTTTCACTGAGGAGTGAGGCTTTAAGAGGGTTTGTAATTGTTTTAAATTAGGGTCTGGAAAGGGTGCAGGGAGATATGAGTGGTGGGACCACTTGCCTCCAGTGATTTTTGAACAAGAGGGTTGGGGTGTCTCTTACAGGTCATCTGGCCCCTTTAAAAAAAATGTCCCCAGGATAGAGTGGGTTTGCCATTGTATATTGCCATGACTGGGAACACTCAAAGGGGTAGATTTTTTAAAGCCCACACATGCGTCCCTGTGTACACGGTTCCTAGTGCATTCAAATGGACATGCTGATTTTATAACATGCACGCGGTGATGTGTGCACAATATAAAATATGATTCCCGCACGTACATGCAGGCCAGATTTTAATATCTGCACGCACATGTGCGGGCAGGTGGCCTCTCACGCGCACAAGGGGGGGGGGACGACTTTATAAAATAACATGCAGTGATGTGAGAAGGCCTTTCCCAGTTCCCTCCCAGTCCACTCCTTGGGACCGGGAGGGAACTGGGAAAGGCCCTGCCAGTGCTCTAAGGAGCAGACATAAGCTGTGCGTGCTGGCCGGCCCCCACCCCAGCCCATCCCTTTTTGATGGCCCAGCACTTCTACACGTAGTGGGAGATACACGTGTGGCCGGGCCATTTCTAAAATGTGCTCGGCCTGCGCATGGCCCTACCACACACGTATCTCCTGGTTTTTGTCCATGAAGCCTTTTGAAAATGTGGGTGAAAGTTCCTGGCTGCAACAATTCTAGTACAAGTTGTATGGGATTTACTAAAACTTCAGTTCTCAGATACAATAGTAAATAAATCATAGCAAAATAGCACAAAAATGCACAATTTACTGTGGCTTAGTAATTAGACTCTTGTGTTAACTAAGTTCAAGTTTAAATTTCAGTTCGTATGGGCTCATTACAGCTCAGAATTCTAAGTTGTAGATTACTGTGAATGCATGTCTAAATTGTTTATCATGATTTGTTTATATATTTTTTTATTTAAAACATTTATTAGCCAATTTCCCAACTCAAAAAGAGCTGTCTAAAGCAGTTACAAAGTACTAAAATAAACTGCATAAATTATAAATAAATATGACAAATTAAAAGCAAGAATAAAAAACATAAATCTTTCATTCAACTACATGGGCTGGCTATCAGAGACCTTACTAAACCAAACTTTCCTTCCATCATTGGTTAATCATCACTATAATCCTTCTGGTATTAATTAGGGATATAATTTTCTTTGAAATGAATGGGCAAAACATAACGTGAATCCATATTTGTTTCATTTCTGGCCTCCCAAAATGAATAAAGAGGTCCCATGAATAAAATAAATAATCTTCATATAATTTGTTTCTCATTCATTTCTATGGCCCATTGAAATCTGACTGTGTACTGCTGAGAAAAAAACAAAACAAAACTGGTAACTATAATAACCCATTGCCTATGTGACCTCATAGCCTTGTCAGTGCCAAGGCAGGACAAGTTGGCAAGGAGAGTAGCCAGAGGTTGTTAAATCACAGTCCAGCAGATTTTCAGCTGGCCTATAGTAGCTATCTGCTTCAAATGGCATATACACAGTTTAATAATGCAATGCTCTTGTAATTTATACTACACAGGAAAAATAAACCTATCATTCGTATTAGATTATTGGAGCACAAGAGTTATTTGTGGACATTGAGACAAGAAGCTCTTTTAGTTTCTCACTTTATACAAAATGGGCACAATTTCAATGAGATCAGGTAACCAATTTTTGATCAGGTGGATTTGGATTGGTGAGAAGTAGACAGGGAGAATATATTAATCAAAAAAGAAAAGGAATGGATTTTCCAAGTAGGATCAGTATATCCCAACAAACTAAGGCCTAGATTCATCAAACTATTGAATGTGATAGGAAGAGGGGCATGTTTTATGGTAATAGCTTATTTATCGCAAAGTGCGCTATCATAGCGCTTTGCATAGGTATTACCGCAAAGTGCGATAATTTTTCACACTTTGTGGTAAGTGCCACAACTGTTGTAATTCTTACCTATAACCACTGGGAGATGGAGAGAAATAGAGAGACTAGCCATGATGCCCTCATACTAGGTAGATATTTATACCTCTATGTGAGGCCCACCTAGATATTCAGGGTGAGGTTTAGGTAGGAGTGTAGGGGTTAGGGGTTTGACATTCAGAGTGAGACATATGGACAGAACAGTGCTCTCTTGTGAATATTTGATGACCTTCGGAGTGAGAAAACTCACCCAAAGATGAGATTTGTGCAGTGTTCCCTCAACCTAGCTTGATGTTGCCCAGGTAGAGAGTCCATCAAGCTAGGTTGAGAGAGTATTGCACAAACCTCATTATTGGGTGAGTTTCCTAACATTGCAAAGTGTGATAAAGCCATATCGCACAGCTTAACGCAAATGAAAGAGGTGTAGTTATTGGCCGCGTTAAAACTGTGCAATATGGCTTCGCAAGTTGCGAAGCCTGCCCACTTGGCCAGAAATCCCGGCCCAAACTCCACCCCTTTTCTAAATTAGCATCACACCATGTGTTATGGTGCTTTTTGCATGCAAAATATGATGGTTACTGTTTGCTTTTAAAAAATGGCTGTCAGAAGCTGAAGAACAGCACAAGTGAGAAACTGTGGCTGAGCAAGTAAGTTTGCTAAAGATATTTGCCCCAATATGGAAGGCATTATATTTATGTACAAAATAATTAACAGAAGTGAAGTTTTTATAGAACTAATACATTTAAATGTGACGATTCAGAGTTATACCTCATTTTGGAAATTTGGAGGTTGAGTGACTAATTCATCAGCAGAGATAATGCAAAAGTGAGCTCCAAAAATAGCATGAGGTTCAGCTTTGTGTTCCAATAAAAAGGCTTCTTTACCACTATCTTCAAAAAACATACTGATAAAAACAGTTTGCTCTCTTACACAAGTTGTCACCCATGCCCATTATGGGATAACATTCCCATAGGCCAATACTTCCGTTCAAGTAGATTATGCTCCACACATGCTGAATTTTTATCTCAAGTCCATCAGATGTTTACTAACTTTTTACAATGGGACTATACACATCAGGTTATTAAACGTGCTTTAAATATGCCTTATATGTGAATCAGGATTTGCTGTGTTTAAATTACACCCGTGTAAACTTGGACACAATTACCTATGTACTCCCTTTTTTACACAACAACATCCGAGCACAGCTAGCACTCTGAATACAAATAGCACACCAAAAAAGAGTGCTAGATTTAGGGTTACACAGTCCAAAATTCCAAGAGATTTCAAGTCCAGGAAGGTTCTTTATTTTAAATCGGCAACTCCACTGTATATAACAACCATATTCTCCAGAAGAGTCCCCTTCTGGAGAATATGGTTGTTATATACAGTGGAGTTGCCGATTTAAAATAAAGAACCTTCTTGGACTTGAAATCTCTTAGAATCTTGGACTGTGTAACCCTAAATCTAGCACTCTTTTTTGGTGTGTTACTCCCTTTTTTAACCACTTGCTACTCTATATCTAACATATGCTGTCATCAGGCTTGCTTAAACTTGTTAAACGTTTTCCAGAAACCCCTTCATTTTGACATTCACTGTGGATGTAATCTCCATTATTTGCTTACATCCTCTGAATACCAGTCACCTTGCAATGACCCTGTTTACATTCTGTATATACAGCATGTGGTCATTGTAAAGCTTGTGTGCTCTCTCTTACACTTTTGGCATTTATCCATCCAGTGTCAGGGCATTCCTATCACTTACTTTACTCATCTGATTATTCCTCCAAAGGTGTAATTTATGTATCTCTGCTCTTTCCTATATGTTGGGAGAACTACTTGTATGATTTATACCCGCATATTTGAGCATAGGTCTTATTTACACCTGGAGAGAGAAAATGTACCCCAGGTAGGGCATTTGGTGAGTGCTCACCATGTTTCCAATGTCCTTCATGTTTTTGTTATTGAAGTCTGTATCCCTCCAACTTATTTCTTTGAAAATGTTCTCCGAAATATTCTGTTATTCAATGACTAAGAAAATATGTTGATTGTTCACAAAACCCTACTGTTCCCAACTACTATGTTAACTCCATTTGATTGTAAGATAATTGCATATGTTGGATGATAATTGCAGATTTGTAAACCATTATGATGGCTCTACCGAATAACGGTATATAAAACCCTACAAATAAATAAATACATAAACGGAGGTGATTTCTCTCGTTATAAGCTACAGCTTGAATAATTCTAGAGACCCCATCTAAATACAATGCCCCTTCATGATTTAAATATGGAGATTGGTCTGTTTTTTTCTAATATGGTTTTGACTCCTACACCTCCCCCATCCCCTCCTTCTATCATGATTTGTATCTTTACATGTGATTTTGTGATGATATGTATATGTTAGTTATAATGCAGTAGCACACCATAGGTGTACTCTTTAAAACACATCACTCCTATCATCATGCCTTGTTTTTACAGTATTTAATCATGTGATCTGCCCTTTAGCACACATTTTGATTCTGGGTTTTTAACATCTGTCACTGGAAGTGTTGTCTAGGTACGCTGTTCAATACATGCTTTGAATGCTGCTATCAAGGTGAGCTTCTTGTCGGAATTTTGTCAGCTTACGTTTAAGTTTACCAGTATTACAATTTGCCACTCTTATGTCCAATTTATTTGTTATTGTCTTTAACTGTTATAGATTTGGTCCCTCCTGATAGTTTATGAAACACGATCTATATTGGGGAATGTGAATTCAGTTGAAATACCTTTTCCTGATATCTTGCTGAAATTTTTTTCAATAAATTTAGAGGACCATGAATGCAATTGAGAAAACTCTCCCTCATATCTTGATGAAATTTATTCAATACATTTTGGATGAACAGCTTTGAGTATTATGGACATTGAAGTTCTTGCCAAATCTCTTTTGCGTTCTCTAATAAAAGGTTTGCCATGAGTTGAAGAAGGGTGTGCACAAGTGCTGAGATTGAACTACTGGTTTAATTTAGAATATTTGCCTTGGCATGAAAGATATTTACATGCAGGAAAGAACAGAAATAAATTCCCAGTGTGGTTACCATATTTTAATATATTAGAAGTTCAGTTTTGCATGGATTTGGAAAAGAAAAGGGAAACAATCCCTATTTATTTTAAATGAAAAACTGTTGAAAAAGTAAAATTCATTATTATATTTGCATATGGTAAACTTCATGGAGATGGTAACCTATGATTATGAATGTCCTGCAGCACTTCAGGCATAAACAATTTTGGCAGTCTTGCATAAGTGTTATGATGGTCCAATTCTATATCACTTCTTATTAATGCTACTGGGCAAATTATAGATTGGTGTATATTAAAAAGACAAAATACATTTATCAAATGCTATAAGTTCAGAATATTATATCTAGTACATTTGATTTTTTTATTATTTGATGACTTCTCATGTTATATTTATTTATTTATTTTTTAAATTATATACCACATGCAGTACAGACCAAATGAGACCAAGTTCACCAATCAGAAATTAAATCCTGGGCTTGGTCTATCTATAGGCTTGGTCTCCTGTTAATATAGGATCTGATGGGTCTGAACCTTTCTTTCCTTGGATTAAATTGTATCCTGGCTCTGGGTCTGAAAAAGGCTATGATAAGGTCATTAATGGAACCCTTAAGGGAGGTCATTCATTAAAGGATTTCTCTCATTTTGTGTCTATGGAAAAAATGTTTAGTAAATGACCCCCTTAGATTAAATGAAGCAGCTCATCCTTAGGATCTTTACCCCTGAAGGCTTTTGATGACATGCTGGATTGAGGCAGCTATCAATAAGTTAAACAAAAACTTAATTTATAAATTATCTGCTGACATACAGGATAACACCATCTACATCTGTAAACATATATTCATAACATAAACATATTTTTCCCTTCATAAATCCTTAATTGAATAGCTAGCTACAACTATGCTCTTCAGATATGAAAGAATGTCTTCATTTACCCAAGGAGCAATACCTATATATCCTCAAGTAGTGAGCAAGCTGGAGGCAGTAGAATTGAATGGTTGCAAAAGTGCCACCTATTTTTTTTTTTTACTGACTACCACACAAAATATGCTTTGGAAAGCAGTAACTGTTACAGAAGGTTATGAGGTAATTTTTCCCCTAGGTATCTAGAAACATAATGGGCTCCTTCTGCTACAAATCATGTAAAAGTATAGCAAGAAGCAAAAACTTCTGTTGCTTGAAAAGAAAAAACAAGACCAAGTGGTTTTCGTTAGGGAGCACGTGTGGATAAAATATAAATGTTACCTTCTGAGTCCCCAAAAGAGCAATAAGTTATTCTTATGTATTTTCCAACTTAGCAGATAAGTCATGAGTGATGATAAGTTGTTAGTTCTTCCTTTTATGAACAAAAAATAGAGGTAAAACCACAAGATGAGCAACAAATAAAAAAGTGACAGAAAAAAGAAATAAGTGCAACAGGAAATATAAATGTTGTAAACAGGAATATCCTTTAATATATAATAAACATTATTATTATGATGGGTGGGGTGCCTGTGAGCCCTTAGTGCTGCAGCGTAGTTGACGTAGCCTTGAAGGTGAATCTACAAAGCCTATGCTGATGGTTGGTGACCACGCCCTGGAGCAGGACAGACTAGGGGTATGCATTCATTTTGAACTTAAATGTAAAACGCTACTTTTTTTTTAACTTAAAAAAGTGATAACACGTAAACGATCGGATTTCCAACTTATTCAACATAGCTATGTTGAATACGTTGGAAATCGCGATTGTTGATCCAAAATAAAAATTTAAACCCCTCACCGTCCTTAATCCCCCCCCCAAAGACTTACCACAACTCCCTGGTGGTCCAGCGAGGAGTCAGGACGCCATTTCTGCCATTTCTGAACTCCTTTGCGAGGAGCACGTGACGTCGGCGCCACGTTGGAGTGATGCGGCGTCACGTGATTCCCCGCACGATCGCTCCGGGACCCTCCTTTCGACCCAAAAGGAACTTTTGGCCAGCTTGGGGATGTCAGGAGGCCACCCCCAAGCTGGCCAAAAGTTCCTTTTGGGTCAAACAGGAGGGTCCCGCGGGGAATCACGTGACGCCGCGTCACTCCGACGTGGCGCCGACGTCACGTGATTCCCCGCGCGATCGCTCCGGGGGACCCTCGTTCGACCCAAAAGGAACTTTTGGCCAGCTTGGGGGGGCCTCCTGAGCACCCCCAAGCTGGCCAAAAGTTCCTTTTGGGTCGAATGGAGGGTCCCGGAGCGATCGCGCGGGGAATCACGTGACGCCGCGTCACTCCGCGGCGTCACATGATTCTTTTCTCTAGGCTGAATATGGAACACAATACTATTTAAATTGCTGCAAGTGGGAAAGTGAATCAAACCATCAACAAAACTACCTGTAGCCTTTAGATATACTGAAGGAAAAGAAAAAGTGAGGCACAAAAACCTTTATAAAAAAAAATTGCCAAAGACAAAATGTGGAAATGTTGCAATGTTTGGAGTGCTGATCATATGACCAAACTTGACATTTTCTGCGCGATCGCTCCGGGGGGCGTCCTGACCCCGCTGGACCACCAGGGAGTTTTGGTAAGTCTTGGGGGGGGGGGGGATTAAGGAGGGTGAGGGGTTTAAATTTTTATTTGCACATATGGACATAGACTCAACTTATGGAATTCTCCATATGTCCATATTGACCGCAAATGGGACCCCCTTTCGACTTATGGACATATGAACTTAAACTTTTGCTCTGCACATCCCTAGGACAGACTGGAGTTTCACCTATACCAGCCAACTCCCCTGCAGTTTGAACCCTTGGGTTCTAGCGGCTGGTAGGACTTAGGTATATTGAGTCCAGGAACAAGCTGAGGTCAAGACAGGCAGCACACAAGAGATACCAGGAACAGGTCAAGGGTTGGAGCAGGCGGCAAGCAGGCGTGGTAAGGTCCGAGGCAAAAGACATGTCCAGGTGGCAGGCAAGTGTAGTCAGGTCCATGTCTGGTGCAGTAGGTCAATACCAGGAGGGCAGGATGAGGAGAGGAGAAGGACAAATGAAGCAAGGATGGACAAGGAAATGCTGAATGAGGTAAGGATGAGGCAAAACTAGATGAGCAAGGATGGGGCAAGGAATGCTGAGCAACACGTATTACAAAGGTAGGAGACCCATTGTGAAGGCAGCTTGCTAGGGTCACACCTGGGTTCAAATACCAAGCCATGTGATGTCCTGCGGCATCGACTTGGGCTTTTCCCACTGTTAAGCCTTTAAGGCACGAGCACCTAAGGCCGGCGCATCGAGGGAGGTGAGGTAGCATTGTGAGGGCGTCCCTGCCACACAGTGTTTCAGCAGGATGACCGGCGTATCTGCGGTGATTGTAATTGGTTGCAGGCCAACCTTGCGACCGGCCGAATATGACAATTATTTAATATTTTCATGTGTTTCTCTTAGAAATTCAGAGATGTAGATAAATGTTAATTTAAAAAAAAAAAAAAAAAAAGATAAAAGTAAATAAAAATGGATGTAGGAGACACCTTATGATTGAACTAAATACATTTATGAATAACTTTATAGATTTATAGTTCTTTTATAAGGTTATCTAATGAAGGGAGTATAACCACAGCCCCTAGTTTCCCATGACAGCTCAATGGTAGATTTTATGGAAAGAGTTAAAAAATGTTGCAGCAATTCTGTGACATATATGCATATATTTGAATTGATTATCATATAAAATAATGTACATGTGTGTTTTCCTTTATAAAAAATTGATGTTTTTTGACATTTGCCATATGCTGAATAACTAGCTCTTTTTAAGGGGAATAGAATAGAAATTGCTTGCATAAAACTCTGATTTATAAGCGAAAGTAGGTATATTTTAAAAATGTGCACATACTTGAAATCACCAGTTTGCTGATATCTCCATTTCATCCAGTCCATCTCTAGTTTATTGTCCCTCCTAGTACTTCACCTTGAACTCCCCCCAGTTCACTCAGACCTCCCACCCAACAATAGCAGACATCAGACTAGTCTGATATTATTTGCGCTAAATAATTAGCAGGTGTAAACGTGTATGAATAAGTAGCCAAATATATTTGCATAAATCGCTTATAAATCAGCAACTTTCAGGCTTACGTGCAAACTATGCCCCCACAAGCCCCAAACGGTTCCACATTTTTCATATGTATGTTTGCTCGCAAAGGCGAATATATAGATACTGATACGTATGTGACATGGTGGGAAAATAAAACTTATGTACAAACACCTCACATACATGTGCATATGCTGTTTTTGTACATATACTGTAATTCTTTTTTGAAAATTCACCACATAGTAATCAGTGCTGAAAAGGAAGGCGGGGCATGGAGAACAGGGGTAGGGGATGGGATTTTTTGGATGGAAGATATAAAGGAAAGGGAGAAGTGTTTTCAGGGGAGAATACAGATGAATAGGGGAAGAACAGAGTATATTGTAAAGTAGAAGGGGAAATGGAATCAGGGAATAGGAGGAGGATGGTTTGTGAGCAAAGGAAGGGGAGAGAAGGGGGATGATGGGATTTAAAAAAGCCTTGAGGAGGGGAAAGAGAAAGCTGAGAGATTGGATGGGATTATGTACGATCAGAAAAGGGAGGGAGATCCGATCTCAAATCCCTTCTCCCAATGTGAATCACTTCACACACTTACACACACACACACACACACACACACACACACACACACTCTTCAGTCCCGTCACTAAATCATTTCCCACTCGCCCTGTGATCTCATATGTTCACTCTTTCCATACCCTATCTGAGCCCGCCATATCTGTTTTACTGAAAACCAATTGATAAACTATACTAGGTAGCATATAAGGCATACTTTAAGGGGCGGATTTTAAAAGGAGCGCGAATAGCCTACTTTTGTTTGCGCTCCAGGCGCAAACAAAAGTACGCTAAAAACCTGGATCGGCGCGCGCAAGGCTATGGATTTTGTATAGCCGGCGCGCGCCGAGCCGCGCAGCCTACCCCCGTTCCCTCCAAGGCCGCTCCGAAATCGGAGCGGCCTCGGAGGGAACTTTCCTTTGCCCTCCCCTCACCTTCCCCTCCCTTCCCCTACCTAACCCACCCGCCTGGCCCTGTCTAAACCCCCCCCTTACCTTTGTCGGGGGATTTACGCCTCCCGGAGGGAGGCGTAAATCCCCGCGCGTCAGCGGGCCTCCTGCGCGCCGGGACGCGACCTGGGGGCGGGTCCGGAGGGCGCGGCCACGCCCCCGGGCCGCCCCGGGCCGTAGCCATGCCCCCGGGCCCGCCCCCGGAACGCTCCCGACACGCCCCGAAAACTCTGCGTGGTTCGGGCCCGCCCCCTGACACGCCCCTTGACACACACCCTCCGAAAACCCCGGGACTTACGCGAGTCCCGGGGCTCTGCGCGCGCCGGTAGGCCTATGTAAAATAGGCTTACCGGCGCGCAGGGCCCTGCTCGCGTAAATCCGCCCGGTTATGGGCGGATTTACGCGCAGGGCTCTGAAAATCCGCCCCTAAATGCATACCACTATGGTTATAGACAGTTCATTTTACATTTAAACATTTGCAGTGACAATACTGCACAGACAGCATTGAACTTGATTTTAAAAAATCTTTTGGTTGAAATGTAATCTCTCTTCTCTCTCTGTGCAAGAACACTGACTAGTCTAAACAATTCTGAAGGCATTTTATAGTTCAGTGTTTAACATAACTTCTTTCTCAGCACAGGGAAGAGGATATTAAAGATTCTTTCCAATCAATTATCATTTTAGACTGTAGAAATGGACATTATAGTAGCTCTAAAATTAAATCAAAGCTGTAGTTTTGGGCACTAAAAATCAAACAGTAAAGCTTTGTTTTGCAACAAAGCCAGGTTATTTTGCTGGTATAAAAGCAGAGTGTAAGATTAGTTCTCAGTCATTAAAGGTGAATTTTAAAATCTTTATGCATGTCAAAGCCTGGGAGATATAAGCATGTCTTGGGCCGGCACACTCCATGCGGATTTTAAAAAGCATCAGAGTACGTGCGTATCTACCGGTAAGCACACAAATCAAAATGTTAAAAAAGGGGCATGGTGTGGACATGGTCTGAGCAGAGCATGGGTAGGACATGGGCATTCTGGGAAGGTGATTTGAAATATACGAGTAAGTATTTACACACAGAAACATGCATCAGGGTTCCTACCATGTAAAATTACTTCTGATATGGATGGTATGTAATAGAGATGTGAATCGTGTGCCAGATCGTCTTAACAATCAGAATCAGCTTGGGGGGGGGGGGGTTTTGAATCTGATCGTTAAGATATGTGAATTGGAATCGTTTCCGATTCCAATTCACATCGCTATTTTTTTTTTTTTTTAGGGAGGCCCGCGCCGCTAAAAAAACCCACCCGACCCTTTAAATCGACCCCCCCAAAACCTTTTAAAGTTACCTGGTGGTCCAGGGGGGCCTCGGGGCCCCCCCTGGATCTCTCCTCTCCCCGAGGCCCCCCTGGATCTCTCCTCGAGGCCCCCCTGGACCACCAGGTAACTTTAAAAGGTTTTAGGGGGTCGGGAGGGGGGGGTGTCGATTTAAAGGGTGAGGTGGGTTGTTTTTTTTTAGCGGCGCGGGCCTCCCTAAAAAAAAATTAGCGGGTCGGGTCGGGAGGGTGGGGGAGGCTAAAGGGGGTAGATTTAAAGGGTCGGGTGGGTTGTTTTTTTATCGGGCCATCGGCGCCATTTTAATTAGTGGCAGCCAAAATGGCGCCGATGGCCCGAGAGCGGGAGATCGCGCCGGGACCCCCCCCCCCCACTGGACCACCAGGTAACTTAACATTTTGGGGGGGTTCGGGAGGGTGGGGGAGGGTAAGGAATTGGTTTTAAAGGGTCGGGGTGGGTTTAGGGGTTGTTTTGGTGTGCCGGTTTTCCCGCCCTCCCCCAAATAATTCCCGTGCCCTATTGAACGATACAATACAAATGCCCCTGATGATAAATCGGGGGCATTTGTATTGTATCGTGCACTCTAACGATTTAGGACGATTTTAAAATTATCTTACGATATTTTTAATCGTTAAAAAAAATTCACATCCCTAGTATGTAATACACAAGTGCATCCATACAAAATTGTGTGCACATGTATGCACGTACAGCCGATTTTATATCATGTGTGCATATACGCGCATATGCTATAAAATGGCCACATCCTGTTGTGCGACTGCCATACATGAGTACATGTATACCCACATGGCTGTTTAAAAGTTACTGTCTTTATTTATTGGCACAACATTTTCCTAATTGGTTCAAATTATAATTCTTATGTCATATATGTAAATGGGATGAAATTCTTGTAAATCATGAGACCCTTAGCCTATATTCTAACACTGTAACAGATAACAGAAAATACAACAGAAAGCAAGAAATTCTTACAACAGAATCTAAAAAATGATTTCAAATGGCTTTATCAGAAAAAAGGAATAAACTAATAAATAAACTTCTAATAAATGAAATATAATAGCAATTTTAATCAAAAAGCATGGGTGTAGTAAGCAATTTTCTCTTATCTTGGCTTAAAGCATTAAGGGCCAGATTTTAAAAGCCCTACATGTGTAAATGGCCTTACGCACGCCGGGCCTATTTTAAAAAGGCCCGGCCATGTGCATAAAGCCCCGGGACACTTGTAAGTCGGGCCTTTGAGAAGGGGGCAGGGTGGAGCTAGATGCCCCTGGCACAGCAGCCATTTGCTGCTGTGTCAGGGGATCGTGGACTGGCAGGGTGCTGGTGCGCGCAACATGCTCCTGCCCCGAGGCAGGCACCTCAGGTAAAACATACATTTTTGGGGGGTCTAGGTTAGGACTGGGGAGGTAGGTTAGGGGAAGGAGTAGGAAGAATAGATTAGGGGGTAGGGAAGTTCCCTCCCAGGCTGATCCTAAACTGGGAAGGTTACGGTATCTGTGTGCGCATGTTATAAAATTGAGTGTCCATGTGTGCGCACGCGCAAGTTTATAAAATCTACCCCTAAATGAACTTTCAGAATATTGTCAGAATTAGCATATCAGTAGATTATGAGAATCCTTAACAGTTTCTAGTATCTGAATTCATATAGCTGAGCTGCAAGAAATAGAAAAGACTGTCTAAGGAGAAGCAGGAGGAGGAGATAGAAAATAGTTATTAAGAAGAAAATCTCTTTTCCATTTTCCTCCTGTACAGTAATCACAGGGACCAGAATCCCTATGTTTTCTGCAGGGACATATTATTTTCCTCTAAATCCTCTTCTCCAGTGCCTCGAGTATTTTCAACCTGATCAATTTTTAAAGTCAGGGAATCCCAGAATCCTTCACATTCAAATGTTTTTGTATTTGAATCATTTAACTGAGTCTGTATAGACTTCTCATCCCTATCTTTCAATTCAGAATTAGTTATTTTCTGCTTTTCTGGTCTGCTTTCTGCAATCCATCATCATATACTGTTAATTTTTGATCTAAAGCACCAGTTTCTAGGTTCTCTAATTTCTCTCTCAAATCTTTAGTCTTTTCTAGGTCATTTGTTAATAGCTGCAAATTTGCATCATGATAATCAGTTGGTTGAAGGCACTGAGAAGTGCATTCTTCCATCTTTAAAACTAAAAATCACACTAGTGTCTCTTTCTCTTCACAAACTTTTTCTTTTCTTTTCAAATTTTCAAATTTATTTTTTTTCTCTTTGTTAATTTTCTAATTCTTGCTTCTTTTGTCTTTATTTTAAGAATTTTTTCTCTGTTTGAAAGGGAAATTTAATCCCAATCTTAAAATCTTACCTCACATTCACCTGAAGCTGGATGCTACTGCAAAGTCTACTAAGTCACCTCAATGTCCCATAAGTGTCACATGTCACAGAAAATAACTGCTATTTTTCTTACACTATAGAGATTAATCCCTGCATTAATATAGATATCTGATATATTGTAAGCAGTGGCCTGAATGGTGTTATTTTACACCATAGAATACACACACACACACACACACACACAATCTTATAAAAGCAAATAATTTATTAAATATAGTAAAAATGATAAAAAAAAATCAATAAAGACAAATAACATCTCACAGCATCTAAAAAATATTGCATGAATCAGTACAAAGCAAATAGCATTACAATAATAAAAGATACATATCTGTACATAGAAGATAAAGAGATAAAGTACTTCCCTTACACATCCCCCAATATTGTGAGTCAACGCATCTGTGAAAAGATTGAGTAACATGGGCCTGGAGTTCCCATGAAGTGGCTATTGATTCACATCTGTGGCTCATCTAAAGATATATTGTCAATTGCAGCTTCTTATATTCTCATTTTTTGGTTCTAGTTCAAGTTTTTTGCAAGTGTTAGGTGTTCTAATTTGTACTACCACTTTGACAAAATTTATGGCCAGTTGTAGCTCGATAGGCTATGGCTTATTAGAGATCCTGGTACTGACTGAGTCTAAGTACTGGCATTATCTGACAGAGAACAGATGTGTTTCTTGCTCTTATCTCAGCTTGTTAATGAGCAAACAGAGAAGGAAGAAACATATAAGCAGTATCATGTTTAAAAATGTCTTAACAATCCTTATGCTAGCTGTGCACTATACATTGATCCACATTTATTGGTTTATTGGTCAATGCTTTGATCCACGATTAACCCCACCTTTGCAATACAATGGTCTTCCAGAAAACTAAAAATAATTCCTTAAAATAATTTTCCACTTATATGTACAGCATCAAGTCTATGCATCTCTATGCTCATGCTGGCTATCCTTGCAGGTTCAGTCCTGCTTCTTTCAGTAGGCTCCCATCTGTGAATCCCTTCATGGACTTAACCATACTTATATCTCTCAAAAACCTACCTTTCAATAACATCTCCCTGCTAGAAGACTGCTCAACTCTGCATTCTACAAGACATCCAGGATCACGTGCTATTTGTGTACACTCAGACCTAAGTTCCCAGTCATTACCAATCAGGATCTCCTTGGTATTTCCATGACCTGTCCCCCTCACCCACCTCCATCACCAGCAATCAGTAAGGACTCTGAAAATAGATTTCAGCCAGTCATCAGAGCTAATAGCTGACAGGCTAGCTCCAGTGATAGATTTGTTCATACTGAGGGAACTCTGACCACTAAAAGCCACATTCAGGATATAGGTAAGGAAATGGGACTTATTTAGAAGGCCACAAAAAGGCCTCCAACCCCCCTTATATAGTGATATTTTAATGTTTGGAGAAATGAAATGGTATACAAGTCAGTGTGAGCACTGAAGAGTAGGGTAGCCAGGTGGCTCTATAATTTCTGGACAGATTGATCCAGTCCAAAATTTTCACACTGCATACAGGGACTTGTATTATAAGTTTAAGGAATTGCAATAAGAAAGACTTAACTACGAATCCCAGAATGCTTTTGGATACATCAAGGACTACAACAATGGTACTGAAATTCTGGAGTCAGTTGACAACCATAATCATGAGCCATCTATGTGTCATTTTGTACTGGTGCTTTACAAGTATATAAAGGATAGATATAGGTATCATGGAATGCATTGTATACAGTAAGTGGTTTGGCTTGAGGTGCTAGCATAGGGCCATGGAGCTCTTTGATTAAGCAGAAAAAATAGTCCATTATTTATGAAGAGAATAAGACATAGTATGCATTTTTAAAATATGTACACTTTGCAGGGGAGATGCCATGTGATGGTCACAATGCCCTGGGACACAGTGGTATCTGATGGGTAAGGTGGTGCTCTTAGATTCTGCCAGCTAGCCCAGAAGAGGACAAAAGGGAAGAGCATGGAGAAGTGGAGGATCACCCAGTGACAAAGCAGACACACCTGGAGGAAAAAGAGGAAGAAGATGGAGCGGCAGAAGAACACCCAGTGACAGAGTATACACACAAGGAGAAGAAGATGATGGAAAACCTAGCATACTATAACTCTGTCACATACACCAGGACTCTTGCAACATGCTGCAAGGCCAAAGGATGGCAGCTCCACTGAGAAGGACTTTAGATTTCAGATAGATGAGGATATGCAGGCCATTATAGCAGAGAAGCATTTAATGGACCTGAATGCTCACGTGGTGGAGGAGATCAGTGGCTTCAGACATGACCTGCAGAGTCTGAGAGATCTGGATAAAGAAGCGATACAGGGTATGCAGCATTAGATGCAGGGTGTGTGTAAAACTTGATGGGGAAGTGGATCTTTAGTCCTGAGGTAGGTTGACGCTGCCTAGTGAGTAAGTCTACTTGGCCCCCATGGTAAGCTGGTGGAGGAGCCTAGAGTCAGGACTTGCTGGAGCTTCAACTATACCAGCTGCCTCCAACTCAGGTTGAGCCTTTGAGTTCTGGCAGCTGGCAGGTCTTAGGTGGGTCCCTAGGGCAGTCTGGAGAAAAATCCATGGTGAGGTATGGGTCTGGGCAGGCAGTGGACAACTGAACCAGAAGATGAGACAGGAGTTGAGACAGGTGGCAGACAGAAGTGATAGAAGGCTGGCCAGAGGTCAAGGTAGGCAGCACACAGCAGTAGCTGAAAACAGGCCAGAGGCAGGTTAAGGCAGCAGATGAAGAAGAGTTGAGTCCAAAACCAAGGTCAAAGTCCAGAAAATCAAGCCAGGATGACAAGGACATTGGGAAGGACAAACAAGATGGAGAGACTGATGGATAAGGCAAAGCACAACAAGGCAAGAGACAAGGCAAGTAACAAGGTACGGAGGAGATGAAGAGAGAAGCGCAAGAAAAGCACTCTGTATCGCTCCGTGGTGAGAGCGCACCTTGAATACTGTGTACAGTTCTGGTCGCCGCATCTCAAAAAAGATATAGTTGTGATGGAGAAGGTACAGAGAAGGGCAACCAAAATGATAAAGGGGATGGAACAGCTCCTCTATGAGGAAAGACTGAAGAGGTTAGGGCTGTTCATCTTGGAGAAGAGATGGCTGAGGAGGGATATGATAGAGGTCTTTAAGATCATGAGAAGTCTTGGATGAGTAGATGTGAATCGGTTATTTACACTTTCAAATAATAGGACTGGGGGCATTCCATGAAGTTAGCAAATTTATTTTTCAATCAACACACAATTAAGCTCTGGAATTTGTTGCCAGAGGATGTGGTTAGTGCAGTAAGTGTAGCTGGGTTCAAAAAAGGTTTGGATAAGTTCTTGGAGGAGAAGTCCATTAACTGCTATTAATCAAGTTTACTTAGGGAATAGCCACTGCTATTAATTGTATCAGTAGCATGGGATCTTCTTAGTGTTTGGGTAATTGCCAGGTTCTTGTGGCCTGGTTGGCCTCTGTTGGAAACAGGATGCTGGGCTTGATGGATCCTTGGTCTGACCCAGCATGGCAATTTGTTATGTTCTTATAGGGCCCATGCAGTGATGTCATGCATGGATGCCATGGTCTGTTCCCATCTCAGATCCTTTAAGAGTAGGTGTATCACCTTACATGCACCTAGGAAGCCAGAGAGGCAGGTGGCTGGCAGTGTTCTCTTCTGTGAGAGATGGCCCAATAATGGTGGCAACATTTGAGGCCTTGGGACCGACACAATGACATCATAGGTGAGTGTGGTGGTTCACAGGGCCATTCTGCAAGCTTCTGGTTGTGACAGTATGGGAGGAGTTAAGTGGCATTCATGAACAGATGGTAGCCCAGAAAGCAGTGTGGAGGGAGATGCTGTAGAGGATGCCATCCACAGCCCCAACTGGCTTCGCACTATATGATGCCTCCATGGATGCAGCCCTAATCAGGTTTGGCAGCATCATCATCACCCTGGATGGTGCTACCCCAGGCTGGAGTCTCACTTGCCCTGTGGCCACACCATCTATTCCTCCACCTCCATCTATAATGGTTCAACCTCTTCAACCACACAGCTACCTGCAGTGATGAAACCTGCAGCATCACCACCAGCACCACCAATACCAGAGAAAGATGCTCCCCCTCTTTGAGGGCACAGGTGGCTAACAAGGATATGACCACCATAGCTGCTGATCCATCTTCTCAGCTGCCTCCCAGCTCTCAAAGCCCCTCCTGCCAATGTGCTACTGTTCCAAAGTCCAAGGCCCTCCAAAAGCAACATAAGCTGTGAAAGGACTTCACTGCAGAGGAGGACTAGATTAGGCCTGGCCAAGGCACCAGATCTTCCTCAATCTCAAAAAAGAGGCCAGCAGATGAAGCCCAGAAATATTTTATTTTAATTATCATATTGAGCACTCCATGTACATAAAAGCACATTCACCTTTTAAATAATCTTTTCTCATCCTGTAAATAAATGCACCTTCACCAGCTAAAATTTCTTTGTATCAAGATGTTGCTTTCTGATGTTGAGTCTGGCAATGTATCTCCTGAAATTCCTCCTGACTCAGATTGTGTGCCTCCTCTTCCTGTTCCTCCTCCTCTAAATCTAGATGATCTACTAGTCCCTCTGGAGAAGGTAGACCTCTGGTTTTAGACAGGTTATGAAGCATGCAGCAGGCTAGAAAGATCTCACAGACCTTGGAGGGTGGGGGGGAAGTGGGTGATGAAGGTTGTAGAGAAGGCATCCCCAGATCTGTCCAAGCAACAGAAAACATTTTGATAGGCTGAAGGTTCTTTTAATGACGCTCTGGTCTGTCAGTGGGTCCTGGTGCAGCGAGCTTCTGCAGTGTTCTGAGGGTTAGCTAGCAGGATTATGAGACAAGTTTTGAGTATAATTATTTATTTATTTATTAAATTTCTATACAGTCATTCTTATTCAGTCATGACGATTTATAATTTTCAAATAAAACAATCATAAAATCATATACAAATATACATGTAAAAATACAATAAATTTAAATAATAAAAAAAATTAAAAGAATATCTAAAAAAAAACCAATAATAAAACCTAAGTCTTCTCATATTTCAAATTTGCTATAATTGTGAGCCTTAATCCAATTTTACTAGTCAACTCTCATATGCTTGCTTAAACAGCAAGGTCTTTAAGTTCTTCTTAAATACCAGAAAATCTTTTTGCATCCTTAAAAACAGTGGGGGGGAGAGTTCCATAATTTAGAGCCATCAGTCAAAATAGCTCTTTCTCTTAACTTTATTCAAGAGTGCAGATTACACAAAGAGAACAGGTTAGCAAGCCTTTTTTCGCAGATTTGAAATTTCTTTGTGGGATCTGTAAATGTAAGGAGGCATATAGCCATTCTCATTTTCATTGGTGAATTGATTTGTGTAGTAATCATAGGATTTTATAATCAATTCTAAACTTAATTGGAAACCAATGAAGGGTAATCAGAATATTGAATTTTCTTCCACCAGATAAAATTCTAGCGGTTGTATTCTGTAGTAATTGTAAAATTTTTAATGTATTCTCATGCAAACCAAGAAAAAAAACATTACAATAATCAAGATTAGAAAAGATCAACGGTTGAGTACAGTACAAAAGTCATCATGACCAAGGAGAGGCTTCAATCGTTTTAACATGTGTAGTTTGTTGTGTCGGAGGTGGACCCTTAGGCCAAGGTGGGGTTGAGGCAACCCATAGGAAGGATCCTACGGGTCCCCACCATCAGCAGGAATAGTGGGCTGATGGATGGAGGCCGGCTGGCGCTTCACCAATACCAGCCCTCATTCCCCGTGGTTTGAGCCTTTGGGTACTGGGGCCGGCTGGACTTAGGTGGGCCTCCGTATGTTGTCGTCAATGGAAGGATTGAGGTCGGCCCAGAGGCAGCAACAGGAAGGATACAGTCTGTACTGGATGAGGAAGAGTCCCGGAGATCCAGGCGCCAAAGGAGCTAAGTCTGACAGGGGCGCCCGAGCAAGAGCAGGCTGAAGCCTGAATAGGCCACATCCAGGACAAAGACTAAAGAGGTGTCAAGAGGCAAGCTTGAGTCAGGGCTGGTGGCAATCTAGAAGTGGTGGCAAGCAAGGCTGAGGTCTGAGTGAGGAAATAGGCAAACGTAGTCAGGCAATGCAGAGGTCCGGGTCTGGAGAGAGGCAATGGTGTGGTCAGGCAAAGCAGAGGTCCAGGCTTGGAGAGAGTCAACAGTGTGGTCAGCCATTTTAATAACACACATGTATGGTATAAAATAAGCTGTATGCATGTACATGTGTGCACAATTTTATATGGGTGCGTGCATGTGCACGCAAATGCTGTCTCTATCGCGTAAAGTGTGGGGATTTTAAGAGGCATGTGTGCTGATGCAATTACCACTTTTCCCAGTTCGACCAGGTAAAGGATAGGACTTCCTAACCCCGTAGCTAAATAGCCTCCCTTTTACCCTGTTAGCTCCAATCCTTGAAACCCCACTGTGTAGCCTAGTTTTTTTTATTTACAACTTAGACGTCATCCATAACAGAAGTAAAGTTATGTGGTAGGACACCCCGGTGCACGCTTATCATGCCCCACCCAGACCATGCCCTGTCCCTTTATTAAAAAAAAAATGTGTTCGTGTAGCAGGTGTTATGCAGGTACTCTTGTGCCTTTTAAAATCTGCATGGCACGCACATGCATGACTTCTGCGCATATCTCCGGGCTTGGCGTGCATAGGGTTTTTAAAATTCACTTTTAAATCAATTGGCTTTACAATCTTGAACTTAAACAAGAATTTAAGGAAGTCACAAATTTATTTAAAAACACATGTAGCATCTAAAGGTGAATCAATCAGCTGTAAAGAACTTTATTTCATCAACTTGCAATCTATCAGTAAAAATATTATTGGAAATCATTAAAGCCTCCAAAGTGTTTCCTTGGTTAAAGTTTATCAGTGCGTAATCAACACTGCTGTGTATAAGAACTGTGAACTTAGAATTAAGAGTAGAAATGCGAAGGAAACACTGAAATAACATCTTTTACCATCTGAAAGTGAATTACTTGGAACAGTAATTTGAGATATGGCCTCTGAAACTATCCGAGTTGTACCATTAAAGAGGTTACACATGCTTCTTGAGTCAATTAGTAGGATACTGGGTCCTCCTCTAGTTCCCAATGCAATAAGCTCTCCCTTCTCCTCAGAAATTTGGAAAATCCTCCTCTCCCACTTGGAAAGTTTGGCAATCTGGATGATGTCGTCAGCCTCCCAGACAAGCTGTTTTTGTCCCTGGTTCTTAAAGTGGAGACAAATGCCTTCTAGATCACTGCAGGCTATTGGACAATTCCTGTAATCTCTCCAACTACAAGAGAGGACACCTTTCCCAATGGAAAGGAAAAAGCAAGACACCTTTCCCCTTTTGGATCTAAGGAAAGCCATGATGCTTGATTTCTCTCACTTGCTCCCTTCATCAATAAACTCCCTTAGTGACACACAGAGTCACCTTTATAGTTGTCACCACTGACCCACCCTGTTGAGGATGTATCCTTTCCATCACTGAAATGTTTTGTTTATACCTTTGGAACATCCCATTGCTGAAAGCTTACACATTCAAATGAATATAGTGAGGCCTAGTCATCCATATACACCCCCCCCCCCCCCCCCCAAAAAAAAAAAAAACCAACAAAAAACCTCTTAAACCAAAAGAAAAGAGAGATAACAGAGCTTGGAAAGCACTTTTGGCACAGAGAAAGAGAGCAGTGGAATAATTTAATTGCTCATCAGCTAATTATACAGTATTATAATGTTAATGTGTCTTGTTCGTGACAATATAATAGATATAGATTAAAGCACATAAGAGGGAAAGTGTTGATGCAGTAATTATAAGTAAGAGTAGAGCTGTTAGAATAATTATATCGCTTCATCGGTAATTAACATATTGTTCAACTTGAGACTGGGAACAAAAAGTAAAGAAGTTAAATATTGAAGGACATGTATCCCAAACTCTATGCATTTCTCTTCAGCTTTTATAACAGAAAGTGATGTATTGCTCACCAGTGCTCAAAATAGACCAGTATGTGGTGACATGTCACACTCTCACTTTTTTCAGACATGTTACTATATTCTGGATGGTCACATATGATTCTGAAAGGTAAACTTACTTTCATCATTAGTGACTGTGGTGAATTCAAAAGCATAGAGGCATAACTGTAAAGAGGCTACATAAAGATGTATAATATACTTTGGAATATAAATAATTTTCATACTGGTACCAGGCAATATATCCTGCTTTAAGGTACAAGCAGAGGAGAATAAACCTGAGAAACCTTGCTGGAACTGCAGAAGTCAATTGATACTACCACCCAAACAACATGAGACTGAGCCTACAGCTTCTCCTAACCTGGATAGAAACCACAGGAGCCAATTGATAATTACCTCTTACACATCAGTGCCCTTTGTTACTGGTCTTTTTAAATTCTCTTCCTACTTTAAACACTGCCATCACAGTTCATACCTTACAAGGTCCTTCAGAACTACAGTCGTGGACATTGTCACATGACTTTCAAAGGTAAGAGTATGATTGAACTACACTGAACCAATGAAATGTTCACTGGATCAGAGAACATTGAATTACAGGTCAATGCAATAAAACTAGGAATGGATCAGCCTGCCAATTGTAATCCTGTGGAAGACTTCAATAAAATAAATGATGAACATTTTGGAGACTTCAAAATGAAAAAAGCTGGAAGCTTAGAGGATATGATATTTCAATATGTTTTGATTTTTATATTATCTTTGCATTGCATTACCTCTGATTGCCAATTCTAACTGAATCAGTTCCTGAAACTTTCATCATATGATGTAATGACTTTAAGGACTGGGCTTATCGAAAGCCATTTATTATGGAAAGCAACTTATTTATGTGCTCCCAGTAGAATATATACACTTGTTTGTGTCAATTGTTTTCAAGTGTATGAAAAGTTCAAACATGCTTTGCAAAAAAAATTACTGAATAATTACTTGTAATTTTGTGAATCTTTTTCTTAAGAGTGGTAGTGTTACTTTCATATTTAGTATATATTAAGGGGACAGTTCTAAAAGTAGTACGTGCATGTCCATGTGCGCGAGGTTCCTGGCATGCGCACATGGATGCACTGATTTTATAACATGCATGCACCGGCATGCATATGTTATAAAATCCAATGGCCATGTGCACATGAATGCCGGATTTTAAAATCCACGCACATGTGCGGGCGGCACGTGCAGGGGGAATGAATTTTCATGAATGTATTTATTTATTTATTTATTTATTTATTTGTTTTATATACCATCAATCTGAAACAATCTTAACGGTGTACACAATTATATAAAAACCTATATAATATTACAATAAAACAAATTTTGAAAATGAATCAATATAAAACATAAGTTATTTGCTACATAATAACAAATTCAAATAAAACACAACAATTATAACTAATATGGTAAAATTATAGATTTAAACTTAAGAAATAAAATAAAACCAATAAAAAATAAAACATAATTTAAAAATATAAAACACACATAAGCCAGATGTTATAGCTTTAAACGCAACAAAACAGACAGAATAAGGGATTATTGCTTGCACAGTCATATTGATTTTTTTTTTACTCTGCAGTCAGCTCATATGCATTTTTAAATAATACAGTTTTCAGTTGTTTTTTAAAAATATAAAAGTCCTTTTGTAGTCTTAATTCTTCGGGTAATGAATTCCATAATTTGGGTCCTGCAACTGAGATTGCCCATTCTCTGACCTCTGCTAAGTGTGCGGTTTTGATTGATGGAATTGATAACAAGCATTTTTTTTGCAGAACGCAAATTCCTTTGTGGGGTATAAAGGTGCAATAATGCATTTAATCATTCAGTTTGTTTGTTGTTTATGGATTTGAATAAAATATATAGCGACTTGTATTCAATTCATTGCTTAATCAGTGCAGTTCCAAAAGAGTAGGGGTTATATGATCACATTTCTTTCTGCCACATAACACCCTAGCTGCTGTATTCTGAAGTAATTGTAAAGGTCTAATATAGGACCCAGGAATACCAAGAAAAAGTGCATTACAATAATCGAGTGTAGAAAAATGCAGAGATTGTAAGACAGTTCTAAAATCGCCATGTGTGGCGATGCAAATAGGGCTTCCTCACTTTCCTCGCATTAAGGAGCGGACTGGGAAGAAACTTCCCTAGAGCGTTACTACCTTTTCCCCTCTCCTCCCGACCCCTTCCCCTTCTTATTAGTTTTGTTTTTGTTTTTCTATTTACTTCATCTTCCCAGTTGAAGTAATCTCTGCGCCTTGGCCGGCTGCTGGCATGCGCTTCCCCGGGACAGTGGCTAATGGTGCTGTCCCAGCCTGACCCCGCCCCCCCCCAGCCTACCCCTTTTCAGGGCCCAGCACTTGTTAGTGTATCGGGACTTATGCGCGTAGCTGGACCCTTTTGAAAATGTGTGCGGTGCACGCAGGGCTCGACCACATGCAGAAGTTCCGATTTTTACACATATGGCCCTTGGAATATTTGCCCATAATTGTGTATATGTATTTTAATTACATTTAGCCAATGCTATTCATGTGTGTAATTGGATTTACTGTATTATTTTAATAAGGTATTTGGAGTGAGTTATGCTGATTGTTTAAAATTGTATATGAAACTATGTTTTAAGTTTATGCTGAGGTAAATACCACAAAAGCTTGTGGAATGAAGCAAAGAACATACCTGAATCTCAAAGCAAAGAATGAGTAAGTTGTGAAGCATATGGGGTAGATTTTAAAAGAAGCGCGATCAGCCTACTTTTGCTTGCGCATCAGACTCAAGCAAAAGTACGCTGGATTTTAGTAGATACGCGCGGAGCCGCGCGTATCCACTAAAATCCTGGATCGGCGCGCGCAAGGCTATCGATTTTGTATAGCCTGCGCGCGCCGAGCCGCGCTGCCTCCCCCCGTTCCCTCCAAGGCCGCTCCGAAATCGGAGCGGCCTCGGAGGGAACTTTCCTTTGCCCTCCCCTCACCTTACCCTCCCTTCCCCTACCTAACCCACCCACCCGGCCCTGTCTACACCCCCCCCTTACCTTTGTCGGGGGATTTACGCCTCCCGGAGGGAGACGTAAATCCCCGCGCGCCAGCGGGCCTGCTGCGCGCCGGGCCGCGACCTGGGGGCGGGTACGGAGGGTGCGGCCACGCCCCCGGGCCGTAGCCACGCCCCGTACCCGCCCCCAAAACGCTGCCGACACGCCCCCGGAACGCCGCGACGACCGGGCCCGCCCCCCGACACGCCCCCGACAACGCCCCCTCCGAGAACCCCGGGACTTACGCGAGTCCCGGGGCTCTGCGCGCGCCGGGAGGCCTATGTAAAATAGGCTTCCCGGCGCGCAGGGCCCTGCTCGCGTAAATCCGCCCGGTTTTGGGCGGATTTACGCGAGCAGGGCTCTGAAAATCCGCCCCTATTTGAATAGTCTGTAAACAGAACCACAGTCAATCAATTGTGTGAACTAGGGATGTGAATCGTTTTCCATATCGTCTTAACGATAGAAATCGTGTGGCAGGGCAAGAAAATCGTCTTAGGCACGATTTTTTAGTTAAAAAATCGTTAAAAATCGTTTTTTCCGATTAGTGCGCACTAACTCGAGTTAGTGCGCACTAACGGGAGTTAGTGCGCACTAACTGGGAGTTAGTGCGCACTAACTGAAAATGATACAATTTGACACTTTTCAGGTCAGTTAAGGTCAGTTTAGGAATGAATATGTATTCCTATTGGCTGCCCTCTTATTTATTCATGTTACCAAGTTTCCTACTGACAGTATATGGGGGATGGGAAATGGAAACAGTTGGTAGCTTGACAAAACAAGTAATGTGATCAGTCAATGTGACTAGAACTTGTGCCCTAACCCTGATACCAGGGGTATTGTGATCTTCCTGCACACAGTGCCCTATCCCTATTAATACCAGGAGTGTTGTGATCTTCCTGCACACAGTGCCCTATCCCTAATACCAGGGGTGTTGTGATCTTCCTGCACACAGTGCCCTATTCCTGATACTGGGGGTGTTGTGATCTTCCTGCACACAGTGCCCTATTCCTGATACCGGGGGTGTTGTGATCTTCTTGCACACATCCCGGTATCAGGGATAGGGCACTGCATGCAGGAAGATCACAACACTCCTGGTATTAATAGGGATAGGGCACTGCATGCAGGAAGATCACAACACTCCTGGTATTAATAGGGATAGGGCACTGCATGCAGGAAGATCACAACACCCCTGGTATCAGGGATAGGGCACTGTGTGCAGGAAGATCACAATACCCCGGAGGAGTGAGGGTCAGGCAGCTCCCCCCTGTCTGTGAAGCCAGCCTCTCACTAGTAATGCAGGGAGGGAGCTGTCTCAGACTTCACCATCCTCCCCCCCCCTCACCCACACACCATTCACTAGCTGGGACATGGGGGAAGTCAGGAGTGAGGGTCAGGCAGCTCCCCCCTGTCTGTGAAGCCAGCCTCTCACTAGTAATGCAGGGAGGGAGCTGTCTCAGACTTCACCATCCTCCCCCCCCCTCACCCACACACCATTCACTAGCTGGGACATGGGGGAAGTCAGGAGTGAGGGTCAGGCAGCTCCCCCCTGTCTGTGAAGCCAGCCTCTCACTAGTAATGCAGGGAGGGAGCTGTCTCAGACTGGTATCAGGGTTAGGGCACTGTGTGCAGGAAGATCACAACACTCCTGGTATTAATAGGGATAGGGCACTGTAAGAGATGACTGTAGTAGATTGAATAAAGATCTGATGTTTCTGCTCTCCTCACACCAAACAAAAACAACACACAAGCAGAGAAGCCCTTCTTACAAAGCTGAGCTAGTGAGTTAAGTAGGAGGAAAAGTAAACATACTTGTGCCAGTGTGGCTACTTAAAAAATACACTTACCAACAATCAATTACATATATTTGAACTGTGTACAGTTCCAGCCAGGACCACCTTTCTAAAATGCACAGTGATTGGCAAATTCAACATGCACTAGCATTTCAGGTGCCTGCTAACAAAAATAATAAACAAACAAGTTCTAGTCACGTGAGTGCTGATCATTACATTACTTTTTTTGTCAAGCTTCCAACTGTTTCCATTTCACATCCCCCCAACCATTACCTCAGTATTAGCCTTGCTAACATCAATAGATAAGAGCACAGCCAGCCAATAGGAATACATACATACATATTCATTCCTAAGTGACCTTTACTGACCTGGGAAGTGTGAACACTTTGTTTCATTTTCTGTTGGTGTTCGTTAGTTTCCAGTTCCATTTCCCATCCCCCCAACCATCACCTCAGTGGTAACCTTGGTAACATCAATAGATAAGAGGGCAGCCAGCCAATAGGAACACATATTCATTCCTAACTGACCTTCAGTGACCTGGAAAGTGTTTATTTGTATCATTTTCAGTTAGTGCGCACTAAATCGAGTTAGTGCGCACTAACACGATTTTACGATTTTTAACAATAAATCGTTAGAATTTCTATTGTATCGTGTTATATAACGATTTAAGACGATATAAACATTATCGGACGATAATTTTAATCGTTGAAAAACGATTCACATCCCTAGTGTGAACACTAAAATTTTTAATCCAAATAAAGGCTGAAATTGTCACAATACTGTCCCCTAACATGGGATGATGTTTTGCCAAGGCTGTATCTGGACGGACGGATTACAGCAAAAACTTAAACAGGTATCTGAAACAATCAAACTAAAAGCAAAAACATACTCCATCTGGCCACAATAACCTCACAATTTTTTTTTTCATTTTCCAAGATGCTTTTTACCAGCAGATCAAAGGCATGGCAATGGGCGCCACAATGACATCAAATATAGCCTGCCTCTATATATCGCAGTTTGAATCTTCATATATTTACCCATCTACATGCTCTTTATTCTTTATTATTATCTGGTTACTTTACATTGATGACATTTTCCTCATTTGTATTGGCACTGTTATTCAGTTTTACATATTTTTAGACTGGCTCAATACCTGTGATCCTAACTTATGGTTCATTTATTCTATATCCCATCATGTCATTTCATGTTTGGACATTCTGGTCTCATTTCAAGGTGGACAGTTAGTCTCTTTGATTTTTCGTAAACTGACTGACCACAACCCCTTGTTATAATTTAAAAGTTACCAGCCACGTCCATTAAGAAACAACATTCCAGTCAGACAAGTTTTGTGTTTGCAGTGCCTTTGTTCTTCTACCTCTGACTTTATCACTCAGGCACAAGATTTATTCTCCCATTTTCTTTCCAGAGGCTACCCTCAGCATCTCATCAAGAAAGCCTTCAAACGTGTCCTTTTTGTGCACTGTGAATGGTTGTTTTTACCACCCACTCATAGCCCAGATATTCGCATGACTTGCGCACCATCCTACTCCAGTCATATTAGTGAAATTTGTTTAATTATTAATAAATACTGGCAAGTACTCTCCCCTGTTTCAATTTTTTCAGAGCGTACTAGGTTTGTATTCAAATGGGGCAAGAATCTTCGGGACAGTCTAGTCTAATGTTTGGGGTCTCCCAAACCACACTAGTACCCAACCCTTTGGCCATTCCCCTTGTGGTCAGTGTGCAGCCTGTCCAATGTCATGTGTTCTTTCTATCTTTACACATCCTAAAACTGGCAAGATATATACTTTGAATCACACATTGTAATGTGACACTACGGAGGTTATCTTTGTGATCCTTTGCCCATGTGACCTCTTGAATATCGGTAAAACAATTTGTAAACTTAAAACTAGGATTTTTGAATACTGTTCCTGAATCCGCAACTCTAAAATAGATGCTCCCTTGTTTGGTCACTGGATATATAGTGAATCTGAGTTACATTTTTCCCTCCCTCTTGTGGAGGTGACTTTTCAGCCCTTTTAGTGCATCGTGAACAGCATTGAATATACAAATTGAATTCTCTGATGACTTCCAGTTTAATTAAAGAAATCGAGTAGTCTACTTTACTATAGCTCTGCCTACATTATTTTCCTTGCTCCATCCCTTACCCTTCAATTGGCTCTGCTATCCTGTGCTTTTTCTAACCTTTGATCTTAAAATGCTCAGTGATTTCACTCTCTTTTCCTTTTAAGCCAATCACTTCTAAATATATTTAACTCTTGAATAAGGTATACCTGTTCCTTTTGGCTTTATTCTTTTATTTGCTAGCATGTATGCCCACTTAATGTGCTAATTACCACTCTCATTTCAGATTGTTTACATTTTGAGTTTAGGCTGTTTTGAGTACAGAAACTATATGCTTTTGTACAAACTGGATATATCTCCTCTGCTGTTTGTCTTTGTTCTGGTCTGTGAAAAATTATTTAAAGTGGTAATATTAGGAGCGGCCACGGAGGGAACATTTTTTCGGCTCCCCTCCCTAACCCACCCCCCAGCCCTAACTAAACCCCCCCTACCTTTGTTGAGAAAGTTACACCTGCCCGAGGCAGGCGTAACTTGTGCGGCACGCTGGCTGGCCAGGCCCCAACACAGGCCGCTGTGTCGGGGCACTCGGCCATGCCCCCAGACCGCCCCCGCACAGCAGCTACACCCCTGGACACCCCCCCCCCCCCGGACCTCAGCCCCACCCATGGTCCCGCCCCTGGACTGCCCATTTTTCGAAGCCCCGGGACATACATGCGTCCCGGGGCTTGCGCGCACCACCAAGCCTATGCAAGATAGGCTCGGCGCACGCAGGGGAAGGCAGGGGTAGGCTTTCGGGGGTGCGTGCGCATCTTACGTGTGCGACCCTTTGAAAATCTACCCCTATGTTTTTACTTTTATTTTGATTGTTTTAGAGATCTGTTTCTCTGTAAACTGTCCCTCCCAATGCAGCCTTGGCGAAAAAATTGTCCCATCTCGGGGACAGCTTTGTGATTTTACAGACCATTAAATATACTTCACAGGATACTCGTTCACTGCTTTAAGGAAGATTGTATCAGTGAAGGAATTAATACATGATTTTAAATAAATAAAGAAAAGAAAATCATACCACTTTGTGATGACTGATACATTCAATCATGTAAACCTTAACTCTGACTGGATTATAGTCCCCAAGAATAAAAAAAAGAAATAGGGGGAGGTATTTAATTCACCATTTGGTAATATTAAGAATTCCCTAGGATTTTTCTACAGGTATGTTCATAGTGGTCATCTTCAGTCCTGGAGAGATGGCAATCCTACTGTTAGCACACATACAAAACATAAATGTAGAAGTACAGATTAGTTAGATTTCTTTAGATAAGCGTTAGCAATTTCAATTTCCCAGGTGTCATAAGGAGGTCTAGTTTTCAGGATTTTGACAATGTCAGTCAATGAGTTATGTTTATATACATTTGATCCAAGAACCAAGTCAACTAGTATAGTTTGGTTATCTTGAAAACCAGACATGTTTGTGCACTTGAGGAAAGAAGTCACTCATCCTGGCTTTAGAACCATCACAACCCGACCTACCCCCTTTATATTTCAGCTCTGTATTTTTTTTTATACTATCTTCAAACTATAATTGCAGTAGTGCATTTTAAAAACTAAAACACATCAAACTGGCTAACCAATGTCTCACGGATCACACAGAGCAGGAGACCAAGGTTTGATTTCTGGACCCAGGTTTTCCTGCTTTTGCTAAGTCCCTGAAAACATTGTGGTGGTAATATTCACAGTCCTCAGAAGGGAGTCTCCACTGCTGCACAGTAGGGATGTGAATCGTTTTTTGACGATTTAAAACAATCGTCTGATATATTTTAAATCATCAAAAATCGTTAGAGCCGCGATACGATAACAATTCCCCCGATTTATCGTCAAAAAATCGTAAACCGGGGGAGGGCGGGAAAACCGGCACCCTAAAACCCACCCCGACCCTTTAAAATAAATCCCCCACCCTCCCAAAGCCCCCCAAAATGTTTTAAATTACCTGGGGTCCAGTGGGGAGGTCCCTGCGCAATCTCCCACTCTCGGGCCTTGGCTGCGTTAAAAGAAATGGCGCCGGTGGCCCTTTGCCCTTACCATATGACAGGGCAAAGGTAGCGCCAGCGCCATTTTGGTTCCTGTCACCCGACGTCACGAGTGCAGGAGATCGCTCCTGGACCCCCAGGGACTTTTGGCCAGCTTGGGGGGCCTCCTGACCCCCACAAGACTTGCCAAAAGTCCAGCGGGGGTCCGGGAGTGACCTCCTGCACGCGGGCCGTATTGCCAATATTCAAAATGGTGCCGGCGCTACTTTTGCCCTCACTATGTCAACATAGTGAGGGCAAAAGCCAAAATGGCGCCAGCGCTACTTTTGCCCTCACTGACATAGTGAGGGCGAAAGTAGTGCCCGATTTATGATTTTTTACGATTTTTGATTTTTATGTTTTTTTACGATTTATGATTTTTTACGATTTAAAAAAACAAAAACCATGACGATCAGATTTCCCTCCTCCCCCAGCCAAAATCAATCGTTAAGACGATTGATCACACGATTCACATCCCTACTACACAGCAGTAACACCTATTAGCTGCATCAGGTTAAAGAACATACTTATCCAGAGTTCTGGAGGGATCTGTGATCCATTAGGGATGTGCAGACCAAACGTTTATGTTCATAAGTCCATAAGTTGAAAGGGGGGGTCAATTTCGGTCAATATGGACATATGGAGAATTCCATAAGTTGAGTCTATGTCCATACATGCACCGATTCCCTAAATAAAAATTTAAACCCCTCACCCTCCTTAATCCCCCCCAAGACTTACCAAAACTCCCTGGTGGTCTAGCGGGGAGTCTCAGGACGCCATTTCTGTACTCCTTTGCAAGGAGCACGTGACGTCGGCGTCACGTCGGAGTGACGCGGACGTCACGTGATTCCCCGCGCGTTCGCTCCGGGACCCTCGTTGGACCCAAAAGGAACTTTTGGCCAGCTTGGGGGGGTCCGTCTTGGGGGGGGATTAAGGAGGGTGAGGGGTTTAAATTTTTATTTAGGATCAACAATCGCGATTTCCAACGTATTCAACATAGCTATGTTGAATACGTTGGAAATCCGATCGTTTTCGCCTCATCACTTTTTTAAGTTAAAAAAAAAAAAAAAGTTGTGTTTTACCTATAAGTTCAAAACGAATGCACACCCCTATGATCCATACCTCTATGCCGTTCCAAAGACAGATTTAGCAGAGTGGCCACCCTTTTGGCATGCCACACGATCCTTTCTGATTGGGCAGTCCCGGATGTGTTTCCATCCGTGCTGGCCTGGTCACAACGAATGGCCTCGTTTCTCCAACTGGAGCGCTTAGACTTTATATTGGGTAAGCAGAGGCCGGATACACTGTTCTGGGCCTGCTGGCAGACTTGCGTTCCCCTGTTACCGGCAGCTGTTCAGGATGGGCTGCGGGCAAGTGGCTATGAGCCTGATTGGCACAATCCCAAGTCTCAGTAGGGGGGGTGGGAAGAGGGGGTTAGATGACAGAAGGGTTAGTGTGATGGTGTGTGTGGAGTGTGGTGTGCATGGGGATGAGTGAGAAGTGAGTGTTGGAAGGCTGGTGGGATTGGGCCTGGGGGGGAAATGGAAAATTATGATGGGATAGAGACATGAGGGAGAGGTTGATGTTGACAGTTTGTGTTACACATTTTGTATTGCATTGGTTATTCCATATACTAGTTGAACCTGTTATAGTGCGGGATTCAGTGTCTGGCCATGTTTCATCCCAATAAAAATTATTTTGAAAAAAAAAAAAAAAAAAGGACAGTTGAAGCAATGTATTTGGTTTAAATAGGAGGAGTAAGGGGAATCAACAAAGAGAAAACCTCATTAAGATCTAAATGAAAGCTAATGGTGGTACAGCCTTAGCTGAGGAAGGTTCTTATTGAGTTACTAACCAAAAAGGGAAGCTGGTGAGTAAATACCCCAGACATCAATAAAATAAGCATGATGCATGAAGAGGAGGTCTTCAGTAGGGGCATGTTATTGGGTTGTTTTGTGTTGTTTTCATTTTGTGTCGTCATCTGATTTCATTTTTAAAATGGTTTGGTGGGTGTTTATTAGTGTGCATTAATGGGATATAACTAAGACTCGAAATGAGAAAGTAAGACTCGCGGGAGAGCGGGCGAGTCCCCGCCCTCCTGACGCATGCCCAGGCCACTCTCCCGGGCGCGCGATTCAGTAAAGAGAGATATGCAAATTATGGCCCACGGTAAAAAGAGGCACTAGGGACACTAGCGCATCCTAGTGCCTCCTTTTTGACAGAAGTGGTGGCTGTCAGCGGGTTTGGCAGCCGACGCTCAATTTTACCGGCGTCTGTTCTTGAACCTGCTGACAGCCACGGGTTCGGAAAAGAGATGCCAGCAAAATTGAGCATCCATCTTCCAACCCGCCGGCAGATTTTTAATTTTTTTTTATTTTTGGGGCCTCCGACTTAATATCGCTATGATATTAAGTCAGAGGGCGTACAGAAAAGCAGTTTTTTCTGCTTTTCTGTACACTTTCCCAGTGCCGGCCGAAATTAACGCCTGCACATCTTACTTTCTGTATCACGTGGGAATAAATAATACGCCCATCAACATGCATTTGCATGTTGCAGGCACTATTAGTTTCGGGGGTGGGGGGTTGGCTGCACATTTTCCACACGCTATTACCACTTACTGTATAAGGGGTAAAAATAGTGTGTCGAAAACATGCAGCCAAATGGGGGCTAACAGTGCACTCAGCCTGAGCGCACTTTACTGCATCAGCCCAACTGTAACTTTAAAACAGTCATCTGGGTGTACATGAATGTGCATATGCTGGCTCACGTCCATGGATGCGACCATTTAATAACATGCGTGCATATATGGGTGCATATTAAATGGATGCATGTATGGTTCTACATTCCTGTTGGCTGTCTCCTTAGTTAATTGTTTGTGTTGCCAAGGTTGCAAGGTGGTGTTTGAGGAGATGGCTTGTGCCTGGTAACAAGTATAAACAAACAAATGATTAAATAGTATCAAGTTTTAATCAGCAAAAGCATGCAATGCAAATGCATATTTTGAAATTTCCAATTCCCTTTGTATTTTAGGAAAGAGGTCCTAGCATTTTGGGATATGCATACTTTGAATTCCCCTCATATATGGGGGAGTGACTGTGGTGACTGTATGGGGTGAGAGGTGGGAGAGAGACTGGTTGGGGGTGTGATTTGTGAGAAGCAGCCTGAAATGTGTGTGTGGTGGCAGGTGGGAGAGAGACTCATTTGGGTGGTGACTGTGAGAGAGGCAGTGTGCTGTATATGGGGTGTCAGGTGAAAGGGAAAGTAACCGGGGTGAATGCATGGGGTGACAAATGGAAGAGAGACTGGTTGAGATATTGACATGTGAGAGAGAGAGAAGCAGCCTGGTGTGTATGTGCGGAGGTGACTTGTGAGTGACTGGGGTGATTGTATGGGGTTATACCACACAAACCAGGCTGCCTTTCTCTCACCAGTCACCACCCCAACCAGTCTCTACATTGACTCCTTAGTGGCCTACTTCAGCCATAACTGAAATCTTGGTTTTGCTGTCTTTTAACATTTTATTTAATTGAATTTCATGTTATCTTGAAGAGCCTCATGCAATCCCCAAGCTGTGAATTGTAAAATGATGTTTGCAGAATACTTTTCAAACATCCTGCATAACTTATGTGGCAAATATGCATATAGGGCCAGATTTTTAAACTTATGCGCGGGTGTAGATTTGTTTGCGCAACCCGGTGCGAACAAATCTACGCCCAGTTTTATAACATGTGCACGCAGCTGCACGCATATTATAAAATCCGGGGTCGGCATGCGCAAAGAGGTGCACATTTGTGCACCTTGCACGCTGAGCCCAAGGGGAGCCCTGATGGCTTTCCCCGTTCCCTCCAAGGCCACTCTGAAATTGGAGCGGCCTTGGAGGGAACTTTTTTTGCAATCCCCCCCACCTTCCCCTATCTAGCCCACCCCCAGCCCTAACTAAATTCCTCCCTTACCTTTTGTTTCCGAAATTACACCTGCCCGAGCAGGTGTAACTTGCACACGCCGGCTCACCATCCCCCGGCACAGGCCACTGTGCCGGAGGACTCGGGACTGCCCCCGAACCTCTGCCCCGCCCCGGATCTGCCCCCTTCCTGCCCCTTTTTCGAAGCCCCGGGACATACGTGCGTATCTGGGTTTATACACGCCGCCGAGCCTATGCAGGGGCGGCTTTTCAGGGGTTACGCGCGTATCTAGCGCACATAACCCTTTGAAAATCTACCCCATAATTTATACTAGTTTTCAAAACAAACTTATGCATACATGTTTGATTTGAAAATTAACTCAACACATATGACATGCTCTATCTGCTATTTGTTGCACATAAAATTTTCCCAAAAATGTATGCACAGATGGTTGAATTTTACAAAGCATGCATGTATATCCAAATCACTCCCCAAAGTCATTCCTCAGTAACTTCTTCACTCAGTCCCAGTAAGCTTACACACGATCATGAGATATGCATAGAAGTTTACCCACATATTCAGCAGGCAAATTTGTAAAATACCATCTCTCCACATAAAAAAAATTTCACCCATATAAATTACTTTGAAAATTACCTCCTTATTTATTTAGACCAGTTGTATTACATTAGATTCCAATCCTGAGGGCCATAAATAGGTCAGGTTTTCAGGATATCCCTAATCGATATGTGTGAGATAGATTTGTATGTAAAACTGCCTCATTTGTATGCTAATCTATGTCATGCATACTCATTATGGATATTCTGAAAACCTGAGCCATGTGTGACCTTCGAGGACTGGGAGTGAAAACCACTGATTTAGGGCCTCATTTTCTAAACGGATCACGTGCGATTCCAAAATGGGGGCGGAGTCGGCCCCGGGAGAGGAGGAGTCGGGGCGTCACCGGGGCCGACTCCGTGAAGACGCCGCGGACGACGAAAAGGTAAGGCCCTTTTCGCGTCCGAGTTCGCGCCCAATAGCTACACCTCCTATGGTGGCGCTATTGGGTGCGAAACCAGCAGCGATCGCACCGTGACGGTGCGATCGCTGCCGGCTAGCGCAGGCCCACCCCCCGTTTCGGGCCCCCCCCCTCATTCCCTAAATTATCGCAGGCCTGGGATACTTTAGAAAATGAGGCCCTTAGACGACATTTCTTCTAATGCCATGGGGTTTTTATTTTTTTACTTACTCACTTATGGGCTGATACTCAAAGCTGAGTACCAGACCTAGGTGCCTCAGTTTAGGGTGTCCAAATTTTGGGTTATAGCAGAATGATGAATCTAGGGGTGTAGTGCTGCTTTTGAGCCATAGGTGCTTTAATGTAGGCAAATAAACAGCAGGGCCAAATTCAGTTGCCTTGCTTTTAAGATTCTAAAGTTAGGAAATTATTATAGCAGAATGATGTTTTACTAAAAAAAAAAAAAAGGGGGCGGGGCGATAGTGGGCAGCCGGCCACATCGCACACTATCACCCCCATAGTGCCATGGGAAAAGGTATAGTTATTTCCTGCTGTGCTGCTGGAAATAATATGAAAAACATTATCGCCCGCAGCGCTGCCGGGCGATTACTCTGCCCAAACCCTGCCCACCCTCCTCCCCTTCCCTTAATTTTAATAATACCACCATGATGCGGCCGGTATTGTGTGCAGTAGGGCCTTATCGTGTGTGATACTGCGCATCGCACAATAATGAATGATCCTGTTTCTTGGCTGACCTGATCCTGACCTGGCCTCACCCAGTTTGCTTAATGAAGATAGGTACTTTAAGTTACTGAGCAGGGGGAGAGTTTCATTTACGGAGATCTAGGTGCCTAACCTTTCAAGGGGATATTGTCCCTTTAGTGCCATCAATGATCTTCACACATGGAATGAGAATGCTTACATTTATTTTTAGAGTAGAACAGACATTTGCATGACAATGAAGTTAAACATTGAGCATTTCATTTTCCTGGCTACCAGTGTCCTCCCACCTATGTTAAGTAAGAAAAACTCCCATGAGCTTTGTTAATAGAATCACCCCCATGAGCATTTGGAATTTAAATTAAACACTGTTCTGTTTATGGAACACATTTTTATGTGTTCCAATACATTTTCTTTCACATTGGTCTATTGCACAGCTTAGGAAGAGCTGCACCAGGAGAGCTTTTGGGCTGAAATACTAAACAAACAAATCACAGTGTACTAATCGCATTTTTCTGTGACTTTGTCCATCAATCAGTAACTCCGAAGGATAGCTTTCAGAGCCATGCCAGTACCAGGCACAAGAGATTACACCTTACAAAATAAAAAAAGCAATTAAAGAAGCCTACTTGAAAAATGTCAGTCAGCATCATGGCTCTAATCTCATTTTCATGTCCTATTTTTTAAATATATATTTAATTATTTTTTATAATATGCCATCCATTAGACTAGTCTGAAAGTAGAAGACAGGGTTATTGACTGTGCATGAGCTGTCATGAAGCAGTAAGGTGATCAGTAAGACAAACACAGGCACAGATGGAGGAAAAAGCATAATATGTCAATGTTATAAAACATCCCTGGCAAAATACAGACAGATGATAGATATAAAAAATAGGTACACCTATTTTATCTATTTATTTTCTTTTATTTCACATATTAGTAGGCCAACCCCATCAGGTACAAACTTGCCTCCTCTCTATAGCTTATATAATTACCCACACCACCCACCTTTCTCCCACCTTCCATCCCCAATTTCATTTACGAGAGCTATGAAGGACAACCTATATCATACCATTATTCCAAAAGAAGATCTTTATTGGATTGATATGGTCTTAACTTAGGGCAATTATATAAACAATTCATCCATAAAAAATTCTTAAATTCCTAGAAGATGACTGGATCCTCACTTGTTGAGTTGCAATTCATAAAGGCTGAATTAAGTATTATGCTCTGCAATATTCCACTGTTGTGGACACAATTTGATCCTTGCTTACAGAGTTGAAGATCTCTGTGGTGCGAAGACATCATGCTCTGTAAAAGATCAGGATTCACTTATTAAACATGCAGCACAATTTTGGGGTGGTGAATGGGCCAATCCTGGCTATCAAAGCAAAAGACTTGAAAGGCAACTCATCACCTCTTTCACTCACCTTTGCAATGTAGTAGCTAGAATTCAATTTGGAATTCTTTGCATGATCAGCTTTGCAACCTAGCACTTGCAGTGTGCCCCAGGGATATTTTCAACTCCACCACAACCCACAGTAGTGAAATCTTGTTTAACATGGGATCCCCACTACCTAGCTGCGGCCATATTTCAAAATCACTAATGCTGCCTATAGCTATGAAGGCCCTCAAAGGCTCCCTCTTCTAAACTTGGTATAGCAATATCACTGTAATATGCTGTACTATTACAAAATGGTACCCACATATGATTGCCTCCCATTCATTATATTGTCATCATATTGTCATGAGCCTGTCAAGACCCATCCAAATGTTGGCCCTGTTGCATGTATAATAAGTTCCATATGACTTGCTCCCTGACGAGGAAGAAGAAATGAGATAAAAGGCCCTCCTTGCTGGACACTGCCAGGTGTGTCAGATATGATATACTGCCAGCAAGAACCTGCATGGAGACCAGCTATCAAACCATAATTACTTGACCAGGAAAAGGGGGGCGCTCTAATGCCTGGATTTATCAAAATGCTATAAATATAGAGAAAAATAGTGCCTGTGATTAAAAAAAAAAAAAAAAAAAAAAGGGACGTGGTTAGGATAATTTCCTATCTACCACTTCGCATAGGTAAGTAACACAAGGCATGTTATGTTATCATGTGGCACATTGCATAAGCATGTGGCACGTCATTTTACACAGCTTGCATTGATTACTGTGTGGTGCATTATTTTTGCAGTTTATATATCCTAGCTTCCTGCAACTGCCTCTTTCAGGGTGTGTCAGGCATGGGAGAGAGAGGAGAGAAGATGAGTTGTTGGATAGTGGTTGGAGTAGGAGTTTAGCTAGTGATTTCTGAGTGCTGTGTCCTTTGTTCTGTGTTTCTCATCTGTTTCCCTGTTCCTTTGTCTTTTGTCTTTTTCTAGGTGTGAAAGTTTTTGTTAGTTTGGGGAGGAGGAATAGCCTAGTGGTTAGAGCAGTGGATTATGAACCAGGAGACCAGTGCTCCTTGTGACATTGGGCAAGTCACTTTACCCTTCATTGTCTCAGGTACAAAAACTTAGATTGTAAGCCCTCTGGGGATAGAGAAATACCTACAGTACCTGAATGTAAACTGGTGTGATATCTCAATTGAGATCAAATGTTGGTATAAATAAATGTTTCTCTATCAGTCTTTTGTGGTGGTGGAGAAGTGAGGAGGAGTGTGCAGGAGTGTTATTGGTGGTGAGGAGGAGTGAGGAGGATGGAGCGTAAGAAGCATGGGGAGAGGAGAGGCGGCAGGAGAGGAGGTTGGAGGAGGAGTAGGAGTAGAGACAGGCAGGAGGGAAGGGATAGGAGGAGGTGGGAGGGGGAAGAAGATAGGCAGGAAAGGAAGGAGGGAGGAGGGTGACAAGCTAGGGATAGAGAGAGAGGGCAGAGGAGAAGGGAGTTTGCAGTGCAGGGGCAGGAGTAGGGAGGGAGAGTGAGAGTGAACAGGGAGGACACCTCTCCAAAGTGGAAATGGCATCCCCTTTTGGCAGCCAGGCAGTAGGATGCCTTCATCTCAGGGCTATCAAGTTCAGTGTGTAGGAAAACAAGATGGTGATTGAAGGGGTCCTGAACTATTATGCCATGCTGTTTGGCAACCATGCAGCCAAAATCTCGAAGGCAGCCAAGGGCCAAATCTGTCACAACATAGCTCAGGCCATCTCCAAGCACAGTGATGTCCACGCAGCAGGGAGCAGGTGGCCCATATATACCAGGACATCAAGATGCAATTGAAGGTAAAGGTGGTGAGCCAAAATAAATGCCTATGCCAAACTGAAGGAGGAGCCTCTTGTCCCATCATCCTCACACCCATGGAGAAGCGCCTCGTGCAATGGCTGGGCTGGATGTCTTTGAGGGCATGACTGAGCAGCTGGACACCATGCAAGCTGCAGCCAGTAAGTTCACTTTACCTGTAATTGGCCAGGCTGCAGCGGTTGTACACCTCATTTGGCATAAGATGATCACAATGCTTTAGATGCCAAGTGCACCTTTGATGCCAAATTCAAAATGGATACCTTCTGTCGATGGTACTTATATCTTATTTTTTGTTTTCTCAGTTCTCACCCATGAATCTGCTGGTCCCAGCCATGTACCAGCTAGGAACCAGGTACCAGGTACCAGCTAGCAAGCCTCAGGGACCAGCATAGCACCAGTCCTTTTGCAGAGGGCCTTCATGATGCATGCCCAGACCCAGGTGAGCGAGGAGGAGGAGCAGCAGCAACAGCCTCAGGATGCTATGCAGATGCTTCAACTCCTGGGTTCAGCCAGCCCACTCAATGTGTCTCTCAAAATCTCCAGCTTCATGGAGGAACTCAGGCTGGACTGGGAGTTAATTGATGCAGCACAACCTCAAGTCAGCACACCACAGCACCAGCCTGAAGCACCAGGGGCCTGGCAGGAGCAGCCCCCTCATGCAACATTTAGAGGCCCAAATTTCAAGACTCCACATCACCATCAAAGCACTGCCACCAGCACTGGCAATAGCCCCGGCACCAGCACCAACAACATTCCTATCAATAACAGAGAAGTCTATGCATGAGCAGCTGGAAAGGAGGCATGGGATACACCTCCACCAGATATGAGCTAGTATGCCTCAGGAGGGTTGTGAGCAGGCAGAGACAGACATTGTGGGATTAGACTGCCACCCCAAGCAGAGTGTAATGATGCTGGCCACAGCAGTCAACAGTATGACCAGTGTGCTGACACATATCTTTCAAAGGATGCCTGAACAGCCACCCGTGTCTTCCCCAGCATCACTGGACTACACACCCCACAGCAGTCCCTGGCCTGATAGATGCCCATGGGGTAGGTTCCCAAAAGACATGCCACCCCTCAAGTAGCAAGCCATGCCATGGCAAGGGGCCATGAAGCACCAAAGGTGGGTGCATCGAATGTCAACTAAGAAGAGTTGTACCAACAATCCTGAGCGGGCCACTATAGTGTTCCTGTGCCTGCTAGATGGATAAAGCCTGCTGAGACTGTCCTCACTACATACTTCTTGTGCCAACTAATTGGAAGAAGCCTGCTGAGCCTATCCTCACTTCAGAGTTCCTGTGTCAGCTAGATGGAAGAAGCCTGCTTGTTCCATCCTAACTACAGAGTTTCTGTAGTGGCTAGCAAAAGGAATGGTCTACTATCTGCCATTGTGGTTCTGCAGCCTAGCTCTAAAGCCCTCCTTGATGCTCTGTCCATATCCATCCTCCCTGATGTAGCCTCCAGACATGGTCCAGCTGCTGCCTCTTCTCATCATGTCACATCTCCTGCTCCTGATGCTGGAGTCTATCATCTCATCTCAGCTCAGCTCATGCTACTGCTGCTTCCATGCTGCTGTATCTTTTCCTGGGGCTTCTGCCTCCATATTGCTGTGTCTGCTCCTGGGCCTCCTGCCTCCATACTGCTGTATCTGCTTCTGGGCCTTCTGCCTCCATGTCATGATCTTTGGTCCTGGTCCTGCTGCTTTCTTGCTGAACTATGCTGCCTTGGTCCTTAGGCTGTCCCCTTGAGTGCAGTCTTTCAACATGGACTGTCTGGGGCCTTTTGGTTAACGTCACATAGTTGTGCTAACATTAGAGCTGCATTGTAGTTACTGGGGTGATACTTCCACTTTCTATGTTCTTTGTTGTAAACATGATTGTGCTGAAAGGGTAAGATGCTAGGCCTGTATATGTAATGATGCCATTTGGAACAATGTATGTACAGGTCTTCACAGAACGTGCTGTCAGTTTATTTACAATGTTTTCTGCTATTTGGTATCTTGTCCTTGTAGAATATGATTACCAAAGACATTGACTTTATTTCAAACCATTGGCTACATGTGTTTGCTAATAAAGAGGTCATTGTTTGGAAAAATGCACTTTTTGGTTTTTGTCTTAATGGTTCACTAGGTTCAAGATTTGCCCTCCACATGACCTTGCATGCCAGAATGCCCTTGCACATACCAACTAGCCACTTATCTTTGCAGGCAAGACCATATGGGATAGGCCATACAGCTGTACATGCAGTATATTCTCTTAAGGCAGACAGCCAGAGCTAAACAATAGCTCCTTACTGGGGAGCTTCAATATTGGCACCTGTTGCCTTCTTCTCTCAGCCTACTGTTAGCTAAATGTTGGTTATATGGACCTGTATGTGAGATAGACACTAGCTAGCTAGTGTTCAGCTGCACACACTGTTCAGTACAATAGGTGTGAAAATGTTTGGCTATAGGTTTAATAGCTATGTCTTCACTTTGTGGGGGCCAAATGGCTCATAGAGCTATGCGTTGGGCATAGTGTAGCAGTAACAACCCATTAGCCTGTTCGATAGGAAGTTATATCACCTCTGACATACAATGGCCCTTCTCTCTGGCTATGGTACCAAATGTTCTCATTACTTCAGTCTTTTGTCAGAGATGTACTTGAAAAGTGACTCATGGACAAGGTGTGGTAGATTTTTAGGGAGCTGAAATATGCAGCTGCAGGTGGCTGGCCCACAGATTACATTGTGTACTTGGACAGCTTGTGTGGGGAAGTTACAGTCATCATCATGATGCAACATTTGACAGTGGGCTTCCTTACTTGTGTCATGACTCAAAGGCTATCTGTACCCAACCATTTATGGGTTTCATACTAAACCAAATATGCCGTCTACTTACAAGCTACAGAAACAGGTTGCCAATTGCATATAACAACTAAAGAGGAGAATTGAGGGAGTAGTGTCATGTAGAGAATGCCTACAGACCAAAAGTACAGGCCTAGAAGAATGCTGCTCCTGTTTGGGACCAATGGTATTATCACACAGGGTCAAAAAGTAAACAACCTCTTCGTCACAATAATATAAAAATTACACAAGAAGAGGACCTATTCAACAAATGAATTTGTTTATTCATATATACCAATCACCTATCTAACATTAAAATCTATCTAACACACTCATCCATCACACATTCACCCTCATAAAATCAATTTTCATCAATAAACATGAAATATGTTGTATACAATGTATATAAGAATGCAATTATACAATGATATTTTTTAATCTTTAATAATTTATATAAAGTGCAAGTAGTATATAAGGTGCTAATGATATGTAAAATACTTTTTATGAAACAAACAGATGTTAGTTCAAAAAGTCCAACAAAGATCTTCGTTTTGCCCGATATCTCTCAAAGGCTTCTTCAGGGATGGACTTAAACATCGAGAATTAACAAACAACTATTCCCCGACAGTATTCTCCTGATGCTTTTCAATGGGTGTGTTTGTTAATATCATCAACTCTTGAGGAGCCTTCAAACAGAGCGCTTATACAATGAATCACAATTGTGTCAAACCATATCCCAACAGGGAATTTATCATCTTCAAACATCTAAATCAAAATGAATAAAAATACAATAATCAACTTATCCAAGGACAGGTACCTCATTTACATGCAAAGAACAAAATCTCTACTTCCCTACTACCTCTGCACTCAGGATATAACCCAGTCTCGAATCTATTACATACACACTCAACTATATTCAGTAAAAGAACCATTACCACCCCAAGTGCTAAAATGAGGGTGACCAACAGTACCTTCAAGGCTCTTCAACAATTTGCTCACACGGTCAATCCCAGGGGTTCATATCAAAATTCACCATCTATAACATAAAGGGATATCCAATTGATCAAATTTTTCACAATAGACCCACACTGTTGCGTAAACTATCATGCAATACAATACCTTCAAGCGAGTAATTACACGTTCGATTTAGACATCTCATAACATCTCCTTTCCTGGAAAAAATCCACCATCTATAACATATAAACATAAGTTCATCAAACATATTCCCATTCAATTACAAATATACTTCCACTCACCGACGCGGATTCTCAACGAACACCTACCCGGAAATGACGTCCACCTCATGTTTGAAAAAGAACGTAATTGACGTACATATCCCCTTCCTTTATATACATTCCAACGATCAGCCGACTCACACAATCCAAACCATTAAAGACAACTCAAAAAAATGCATTCCATTCCACCGGTCCATTAAGACCGTGTGGAATCATGGTCTTCCATTTAAAGATAAAGCTTTGTTCCAAGCGTCGAAAAGCCGCAGATAAATCTCCACCGTTCCTCAACAAGATTTTTTTAATAACAAAAAATCTAATGTCCTTCCATGAATGGTCAAGCTCCCTCCAGTGATCAACCAGAGGGGCATGTTCTTTTAATGCCTTGATCTGACTACGGTGCTCTATAATGCGAGTTCTCACTAATCTACAGGTTTGTCCCACATATATCAAACCGCATGGGCATTGAATGATGTACACCACCCCACTACTCTCACATGAAAATAAACCGGGCAACGTATAGGTATACTTCACGTTTGGAGGCTGAAAACTTTGACAATGAACAACGTGTTTGTTAATTCTCGATGTTTAAGTCCATCCCTGAAGAAGCCTTTGAGAGATATCGGGCGAAACAAAGATCTTTGTTGGACTTTTTGGACTAACATCTGTTTGTTTCATAAAAAGTATTTTACATATCATTAGCACCTTATATACTACTTGCACTTTATATAAATTATTAAAGATTAAAAAATATCATTGTATAATTACATTCTTATATACATTGTATACAACATATTTCATGTTTATTGATGAAAATTGATTTTATGAGGGTGTATGTGTGATGGATGAGTGTGTTAGATAGATTTTAATGTTAGATAGGTGATTGGTATACCTGTTTGGGACCAGGCAGACTTTCACAGATTGGCTGGCACCCCTGTACTGGCCTGGATTGGGGATCTGTATAATACAAGTAAAATAAGATGATTTTACATTAAGAATGTGTATTCGTTTTTCATGAATTAGACAATGTCAACGATATTGTCTAATTCATCACCGTTCAGTAGCACCGATATACGAAGCAATTTTTGCCAAAATTTCGGCAAAATTCATATTTTGTGTTAGTGCGCTCTAACGGAGTTACTGCACACTGCATATCTCCTAGTGCGCAGTAATACCAATTAGTGCACACTGTTTCTCTAGCTAATGAACTCCTCATGAATTGACACTTTTTAATTTTTAAGTAGCATTTTTTTAGTGCGCACTAGCATTAGTTACAGTGCACTACCACATACTTAGTGTGCTGTAAGTTCTATTAGGGCACACTAACTAACCTGTAAATGCACATGAACTAACCTGTTCTTGCGCACTAACGGGCCCTAATGCGCATTAATATCTAGCTGGTGCACACTATCTCGTTCATTGTACTGTGCACTAATGCGAAGATAATGCACACTAACTGGTTGTTAGTGCACAGTAAGGCCCATTAGTGCGCACTAATGCACTTCGTTGAAAATTGCCGAACTGTGGGAAACTGAAATTTCCTGCGGAGTGCCCAATCCAAAGCCCGAACCGAAATGTTTAAATGAAGCACATCTCTATTTTACAAGTAGAATCCAGATCCCAAAGGCAGCCCACTACAGGGATGGCAGTCAGTCTGTGGAATGTGCCTAGTCCCAAGCAGCAGCAGCAGCCCTTAGTCCTCTGCTCTTGGCCTGTGGGCATTCTCTATATGACACTACTCACTCACTGCATACAGCACAGTACACATGCACTAAGCTGCCTGTGTGTGTATGTGTGACAGACAGTTATCCACACACATATTAAAGTGGTACTGTGAGTGGGGGGTACAATCATGGTACCAATAAATAAATACAAATTATTTGTTATGGTTAAGCGGTGCTTGGGTGGATTCTTGGGTACTGTGGCAGATGACCACACCCACGGGGAGGAGCCCCTTGAGGAGCCACAGTACTAGGCTAGACTCAGGATGCACAAACACAGAATTATCTCTTTTATTGTACAGCTTGATGAATACCACCAGAGGTGGCAGTAGTGAAGTAGTCTTGGATGTAGCAGTCTCGGGACCCTTGGCAGATGGTGTGGAGGAATTCCAGTGTAGGTTTCCCAGCAAGGCAATGCTGTGGATGAGACAGACTGATAGTTAGATTACTCACTAGATGGTAGCTGTAGGTATGCGATTCCACCAGGCTGAAGTAGATGGTACTGGCACCGAGGCAGGGAAAGCAGGTCCTCAAGGAGCGAGTACCTGATCCCTGTAAGGCACCTGAAATAAAGCAGAGGGCCCCCAAGGAGTCGGTGCCCAGGTTAGTCAGTACCACAAAGGGCAGAGAGAGAGAGCTTCCAGCGGAAGCAAGGAGGCAGAGTAGCATTGACCGACTGAGACCAAATGTTGCTAACTCAACTAGCTAGCAAGTAAGGGCAGGCTAAATATCCAGATGGCGTGACATCACTTGAAGGGAATGCCCCCGAGGTTCGCGCCAATGTTGGAATAAAGATGAGGGTAGCGCGTGCACCTTAGTACGCCCTTGGGAGGAGCATGGTGCGAGGCAGCACCATAGCCATTCTGGGGATGCCAGAGAGGGTGGCTTGCAGATGCGGCGGTAGCCATTTTCCCAAGGTAAGCGGGAGGAGCTGCGAACAAGGTGAGGCAAACGGGGCGAAGCCGTCTAGGACCAACGGATGCAACAGTATCAAAGGGCGCCCTCCATGCTTCTTACTTGGTCTTGATTTCTGAGGATGCATTCTGTGGAATTGTTGAAGCATCTCTTCATCCATGATATTAGCCAAAGATTCCCAAGAGTTTTCTTCAGGTCCATAACCCTCCCATGACAGGAGGTATTCCCATACTCTGCATCTCTTTCTAACGTCAAGGATAGCGTCTACCTTGTATTCGATGTCTTCTTCTGCATCTATTGGTGTAGGTTCAGGCGTCTTGGTAGAGAACTCACTAAGGATCAATGGCTTCATTAGTGAGACATGGAACGCATTATGAATCTTCAATGCTGGTGGTAGCTTCAGACTATAAGTGAGATTGACTAATCGTCAGAGAATGGGAAAGAGTCCAACGAAGCGTGGAGCAAAACGAGCTGAAGGTAGTTTAAGTCTTAAGTGCTTAGTGGATAGCCAGACAATCACCAGGCTGGAAATCTGGAGCCTTGCAGTGATGAGCATCGTATCCTTTCTTTGCTTGTTGTCCTGCTTTAAGAAGCATCTCTTTGGTCTGAGTCCATAGTTGTTGAATATCTTTGGCAGTAGATTGAGCTGCCGGGGACGACACTGACAGTGGTGATAGTGGTGGTAATGGTAGTCGTCAGTAGACCACTTCGAATGGTGTTGATCCAGTAGATGTTGCTGGTTGAGAGTTGATGGCGAATTCAGCCCAGGGCAACAGTTCAACCCAATCATTCTGGCGGGTGCCCACATAGGCATGAATGAACTGCTTGAGTATCCTATTCAATATCTCTGTTTGCCCATTAGACTGTGGATGGTATGCTGAGGTGAAGTCAAGAGAGATATCTAACTTCTTGTACAATGCCTTCCAGAATTTAGCTGTGAATTGGGCTCCTCGATCGGAGACTATTTGCTTAGGCATGCCGTGTAGGCGGAAGATGTGCATGATGAAGAGCTTAGCAAGCTCCATGGCTGTGGGTAAACCAGGGAGAGCCAGAAAGTGAGCCATCTTTGAGAAATGATCTACAGTTACCCAAATCGTGTTGTTTCTTTCTGAGAGTGGTAAGTCTACCACAAAGACTGTAGCAATGTGTGTCCATGGCTCGTCTGGTACTGGTAAGGGTTGAAGTAGGCCCCATGGACGACCAGATGGCGTTTTCTGTCTGGCACAATTAGCGCAGGACGTAAAGTAGGAGAATGTGTCTTCCCTCATGGTGGGCCACAAGTAAAACTTTTGCAGTTTAGACAGAGTTCTGCATTGACCAGGGTGCCAGCCAGTTTGGAGTCGTAAGCCCATGCTAACAGCTTTTTTCTTAGGTTCTTGGGTACAATGGTTTTACCCGCAGGTACAGAATGAGTAGCTGCCAGGATAACTCTTTTCGGGTCTATGATGTGTTGCAGTTCATCTGGAATGTCCTCAGCAAGGAAGGAGCGAGATAGGGCATCTTCTCTGATGTTCTTCTCCCCAGGGCGGTATTTCAGCACAAAGTCAAATCTGTTGAAAAATAGAGACCATCTCGCTTGCCTATGGTTCAGGCGCTGTGCGTGGCGAAGGTACTCCAGATTTTTATGTTCTGTAAAGACTGTGATCTGATATTGTGCTCCTTCGAGCCAAGGGCACCATTCCTCAAATGCCATCTTTATTGCCAGGAGCTCTTTATCTCCTATTCCATAGTTCTCTGCTGGTGAGAAGTGACAGGAAAAAAATGAGCATGGGTGTAAGGCCTTGGAATCACCGGCCTGGCTTTGCACAGCCCCTACGCCAATGTCTGAGGCATTGAGCTCAACGATGAAGGGCTTAGTTGGATCCGGGTATCAAAGGCACAGCTTGCTCAAGATGGCGTCTTTTAGTTTCTGGAATGCTGTTACTGCTTCCGAAGACCAATTGGCAACATTGGCACCTTTCTTCGTCATGGCTGTAATCAGAACAGTGAGTGAGGAGTAGTTCTTGATGAATGTTCTGTAATAGTTGGTGAAACCTAGGAAATGTCTGAGAGCCTTTAGACCAGTGGGTTGTGTCCATTTCTTAATGCTCTCCAGCTTCTGTGGGTCCATCTGGAAACCTTGGTTGGAAACAATGTAGCCCAAGAAAGGCACTGATTCCTTGTGAAACTCACACTTAGAAAACTTGCTGTATAGATGATTCTTGCGGAGTCTTTGCAGAACTCTTATTGACATCCTCCAGATGAGTGGTCATGTCTTGGGAGAATATCAAGATGTCATCTAAGTATACAACGACACATTTGTAGAGGAGATCCCGCAAAATGTCGTTCATTAAATTTTGAAAGACAGCCGGGGCATTGCACAGACCAAAGGGCATCACTAGATATTCAAAGTGACCGTCCTGAGTGTTGAAGGCTGTCTTCCATTCATTGCTGGAGCGGTTGTGAACTAAGTTGTAGGCTCCCTTAAGATCAAGCTTGAAGAATATCTTGGCTCCCTGTAGTCTGTCAAATAGCTCTGAGATGAGTGGTAATGGGTAACGATCTTTCACAGTTATCTCGTTGAGACCCCTGTAATCTATACATGGACACAATGTTCCATCCTTCTTCCCCACAAAGAAGAAGCCTGCACCAGCAGGAGACTTGGAGGGCCTTATGAAGCCTTATGAAGCCGTTCTGGAGGTTCTCCTGAATATATTTGGACATGGCTTTATTCTCTACCACAGAGAGAGGGTAAACCCGTCCATTGGGTGGTTCAGTGTTAGGCTTCAGGTTGATGGTGCAGTCATAGGGTCTGTGTGGCGGTAGTACGTCTGCAGCTTCTTTAGAAAAGACATCTTGAAACGATGCATATTGAGGCGGCAACCCCGGCATCAATGGGATAGTTGGCATGCAAGGTAAAGGAGTACCTCCATCAAGCATTTACCATGGCAATCTGGACCCCAGTGTGAAAGCTCCATAGTAGCCCAATTGAATTGAGGCATATGCTGCTGCAGCCACAGTAGCCCCAGTACTATACGGTGCATGGCCTTGTCTAAAAAAAGAAGGTGATGGTTTCAGAATGGAGAGCACCGGTCTGTAGACATACTGGTTCGGTGAGCTGGGTTACTTCTCCATTAATTGAAGATAAGAGTAGTGAAGATGTCATGATGGTAGTGGGAATCTGCAAGTGCTCCACTAATTGTTGTAAAATGAAATTACCTCCTGCCCCTGAGTCCACTAGGGCAAGAGTCTGATACTCTAAGGATCCGCAGATCAAGGATACAGGAAGAGAGAGCGGAGGAGAGGGTGCAGTAAGACTTAAGAAGAGTCCTCCCACAGGACTTAGGTCTGCCAGTTTCCTGGACATAAAGGGCATGTTTGAACAGCATGGCCAGCTTGTCCACATTACATGCACAGCCCCAATTTCTTCTGTGTTCTTCTGTCCTTTGACATCAGATGGCTGCAGCCTAATTGCATTGGTTCTTCTTCACCAGCAACTGGACCCGAGGGAACAGGCCTGGGTGTGGACTTAACACGAGCTTCACCCTGGAAGGGTCTTCTGGAAGTCTTGGTCTCTTGAACTTTTTTACAAAGTCGGTGATCAATCCTTGTTGCCAACTTCACTAGTTTAGCCAAGGTCTCAGGCATCTCACAAGCAGCGAGCTCATCTTTCTAACGAGAGTTCAGTCCTTCAAAGAAGAGGATGCTCAAGCATTTAGGGTCCCAACATAATTCAGATGCCAGTGTCTTGAATTCGATAGTTAAAGATTTAGTCCCTTGCTTCAGGTGAACCAGTGAAGATCCTGCAATGGTAAATCGGGCAGGGTCATCAAAAACTGATTTGAACAACTCGAGGAATCCATCAAGATCATGTAGAATAGGATCCTCACACTCCCATAGCGAAGAGGCCCAAGCCAACGCTCTTCCATCCAGATAAGACAAGATATAGGTGGTCTTGGCGTAAGCTGTAGGAAAAAGGCTAGGTTGCAGGGAAAAGTTCATACAGCACTGGTTAATGGAGATGTGAATCGTGTGCCCGATCGTCTTAACGATCGGGTTCGGCTGGAGGGAGAAAAAACTTTCCCGTCCTCCCCCCAAATAACTTCCGTTAGTGGACACTAACGGGAGTAATGATTTTTCATGATAAATCATGAAAATTTCTATTGTATCGCGCACTGTACCGATTTTTGACGATTTAAAAAATATCTCAAGCTAGGTGGAGAGAACATTGTCCAAATCTCATCTTGGAGTGAGTTTCCTCACTCCGAAGGCCATCAAATCTTCACAAGAGACCACTGTTCTGTTCATACGTCTCATGTTGAATGTGAAAGTGGCCCCCAACCCCCTACACTCATACCTAATCCCCACCTCGAGTTACTAGGTAGGCCTCCCATAGGGATACAAATACCTGTCTAGGGAAGAGGTACTATAGCAAGGCACTCACTCTCTCTCTCTCTCTCTCTCTCTCTCCATTTTGAACCATGATAAACATTTACCAGCCTCTAGCGCACAACGTACCTGCGGTAACTCCTTGGAAAATGACCCCCCTTATCTGGCTGTTTGCTAGATACTCTCCTTTTCTCTCTCCCAGCAGTCTCTGGTCTACATATCTACTGAATCATAGACAGTGGTGAAGCCAGGATCCTTTCTCACCCTCTGTCCATAAACCCCCCCAGGGCCCTTTCTACCTCTTTGTTATAGTAACAAGATTTCATTTTATGGGGAGGGTAAAGGGGCTTATTACCATTTTCATATCTCTCCTATTATCTAGCCAGCTGGTGTGGGGGAGTATACCCCATCACAATATTCAAAATGGGAAGAAAAAAATATTCAATGAATATTGGATCCTATATTTCTGCTTTAGCTAAGATTTTTTTTTTTGCAAAATAAATATAAGCATTATTGAAAACAAGCAAACAAAACGAACTGCTGTACTCCTTATAACAGCTCATTATCCTGATGTTTGCAACTTGCAGAAAACATCTCTGTAACTCATTAGCCCTAGCTTCCTCAAAGAAACGGCAGCAGCAGTAGAAGGAAAATTCCATGTAAATAGTCATGAGCTTTACTCAGAAGTGACATTTTACTATTTTGTATCTATGGAAAAGATATTTATATTAAAAACGTCCAATAAAATATTTACACAGGAAGCAGCTCCCCCCCCCGCCCAATAACAGCAGACTGATGTTTAATGCTGATTTAGATTTATATTTTATTGTTAAAACATAAATCTAAATTCATTGCAATGCTGGTGTAAAAGGAAAGATATTATTAAAATAGATATGACAAAATTATTTCCAGAGTCACTCTAACAGGACAACAAGCTCCTGCTTTAGATCCCATAATAATACTTAATAGTATTATGATCAAATTAGAACTGAATGAAGCAAGGAATCTGAGTACATTATTATGTAAGGTTGTATAAAAGCCATTGCAAAATCAATATTAGAATGCATAGAGTTCAGGATGATTTCCTTCATAGTCTAATTCACCATCTTCATTTTATTATTAATGTTGCGGAAACTTTCAAACAAATGCACACAGTGGTATATATATTAGAGATGTGTATTGTACCGGCAATCGTTTCTGGTTTCGTTTTCGTAGAACCGCGGGAAATTTCGTTTCCCGCGGTTCTGACCGTTTTTTTTTTTTTGGTTTTCCCGATCTGAAAAAAAACCCCACCCTGATCCTTCAGATTTAATTATTTATAATACCCCACCCTCCTGACCCCCCAAAAAACTTGCCTAAAGTCCCTGGTGGTCCAGCAGGGGTCCCAGGAGCGATCTCCCACTCTCGGGCCATCGGCTGCCAGTAAACAAATTGGTGCCAGTGGCCCTTTGCTCCTACCATGTGAAAGGGGCCGGCCAATGGCACTGATAGCTCCTGTCACATGGTAATGGCAAAGGGCCATCGGCACCATTTTGATTAGTGTCAGCCGATGGCCCGAGAGGGGGACATCGCTCCTGGGAACCCCGCTGGACCACCAGGGCCTTTAGGCTGAACGACCTCCTGCAGTCGATCTCCTGCCGGCGCCATTTTCCGTACGGAAAATGATTCGCGGCAGGAGATCGTTTTCCGGACCCCCACTGGACCCCCAGGGACTTTTGGCCAGCTTGGGGGGGCCTCCTGACCCCCACAAGACTTGCTAAATGTCCAGCGGGGGTCCGGAACGACCTCCTGCAGTCGAATCGTGTTGGTCTATGGCCGCCGCCATTTTGCGCCGCCATTTTGAAAAATGGCGCCGGCTGAAGACAACACGATTCAATTGCAGGAGGCCGTTCGGGACCGCTGCCGTTCCGGACCACCGCTGGACCCCCAGGTAATTTAAGGCATTTGGGGGGGGGTTCGGGAGGGTGGGGGATTTAATTTAAAGGGTCGGGGGTGGGTTTTAGGGGGTTTTAGTGTGCCGGTTTTCCTGCCCTCCCCCTTCCCCCGATTTACGATTTTTTGACGATAAATCGGGGGAATTGGTATTGTATCGTGGCCCTAACGATTTTTGATGATTTAAAATATATCGGACGATATTTTAAATCGTCAAAAAACGATTCACATCCCTAATAAGGAATCCTTTCCCAAAAGGAAAAAGCACAATAAAATCAGGTGCAGGCTCAGATCTATCCTGCCTCCTATTAAGGCTACCCATGAATCCACACTTCAGCATGCTGTCATTAGATTTTATAGAACCAGGACTCCACCACTGAAGCCTTCCCACATGGGGGAACTACACCCAACCAAAACTATTTCTATTCCCTCTGCAAATATGGAATACCCCTCTTAGTAGTGATCCAGTAGGATTCTCAATTTACTATATGCATCAGAGTTTTCACAGATTCTGGAATTATGAGGTCAGAGAAAGTAGATGTATATACTGTTCTGGCACTCGACAGTAGGTGTTGTCATGTAAAGGGGAGTGTTTCATAAACTCATGAGCTTACTTTGGATCATGCTCTCATCGCCTATTTGCCCTATCCTCTCCTAGGAGTATGCTGAGACTTAATGGAGGTATAATCCAGCACCCAGAATTGGGAGTCTTTTCAAGTACATCAGAATGTTAAGACCCATGTTGTGAAAATCTGAACGGGACTCAAACCAAGGTCAGTCCTTGGGTTCAGGATGGTAGTCTTGAATTCCAGAAAAGTATACAAATTATAACAAAATATAATATCAGTGAAAACACAGCTTATCTGTTTCATATCAATTTTGAAATGCACACTCTGAAATCAAAGTCCAAGTGAATAAAAATAAAGAAAACATGAGCAAAATGTGTATATATATATATATATATATATATATATATATATATATTTAATATGGAAGAAAAATACTTCAGCTGCTAATTCTCATTCATAATGCCTTGTGAATTGGTTTGTAAGGCAAAATCATTATTCATTAAAAAAAAACTTCAAAGTGGAATGCAGTAAGAGAATCATATAAGTGAATTTTCTATGCTCCTTAAATCAGCAGATAGTGTTCTATTTTTTAGTCAATATGTGAAAAAGAGACTTTCACTTGGCTGTTATAGACAGTAGCATTTAGATAAAAATCACTTAGCTCTTTAAATATTCAGCCTCAGAAGAAATTCACAATGTTTATTTATTTATTTATTTAGAAATGTTTCTATACCGCTTTTACAAATAAAGTTTAGTCAAAACGGTGTACATAGATATGTTATTTTATTTTATGATTTATAACTAAAAATTACAAAAATCTCATATTAATTAATATTAATCAACCATAGCGGATTTGATGACCTGGTATTCTGATGCTCAGAGTTTCTTCCTGACTCAGGGAGTGAACTTCACAGCCAATAAGCATTTCTAAAATAAGAGGTAATGAAAACCAAAGGCATTTAAAGCATTAAGTGAAAACAATATAGTCACTTATCAATGTGTGATTTCAAAAAGCATACATTTAATTGAGATGAAAGTGTCTAACCAGCTTGAAAGAAAATGGCCAATGACTGCTGGCAGTTTAGCATTAGTTCATTTATAAAAGAAACATAATGACATCTTAACACATGATATTACTTCATTGATTAGAAAATGTCACATGATAAGTTATACTCCAGATGCTATTGAATACCATAAAATAATTCCAAAAATATATATACATCTCTCTCACAAAAAATGACCTCACTCAATAACAGCATTCATTCCAAGTGGTTCGAAGCAGTCTAATTGGTAGATCCATCGCTGCTCCTTTTGCAATAAGATTTTACCCCAAATACCATTTCTGGGATGTCTTTCAACCAAATCTTTGAAAAAAAGTCTCAAGTGATGGAATTGATGATGATTTAAGCTTAAACAATGCTCAACAAATGGCACTTCTGTTCTATGTTTAAGACAGCTTCGATGTTCAGAAATCCTTATTCACAAACTTTGCCTGGTTTTCCCAACATAGATCCTATTGCAAGGGCATAGAGCCATATACACTACAAATGATGAAGAACAATCAGAATAATAATATAATAAATAAATATGGCCATCAACGGGATTGACAATTCTTGGAGAGTTAAACTAACTATACATGTATGGCAAGTGCTGCATTTAAAGGGTCCCATCCTATTTTTAATGATAGCACAGTCCATTTCCAAAAATGCTGGGCTAATCCTTTCCTTCAAATTCTTGCCTCTTGTAAATGTGAGCATAATCTATTCTGTCTAAACATGGGATTAAGTTGTAAAATGTCCCAGTTTTTCCTTATGGAATGACAAATCTGCAAAGATGAACTTGTGTAATGAAGAACAAATGTAAATGTCTCCTCTTCTTAAAATGTGTGCTGAGACTTAATGGAGGTTCTTTCTGGCACCCAGGATTGGGAGTCTCTTCCAGTACAACAGGATAGTACGACTATGTCATGGGGAAAAGCTGTCAAGTACTCAAACCAAAGTCAGTCACTGGGTTCAGGAAGGAAGTTTTGAATTCCAGACCAGTGAGAACCCTGAAGCCAAGGGGAAGTAGCAGAAAATTAAACTGCAACAGATAGCCCACAAGGCCATATCCCTAGGTATCAGAGATTAGCTGAGAACTAGTCAAAAAGGATGGCAAAGAAACAGGAAGTTTTCCACAACAAAACAAAGACTAATTTGCTCTCTTGAAAATGGTCTCTTTACATACAGACTTTGACTGCCCAGATTATTCTCTTCATTCTTCATTCTCTTCATTCTCTTCATTCTCTTCATTCTTTACATACAGACTTTGACTGCCCAGATTATTCTCTTCATTCTTCATTCTCTTCATTCTCTTCATTCTCTTCATTCTTCATTCTCTTCATTCAAAACTTTACATCAACTCACCACTCTCGATCTCCAATTCCCTCTCCAATTACATAATTCTACTAGACCTACCAGAGATGCTTATAGAGGCTCCCTACTAGTTCCCCCAGCGAAAACGACCAAACACATCACCCTAAGAGATCACGCCACCTCCACAGCTGGCCCTCTACTGTGGAATTCCATTCCTACAGACCTCAGACAGGAGCCATGCCTCCCAACATTTAGGAAAAAACTTAAGACTTGGTTATTCAAGCAAGCTTTTCCGGACACAACCTAATGACACAATCCAATGACTCATAAAACACCTTGCCGTTTGTATTTAATATTTATTCTATACTACATTTATATTGTATTTTGTTAAATAGTCTCTCCTCTCTTCTTCCTTCCAAGTTCGGCTTCCCTTGTTAAATGTAACTGTACCTTCTGTCACCACAGTTCTAGTTCCATGTATTTATTATCATTTTTTGTATTTATTGCACCCCCGTTCTATGTAAACCAGCAAGATATGTTTTCATGATTGCCGGTATATAAAAACTCTAAATAAATAAATAAATAAATAAATAAAATAAAATTCCTTTGATTCTAATCTTTCACTGCAATCCCTTAATTATAATCTTTCAGTTTCATCATGCAGTTCTTCCAGTTCTAATCTTTCTTAGTTCTGCTTCTGATAGTGTCCTATTTCCTGACTCTGGTTCGTGGCTGGTAGTTTCAGGCTTCTACTATAAATTTCATCCTTGTAATCTGCCTGCTGATTCTAGCTCCTGGCCATTAGCCAAGCTAAGGATCCACTTCCATTCCATTCCATCCACTTCTTGTTATCTGCAAGTTCCAAAATTCAAGCCTCTTCTACAGGAGTGAAACTTCTGACTCCTGGGTGTTTTCCAGGCCATGCCTGTCACAGACAGAGTGCCTACATTCAGGTCTCATCCCTGACTGAGCTCCATAAGTTCCTTAAGGACAGTAAACTAACAGACTGAGAAGTCCCAGAAGCTAATGTTAGTGAAAGAACAGTTAGTCCTGTACTCCTTGATTTTATTCAAGAGTACCTGTAGTGTTTTGAAAAATGGAGTTGCTGTTTGGAGTCAGGAAGAAGGTTTGCCAAGCGAGTGATATTGCTGCAGAGTTGCTTTTGAAAGGATTGTAAATAGAGACTCATCTGTATGTTATCAGGGGGATCTTCCAGTGTGTCCTACTAAAGGAAGAGACCTGTAAAACAGGGACTAGGAAACCAGAGAGGATTCCATCTCCCAAAATTAAATTAAAAACAAACTAACCAAATTTAATCAGGCAAATGCCTCTTCAGCATTTGACTCCTGGGATAAAATTGTCAATGAAATAGCTGACAATTTAAGCCCAGTCCAGACAAAAATACTACAAAAAGAACAAAATGCCACTAAACAGAAGAAATCATGGTACAATGAAGAGCTAAGATTCATTAAACTAATACTGACAAAGCATGAGAGAGAATGGCAGAAATGCCCAACCACAGACTCCATAGGAAAATACAGATCTCTCCTAGCAAAATACCACATATTAATAAATAAAGTAAAAAAAAGAATGCCATGTGAAACAGATACATGGAGTCTTATTCAACTCTAAACTACTCTTCAAAGTTGTAAAAAATTTAATCAATGACCCATCTTCCTCCATCTCGAACAACCTAAACGTCTCAAAGAATGCCTGCAATGATTATGTAATCTCACTATTAGAAAAATCAATAGATTAAAAATACAAATTACCAACAGCTCACAAACAAAAGAACTGGATAATATTCATGAACAAGCTAATTGGACCAAATATGATAGAGTAACTAAACTTGAAATCAATCAAATCATTTCTAACATTAATCCTGTACACATCCACGTGACCTGATCCCAACAAATTCTTTGAAACTGGTAAATGAAGTAATCAGCCCAACAATAGCAAAAATTAGGGATGTGAATCGTTTTTTGACAATTTAAAAAAATCGTCAGATATTTTTTAAATCATCAAAAATCGTTAGAGTCGCGATACAATAGAAATTCCCCCGATTTATCGTGAAAAATCGTAAATCGGGGGAGGGGGAGGGCGGGAAAACCGGCACACCAAAACCGGCACACCAAAACAACCCTAAAGTCACCCTGATCCTTTAGAACCCTCCCATGGCCGGCCATGGCCCGCGCCATCTTTAAAGATGGCGCCGGCCATCCAGTGCTCCTACCATGTGACAGGGGCCGGCCAATGGCACGGATACCATGTCACATGGTAAGGGCAAAGGGCCATCGGCGCCATTTTTATTAACGCAGCCGATGGCCCGAGAGTGGGAGATCGTTCCCCGCGCCCCCACTGGACCACCAGGTAATTTTAAAACCTTTTTTGGGGGTTCAGGAGGATGGGGGAGGGTTTTTTGATTATCGGATCGGGCGCGACCGATAATCAAAAATCCAATCGGGCCGGGTGATAAAAATTTTAAGATTTGGATCGGAACCGGAACCGATCAGATTCCGGTTCCGATTCACATCTCTAGCAACAATTATCTGCCTCTTGCTCTCAGAAGGACTGATCTCAAATGGGGCAAAACAAGCATTGAAAAAAACCAATCCTTAAAACAAAATCGGTAGAACGGATGATTGGGACAACTACCGTCCAATATCCAACCTACATTTCCTCTCAAAAATACTTGAAAAAGCAGTGCTACAACAACTGGAAAACCACCTAGAAGACCATGACATCCTACATCCTAACCAATTCAGATTCAGAAAAAATCACTCAACTGAGACTTCACTCATTTTATTAATGGACCCCATACTACCCGAGTTTAATGATAATTTATCCTATATTCTGGTGCTAATAGATCCAACAGCAGCCTTTGACACTGTGGATCACACCCTGCTATGCCACCAGCTGAGAAAATTGGAATACACGACAGAGTCCACAAATAGTTCTCTTCATTCCTATCTAATAGGACATTCCAAGTAAAACTAGGAAACAATATATCTGACACCTTCCCCAACAATACTGGTGTCTCCCAGGGCTCAGCACTCTCAACTACCCTATTCAACATAAGAACATAAGAAATTGCCATGCTGGGTCAGACCAAGGGTCCATCAAGCCCAGCATCCTGTTTCCAACAGAGGCCAAACCAGGCCACAAGAACCTGGCAATTACCCAAACACCAAGAAGATCCCATGCTACTAAATCAATTAATAGCAGTGGCTATTCCCTAAGTAAACTTGATTATTAGCAGTTAATGGACTTCTCCAAGAACTTATCCAAACCTTTTTTGAACGCAGCTACACTAACTGCACTAACCACATCCTCTGGCAACAAATTCCAGAGCTTAATTGTGCATTGAGTGAAAAAAATTGTGCTTTCTTTGTGTATATTACTAATGGAATTAGGAATCACCTTCTTATATGTGGATGACATTCAGTTCTACATTCCATTCAACTCCTCTTTTGAAAAGTCAGCATGGACACTCTCAAAATACATGAAGGCAATACAGCTAGGACTCTGTAATCAAAATCTAACTCTTAATACAAAAAACAAAAACAAAACTGAACTCATCTGGTTAAGGAGAAACTCCCCCATTGTTAAACCTCCATCACTAAACCTAGGTAATTTTGATATCACACCCTCAGATGAAGTCTGAGACTTAGGAATTAAGATCAATAAAAATGTTACAATGAAAAGGGACAAAAACAAATTAATCACAACAGGATATGCAAAATTGTGCATCCTACATAGACTGAAACTATTACTAACTACAGAAGATTTCTGGATAGTTCTACAATTGCTAATTTTCTCAAATATTGATTACTGCAACTCCCTACTCCTAGGACTCCCAACCAGCCTATTAAAAAATCTACAACTACTACAAAATGCTACAGCAAGATTTTTAATTGGAACCAGGAAATTTGATCACATCACACCCTCACTTATAGCACTGTATTGACTACCAATGCAATATCAAATATATTACAAAGTTTTAACTTTAATCTCTAAAATCATACATAATGATAACCCAGGATTAATAGGCATGAAGCTTCAACTATATGCATCACAATGAATCCTAAGGTCCCAAAACATAGGACTATTAATTGTCTCCATGATCCGGAGTACACACCTGATGCAGATAAGTGATCGTGTGTTCTCCATATCAGGCCCTAAACTGTGGAACTCACTACTGGAGACAATATGACCTATCCCAGAAAGAAAGACATTCAAGCGTGAGCTAAAATCTTGGCTATTTAAAAACACTTATAATCTAACTTAAATTCTATCAGAATGCTTTGTCAAGAAGAAATTATAGCTTAATTTAAACTCTATCCGACTGCAGAGTTAACAAGAACAAAAAACAATACCAAGTAATGAGAGAACAAAACTTCTCATGAGATCTCCCCTACAGCCATGTAAATTACTAAACAGAATCCCCATCCAACTAACCTATTATCCCTTTCCTCAGATGAGACGTATAAAAACATCATCCTTGACCTGTTTAAAAAAACGATCACCCATGCAAAAGAAATTTTATTTCACTGCCCATGAGCTAAGTTCCACTATGAATTCAGTGACCTCTTTACTTTTTTATTTTAGAACTTACATAACATCCATAGTAGTGGTAAAGTTACATGGTAGGGGACCCTGGCACGCACTTGTGCGCAGGTTTCGTTCATAAATCCAGGAATGCTCATGCCCCACCCAGACCCCGCAGACACCCTGCCCCTTTTTTGGTAAGATGTATTTGTGCACATAGGGGCGGATTTTCAGAGCCCTGCTCACCGGTGCGCCTATGTTAAATAGGCCTACCGGCGCGCGCAGACCGCGGGACTCGCGTAAGTCCCGGGGTTTTCCGAGGGGGGCATGTCGGGGGCGTGTCGGGGGGCAGGCCCGATCCGTGCGGCGTTTTCGGGGGCGGGATGTAGCGTTTCGGGGGCGGGCCCGGGGGCGTGGCCGCACCCTCCGGACCCGCCCCCAGGTCGCGTCCCGGCGTGCTAGCGACCCGCTGGTGCGCGGGGATTTACGTCTCCCTCCGGGAGGCGTAAATCCCCCGACAAAGGTAAGGGGGGGTTTAGACAGGGCCGGGCGGGTGGGTTAGGTAGGGGAAGGGAGGGGAAGGTGAGGGGAGGGAACGGAGGTAGGCTGCGCAGCTCAGCGCGCGCCGGCTATACAGAATCGATAGCCTTGCGCGCACTGATCCTGGATTTTAGCGGCTACGCGCGTATCTACTAAAATCAAGCGTACTTTTGTTGGCGCCTGATGCGCCAACAAAAGTACGCCAAATCGCGCTATTTGAAAATCTACCCCATAGTAAATAGGGATGTGAATCGTTTTTTGACGATTTAAAATATCGTCCGATATTTTTTAAATCTTCAAAAATCGTTAAAGAGTGCAATACAATAGAAATTCCCTCGATTTATCATGAAAAAATTGTTAATCAGGATAGTGTCCACTAAAGGGAGTTATTTGGGGGGAGAGTGGGAAAACCGGCACACCAAAACAACCCCTAAACCCACCCGACCCTTTAAAACTAATCCCTTACCTTCCCCCACCCTCCCAAACCCCCGAAAAACTTTTTACGTGTACCTGGTGGTCCAGTGGAAGCCCCAGGACCAATCGCCCGCTCTCAGGCCATCGGCTGCCACTCATAAAAATGGCGCCAATGGCCCGATAAAAAAAAACAAAACACCCGACCCTTTAAAAGTGCCCCCTTAGCTTCCCCCACCCTTCTGATTCCCCCAAAACATTTTAAAATTACCTGGTGGTCCAGTGGTGGTCCCGGGAGCAATCTCCCGTTCCCGGGCCGTTGGCTGCCACTAATAAAAATGGCGCCGATAGCCGTTACCATGTGACAGGGTATCCGTGCCATTGGCCGGCCCCTGTCACATGATAGGAGCACTGGATGGCATGGATACCCTTTCACATGGTAAGGGCAAAGGGCCATCGGCGCCATTTTTATTAGCGCAGCTGACGGCTCCAGAACGGGAGGTCGCTCCCGGGACTTCCGCTAGATCACCAGGTATTTGTAAAAGGTTTTGGGGGGGGGGAGTTCGGGAGGGTGGGGGAAGCTAAGGGGTCAATTTTAAAGGGTCGGGGCGGGGTTTTTTTTATTGGCTTGGGCCTCACTAAAAAAAATTAGCGATGTGAATTGGAATCAGAACAGATTCCGATTCACATCTCTAACGATCAGATTTTTTTCTCCCTCCAGCCGAACCCGATCGTTAAAACGATCACATCCCTAATAGTAAAACATATGTGCCTACTTGGGCGGCTTTTAAAATCTGATTGGCACGCGCTGGCTTGAGATACTCACGTATCTCCCGGTTTTGGCACATGCAGGGCTTTTAAAATTCACCTGATAAAGTGCATTTACATGCATAACATACAGTTTTAAATGTATAAATGCTTTTGAAAATTACACCTTATGCACGTAAATATACATGTGTAAGTTATACTCTCTAGATTAGGAGGTCTAATTTTTTGCAAGTGAATGTCTGTGTAGTCAGCACACCTCATTATTTTAAAGGATTTGAAAGAGGCATTTAAATTAAATTGATTTAAAACATCAAAGTTTAATGTTCCCCAAGGGCATATAGCACTAAAATTGTGCTAATATACCTCAGAATGAAGAACATATTTTTAAGGCTAATGTTCTTTAGTAATTTCAGAGTTGCTACCAAATATTGTGAGTCTAATTGCCCTCTGGCACACATATGAACCCTTTCAAGGAATCATTGAGGGAGTCAGTGACTTCTTGAGGGGTCTGCTGGGATTTGGAGTGATGCCACAAAGAGAACAAGCCTTTTTTATTGATTTGCGCTAATCTCTAAAACTATTGAGAATTTACCTTTTAATTAAATATCTCTTTTGCATTTCAGGATATGTAGCATTGCATTTATCGATCTACATGCTGAAAAGGCAATATTTCAACTTTGCCTGCCTTTCTGAGGCAGTAAAATTGAAATATGTTTTCAGACTAAATCTGTCTTTTGTACCAAGATTTCTGTTTTTAACAGTGAACTACAGAGTCTTAAGTATCTGAACACTGAGATGTGAGTAGTAAAACTTTGATTGACCTGATCTTTCTTTTGCCTTCCAAGAAACTTGACTGGCAAATACTTTTTTATATTCTATGGTAAAAGGCAGGGAAAAGCAGTTGTAAATCCCATTTAACTACAATGTTACATGGAATTACTTGTGCTTTCTGAGTCTTAGAGGTTTCTATGTTTATAATTCAGGCTGTGCTCATATTGGCTAAGAAGAACCTGCTTCTCTAGCATTAAGACTTTTGCTTTTCCCTTGTTCTCATTCTCTGTGAACTTGTCCTTTTGTGATTGTTGGAGATTACCTCTAATCTGTCCTTCTCTATTATTGATTATAGTTGCTTTTGATTTGAACATGGTTCTTATTGGTTATTAAGGAATATTCCTGTTTTTTTATCCTGCCTCCCATTGCTTAGCTTGTAAGGGTTCTCTCTATATTGACTCTGGTTTCATCTGATTAGCAAACAGTTCTCCTGCTGGGATCTTGATGATAAATAGGTAGGAGGAATAAACACTAAAAAGTGAGTATTTGTAAAATGAAAAAAAAAAAGTACAAAATGTTATCATTTAAAACTCTACAGAATATTAAATTATCTCCACTCAACCTCTTTTCTCACAACCACCTTTCACTTAGAAACAACAAAAGATATATGCGAAGGTAAACATAGATTTGGAAAAGACTAAGATTGAAGCTGTAAAGTAAAAATATTCTCTCAAACCTCAATTTGTCACGGGTAGGAACCAAGCGGCATCTTTCCTCTCAGCAGGTTATGATTTGGATATTTTATATCCAAAAGGATAGTTACTTTCCAGAGAAGGAAAGGACCCCTATCAAATTAGTTGTGTTTTATTACTTTCTGGATCTGGTTCATATAAATTATTCCTATGCCTCCATAATTAATTTTGTTTATTTGTGTCATTTGTTTCTGCTTAAAAGGACTAGAGAAATCATTTTGTTCTATTTTCATCTCCAAAACTGAGGTTTTGTTTTCGATTCTATTGAAACTTGCAGGCAGACATCATCAGAAGAGGAAAGAGCATTCCAAGACATATTAGTGGTGATTTACTACTTTCTGAATCTGGTGCATATAAACCATGATTGTAAAAGACTCCTAGGTTATAAACATTTGGAGCCCAGTTACTACTACCTGACATGCTTTGAGATACAGACCTGTAGGTTACTCCTTCTCTTCATTTATCTTTAATCTATTAAAATTGAAAGCATTGACTTGAAGAACTTTTGCTGCCCTGGCAGTAAAGGTCAACCTTTGGGCCAAGGAGCAACACAGAAGCTTAGTCCTGAAAGAAGTGATTGAAAGATGCAGGAAAATAGCATGGCATTTTCATGGGAGTATGAAGGGTAAGCAGCATCTGTATGAAAAGCAGGAAGCAGTGTGAGCACCTGTGGAATGGCTGATTTAGGATGCAGGTACCAAGTGGAGCTCCACTATGTAATGCTGCAGAGGTTAATGGAGTGACAGGAAGTCCTTCATGAATTGACTCTGGCCAGTGAGATAGATATGGATCCACTCCCAAGGCATCATGATTGGCAACACATAATGCAGCTGATACAAGTCCTAAAGCCCTTCAAGGTTGCCATGGAGCATCTCAGTTTCCCTGCCAACAAATGTGCCTAGTGACCTGGTATTTTTAATGGAAGGGGACATCATGAGTGTCCACATCATTCATAGCCAGAACCAGTGATGGTAGAAAAGTTAGTCTTTCTTAAACTAAACCTCCATCTGTTGAGTTTCTCAGAATGTCCATGAGAATAGCAAGAGGACTGAGTGCACAGCTACAGAGAACCAATGCCCGTAGTATCGGCCTTCTGTACCTTGCTATGTTGTTATCAGGTGACTTTCTTGTTTCTGCTGCTCCTCTAGCCTGTCCACTACTCATGCCCTGCTTCTCTCCTTGTTTTGCATCTTACTGTTCTCCCACCCTGCTTCTTTGTTGGTTATACTAGAGTGTTTTGTTCCCAAAAAAGAAAAAAATGTTAAATAAAAATAATTTCATGTTTCTTCTCCCAATCCGCCTCTTTCCTGGTTCTGTACCTTGCTGATTTAGTCTGCCACTGTTACTGTCTGCTTCTAGCCATGTCATGGTTCCTTTGAGAATTCCTGTCACTGATGGAACAATTTTGTTTCTTTATGATGCCTTGAATATTAATGCCACAGTTGATGATGCCTTTTGTTCCTCTCACAATGCATTGGGGTTTTGATGATATTGCGCTGTTTGCCATTTGACACACTCTACTTTGTGGGGATTTTGTTGCCACTCTGCTGTTTGTTATACCCAACACTCTATACTTTGGGGGGTTTGATGCCACTCTACTCTTTCCACTCTACACCTTGGAGGTTTTCATGCTTCTCTGCTGTTTGTCAGACTTACACTCCAAGCCTTGGGTTTTCATGCCACTGATGCTGCTACTTTGTTGATGTGTAAATGCCTTGTGGTGTTCATGCTACTATTGTTAGTGCTCTTCACTCCTCTTTAGTTGCTTTATGGTGTTCATACCACTATTGTTGGTGCCCTTTTTTGTTCTTTAGGTACCCTGCAGTAATGGATGCTAATATTATTGGTGACCCTTGCACCTCTTTTGGAGCTTTGGGGTGTTTCTTGCCACTCTTAGCAGTGCTTTGCTCATCTCAAGGTGCCTTGGTATGGACTTAGCTGGAGAAACCGCAAGTTTTAAAAATCCATCAGTTTCATCACCCTTGCCTTATCAAACTAACTAATTAGTGAGTTAACTACTTAGCCACATAAATCAGGAGTGGTCTGGGACTGTTTCAGGGCAGAATAAAGTTAACCAGCTACCTGAGTGATGCAACAAGCTGCAGTAGTGCTCTAACGTATAATATCACATGATATCACTGCAATAGAGCAATATAATCATGCTAGATCACTACTGTAGTTATATTGTGCAACATAAGTGATATTTTGAATCTCCCCGCCCAAATTCCTTCCCCATTACAATGACCTTTCATTCATGAATAATACAAATGCATGCACAGTAGGTCATTACTAGTTAATTTGATGTAAATATTTTATCGCAGCCGACCAAGAAGGTGGTAAGCCACGATAAAATAACTACACCTATTTGAAAAGTGTTAAATTTGAGGCAGGAGTCCCGAGAAACTAATGCATGTCCTGAGACTCCTGCCACACATTTGAAGTGGCAGGAAATAAAAATTGCAGCAAATGGGGAGGTTGAGCAGGGGTCAGTGCTGGCCTCTGTCTCAACCTGAGGCTGCCAGTTTAGACATCCCCAACACCCCCAAAGTATAAAAAATATAAAAATGTAGGCACATAGCAATGGCCCTCCTCACCCCCAAAGACATTATGATCTAAGTTCCCCCCAGATTTTAAAATATAAAAAATAAGGTCCTGAATCTGAATCCCACCCACAGATCAACAATAGGGTCCCAGCCCCCTTCCTATAACCACCCACCACCACCAAGTCGACAGTAGAGTCTCAGCCCCCTTCCCGTGCTCACCCTCACTCTCATATTCAACAATAGGGTCCTGGCCCCCACTCCACCCCAAGTCAAAAGATGTAAAGGGCCCGAGCCCCACCCCACAAGTGAAAAAAAAAATGTGGGTTCTAGCTCCATATCTCCCCCGACCCCTCTTGAAGCTCCTACCCCCTGACCCCCTCCTGTACCCCTGAACACTCATTTAAGGTGAGACTCCAGTGTTGGGGACAGGGCCCTAGCAGCATGCCTGGTCGGAGCCCTTTTCCACGTGACTGAGGTCGGATTCCCGGACCTTATCCCAGTCACGTGGCTGAGCAAAGTCAGATCAGTGCCATTTTGGAAAATGATGCTGAGCAGGTGGGGCACTAAGGGGAACCCTGGCCCTGATGCAGGAGCCTCACCTTAAATTAAAATTCATGGAGTGCTGAAGAGAAGGTTGGGGAGAAGGGGGAGGGGGCTGCGAGGTGGGGTTGGGGTTTGATGAGGGCTGGGATCCTCATTTCTTTTTTTCAACTTGGAGAGTGGGGATTGGGATGGGGGCCAGGACCCTCATTTCTTTGTCTTTTTTTTTTTAACTTGGGGGGGGTGAGTAGTGGGTATGGGAAATGAGTCGGGACCCTACTGACTGCCTGGGGGATGGAGGGTGAGTATCAAAAGAAGGCTGAGACCCTATTTTTTATGTTTTAAGTTCTGGGGGGGCTGGGGTCATGATGGTCTTTCGGGGGGGCCATCACCGCATGCCTACATTTTTACATATTTTACATTTTGGCAGCCCTGGGTTGAGACGGGTAGGCACTGACCCCCACTAAACTTCCCCATTTTCCCGGGATTTATTTTTTTGGGGGGGCAGTGGCCCTTTAAGGAGATGGTGGTCCCATGATGATGGGGCTGCTATCATGTTAAAGGGCCACTCACTTCATTCTTTTGTTCCTCAGTGTTTGGCTTTGAGTCAAAAGAATGTGCTATACAGCTCTGATGCATTTTTTAGGGAGTGGGTGCCACTATCGTGGCAACACCCCCCTGCAATAGTGGGACCCCTCCCACAAAAAAAATGCATCCAGGGGTAAGTTAGCTGATATTCAGCATTATCCAGCTAAGTTTATTTATGTATTTATTTATTTTAAGTTAACCAGCTAATTTTAGAACTGACTCAAAGCAGTCCTAAAGGAGGCTGGGTAAACTTACCCAGTTAATTTCCAGATAGCTAAATATATTCAGTGGCACATTTGCCACTGAATATCTGGTGCAATAGCTAGATCAATTTTTCTGGTTAGATTAGTTGAACATCCTGCAACTGAATTTTGACTCCCGTCCCCTATCCCCACCTCCCCAATTGTATCATGTGTTATTATCTTTTGGAATTGGTTTAGTATGCATGCTAGGGCTTTAGTGTTAGCATATTATTCCACGTGCATGCTAAAGAGTCTTAACCTTTATGCTAAATTTTAATGCATAGGCCCCAGTTAATCATTAATTACTGTAAAGAATGATTTTCTGCTTCTTCTACTCCTTTTTCTTCTCAGACTGCTGAAAGTCACAGCAAAGTGCTAGGCGATCATCATTTCCTGCGATATCAAGGCATTTATTCCAGAACACTTATGGCCACTTTCACAGCACAGTCAGTGCTAGAATGCTGTTAGCGACTTGTGATAAAATTTCATCCCCTGCAGTGTCTGTTACTTTCAGAGTTTCATTAGGTCCTATTAAATGGTGATACCTTTTAACCCCCTGCAGCCCTCTGATTCCTCAGTGGCTCATAATTTATAACAATTTAGAAATTCTTGCCATTAAAGTTCATAGCAATTGTAATCACAGCAGCAGTCATGGCTAGAGATACAGAACTTTTTTTCCTCTCACAATATGTTTCTCATGTAAGAACTATTTATCTGTTGTGTTTGTTAGATCTGCCATTACTTATACACAAGGACTATGTCAACCTGAAGAATCAGCTCCTTCTGCTTAGCATACTCCATGGCAAGTCATGATAATTGTATTACATGGTCAATTGATAATTCTTCAGACTCTTTTTATGGCTTATTTAGGCAATAGCCACTTTTTTGCTAACTCGAATAGTGTGCCCAGCGTTTAGTAAAGATACTATCATATTACCTATAGCATTGAAAAGGTCAAATTATTTAACTTTTATTTCACAATTAGGAAAACACAATAAGAAACTATTAGGTCAATATTCTGAAAACTGGTGAGTAGGTAAACTGTTGGGGTAAAGTTTTGCATGTAACTTTATCTGGATATTTAATGGCATTAACTGGATAAGGCTACTGCTGAATGCAACTTGATAAAGTCACGTGCATATATTTATCTGTATAATCTTAGGACAAAGAACTTTTCCAATCAGATTTATGCACATAACTTCAGCTAGACAGTGCTCAATATCTGTGACCACATGCCCACCCATGGAATGCTTCCAATGTTGCCTCTTTTTATCTGGATACATTTTTTTTAGCATAAAAATGTATATGCTTTGCAGGGGAAATATTCAAATCTTGGCTTTTGTCCAGTTATCTTCAAAAGTTAGCCGGACAAAGCCTTTGAATATAAACCTTAAGATTTTTCTTACCTTCATGAGCCCTTACAGAGAGAGAGAGAGTCCTTTAATTTCACTTAGAAATGTGTGAACTCTTTTTAGATTGAACCCTACAAGAAGTTCAAAGTTTTACTGAATTAGTTTGATGAACTTTTCTTAATAATAAAATCTGATGGAAACCTCTCCAATAGAGGAATCTGAATTGGAATTTTGACATATTCAAGGATTTGCATTAGTTTAAACAATGCAGATACCTGTGAAGCAGAAAATATGCACTGAATTTGATCATATTTTTTCTATATTGCTTTGGAAATTTGGATGAAAAACCTGACAATTTAGTTCAACTTCAGCCAGGCTAAAATCCACCTAATTCAATTTCTCACACACCTTTTCTTTCTGTGTTAACCCATGATTCACGGACTACAAAAAAGTCACTAAAATTTTAAACATATGGGATTAGAACTGGCAATACTTTACTCACAGAAGAAAACAATAAATGATCATTCTGGGTTTTCTTCCAATGATTTAATATTTTTTTTAAAAGATAACTGTGGACATTCCAGACATACGGTAATTAAGTTAGTCAGTCCTTTAGTTTTCAGTAGTATCAGGACAAACACTGAATCAAATATATAGAAGAAGTCCCAGATGTAAATGTCAGCTTCACATTTATGAATCTAGCACAGGGTGAGAAATCTTTGAGGGTTTAAGGCTACACATCATTTGGGTTTTCAGGATATCTCCAATAAATGTGCAATGAGTTAGATTTGCATGCATTGCCTACAAGTTATGCAAATTTATTTCATGTATATTTATGGGACATATTCTTAAAATCCAACTGGTGCATGGTGCTCAAAGACAAGTGACCCCCACCCCTGGTCTAATATATTTCAGATACATTTTCAAAGGCCCACATATGTGGCTGGGCCTTGCATACGCCGCATGCATTTTACACAGGCCTGGCCACACGCCAAACCCCAATTTGCGCACATGTGCCTGTCAGAAGGGGCGAGCCTGGGGGGGGGGAGGCGGCGATGGGTGGGCCGGGACAACAGCATTAGCTGCTGTCCTGGGGAGGTGCGCGCAGACAGCTGGTTGGTGCATGGAAGTTGCTTCTGCTCCGATGGAGCAGTAAATAAAAAAAAAATAAAACAATTTGGGATAGTTAGAGTTATGTTAGGGGTCGGGAAGGCAAGGGGAAGAGGTAGGAAGGGTAAGGATAGGGATAAGAAAATTACTGCCCAGTCCGCTCCTTAAATGGAGAGATCTGGGGGAGGCCCGATTGTGTCACTGCTCATAGTTTACTAAAATTCACCCCCCTGCGCATGCCATCCGCACATGCGTGCGCAGGTTTTAAAATCTGCTGTGCATGTGCACGCGGCCATGAGATTTTATAATATGCGCATCAGCACATGCATGTTATAAAATCAGCGCGTCCATGTGCGCCCCCCCATGAACTGTGTGCTGCTTTGAACATCTACCCCTTTTTGTGCTCATGTATGCTACTTTACATGCATGTTTGTGAAGGTGACATCAGAAAAGTTCTATGCTGACTCCTAACAAAGCCTCTTTATATGGATCACATAAACCAGACGTTAACCATGCTACAATTTTTAAAATAAATATTTATTTATGAAACCCCAGATGATTTTGCCGGTCATTTTTATTTGCTTGCTTTTTATAAATAGCATATACGTTTATAAAATGAGTCTTTTCAACCCACCAGGAGACAAAAGCTTAAAAACATATCAAAACACTTATAACTAATGAATGCACAGCTATCTTCATAGTAGAATGAAGAAATAATTATGCATAAATCTTATACATTGCATCACACTGACAACAGAAATGGAAGATTAAGAGAGAGAAAGAGAGCTTTAGAAGTGGAACATTAATGTATTTACTCAAGACAAGAACTGCATATGAATTTTGTTACATCTGGAACCTGTTGGAATACTGTTTTAGGTATACTGGATCTCAAAGATTTCTAGGTACCTTAGGAATGAGGAATAAGTTGAAGTCAAAGTGTAATGTTGTTCCAGTTATTTACTGTTCGTAAAACAGTGACACTGTAAAACACTTTTATATAGAACTTGGTGATAAAAAATTATTTGCAAAATAATGATGTCAAATACCAAGGAGAATAATTAGCAGCATAAACGAAAGCCCTAGGTGTTATATTTTTGTAAGAATGTGAACCCTGGGCCGAGGTGAGAGATGTCTCAGCCCACAGGGAGGAGCCCTGTGAGCCTCACCGTCGGTAGGCATGATCTCAGTGGCGTAGGACACAGCTGTAAGGTAGAAACTTTATTATGAGGGAAGGAAAAGTAAAGCCCATGGAGCATGCGGTGTAGTTAAAGTATAGTTCAGAGCAGAGGGGTATACCCAAGGTGATTCCTCCGATGTGAAGATCCGGTAATGGCCCGCAGAGCGGGGTAGCCAGGAAGTCTCTTCAGAAATGTGGCAATTACCTCAGATGTGCAGATCCAGTAGTGGCCCGCAGAGCGGGGTATGCCGAGGATGTCTGTTCTGCGATGAAGCTGAAGTAATCTGAGGTGCACGGACCCGTGGTGGATCCTGTAGATAGTGTGGCAATATCCTGCAACAAAGGGAAGACCAGAGCGACTCCTACTGAGGAAGATACGGTAGTGACCTGAGGCACGGGGTACACCATAGAGAATCTCAGTACGGCTTGTTATCGTTGAAGTCCGTAGTAAAGTACTCAAAAGAGGTAGTTCCAGGAGAGTGTCCCGAGAAGCAGGACAGGTAGCAGTCAAGACAGGAAGGCCCTCTGAGGAGCGGATAGCCAGGAACATGGAAGGGCCCCTGAGTAGCGGGTACCCAGAGCGTTAAACGCCAAGTGAGAAATCTGGAACCGGAAGGCCAAGGATGGAGCAGATTCAGCAATGAGGGAACTCCTTGCTAACTTGTAGAAGCATAGGACCAGTCAGCTTAAGTACAGCAGTGAGTTGACGTCATCTGGAGAGGATGCCCCCGAGGTTTCCAACATGACGTGTACAAAGGTGGCCCTTGCACACGTGCACGTGGCTTAGGTGATTCCTGAAACAAAATGGCGGTCGGCATCGCCCACACCGTCCCAGGAATGCCAAGTAGGTCGGAGGTGGTGGGCGGAGACCACCATTCTTCCCAGAATCGATGGTGCAGAAAAGAAAGAGGTGAGCATGAGTGGTCGCAACCTTCTGCGACCGATG